>NC_071090.1:68986773-69596773 GCF_027358695.1 Spea bombifrons | reverse complement strand
TGTACTATTTTAGTGCCTGGTTCCTTTCATGAACAACTTGGCAAGGTTGATGATGTTTGTATCCATGCCTAACCTATCTAGATATAAACACATGCTCCTCGGGTGTATCAGCCGGCCCTTACTGCGTATAGGACATCATTGATCAGTCGAGTATCCTAAAAATATGGAACTCGTAGTGAGATCTGGAACTTTGTATTTTTTTGGGAAATGATCCCTGTAACATTAAATACTACCTTTCTTTTTAGCGCCTGTGGTATAATTGTAAGAATGCTTAATGTTGTTCACCGGTTTGATGCTATATTAATACAATATTTATAACATATATAGCCTTGATACTGAGATCAGGATTTTGCACATTATATACATTGGAATAATAAAAAATCATAATAGTTGTTAGCTGAAACCCTGCATTTATTAGTGCATTGTTGTTTAATTAATGGGACATATACATTACTTTATGAAAACAGAGATTAATATGCTCCATTATTACATTTTTGCTTTAATATTTGGTCAATTAATTTGTTCTCCAACTGACTACTACAAAACTGCCAATTGTAACACAAAGGATGCAAGGGAAATAGAGAAGAGCCATGATTACTGGCCAACTTAATAAATAACTAATGGTGGTAATGTAATATTACAAATAATACAATGTTATCTCATTAAGGATAGCGTTTGCCACTATGTATGTATATATAGCAATGTTTCTGTAAATGTTCCATAATTTCTATCTTTATAAAATAGAAACACATGGTGTCTTTCAACAATATCAATAAATACTTGCAATGCCCACATATGAATCCCTCTAGAATGCCTACATTTATTAAGTAACCAAATTAACCTTTTTACATGAAGAGAGGTCTATTCATCTAATGATTTATGGATTTTTTAAATAGATTTTTGGGTATTTGGGAGGAAAAGAGAAATACAGATTGCAATATTAATACAATATTTATAACATATATAGCCTTGATACTGAGATCAGGGTGTCATGTTAACACTGGAACGCACTACCCATAGAGGATGAGCTTTCAGGTTCAATAGATGGACTAGATGATTTTTTAGCAAAGAAGAACATACATGGATATAATTGATTAGTACATGATTAGTTATAGCTTGTTGATCCAGTAAGATATTAGGATCCCATTTTGGAGTAAAGAATGATTTTTTTCAAAATTGCTTTAATGTGGGTTCTTTTTTTATTATTTTTTGGCTTCTTCTTTTTAACCTAAATTACTATGTTACCATATGCAGCTTCACACCTATTATTGATATTCATTATTTTGCACATTATATACATTGGAATAATAAAAAATCATAATAGTTGTTAGCTGAAACCCTGCATTTATTAGTGCATTGTTGTTTAATTAATGGGACATATACATTACTTTATGAAAACAGAGATTAATATGCTCCATTATTACATTTTTGCTTTAATATTTGGTCAATTAATTTGTTCTCCAACTGACTACTACAAAACTGCCAATTGTAACACAAAGGATGCAAGGGAAATAGAGAAGAGCCATGATTACTGGCCAACTTAATATATAACTAATGGTGGTAATCTAATATTACAAATAATACAATGTTATCTCATTAAGGATAGCGTTTGCCACTATGTATGTATATATAGCAATGTTTCTGTAAATGTTCCATAATTTCTATCTTTATAAAATAGAAACACATGGTGTCTTTCAACAATATCAATAAATACTTGCAATGCCCACATATGAATCCCTCTAGAATGCCTACATTTATTAAGTAACCAGATTCTTTCTTTTGCTTTGAAATTTAACAAGATAATTTCTTTTAAAGAGTACATATAAGGTCTATGTAACTTTTAGCACACGTTCCAATGTGTGCAGGGTGACTACTTTCTCTACTCTTTCATACATTTTACATATTACCAACCAGCACGTGTAATGTATTGTCCTGCAGCGTGTGATATCTATGTATAAAAGAGTACTTGGTTCCCTTCAGTAAGCTTGTACATCCCATGCAAACCAGCATGTTAACAAAAATCAGAAGGAAATAGGGTTTTTAGGATATTGCACCAAGAAATAGTACAGTTTCCAGCTTCTTTATATTGATTGAATCAGAAGCCTGATGCACCTGTATGCAGATGATTTACAGATATCTTATGTACTGTCAGACAACAGGTCCTGCGAGTCCTGCCTGCTGATGAGGATCAGGTGAATCTGGTGCGAGAACTGGAAAATTTGGAACATCTGCAGGTAAAATCTCTTTGTAATATTCTGCTTCATATCAATTTATCCTTCTTTTTCACCACTTACTCATAAGGGTATCTTAGTAAAATCTGTAATGCCTGTTTGCCTTATGGGAAATCCATCCTCTTTGCGTGGAGGAAAGCAAAAACAAGTATAAGGCTACCAATGTCATCTAGGCAGCACCTTACTATAGATGTTATAATGAGATAGAAGAAATAAACAGTGTTTTATAAATGAACTAATGATATTACCCATGGGTACTTTCAAAGGCTTACAATACAATATATAATACAACAGAAAACACTCTCTCTACAGTTGTGTTACCCAGTGAGCTAACTAATTTATGTTTTTCAGCTGGATTTCTGGAGGGGCCCCACAACAGCTTTCTATCCCATTGATATCCGTGTCCCATTCCCCAGTCTGCAAGCTGTCAAAGTCTACCTTGAGTCCAACAACATCCAATACAACATCATGATCCAAGACCTGCAGGTGATCAGCAAATTAACCTTTTTACATGAAGAGAGGTCTATTCATCTAATGATTTATGGATTTTTTAAATAGATTTTTGGGTATTTGGGAGGAAAAGAGAAATACAGATTGCACAAGATTTTCATTGTTTGATGTGTGTCATAGGGTTTGCTGGAAGAAGAGAGACGGGAAATGAAAATTGGTCGTTCCATGGAGAATGCACGTTCTACCGACAGCTTTAACTATGCTACTTACCACACACTAGATCAGGTGACATAAGTGATATTAAACTAGTTCAATAAAGCGTCAAATTTTAATTATATAGTAATATGGCCCTTTTTTGTCCAAAACATAAATCTATAATTCTGAGCAGCATCTGCTTATCTTGCAGAAATTGGAGTTAAATACCCCTTTGGCATTATAGTGGTTATTGCTATAAAAAGTATGTGCTCTGCACTACCATGAAGGCCTTTAATGCTCTGGATCCGCCAATGCCAGAAGAATATATAGGAGGTCACATGCAAGAATGCCTTTGTAGGGCGACAGTGTATTGTACATATTACTTGTATTTTATTAATATTACATGTAAAATAAATATTGGTCTATTCTATAGATTAACGGCTTCATTGACACTTTGGTGGCTGAAAACCCAGGTTTGGTGAGCAAAGTTGTCATTGGCAGAAGTTATGAAGGTCGTTCACTTAATGTTCTGAAGGTAAGCTGGATCTCATTGCTCAGTAAAATATCTTGCCATGTTTTTGCTTGTTTATTTCACCCATATATTGGTCAAGTATTTTGTGGTTATTACAGTGTTAAGTTCCATAGTTCTGTAGAATTATTTATAGCATATTAGATATAATCAGGCTTTATTTAGGATACACTTGATGTTTTTTGTAATATAAATTATAGAACATCAGTCTACACAGACCACAGAGGATCAAATTACAAAGATACCATTTTACTAAGACAGTGTCTTATTCTCTCTATAATAGTTCAGCACTGGATCCAACCGCCCAGCTTTCTGGATTGACACTGGCATCCATTCCCGTGAGTGGGTCACTCAGGCCAGTGGAATATGGTTTGCCAAAAAGGTATGATATATGCTTACTTTGAGGTATAATAAAGACATCTATATGATTTCATTGCATTTGACCTAAAAAAACACCAGCAGATTAGGTAACATTGTTACGTTGAGGGAAGTAGCACAAATGCTGGAATGCATAATCATTTATCACTAAGATAAAAAGGACATATCACTTATTGTAGATTTCCATAGAGCTACATCAAATTGTCCCCATATTTTGAGAACAATTAGTTCATTAGTCCAGTCTGGTAAAAGTAGACCTTCTGATAACAGATAATTAAACACACAAAATATGAATTTATTTTCAAAAAGTAGGTTTCCAGTTTTCAACAGTAGGTTTTTGGTATTCATATATGATATTAACAATAAATATTTTCTTGATAACAGATTGTTTCTGATTATGGCCGGGATGCATCTTTGACTGCCACCTTGAATAAACTAGATATCTTTTTGGAAATTGTGACCAACCCTGATGGCTATGTTTACACTCACACCACGGTAATGTGAATTAATCTATCCAATTATTATTTATTGTTTTATATAGCGCCATCATATCCCACAGCACTGTACAATGGGTAGACAGGACATAACAAGCAGTATATAACATAACAATTTCACTTACAGAAGTAACAAGTTAGGAGGGCCCTGCGCAAACAAGTTTACAATCTAGATGATTAAGTCTGCGCTTTGGTATCATATGCATATAGATATTTAGGTGAAATCATCCTAGGTTGGATTTGATTTTCGAATACTCCTGTAACCCCTTAATGACAAAGCCTGTACATGTACAGGCTCAAAATGCATTGTTTTCAATGGGTTTAGGGACCGCCCATTGTCTTTAAGGGGGTAAATAACAGAATTATAATTATCATAGTTAGGAACTCACTGGGTTTGACCCAGAGTCTGCAAGTAAAGCCCCGCTTACCTGGGTCTCTTGGTGAGTTTCTTCTTTCTTTGGGTAGAGGAGCAGCGTTTGGCCATGCTGACTCCCCATCCACTGACCACCCAATAAAGGCATTCTGAAGCTACCCCAACCCCTTGATGAAGTCACTTTCCTTGAAGTGAGAGAGTTCTAGGTGGCCTAACATGGAAGGTTCCCAGGTATAATAATCACTTTTGATGAGACAGAGGTGTGTTGACTAAACTTACATTTGTGGGCGAGTAGCGTTGACAAGAACATTTTTACAGGGCAAACTTGGCCTAGTTCCTCCTAGGACTGGCATTTCATGTTTAGTGTTTCAACTCACTGCAACACTGTACTAGAAATGCCTAGAGACTGAAAGGGGCAAAACTTTTCTTTGCATAAAACTAATTTTTGATAAAGTCCATCAGCGTGGAAGTTATACACCATGTATAAAGCCATTACTGCAGTTATTTTTTTTGATAACCAGAATATTCTTCATTATCTAAATGTGTATAATGACATTTAAAAAAAAAACAAAAAAAAAAACTGTGGATTCTAATTCAGGAATTAATGCATATGACATTAACAATCTAAAACATTTTACACAATGATAAACCATGAAAACAAATTTCTGAAATAATAAATTATTCTTATTACACCTTACAGAACCGTATGTGGCGTAAAACCAGATCTCCCAATACTGGTTCCACTTGTGTTGGTACAGACCCCAACAGGAACTGGGATGCTGGTTTTGGAGGTAACATCTAACAAATTATGAATATTGATCAATGTATGAATGCTAGATGTACAAATTAGTCTGTATACAATCCATGATTTGCTTTAACTGTATGGAGCATGAGGAATCCCAAAGAAAGAACAGTTAGAAATGAAAGCATTTTGGTGTCAAAAGGGATTTTTCCATTTTTTGAGGCACAGATGGAAATGTCTTTAGTGTGAGGGTTTTGTCTTCTTCTGGATTAACAGCAGGGTTGAATTTGATGGACTTGTGTTTTTTTCAGCCTGAATTACTAAATTACCATGTTACACATCTAGGTATTTATAAATCTTTATTCTGAACCAGTAAATTACTTTTAGGGAGTTTAAAATCTAGCAAACCTATGAGACTTGACGCCACATGCCTGAATGACGTGGACCCATTGATAACAGCGATAGAGTTTGTAAGGATGTAATATTTTTTTTCTCCGTGTTGTACGGACTAACAGATTAACAATTTAAAATGGAAATGTACCAAGTATCAGTATGTCTTTGTTTTAACTTTTAACAAGGTAACGAAGGACTTCTGATATCCAAAACCCTTTTAAAGTGTCCCACAATGTAAATGTAAATGTAAATGTAATGTATATTCAATGTGTATTTTGCCAGGTGCTGGATCTAGCTCAAACCCCTGCTCTGAGACCTACAGAGGACGTGCTGCCCACTCTGAGCCCGAGGTGAAATCCATTGTGGATTTTGTCAGAAGTCATGGAAACATTAAAGGATTTGTCTCGATTCACAGTTATTCCCAAATGCTGCTCTACCCATATGGATATACCAGTGCCCGAGCAGCTGACCACGTTGAACTGGTAATATATAACTATTATTAGTAGTAGTATTCTATTAGTATTACTGATACTCAGTTCTATATGTTTGAGCTATAAAACATATTTTTCCCCACAAGGACAATCTGGCCAGAAGTGCAGTAAACGCCTTGACTTCCCTATATGGTACAGCATACACTTATGGCAGCATCATCACTACCATCTGTAAGTATCTAACTTTGTACACCAGTCATTTCTGCTATGTCATTAAAGTGAGTAACTCAAGAAAGCTTCCACCATTGGGCTTGATGTTCGCACTTACACACAATTTTATATACCTCAAATAATTGAATTACTACCATTATGGTATTTAACTTAAGATTTCTGTCTTGTTCATTGTTTCTCACAAAATTCTATAGGCTGCTATAGAAACTATTAATCTTAGTGCGTTCCTTTTGTAGACCAAGTTATGTATTTTTAAATTGTGTTTGTGAAATTCATTAATAATATTTCTTTATTGTAGACCAAGCTAGTGGTGGCACCGTTGACTGGACCTACAATCAGGGCATTAAGTATTCTTACACCTTCGAGCTGCGTGACACTGGACGTTATGGCTTTGCTCTCCCTGCTACCCAGATCGTTCCCACCGCCCAGGAGACCTGGCTGGCTCTCACTAAGCTCATTGAGCACACCCGAGACAACCTCTACTAAGCCCTGTATTAATAAAGCTTGTTACTTACATTTAAGATATTTTTCTCACACATTCAGTATATAATCTGTATCGATGCTCTCATTGCTCATAATTAATGTGACTTAAATGTGAAATCAAAATAAATTAATTCACAAAATAAAAATGATAAAAGATAGAAAACATGACGTTATTAAGCAGACCATTAACATGTATCACAGATTGGTTTCATTTTACATGTAAAGTATACTATTTTTTAAAACAATCTATCAGCTAAATAATTCTACAAAAATTATGTTGGTAGCAAGACAATGTTTCCTCATTTTTACAAACTTAATACGTAAAAAGTGCAAGAAGTAGTGTACTCCCCTGTACATGCGTCATCGGCATGTTGTACAGGAAATCACCTAAAGTTCTAACTCTTTAGCCGTGACAAGTATGAACATAATACATGGAAACTTTCTTAATGAGCTGACCCTGAGACTCTTGAAATATTAACCTTTAATAACCAATGATGAGTAATAACCCAAACGGCTCCAATGACGCCCCCCCATGGACATCATGGAGTGAGTCACCTGCATTCTAGAAGGGATTTTATCCATAACACACCAGTAGCAAAAGCACAAATTTGGAGTCTTATATGATCACATCAGTGTAGGATAATAAGTAGTAATTTCCTGACTATGTGACCCTGTGAATCTGCCCAGTCACCCAGAGATTGGGTCGAAAACTCTGAGGGTCAAATACTAAGAGTTTGTAGGTATGGTGATGCATTTAAACATGGATGGCACTGTATTCTGTTGATTTATTAAATGCTAATGTCTGGTATTCTTGGGTTGTCAAACAGTAAGTTAGGAAAGAAATCAGTTGGCTTCAGAAATAGTTCTGAGCTGTGGTGCACTGCGAAATGCTCTGGATATAACCATGGGCAGACTAGATAGGCCGGATTAGGCAAACATATGAAACATCTATGGTACCTGACATGAAAGCAAGTTTCACTGAGTTTGACCAAAAAACGCATAAAAATCGTTCCAGTGATAATAATTTGAAAAACAAAATGATACATGGAGACCTCATAATTTGCAGTATCTACACAGAGACAGAATACTGAGGTTGTTGCCTTGCTTAAGTGCACACACAGGAACGCCTGAGATTTCCTACCTACTAAAGCACTTGTACGCAAAGGCTCAGCTGCATTATGCTGCCCTGGTTTCAATGACAAAGCAGCACTTAGTCTGGAATAGAACCACAAGATCATCTCAAGAAATACAACCAAGTTGGAACACATAATTGTTCATGCAATAAAACAAACAGCCAATATTTATCAAATATCAGGAAATATATGTGTAAAAAACAATTTATAGAATTGGTTTGTAAGAAGAACATTTGGCTTAATATGTAAAAAAAATGTTTATAAGGTGGATTAAGATGCAGTTTTACCTTTCATAAGTATTTACCTTTTCATAAGTGTTTTACTAATTCCAAATTGTAAGCTTGTTTGAGCACGGCTCTCCTTACCTTTTGTTTCTGTAAGCCCAAAATGATGTGATGCATCACTTCTGTTTACCAATAGTGCAGTCCTGTGGCATATGATGTCATTATATAAATCAATAAATAATAATAATTCCCCCGACAAAATTTCCAGCACATAGTGCAGTGGACCCTGGCGTTCAAGATGTAATTTGCAAATAAAGCCATCGTCGGCATAAATTGATATTTTGAAGAAAAGAGGACCAATTACAAAGGATTAGACAGACACACAATAGAGTGCTGTGTTCTTTGTTGAGTGGGTGGGGTAAGGTGGTTGGTGGCTACATTGGTGGCCAGATATAGTTATGATGTATATTGTTGTGTTGCATCTCACGTATTACAGGATAATTATCTCCGGGACAGATCAAATGACCAAGACAAGTTAGTATATATAGGTTAACAGTCATAAATCAGTGACTAAGTCGTGTTTATTAGGTTTGTTATATCTTTATATTTTTTGTCATTCTTAAAAAAATGTCATGTATCATGATAGTTCGATCTGGTAATTTTCATGCAATAGATCGTTTTTTTGTGTTTCTGCCTCATGGTGAGCAGGAGGCCTTACTGGTTCTTGTATAGGTTAGACGTTAATCTTTCTTTCACAGAAATAAAACAAGGACTTGCTCCTTTTTTATAAGGTTTGTGGTTTTCTGCATATGACCAGTGTCTTAATCATAATTGTCATGCCAGTACTCACTGGTCACACCATGGTGACATAAATCCTCAAGTTCTTCAAACTTCGCCAACCAAATTATCGTGTTGTCCATTTTAATGTCCATTACCAACTACTGCAGTATAAAGTGTTTCCTTAGAAGTGCTCCATACTTTAACCATTACCTAAAATACCATCGATCTGACAAACGAACCCCCCCCTCAATGGACACTAGAAGATAAATAGGAAACATTGCTGTATATAATGTAATTCCAAACAACAACACACCTCCTTTTTATTTTGATTATATCTGTTACTTTATCATAAAATGTTTGTTTGCCTGGACATGCAATATTTAAATGGATATTTTGGTTGGTAACATACAAAAGTTTGTGTTAGATTGCACATTTTTAAAGTCTTCTGTAAGCATACCTTTTCTGATATTTGTCAATGACTTTTTTTTTTTTAGATAGTATTGTCTTTGCAAGTAATATCTAGTACATAGACTCTCTGTAAACTTTCTATTACCTTATTAATTCAATACATCAACTCATCTGTAGTGCTGGTAACATTATAACACAACAATAAGAATGTTGGTGGTTTGGTATTGATTTTTTTTAATTATTATTTTGTATATTTTTTCACACTTTTTTAAATCAGAAAAATGGTTGTAGTTTATTCTTGATGGCTTTGCCTGATTCCTTCTGTAGGGCTGATGGACAAAAGTGTAAAAAATAACACTAAATAATTATCTGATTGTAAATATACTTGGTATTCAATATTTATCTCAACTATATTGGTTAAAATGCAATCGTAAAATAAAATAACAAGGGATTCCTGGTTGTTGATGGATAAAGTACATCTAGCTCTTATGTGGGCATCTAGAGACATTATTTAAAGTGGAGCAAAATATTAGCCATGTCAAAGGGGTAATATGGGGGTGGCCCCTATATTAAATGGGGGGAAGGGCAAATTCTACTGCTTGCAGACACAATATTTTAAAAGATGTGCTAATTCATTTAATTGCTTAAACTGTAGCCATGATGCCCTGCTAGACTCATACAGGTGCATGTTGTTAATTAACGGTATGGCCTGAAAATGAATATGGGGCATTATGATATATCGTACTGTATGGGTCCTTCTGTGTCACCAGTTACTTTTAAACTCCTAAACCAGACAACTTGAATGCCAATTGAAATGGCTTCATATAAAATATAACCCAAACCTCCCAGGCTGGCGGGAACCGGACTAACTACCCGCACGAATGGACACGGCGTCCTTTGTCGCCTAGCAACCACTGCGAACTGTCACCAAATCACCAAGACACACCCCCTACCCGAGTAAGGGCAAATGCGATTGGTTTTCTATCAACGGTCGACCAATCACAGGATGGATTGTTTGTGGATGTGTTGAAGCTGAAGCGGCAGAGCGGAGGTGAAACGGTGAGCTGTGCGGGCTGAGATTGAATTAAACAGATCATGTCGGCAAGACGGAACATCGGGGACCCTGAGGTAAAACGTGGGGCCAATTGTGTGACTGCCGTCCCCTTCCCGTAATTAGAGACATGTTTGTATTGGGTGGTTAATGGACGATACGCTTACTATTAGCTTGTATAAATCGGTTGTTATGTTCAGTACATTAGAACGTAGACCAAGTATATCGATAAGCCGCCGTTTTTTTCGGTTGTGTAACTACCGGATACGTGATCATTGTATCTACGCAGTTTCACATCTGCTTTTAATTCAGTATCCTTTGTTGATAGCCTACGTGCCTAACCATAGTTTGGCATTTCATTGCATAGCAGAATAATATGGAATCAAATAATCACTCCGTCGATTTGCATTAGCAGAAATATGTGAGATACAGCATATGACCCATTATTAAAGGTGATCTGTTAATAGGTACCATGGAGGGTAGTATTGTTTCTTTATTTATTTTTGTGGGCAAAAATATATGTTAGAGCCTTTCCTATATGTTTTGTAGAAACCCCAAGTTTTTAAGATCCCCGCACGCAAGAGGGATTACTGGTAAACCTGAACTATTAATATTCATTTATTGTATTATGTGATTGAAGCAGATGTTGAATTGGGATCAAATATTATAGGTTATTGGGCTTAAGGGCTGCTGTTCGGTTCTAATAAAACAGATAATTGTCATGGAAACAATAATTAGAATCCCAAAATAGATAGCGATGATGTGGAAGCTGCTACTAGCTGAAACAAACCCTAAAGCATTAAGTATTTTGTTAGGGGTCACTCCAACCATCATATGCGAAGTACTTTCATATACATTTGTTGTTCAGGGGGGATAGTGGAATATGCCTTTAAAGGGGAATACCTACCCTTTTTATATAATATCATTTTCTTTATTAGAATAACGTTTTTTGTAAAATGTTTTTAGACATTATTATTATTATTATTATATTGAGTCCACAATTTAAGCAGCACTTCTTACTAGACATTCTAGAGGTATGACAAAACTAGAATTGACAGATTAAGACAACCTGTTCCGTTAATTATTCAGGACCCCGTTCACAAATTTACACTCAACAGGGAATGGGGTATGGAGAAAGGGGGTGGTAGTGCCATAGATGGATGTTTGGGTTGTATCAGCGGCAGATAAGTTCTAGCTGTAAAGATCGTTTGTGTCTCTGAATAGCAGATTTTGAGGTTTTCTTGAATATTGAGAGAGAGGTTAAGGATGCAGTAATATGAAGGGCTTTATATTTTAGAATTATGTAAAATGTAATTTATTGAGGTAATAGGTAGCCAGTGGAGGGCTTCATAAAGTGGAGAAGAAGAGCGACATGCAAGGAAGATAAATCTTTAACCACTGGTTTAACAATGAGAGTAACAAACATAAATAAAACAAACAAAAAATAAAAAAAAACAATGTTGCAAACTGGAATCTGCTGTAGTCCAAATTAAGTTCTGTTGATAGTAATGGTGCTCTTACTGCTCTATATCGGGAAGAGAGAACATCATGGATTCTACACTGCATTTTATTTATTGCACACTGTATCAATTTTACTGGGAGGGGCAGTGAAAATTGACATTTTACCTTTTTGTTTTCAGGTTTTGAAGAAGAAAATACCCCAGAATCCTAAGTACCTGCATATTAAATCAAGACTTGATACAGGTCAGTAGAGCTAACCTTACATTTCAAAATCTCCTTCAATATTATGGAAATGAGATAACCTGTGTTTCTTGTAATAGTTTTAAATTGGACCTTACGTGTAAAATGTACGCTACCTCTATTTTGTATTAACATTTTAGACCTACCATACAGGTGGTGCTTTTTGATTGGGAAGAACAGGGGCAACCCAGATGAGGTGTTCAGTGGATTAGTGTTACACTAGAGAGAATCATCCTGTCTTTAAACTTCTCTCACCTTTGGTACCGACTCCCTCCTTCCTCACTGTTGAGCAAGCATACATAAACCCCTAGCACTCCCCACCAGATTGAAATAAGATGAAAGTTCAGCTACTGGTGTTCAATGTTCTGGGGCTTGATAGGCAGGCTCGCAGGCAGTGTGGGATGCTGGTGCTTCGTACACGGCCTGTTCCTTGTGCCCAGGGGGGCATGGATTTAGCCTTTAGAGGTTCCAACAGGGTGTGGAGTGGTATGTTTGAGTATATGATGGAGTGCTCATTTTGAGTGCGCATCAGTGGACATGGGAGTTTGGTCTGTACAGTGAGATGTGGTTGTCGTTTTTGAGGCTGCATTGGTGAGGCAAAAAATGGTCATCATAAGTTTGCTTCAGTGCTGGCAGTGAGTTGATCTTGTTCCTTTTCGGGGGAGCTATAAATTCAAGGACAGAATCCTCCCTTTTAAAGGTTAGTGAATGTCAGTCGCTGATCTTGTAAAGTGTGATCTTTTAGGAATCTAGTCTGAGAACCATGGATCAGTTTCCGTTCTGCTTGGTTGAAACCTTTGTGAGAACTGCTGTTGATGTTTTCTAATAGTCACTAGTTACCGTTGCTAGTTTAAATCATTAAAGAGTCCAGTAAATGGGGTATAACTGACTGCAGAGCAAAAGTACACATATCCTACTTAGCCTTTATCGTAGGATAGCTTCGGTTCTGGAGTTTCTGCCAACAAGTGACTTAAGAAATGATATCCCTTCAGTTCAGCTTTTTGGCTCGTAAATAAAGCACCTGTTGTTTGAAATGTCAATACAAAGATGTTTCTTTTCTTACTGCGGGTGCTGGATAAAATTCTGTTTGTATGTTTAAAGTGGTAAAATGTTTGTTGCTTGTATAGAAAATGTAGGAGTACAGCGGCGTGAAAAAGTATCATATAGACACACACGATTTCCTAAAGCCTTTGGAATTTTGTTCAATGCATTAATACAATGTCTTCATTTCAAGGTAACAGCATGACCAAGTATATGGAGAAGATTGAAGAGATTAAGAGAAGTAAGTGAATCTATCCGCAATTTTCATAAGAATCCTATACTGCTTGAATTGTCTGTCTCTAAGAAGACCTATTATTATTTAAACCTATGGGGGGGTGGGGAATCAATACATCCCATGGAACCATTTAAAGGGAACACGTTAACATGGTCACCTGGCTGCAGATTGTTCTAGACAATAAAACTAAAAATCCATGTTTTTGGTTTTTTTTCTGAAAAAGAGGATAGCACACTTAATATACTCTTCAATTAGCAATTCAATTCCCAGAGCGCAAATTCATGCAAGCTTAGCCAGCGTGTCTTAGAATCACAACGCAGTGATTTCAAGTGGAAGCTATCACGATAAAAGCAAACCAATAACATCAAAGTAATAGACAAATTAAGTTCAAGTGTGTTAGGCTGTAAAAATACGTAGAGCTTCTAATTGTCAGTCTTGGGTTTTTTTTTTTTGTTAGTCCGGTTGTTAAACCTTTAAATCAGAATTTAAAGTGTAATTATACTTATTAGTGATGATTAGGTAGCGCAAAGATGAAGCTGCTACTTACATTTTGCCAGTATATGTCGGGTGCACTGTATTTTTGGTTTAGTGTGCCAGATTAGCATCAGCTGACTTTATATAGCGATTTATTGTCAGCAGGGTAATGGCTAGCGTGCCTCCTTCCTTGGTTCCTCATTATGCAGAGCCTGGAATGGGAGACTGGCTATATGGTGCTGTGTTCTTGAACCCAGGTGCAGGGGAAACTCAGTGGAAGGGCATGTAATATATCTAACACTGCCTAAGTTTGGCGTATTAACTATTCATTTCATGACTCCCAATGTCTTGGAATCTTCCAGGTGGTCAATGATCAGTGTCACTGTAATTTAGACGGGGACAGTGGTGCACACATGGGTTACATAGAAACATAGAATGTGACATAGAAACTTAGAATGTGACAGTAGATAAGAACCATTTGACCCATCTAGTCGGCTCATTTTTCCTGATGTAAGTCATTAACCTTGTCTTAGATTCAGGTTTTATGTCTATCCTATGCATGTCTAAATTCCCTGATTTATATTAACCTCTACCACTTCTAATTGGAGGATGTTCCACACATCTAGCATCCTGTCAATTAAAAGGGTTTGATTCTCTGATCCCATAATAAATAAATAGTGTGTGGCTGTTCCCAGTTGTATTCATAGGATCCATGGCAAATGGGATTTTTTGGGTCTATGTACCTCAATGAGGAAAAATATGAAAGGCTGACATTTAGTGCTTTGCTGTGCGATTGTTAGCCATCTTGCTCAGGCTGCTACTTGAGGAACCTGCTGAAACTTGCTGTGCTGTGGGACAGTCTTGAGTGCTGAGCCCATGGATGGGAAGCTTCTGACTGCCCATTTATTTAATTGAACTAGATACATTGATACATCTATAGAATGAGGCATGTTGTATGTGTTTTATTTTTTTCTCTTAACGCGTACAACATTTTTATGACATTCTCCCTTTAAGGTATCATTTCAGTTAATTGTTCCTCTGTTTATTTTGCCAGACTCCTGGTGAATCTCCCATTAGTTCTCGCTTAACAAATGATGTTTTGTTGCTGTCCAGAATCTAATTCCCCCAGGGCTCATCCAATCTCCTTTTTTTTCAATTTTGGTTCAGCAGTAGACACACAAATCTTTGTCTTTTCTGTTTTCGCATTATAATGCAGGATCTCTGGACCTGCTAGAATGGGTAATTTTGTACCTATTGGTTAGGGTTCCCCATATCTATGTGAAATCAAACACCTGGTACAGTTATTGTCTTTTTTTTATGAACACCTCTGATAATATGATGTCTAAAAGTATACGGATCTGATTAGACTGAACAAAAGACCCTACTGTCCTTGGGTTTGCCAGTATGTGAGAATCTGGGACAATTTTTAGATCGTTCGCTAGACTCGTAGTTGTGAGGACTTCTCTGGGCTTTGACTGTTCATTAGGGTTTTCTACACTTTGCAATCAACCATCAAAACTAATCTATGATGTCCCAAAATGCTAAAGAAGCTTCTGGTCATGGAGAACCAGGTAGGAGTCTACATTGGATTAATTTTATTAGACCAGTATTCAGAATGTTGCCTTTCCTTTTCCGTTGTGATGGGCTTAGTTGTTTTGTTATTGTTTTGATCCGGTGGTAGACTGCACTTGGACAACAGCTGTCAAGTTGAACTGCAGCTCACATGTTTCTTAGACAACCTTTGGCTAGGCACAAGCTGGCTAAGGGTGCTAGGTGTTTTAGGTGAAGAGCTACCCTATGTGTGTGTGCGTGTATGAATGTACAGTGATACCTGATGACTTAGTATTCAGGTTTAGTTCATTTAAAGACATTCTTCAGTGTAATTCAGTCTTATTTATACCAGTCTTGTTAAATGTATTATATTTTTGCAAAAAACAAACAAACACTAATAATGCCTAGTGCTCAAGGGCAATGCTGTGGGTGCTGTTAAACACATCTGTCCCCCTCTAACAGATCTTACTATACTAACAACAACTAGAGTCAGCAGCACTCATGATTTAATATATATGCCACACAACTAGCAAATCTGCAGTTCCTTAGCTTACATAAACAACATTAGTATCTGCATGCATCATGCTTTGCTCTGATAAACTCAGTTTGTGTTCAATAGCTGCTTTCAATGTTTGGTGTTCTCACTGTGGAGTGGGGATCAGTAAAGTCAACTCAACAAGCTTTGTGCTCCTTCCCATTCTCTATGCATGAACAATCTCTTGTAATAATAATTCTCCTTGGTTAATGAGACCATGTCTGTAAATATCATTAGTTTTCTCAGCAAATTATCACTGTTAATATTTTATTGTTTTATTTATGCAGATTATAGGTACAAAAAAGATGAATTGTTCAAACGGATTAAAGTTACTACTTTTGCCCAGCTGGTAAGCATCTTTATTTTGCATCTGTCTGTCAGCAGGGTATCAGCTATCTCGTTTCTGGGGTCATTTTACTGTAATGAAACTCCTAAACATATGGTCCTGTTTGGGTGAAGACCCATGTTATTTCAGCCCCAAACAGTGGAGTTGACTGCCATAATATAATTCTATGAATCGGGTTAAAATGGAGCTGAGGCACCTCTGCAGTTTATGTCAATTAATTTGAAGCATGAATAATAATAATTGCAGTTCTAGTGCTGGGTGGCAGACCATCCATGGGGATTTTGGTGCATTAACAGGGGCAAATATTTTTGGCACCAAGGGTAGATCCTGTATGTGCCCCCCCCCCCAAAAAAAAATATATATATAAATTTAATGTTTAAATAAATAACATTTACTGAACAGATATGGTACAGCATAACTCCCATCACTATACACTCAGACGTGGTAGACCTTTACCCCTCAGCCTGACTGTCCCATTTCTGCCCCTAAACACCCATTCACTCTCCCGCACCCCCCTAACCTTTCTTGCAGATTTCACTGGTCCAGGGGGCGGCCGAGCATCACCGGGGCTGAGCAGACGTCTATGCGGCCCGAGGGCTTCCTAACACTGGCCCGCAGCTCACTGCTGTGGCGCCCATGCACTGTGTGAGGAAACTCATTTCCCACGCAGGGGGAACAGGAACCTGGGTGGGGAAAAACCTTCCTTGCACAGTGTTTCGGCGCCACGGCGGTAAGCTGCGGGCCTGAGTTTGGAGGCCGGGCCACCGGGCACTCCATTGATGAGTGGCACTTGGGACAGACCCCCTGGCCCCCTTTAGGTACGCTACTGCGCAGTAATATCGGGGACACTTCAAGTGGGCTCATGTTCGTGAAATAAATTGGTGCACGCAGATTCGTAAGCAATGATAGGTGATTACAATGCTTTTGGCAAATGAGAAAAGGGGTGCTTTAATCTTTACCATAATCTGCAGTTTTCACCTTGTCTGTGTGAATGTTGCTTAAATGTATTTTACAAACAATGGGACATTTATGTATGAGACAAAAATGCATGAAAATATATTTGGAGATGACCCTCATTCTGTTATATGCAGGTTCTTCAAGTTGCATCTGTGTCTAATGATAGTGATCTAGCTGAAATGACCAGTGAAGAGCTCCAGAGGCTGGAAGGTAACGTTTACCTGATTGTTAGTAGTGTCAGCCACCAAGTCTGCATGGAAAGTTCTGCCGTGAGAACGAAATGTACTGTGAGGATTTGCAGTTTTGTTTTACTGACAGTTTCTCTGTTTATACACATTAGTTTGGAGCCAAATCAGCTTTAATGTTTTTATACAATTATTTAATTAATTAAAAAATTAAAAAATTAAAAATTATGTTTTAAGCATGCCATCTCTGAATATGTCTTTAAAACCAATTAGCAACAATTAAATCCTTTTAGATCTGTAACCCCTGCCTTCATTACTAATATCTTTTATGACCCTCTTTATTCACGTTTATTCTGTCTTATTAGCCACATGCCCCCCCCTGCATGTTATATTCATTCACTATCTTTCACAGACAGTAACTCAGTGATATCAGAGGCTGATACAGATCTTGTGACAGACAGAACCAATGGGACAGGAAGCCCTAGCACTGTACCCATGAGTGCAGTCCAGTTGCTTGATAACATCGGAGATGGGGAATCCGTACAGTCTGCACGCTCTACTCTGCATGGGTAAGTAAACCAAAGGGAAACTCACAGCAACATTGTGTTTTGGACTCATCGCTGGATGCAGATGATTTGTAATATTACCATTGATAATAAAAAAAAATCCAGATTTGCCATGGACTTGAAGGTGCATTATTTGTAACCCCCCCCTTTTTTTTTTTCTGTGACGTGAAAAACAAAGAAAACCCCCCCAAAAAAGAAAAAACTTGAAATAAAAAGAAGTTTAAAAAAAAAATAAAAACTCCACTTACTGACGGTATTTTATTTTGCTAAGCCAGGCCTTTTTATGGTTTGTAGAAATATAATATTTTAACAAAGCAATAATAATCATATCATTTTCTGATTGCCAAAACACCTGCACAAGTATACCTTTGACACACAGACAAGCCTTTATGAAGGTGTTTCACAAAGTTAAAAGATACATTTTTTGTGTGATATACAAAAGCAGGTTTGGTAGATGCAGGTAGATCATAAAAATAACATTCTCTCTTCAAACCATGCAATGCTATAATTGGAGAAACAAATTGGTAAATCATGCTTTAATTTCTGTGTAACATTATTGAGGTGTTTTGCATTTCATTGGACGGCCTTTTTATTCTTGAATAACACCTACATTGCTTGTAATTTCACAAAGAGGCAATTAGACATCTTTCTTTTTATAGCGTTTGATGTGCAGATGCGGACTTCTATTTCATTTAACTGCATTCTTCCTCCAGTGTAATAAGTGGTGTGGGTGAAATGGATTTGGGAAATCGTCAATCAAAAACATCGGTCGATGACTCCTTACCAAGTCCAAGGTCTTTGGAAAAACCTTACCCTGATTGCCCTTACCTCCTCCTTGATGTGCGAGATAGGGACTGCTATGAACAGTGCCATATTATTGGAGGTCAGTGTTTTAAAGTAGATACTGGCCATACTAAAATTGACGTAAACAGTGCTATGTAAACAGTGGGTATTCTGGAGGAGGGCAACCCTGGAAGATAACTGGCTAACAGTGTTTTAAAATGTATTCAATTACAAGGGTCATATTATGGTAAATAGGTAACTTTTTCATATTACAACACATCCACAGTGACATGCACACATATGGCTTTCTAATCATTTTCAAGTGATTCTATTCTACTATCTTGTCTCCGCAGCTCACAGTTACCCAATAGCAATGCTTTCCAGAACTATGAATTCATTCACCCATGAAATCTTGGAGTTTGTATCCTTTATGCAATACTAAGGGAAGCACTTACAATGTACCGATTACCAGTAGAAGACTTCTGTCTTCCCTCTGGTTGGTTTCATGTCCTGTCTCAAAATGAGAACATGTGATTTCTGGTGCTCAAGCTCCAGTATAGGTTCCATGCATCCAGACCTGTGCTCGGTCCATCCAGACTGCAAGCTTTACATAAAAAGCATCTAATAGTATATGCCACCATAACGTATGTCACAGATTTGGTATCTGGAGCTCCTAATATCATTCCCTCTAACAATGAGTTATAATGTTGAGTAGGCGATGGGGACATGAGGTTCATATAAAAGGAGTGGGTTTCTCCAGAGCCGAAAGGAAGACAATCCAAGTTCTATAATGCTGTTAAATTAGAATGGGAAATGAAAAGTGGATGAACTTAGGTATCGTCAAGGCACAAGGGGAACCATTCAGCTTTGTAGACGGTTTGTAAAGCAAGAACAAGTTAGAGAGATTTAAGGAAAGTAGACACTATTGTTTGAAATTTGTATTTCTATGTAACAATCTGTAAAATAACTCCATGCAGCATTGTTGTATAGTTAACACAAAACAAGTAAATGAAAGCAAATATTCCACTTAAATACATTTATTGTCCTTGATCACTGGAATTTAGAAAAACTCTCATGGTAAAATTATTATACTGTATGATGAAGATGAAAGGATGGCAAGCCAAGCAGCCACTACTATGTGTGAGAGAGGATTTGAGAACCTCTTTATGTTGTCAGGAGGTAAGGACATTTCGCTGTTATTATCACATCTGTGGAACATTGTTGCTGAGCTGAACTATAGGTTAAATAGAGCAATATAGGAGTATTCACTTTCTAGACGTTCTCTGGGATAAATTGCCTGTAAGTGATTGTGATAGTAACGATTATAAATAAAATTAATACATGCAAATATAACATATAATAACAACTAATGATACATTATCTGCCTGTGGGATTGTGAATCCGTTTGAGGGTAAATGTGAGGATTGTGAGTGATTTTGGTGGTAGCAGAGTAAGTATGTTTGGTGAAGTGTGAGATGCTTCCAGGCCTTTAATAAAGTTGGTTTCACATATTTTACTGTATAACTGGTACATCAATAAATCCATCCTGGTTAATGTGTCTGTTCTGTGTAGGTTTGAAAGTCATTGCACAAAAGTTTCCAGAAGGCCTGATCACTGGTACATTCCCCATCACATGCCATCAACAGCCAACCCAGATTAAGTCTGGCCGTAAACGGGTTACCCCAAAAGAGATTATAATACCTGCTGAGAACAAGTGGAGATTTTCCGCTCAGGATCTGGAAAATATAGAGCAAGACCTTGAAAAGTTGCTTCTGCCGACTGACACTGCCAGTAAGGATGATTCTCTTCATTTATTACAATTTATGCAACACAAAGGGATTATACAGTGTTGTACAATATATACAATTAAATGTGAATATCCTTTTATACTTTTAAACAAAATCTGAGATCTACTTTTTTCTATCTCAGCTGGATTTTCTTGTCCATGTAATATGTTTATTTTAGAAGTTACTGCATTTGGTGTAGGGACCTCTGTGGTCCATCATCTATTTTAAGAGCTTGGCAAAAAGTCAGATGTTCTCACCACATGAGTATGTGGGAATACCTTGTAACTTTTGTACTTTCTATGAATCCTTTCCTAAGAATGCAGAAAACTATGAATATCTTATTTACAACGCTTAAAATTGAATAGAGTGTACATCTGCTAATGGAGACACATGCATGTTCATTGTTACATTCTAAAGGCCACCATAGCAAGTTGTTTTAATAGCCAACGCAGACATGTTCTATTGATCAAGGCTAATGTAGGTCCAATAATCAGTTCCAGGTTGTGTTTTTCAATTATGATTTCTTTGACTTTTCTCAGGCCGACTCAGCCGTATATCAACTGGAAGACTGGACTCAAAAACACCCAAATCCAGAAACAGCCAATTTCCATCATCTGCCATTTCAGTCAGCTCTAGGTCCATCCGCAGCACCAGTCCTCAGTCAAAGCCGTGGAAATAGACCAACTGCTTGTTACTCCCCATAATGAACAGTACTCCTCATTGGACCTGTATCTGCTTTGTTCCGTAGAGCAGTTTATCATTCAGACTCCAACAGTATTTCTAGGCTAGACAGTTATTCCTTTCGGGGCTGAACAAGCTATCGAGAAAAGTAGAATATTGTTTAAAGAAAATTGAAAATATGTTTTCTGTTTTTTTTTTTTTGCTGTTGTGTTGTGGGTGTCATATGTAGAAGCGGATTGCTGCTTGATTGTACTCAGAGATATTTGAGATTATATGCGAGGCCACTAACATTATCTGTAATTGGTTACTGCATTCTAAACCTAGTTCTTGGCTATAAATGCTACACTTATAGCAGGAGAGATCAAAGTTGCTTTGCGGAAATACTCACATTTAATGTTATCTTTTTTCCTATCACCATGTTGCAAATCGAGGCTAATTTCAGATGTCCGAGACATTAACAGATACAGAATTTGTAGTGACTTTTTTTTTTTATTCTTTTGAGCTTTAGTTCAGATCTAAGCTTGAAATCACCAAACGTATTTTTTATCTTTTCACATACCTATAAAGAGGGATGTTGTAATATCCTTTTATCATTTTCCATGTGAACAAGGAACTGTTCGTTAAAGGGTAGTTTAAACGCTCTACTGTGAAGTATTCCGAGGAGGAGAATGAATCAGAAGAATATAGTAGTACTTGGTAACTAGGTTTCTATCATAGATTAAATGTGTTTTGTGTGGATCTACACATACATACTTTCATAAATCTCTAAAGAAAACTCCTATAACATTTGTGTTTTGGGGCAGTTTTGAATATTATTTGAAACCAAAATATATGTGTTTATTTATTTGCTAGGTTATACATGTTTAGTTTTAATATTCTCTTGTCCTTCCCCAAAAAAACTTTTTGGGGGGTCTACTCCATGTGATTTCATGTGCTTCGTGGTTATCTGTGCCTATCTTTGGCAATGTGATGAGATCCTGTAAACATTTTTTGTTGAGGAATGATTATAGGACATACTAGCTCATTGTGTAATTTACATTTCTGGTGTAAATCCATGCCGCTTTTTTTTCTGCTTTGTTTCGCGTAATGAAGATTTTATCTCCCGCATTAAAATTGTGACCACAGTCTACTACCCTGTGGTATACTGTGATTTTTTTTTCATTTATTCTGTCTTTCCAGTACGAAACAGATGTACTGTGATTCCCATGTGCCTTTTTAACCCTCATAAAGTATACGTCTTGCTTTCCATATACATTGACTTTAAAAGGATGAAAGTTATGCTTTGACATTTCTTAAGGCTACCCAAAGAAAGGTTGTCCATCTTTTTAAAAATACTTACAGCCAACCTCCTGAGCTTATAGACAATCTTTATCTACAGTTCTGTCAGCTAGACTGCATAGGAAAATCAGCATATGTTTCTTCAACAGTGCTACATTTCTGCCGACTTTGGACATGCTAGTGTGTTTTGTTACATTCCTTTTATTTTTTATGAAGTATTAGACATGTGGGCGGGGGGGGGTTGCTTCCATAATATCACCTAACACATTTGGTCTACTGGTGTAAAGGAGGGCCAAACTGCCCTGGGGATGTACATGTAATGGAACATACTGTCCCTTTAATAGTGAATATCTTTAACAGTTAAACCATTCAAACTTTAGGAACATAATTATGTTCCTATAATGGTAGTTCTTGTTCGCTATTATTTTGTGCTTTAGGTTTGTGTGCCAATATTGACATCACCGTTACATTGTCAGTTCAGTGAATCCTTATTGAAGTATGTTTCCCCCAAAAGCAGTAAAGGCAATGTATGTACTGTCTCTAATAAAAACAATTAAAATATTTTAATAAAATAATTGTCTTGCGTGTTTAGATCTGAGCGACTTTGACAAGGGCCAAATTGTGATGGCTGGATGACTGGGTCAGAGCATCTCCAAAACTGCAGCTCTTGTGGGATGTTCCTGGTCTGCAGTGGTTAGTGCTAGACGTGGGCGCCAGCCAACTCTTCGCGTTCGTCTTCGTGGGGAAAAAAATCTTCGTATTCCATGAATATTCGCCCGTTCCTGTGTTGGGTTCGGTTTAAAAGTCTACTAGTGACTTTATTGGTCGCCGGCAATGGGCCTCCTCTGCCATCAACCAATGAAGTGCAAGTGCACTTCATTGGTTGACAGCAGACAAGCCCCCTGCAGGCGACCACTAGAGTTGTTCGTACGGACCTTTAACTCTCGGAGCGGAGAGACCATGGTTTCCCCAGGCCAAGTTCCACCGTCAGGAGTTAAAGGGCCGCGCGGGCGATTGGTTACCTGCAGGGGCCTCCTCTGGCATCAACCAATTGTACAAATGCACAAGTCTAGTTAGTACCTATCAAAAATGGTCAAAGGAAGGGAAAGCTGTGAACCGGAGACAGGGTCATGGGTGGCCAAGGCTCATTGATGCATGTGGGGGGTGAAGGCTGGCCCTGTGTGGTCAAACCAACAGACGAGCTGCTGTAGCTAATGCTGGTTCTGATATAAAGGTGTCAGTGTTTTGCAGCTTGTGGCGTATGGGGCTGGGTAGCCACAGACGAGTCAGGATGCCCACGCTGACCCCCTGTCCACTGCCCAAAGCATGCGAGCTTACTTACAGGCTAACGTCTTGGTGCCAGCTACTACAGCACACCTTCAGAGGTCTAGTAGACTCCATGCTTCGACGGGTTAGGGCTGTTTTGGTGGCAAAGTTGGACCTATGCAATATTAGGCAGGTGGTCAAAATGTTATGGCTGATCAGTGTATTAAGTTTTCCTTAAATAGTAATAACTGGTTCCTCTTCTGAACAGCAGGTGCCAGTAATGAACCACTGTTTTCAAATCTATATTTTTATGGTTCCAATGCCCATTTTTCTCATTTATTATTCTGAAAATGCTTTGGCTTGCTTTGTGTTCAGTGCATTTTTCTTGCCTATATTCACTTTCCTCCACTATTCAGTTACCTTACAGATGCAGGCAACAGGTTAACAAGATTTCAGATTAGAGATTTTCTGACTGATGCTGAATAGAATTTCTTCCTGTCATGATCTTAAAAGGTAATGATATGAGTAGGGCTGCAACTAACGATTATTTTAATAATCGATTAATCGGCCGATTATTTTTTCGATTAATCGATTAATCGGATAAAAAAACAATATGCAAATTTTTCGTTTATTTAAAAGAATTTAATGAACTGGATGTTAAAAAACAACTTAAAATTTACATTAACATTCTTATTTTGTTATGATGTAATAAAAAACAATATTTTCAAAGTACAAGAACCCAAACACAATATTTATGAAACAAAATAACCCCAAACATTCTGAAAAGAGGTGGACTATTACTGTTCAAGAAACTTTGCCCCAGCACTTTGCACTTTGCACCCAGCACTTTGCACCCAGCACTTTGCACCCAGCCCTGGCACTTTGCACCCAGCACTTTGCACCCAGCACTTTGCCCCAGCCCTGGCACTTTGCATCCAGCACTTTGCACCCAGCATTCAGCACTTTGCACCAGCACTTTGCACTTTGCACCCAGCCCTGGCACTTTGCACCCAGCACTGGCACTTTGCACCCAGCACTTTGCACTGTGCCCCTGCACCCAGTCTCTAACTCTGCCCTGCACCCAGCCCTGCCCCCACATTCTGCCCTGCCCCCACACTCACACTCTGCCCTGCACCCACTCTGCCCTGCACCCACACTCACACCCTGCCCTGCATCCCCACCCCCACTCTGCCCTGCACCCAGTCTCCCACTCTGCTCTGCACCCACACTCACACCCTGCATCCCCACCCCCACTCTGCCCTGCACCCAGTCTCCTGCCCTGCACCCCCCACCCCCACTCTGCCCTGCACCCCCACCCCCACTCTGCCCTGCACCCCCACTCTGCCCTGCACCCACACTCACGAACCGCTCTGTGCGAATGGAGCCACTCGCACAGAGCGAACCGCTCTGTGCGAATGGAGCCACTCGCACAGAGCGAACCGCTCTGTGCGAATGGAGCCACTCGCACAGAGCGAACCGCTCTGTGCGAATGGAGCCACTCGCACAGAGCGAACCGCTCTGTGCGAATGGAGCCACTCGCACAGAGCGAACCGCTCTGTGCGAATGGAGCCACTCGCACAGAGCGAACCGCTCTGTGCGAATGGAGCCACTCGCACAGAGCGAACCGCTCTGTGCGAATGGAGCCACTCGCACAGAGCGAATCGCTCTGTGCGAATGGAGCCACTCGCCCAGAGCGAACCGCTCTGTGCGAATCGCTCTGTGCGAGTGGCTCCATTCGCACAGAGCGATTCGCTCTGTGCGATCTGTGCAGAATACTTACCTCCGGAACGCGTCACATCCGTCACGTAGCTAGAAG
Source organism: Spea bombifrons (assembly GCF_027358695.1). Lineage (NCBI taxonomy): Eukaryota > Metazoa > Chordata > Amphibia > Anura > Pelobatidae > Spea > Spea bombifrons. Next base: position 69,571,045 of record NC_071090.1, on the reverse strand, counting down.
GCGGAGACGGCAGAGCATGTAGCAGAAGCGGGGAACGCTCGCGGAGGTAAGTAAAAGGAGCCGAGTGCTCCAACAACGAATTGATCACTCGATTAATCGATAACGGAAATCGTTATCGATGATTTCCGTTATCGATTATTATCGATTTTATCGATTCGTTGTTTCAGCTCTAGATATGAGTACTTCTAGACAGGATTGGATCTGTTTGTCACACAGTGGCAATTAAATTTGTAGCTTTGAACCAGAGAAGGTTATTGATAATCCAATTTATATATTGTAGGCTTAACCACATTCTGAAACTTCAATGAGTGAAGGAATTCAAGTCTACCTTAATCGGGACAATTCTATTATATAGTACACCGAGTAATTTTCCTACTCACAGCTGTGATCCAAGCTTTTTGCCTAAAGGTTATGTACTTACATTGGTACCGAACCCCCCCCCCAAATTTATGCCTCAATTAAACTTTTGTGAATTATCAATTTTTTGCAACAGTCTTTTTCAATTGGAAAGGTACCGTGAACCTTTTGTCCAGTTTATTTGAATTGTCGCTTCCTATGGAACTGATAGATAAGAAAGCATAATGGAGATAGCAGGAGGGTGCAACAATTCCATGGATGAGAGAGCTGAAGTTGTGTGAGCAAGAAGGATATTAATGGAACAGCCTGAAGTAATGAGGCCAGGAAGAAGACACCAAAGTAGCACATTTCTACTTCACAATTCTTCTTCTGAACCACATAGACCCCTGCTGCATTGGCCCATGATACCAACATGTATGAGAGAAAAATAACTTTTTGATAATCATGTGGCTTCTATATTAAGTAATGTGATATTGAAACTACATCCATTCATAGAATATTCTTGTGACCCTGTAACGGCGGTCAAGTGGTTCTCATAATGGTCCTTTTTTGGAGGGGCATTACTTTTTCGGGAGGTAAATATTCTGAATTAAGTTAAGCAGGGACTTCCAGTGAGAAATCAACCAGCTGAGGTGCTTCACTATTGGTACTTTGATGGGTAACATGGAGGAATCTGAAGATTTTTTCCTCCCAATAAAGCCAAAAAACAGTGAGACATGTTGAGGATAACAAGACATTGCAATTTTGGACTTTTTATTAACTTTATTTCTTTTTATATTTATGTTTTTATTGGCTGCTGCACTTTGATTGAGAACTTCTTTTGAGACATCCTTGAGCAGTTTAAAGGACCTGTGTGGTCCAGGAGCACGGTATATAATGCTTTTAGACGCATTATGTGCAAGTTAGCCTGCAAGGGCACCACATATCTATATATATCTATATATAGTGCTGCTATCAATCTACTGTGCCTTTGGTGTGCTTTTGGTTTAAGTTTTAGATACCGTGGAAGTAAAGAACATGCTTTTATTGAGCCTCCCTAATCCAGTCTGTGAACGCCCTATATATTATATACACTACTTATATTTGATTGAATATTCTACACCTGCGTTTTTTTCATCCTTCTGCACACAAGTGCCCCATTGCATCTACGATGGTGGAATCAGCACATTATAAACCCAGAGTTGCCAATTATGTTCAAAGAACTAAAAACTTAAGAAGTCTTTGGGGCTATTCACTAAAAGGAGAATAAGCAGGAAAGTTGAGGTTTCAACGACTTGACTTCTATGTGCCCCAGTGAGCTTCGCCAGCAAGGAAGAGCTTGGCAGGCTCTTTATAATGTATAGTACAAACATAAAGACTTCAAAGCCTTGTTTCCCCATTTCATTATACATTATACATGGACAGCACAGACTTCTTACTGGAAAAACCTGCCAATGTTGAACTGCCATAATCTGACCACAACGCTCCCTTTAGTGAATAAACCCTGTTGTTGAAAAATTAGCCGCCTCTAAGTTGCTTTGAAGAGTATGGTCCATGCAGGACTGGGTTTCTAACAATGGAACAATTTGGGGGGAAAACAAAAAGCATGAAATAAGAATGTTATGTTAATGTTATTGTCAATAGTATACCTGAACTTATCCAAATATATTACGTCCTTCCCAATACATATGCTTGACCTGCATGAACGTTTCATTTTTATAATCCCACGCACAGCCTCCCAGTGGATAACAGACCTCTGATACTCTTATAGCTTCCTGCCTGAAAGCGGGAATTCTGCCAGGAACAAACATGTCCGCCCGCTCGCGTCGTGCACGGTCTCCTGGGTCGCGCCGGTGGTAGGCTCGTGCACGCCTATTATTCATTAATCGTGTACCCGCTTGAGTTTTGCCACACGGGCACTGGGGTGCAGGTAAGGGCGAGACCGGGGGGTTTACTGTGTAAAAAAGGTGACACGCTGAATTTCCCTGTGTAGAATGTGAGGCCGGCTGTCCTACCTGGATTTTCGCGGGTAGGGTAACGGAGGGGTACGAGGTTCATGGTGCAGAGTGCGAGGGGAATACGGCGGGTGTCATTGAGTAGGGCGAGAGGACGGTGTAGATTACTACATGCCTGAGTGACAGGAGGCGGGTCTGCAGTCCCTGAGTGACAGCTTTGGAGGGGAAGGTTAAGGAGTTTGGCTGTTGCTGTAGCGGGGTAGGTGCATGTGAAAGGGTTCTTGGCACCTTACTGGAAGGAGCAGGTATGTAATGACATAGAGATAGCCAGGCTTTGGATAATATTAATGCCTTCTAATCACTGCACACACTGCACAGGGTGAAGTGGCACTGAAGAGATTTACTAACAAAGGATTCTCCAAGTGCCCTGATCCAGGGGTGAGTGTGACCTGTCACTACCTGGATTAGGAGGCAAAGGCGAGATTTAGAGCTCGTTTTCTACAACTAAAAGCTCCAGATCAGCAGAGTTTCGGATTTGCAAAGATTTACTTGTTCACAAAGAGATCTCACTTGGATCAGGGAGAAGAGAGGAGACATGATGGAAGCATTTCAATACTTCAAGGGATTTAACAAATTACCAAAGAAAAATTATGAGAAGAAATGTTAGAAACAAGAGGTTGTAATCTGAGATGTAATGTAAGGAAGTTTTACTTTACTGAGAAGGTGGTGGATAAATAGAAGAGCCTCCAAGCAGAGGTGATAGAATAATATGAGAATGCATGCATGGCGCGTAAGGCTCTCCAGAATCAAAAGGACTGATTAAGGTCTGAGTTTTTACTTCAGAAAAAATGGGCAAACTAGACGGTCTGTAAAACCTCTACCGGATTGTTCGTAAAAGGAACTGGATTGCCATCTTAGAATAACCTTCTGGAAATCAGATTTGCCTGGGTCCAGGCAGTGGGCTATTGGAGAATTCACATGTTCCTCAAGATGGAGTCAGTGGTCCATCGGAGATTACTTGGCTCACTCGCTGCAGTTCCTACATGTATTGAATATGTGTGTGTCTAGTGTTTAGTGAATATGCCTTTTGATTTCAAAGCAGATACAACTCAAGAGGGTCGTCTTGGATGAGTTGAAGGTATTTCCCATATGGTTCCAAAATAATTTGCGTGGGACCCACCCAATGGGCTTTGTGAATATCCTTGTAGAAAAATGGACTCCTCTTTGCCCTTTGTGAATTTGCACCAATTTCTCAGTTCCTTGTGCCATTTCCAGGATTTTTTGTTAATATAATATTTAGCTTTGATTGGAAAGTGGGGTGTTAAAGCATTTGGCTAGTCCAGTGAATGAATTGTTCAAGAAATCGCAAAATTTGTGTATATTTTTTAAATATGTGGTCAGAGTGATATAAGTGGTAAATAGTTTGCCTGATGGCGAACCCATGGTGTGGTAGCAAGGTACAAAAATATTACACAGTAATAATAATCCGCTTTGACGCAATGAAACATCGAATGTGACAGCAGATAAGATGTGTTCAGCCCATCTCCGACCGTAATCAGTCCTTGGTCTTGTCTCAGATTGCCGATAGCTTTACGCCAATCCTATGCATGTTTAAATCCCTTACTATATTCACTCAAATGAACTCTGGTAATGATTAATCCCACAATCCAGTTCAAGTCACCGCCAAGAACATAAATGGATCGCTTTAGTATACACTTGAAACGTGAAAAGAATTTTAGAAGTTGGGCGAACAGTTATTTGAAGTGAGATTCTCTTTTCATGCATCAACAATAAGGCGTCCCTGATATAAATGGACTAGTAATGAGAGAAACGCCATCTCTAAAAGCCTAATTTACACTCTTACATGCTGTTACAGACAAAAATAAAACATTTTAAAGCTGGAAAAGTGTATTGTTTTTACGGTAGGATTATAACATTGCAGAATACTTTTTCAGCACTGCCCCTTCTATAATCTCGGCGGTTGTGTAGTTGTGTTAAAACAAGTTTTGTAAACTCCAGAACTACAATCAGGTCCTTATACCATAACACTTCAAAAAAGACCTTTTTAGTTCACATGATGAAACAAAGCATTTTCTCTCTTATCCTTCCAAATCGTACACAAAGCTGATTTTTTTGATGTAGCCATTTGACATGAATTGGGACTCGTCTATAAACGTCTATAAACTATTGCTAACGGGGTATCTCAAGTATTCCTCGAGATAGAAACAAAACCCGACAAACTTTGGAGGTGGAACGCACGGCTAAAGCCACTTGGCTTGTGTAGGGAAAGCATTTATATCTGGTGATTATGTTTAAAAAAAGAACAAAATCATGGATTCATATTTATGAAAAAATGGAGTAAAATGACATCATAGAAATTAAAGGATGTCTTGTGTTCATCAACATCCTTAGCTTCTTTTCCATACCAACAAACACCAAATGTCACTCCTGTTTGGTGCTTAGGAACGTTACAAAGGCAACCCAGAGCAGTAGTAGTGTTAGTGTTTTTAATGTAAATGATACATTTTTTGTAATAAATTGAATTACAAAGCAGCCAAGGGTGAATATTTTGTTTAGTGAGCAAAGACATTTTTATTATTTTATTTCAGATGACACTGGAAATCATTTTTTTTTTCTCATTTAAAGAAAAGTAGGCTTGGGTTTACATTTCCCACAGGGTGTGTAAGAAGTATCTTCACTATATTGTGCTGAGTTACTTAAGATTAAATATCTGTGTCTATTAATCTCCTTTTAGCCATTTATAGGTGCATCCCCATTACTGTTTTCAGAAAGCAAAATTACATTTTAGGTGGAGGATGTTCTACTGACCATGATTTGTTGAATTAAATATGTTAAATTGATCTATTTCTTTATTATTATACGATAGCTCTTTTAAATATATTATTTATGACACTACGTGCAGGAAAAACAATTGTTGGGTAAAGGAACACTGTAAACATATAATGTTTAACAGATATTAATGAGTTTATGATCTTCATTAGTTTATGATCTTATGATCCTAGCCACTTGTGAATATATTTATCAGGTTCATTGTGTCCGGCTGTCCTATAGCCTAGTAGAATATACTGACAGATATCCATTATTTTGCAGTTTCCAGTATGCCAAAAAGTTTGCTTGTTAACAGATGTTAAATAAGATGCACAGGAAAGTAGACTTTTTACTGTTGAGCAAGAATATATCCTGATATAAATCTATGTTGGGAAGCAGAGGAAGAAAGCAAACAATTTGAGCTTTCTAAGCATAAGTTTTACTGATCTGGGATTTACAGCTGTGCAGGCAAGACAGGAACGTCTGCTGGTGAACATGTGGATCGATATAGAAATATTAAGTACAAATTTGATTACTTTTTGATAAAAAATAAATAAATAATAATAATTCTACTTCGTTTTATCTCTTGAGGCTCCAGTTGCATGATTTATGAATGTATTTATTCTTTGTCTCTTAGAGTTTATGCATTAATAATCTATGTATACATCGCTTGTTGATAATTTCCTATAGTATAAAGAAGAAATGAGAGGGAATAGGTAAAGAACAGTAAAAATACTATTTGGGAATTAAAAAATACTTACCGTGTATTGGTAAAGCATTTAAGAATGCTGTAAATATAATAATGAAGAATGGAAATGCACTTAAATGAAGTCGCTGAGTCTGATTTAGATGCTTTTTCTAATGTTTACAAAAAAGTGTGGTATATCACCCTCTAAATATGTTCTCCTACTCATACATTTTTCAAGTGTCTTTAAATGTGTTTAATAATTCATGTATATAATTAATTATTTGCCAGTGCTAAATAAAATATTATCATCCAATATTTTGTCGCTGCAAAGATGGCTTTATTGTTCCAAGGTTAGTGGAAAAGTCACATCAACACCATAATACAGACTTTTGGGCTCTTCTAATTAGGCATGTGCTTGTTTACGATTTATAGAATGAAGGAATGGTGGATCCAGGTTGGGCTGCTAACTGTCCCCCTCCTGGCCGTGTATCTGAACATCCCCCCTCCTAACCTCTCACCTGCTCTCATCTCATGGCGGTCAACTGGCATGTTCTTCACGTTCCAAGGGCAGCGCATCTTTTACAGAGGTGAAGTTTAATTAACTTATTTTTTTTTTCAAAATGCATACAAAGCTGGTTAAATGATGGAGTCAGAATGAAGTTGATATCCAAGCAGTCCTCTCCTACTGTTTCACTTCCTCCTCGACCACCAGATTGTAAGCTTGCAAGAGCGGGGCCCTCTTCTCCTTTGTGCCAGTTTATTGTATGATCTGCTGGCGATATGCAAATAAGTGTAATGTAAAATATATAAAAAGAATAAAAAGTTAGTTGAGATCCAAATATATCTATCTTTATCGGAGGTTATAATGTAATTATACACACAGGAAGGGGATAACACCCTAGTTGTTGTCTTTCGTAACATAGTATAGTATGGTATTTTTAGTAATAATTACGTTTGCTTCCCTGTAGTATCTATGTAGTTATTGTATATGAAATAACGTTTGCTTTCACAATGCATGTTTTGTTTTCCTAATCAGAGTCCTGGGGAGTTGTTGGCAGCTCTGATGTTGTGGTTCTTTTACATGGCTTCCCAACATCTAGTTATGACTGGTACAAGGTAATCTCTGTCTTACTACTTATCTGTAGATATTTTTCCGCTTATATTTCTTAATGTGTCCATGGCACCTTAAAAGTGGTTTATTCACTAATGTCAAATTAAAGCTTAGGCTGACAGCACTCAGGCGTTAAGTCTGTGGACACTTGGTTCTGATGCAAGCTCATTACACCCTAAATAGATTTTGAATGCATTTTATGTATGATGCACTTTTATTTCTAAAGGACACACTTCAAGTGGGTTCTTTTTACTACATTCAAATATATATTTTGATTTAGTGATGGTCTCTAGTGATAATATAGAGTAATGAACAGGACCTCTTCTGTTTTAGGCTACTGTAGCACTTATATAGCAACATATAAAATTCCTGGGAAATATTTTTAATATAAGTCTTTCACGTTGAAATGTTATGATAGACAAGTTCCCGTTCTTAAATGTAACCTATAACCCTTGTCCACTGCTGTCACAGGTTTGGGAAGGTCTATCTCAGAGATTCCACAGAGTCATTGCTCTGGACTTCATTGGGTTTGGTTTCAGTGACAAACCAGTAAGTGCATCGCTTCACAATGGGGTTTTTCAATAAATGAGCATCGTCTCATTGGGGGTTAGGGCTGGAGTGGGATGAGGTACCCCCTTTCAAATTGTACATAGCACAGGTACAGATTATTAAAAAAAAGATGAGATGAAGATCCATGAATCCAATGACTGCATTAACAAACGGCACTATATTATCAGTGTAGAACTGAACTCAAGCCTAATGTTGCCTAAAGAAAATATACTAGATTCATGAATGTCTTTAGATATAATGTACTATGGCTAGTATTATATTAATAATGCTATTATACAGTTGTAGTAATGAGACACTAGAAAAATATGTCAACGCTACACGCTGAGTGATCAGTAACATATACATTTAAAGTCTAAACTGACCTCCATACATTCTCTGAGTTCTATACAAAATACTGAAAAATAGACTTCTTTGTCTTTTCAGAGGTTCCATCGCTACTCCATATTTGAGCAGGCCAGCATTGTGGAGGCTCTTATTAGTCATCTTGGATTGAGGGACCAAAAAGTGAACCTCTTGTCTCATGACTATGGAGATACTGTTGCCCAAGAACTGCTCCACAGGTCAGACTTATTACTTCAGAATCTCGTGTGAGAACACAAAGTGCTCGGAGGACCAGTCCTCTTATATCTGATTATAGTAGCTTTACACAGTGTTTATAAAATTGTACTATTTAATTGACACAAAATTGGAATCATGTTAAAAATATTTATATTTCGTATTTTGTTTATTTTTATACTATATTTAACTTACGGTTTCTTTCCATTAGGTATGAGCACAAAAGGACAGGACACATTAATATAGGCAGCTTATGTCTTTCAAATGGAGGTAAGTAGATGACTTCACAGTGACGCTTTACAGTAGTAATGTAGCATTGGCGTTTAATAAGATCAGCCGGTTAGAAATATAATAGATGAGCATACACTAGAACTGGACATCCTGCTGTACAAAACTTAGTCTAATTCACGTTTGGTCTAGGAGACTCTAACAATTGCCTGAAAAAACATACTTTGCCATTGCAGGTATTTTCCCAGAGACGCACCACCCCAGGCTTGTACAGAAGGTAGTTCAGTTATTATTAATGAATAAAACTATATATATATACATATATATATATCATGTTAAACAAATTTGTCCTTAATTTGTCCTAATTAAGTAAATGTATTATATATATATTAGGACAAATTTGTTTAACATGATATTTTCTTTGCCTTCCTTTTGTCAGTGTCCTTTAGTCCATATGTTGTCGACCCCCACCCCCGAGTGTTTCTTGAGGAAAGAATTGGATTAATTTGCCGTTTCACTTTTTTGTCATTTTGAATAAAAGTATGTTTGTGGGTAGCCTTTTCCATAATGAAATTAGTCTAATCATATAAATTCATCCAATACAATAAGAATGACATAGCTTTATTATTACCACTGTGCATGGTTTGTCTGTCACTCACAACTTTGCTTTTTCTTATTTCTCATATTTCTTCCTTTAGCTGTTGAAAGATGCTGGGATTTTTTCACCAATCCTTACAAGGCTGATGAACTTCTATTTCTTTAGCAAAGGGTGAGGCTCACTTTTGGGGCATGTATTGGTGTTGATAGTATGATACATAATAGTACATTTTTGAAGACTGTCCCTTAAGGATGTCATGCATTATTTCTCATTGATGGGGAAGTCTCCCTGCCGATGCGTTGGAGAGCAGGCTATCATCAGGCATCAGTGATTCTCCGTCAGCTGAATCCAGTATCACTGGCCACTTAGATTCTTTTCACGCTAAATTATTTAATATTATATTGGAATGTATTTAAATGAGTCCTACCTGCCGCAGAAGCACAATATATAATTTGTGTGGGTACGCTAAATCAGGAGGAGGGGAGTTGCTGATGAATAAAGACTAAACAGAAGTTTGTTTTTGTCCTTAAATGTTTAAAACAAAATCTTACCTTTACAGAGTAAATCACCTTTTCACCTTTATTTTATTTGTAAATGATTGATTATGCTTTACCAGAAGCAGATATCTAGCTATTCCCCAGCTCTGACTACAGTATCATGATTGCTGTTAACAGAATTAGTGAGGTGTTTGGACCGTATACACAGCCATCGGAAGCAGAGTACTGGGACATGTGGACTGCTCTGAGGAGTAATGAAGGGAACCTGGTGGTGGACAGGTAAAGTAGAGGTATCTGGACAGTCCGGCGCACTATTAGAGCATCACAACATCACTGACAATGCACTCAGCGGGTTTAGGATACATTATTTGAGTGGTAGAATGAATATGAAAATTAGTAAATATATGTAATCTGTCCCACTCGATTGCATGCGTTTTACTTGTTTGATTACACATTTGGGAAATCTGTGGCCTCCAAAGAACAAGGCTGGGTACCTCTTGATTGTACAGGCATGTCTATTGTTAACCATAACATGGCCCTTCAGTATTTTGCAGTATATAAACCAGCGAAGGAAGCATAGAGATCGCTGGGTAGGAGCCCTGGTCAATGCATCAGTTCCATGTGAGTTTAACCATTGGTTTTTCCTAAACATGTTGCTAACCTCTATTTAATCATCATTTTCAAGTTTAGCATTTAACTGTTTCAGGAAAGGATAATTGCTCCACGCCTAAATTTCCAACTCTGAAGGAGCTTTGATATGTGTGTGTTTTGGCAAAAACCATCTGACTGAAGTATCATGGGAGGATTTTTATTGGATATTTTTCTAATTTGCATTATTATTTTCTAGTACACTTGATTTATGGACCGCTTGATCCTGTAAACCCGCATCCTGCATTTCTGGACCATTATACGTAAGTTTGAATGAGGAACAATATTGTGGCCATTGTAAAACCACTTAACAGAGAAGTGTATCGTAGGGTGCATGGTGAAGCCAGCCCTCTAGTTTGTAGCATAGATTTCAGTCATTCTATATTCAAGCTCTACCAAAAACATTGATTTGGTAGCCAAATCAATTAGTTACTGGTGGGTAACGAAACCGAGAAATATCAAGTAATAGTAGTCTACCTTAAACACTTGGAGCCCCAGTTTATGTTGAGTATGAACGTATGAAAAACACAGAACTGACTTTACTATTGATTTATACAACCAGTTTGCTTCTGTAGACTTCCTAACTCACAAGCACTCATGGTTTTGTGAATAGAGGCGCATAACAGGATACAAATGTTTCCTCCATGTACATTAGTCAAGGACACAGTCTCAGGGTGCCACTGAACAATGAATGCATATGAAAGGACTTTGTAAGTATGTATAAACAAAAGTATTACTTTCGTTAGGGAGAAAAGAGCAAAAGCATATATTTTGCAAGAAAAACACCAAGTAAACTTATAGGGACCTTTTTAAAGCTATCTTATGCATTGAAGTGCACTTGAAGGCTGGAACATCCCTTTATTTTTACGCACAAAATGTATGACACACACCTTTGCCTTTTTTATCTTCCCACTCACCTACCAAGTTGTTTTATTTATTTATTTTTACCATGTCTGTCTTCTGCAGGAAACTGGTTCCCAAATCAACATTCTCTGTCCTAGATGATCATATCAGTCACTATCCTCAGCTGGAGGATCCCACTGGCTTCCTAAATGCTTATCTGAACTTCATCAATTCATTCTGAGGATATGAGATCTGCTTTTTTATTCCATGTGCGGTCAGTCACCAGCTCTCTACCAGTTTCTCCATCTTCAGAAAGAATATAAGGAACTCCAAAAAAAAAACAAAAAAACAGCAAGGCTTGTATGCCAGAAAGATTCTAGCAGGGACAGACACCGAAAACCTCAGGGAAGACTCTTCTCAAACCCAGTTTACTGCTGGAGAGTATTTTTTTATTTTTTATTTTACTCACTTCAATTTTATTTGACAAAGCACCAGCAAATTCTGTAGCACTATTACAATGTGTTTGGAATACACCATAATGATGTGAACATACATAAGATCTATTGGTACAGGAGAAGAGTCATGCTCTTGCAAGCTTAAAAGCTACATCAAGATACCCTTCTATAAATGGTCTCCCTTTTTTATGTTCTTGAATAGCGAGCCATAGATAACCTGATGTATTTCAGTTCCATCTGTCACAGATGATGCACGGTTGTTCCTTAAACCGTAGAGCTGCAAAGACTGAACTTATGTACTCAGATGCTTGGTTCTTATTAACCAGGAGGTAACAGAACATTTTATTTTCAGAAATGGAATATCTTTCAACCGTCACCATGGTGCTCAACCAACGACAGAGCCTTAGCACTAGCTGTATTAGCATGCGGAATGTTTCCTTGGCAAGGTTATTCTACAGACCCTATTTTTTCAGTCTAAGCAAGTCAGAGAATGACACAGGAACAGCGGCACCTTTTTTTGTTAAACAGTAGCCTTTCACATTGGTGCATCTCAGCATCTGATTTTTCTTCATAACAGTAAAAGTGGATAACTGGTTATATCAGCCTTGATGAACTAAGTAGTTGAAAGCATTTTGCTTCTTCTTCCACGGAAATAAAAACATGAAATTATGGATGGAAGTTGAAAACGATTGAATTTTGTTAATCATACTAAGTAGAATTTAAATAAACTTTTTTTTTAACCCAAAACTAAAAAGCTCTTAAGTGTGGTCCTGTTCTTAATAGGGCTTTCACATTTTATAGCATCCCCTATAAAAAGCAGACACTAGTACATTTTAAGTTGTGTACAGTTCAGTTTTTACCAAATATTTCACATTCACATAGTGGTTCATGGCTGCATGTCATAGCTTTCACACCATGACATTTACTTAAAACGCACAGGACAGGCTGTTTATATTTAGCTAGGCCAGCATGTCTGAAGAAACCTAGGCACCAAACAAACAAAATGCCATGAAAAGTAACCGATAAACATTACAGATAGTAGTTTCCAGCCTTCAGCAATGCTGTTTGTGTCTCGCAGGTCCAGTTAAAGGCATATAAAATGGAAAATTCAAATCAGCGGGCCAGGAACCAGCGAGGGAAGTATACAAGCGATCATGATTACAGTGGTTACATGTAACAATTTATCTCATCAATGTATCTGTAAAGGCTATTCTGGTTCAATGGCTTATTTCTGGGAGTATCCGCTGATTGATTGAAATGTCAATAGATACAGAAGTATGCCATTGAACCAGAATGCCCTTTATGAAATGTCCATCAACAACTTGACCTGCAGGATGTCGCTGAGTCTCATATTCAGAATGACTAAAAATCAACCTAATTCCTTCAAAAATGGCTGCAATAAATACCTGCATAGCTAATGCATTTGTATTATCATTATAAGGAAACAATTACAGTCATGGATATTGGAATGTTTATTTTAATAAAAACATCATTGACAAAAATAATGAAGACTGCAATTAATATCCAGAAACAGTCCTATCCAGATTTATCTGCACGCAACTAGAAAAGGGGTGTCCAACATGCGGCCCTCCAGCTGCTGCAGGACTACATCTCCCATAATGCTCTTTCAACTAAAGACCTGGGAGAGAAGTATGGGAGATGTAGTCCTGCAGCAGCTGGAGGGTCGCAGGTTGGACACCCCTGAACTAGAATTTGTGTGTCTGTGTAGAGGATGCATGAAAATGTGATGGGTGTTGCAGTCCCTCAGCCAGCCTTCAAGGCTTGTAGCACAGAAGTCTTACTTGGCTTTTTTATGGCCAAGTTTACATATACTTTTCACTCCACTTAACTAACTTCCTATTTACCTCAATGATTCCTGGAGTTAACTTGCATATCATCTTTTATCATTCCCAGTGAATAAGCAACAATAGGGCAAGGAATGGATTAAATGCTTGATGAAATTTAAAAAACCTTCTAAACCGAGATATGGTACACAATATCAAAGGTCATTTATTTCAAAATGTAATGTGACTTAATTGGGGTATCCTGTTTATATTTTCAAGAGGAAATAAGTCTCAAAAAAGTAGAATTTAAGGAGATTTTAAGAAAATATAAAATACAATTCAGGTAACTTGGGAGTGTATTCAATGTGCAAGACTGTAGGGTGTCAAAAACATTGTCAACAGCTTATCCTGTAGGGCTTTAGGACACCTAAATTATATATTATGCCATTTCAAGCTAAAATGTTAACAGGATGCACTACAATGTAAGTAGTACACTTTGAAATTCTAATTAATCAAGAATTTTCTTTCTAGGAACATACATTCTAATGACCAAGTTATTTAGAAACATCTGTCTAAGTTCATTTTGTGTTACTTATAACCAACATGTTTTTCAAAGGGAAAAATAATAATGCTTTAGAGATTGTCACAGTTCCAAGGCTGCAAGAAGGATATCACATTTGGGAAAATAGGTGTATTCTTTATCTACAAACTCTGTAAAAAGAACAATGGGCGTAAATAAAAACAAACATTCTCATGCATCGCATAAACACATACACTGGAATGGGCAATTGCTACGGTCTTGAACAGAACCAACAGTACTGCCACAATGACCTCCAAGGCCAAAAAATTGTGTAGCAGTCTTGGTTAGCTATACATAAGACACAGAAAAAAAAACAAGGTTCCTCATGTGAATGGTATTTTAAGGGTGTGAACAAATGTTTTCCTGAAATGTTTGGGGGTAGGGGGTGAGTTGTATCTGAAAACATCTATCCTACAGATGCTATAATGACTTCAGCTGGAGTTTCATCTGTGCTTCTGACTGTAACTTGCATGGTGACTCCATCAGCCAAGGCAAGTCTAGATCTGACCAGAACATCATGACCACCTCTATAGACACCTAGACATTAAAGAAGGACGCAGATCAGGTCACAGAGTTCAAACATCACTGATACCTCTGCCACAACAATAATACTTGATAATAAATAAAATAAAAAAATGACCACAACCAGAAACGTTAAAAGTAGAACTAGCTCTCATGAATTATAAATATAAATAATATTTAGTATTGTTTTTAGAAATGAATATTTCCTTTTAGGAGCATTTTAATGCAATGTTGTATAACTTTCTTTCAGGGTGTCCAAGATGAGAAGTAATCAAAATGTAGGGGTGCGCTGGTGGGACAAATATCAAAACATCTTAAAGGACTAAGCGCACAGTTTCTGTTTGTTGCTCACCTGAGAGATATAGCACATGGGAGTTCTTGTTCTCAGGCACTTTATCAGACCTCTCACATGGCTGCATCCCCAAGAATTTAATGATGTTTGTAACAGCCTCTAAAAATCAAAACAGTGCATTTTTTGTTATGTCAACTGCAAATAAGACACATGAGAAACACACACCTCAAGTTAAATATATGCAAACAACTAAGAGCTGTAAGTATTATACACATGGATATATATAAAATCCTTGTCGGTGTGGGAATTATCTGTTAACACTGGGAGTGAAGCGCACTATGACTGGACCTTGAGAGTATGTGTCATGTGCGGAAGGGTTGGGGCAAGGGGCTGCCATACAGTGTTGGGTGACACAGGCAAGGAGTTGCGCAAGAGAAGAGTAAAGAGAAGGAAGAAAAAAATATTAATGCAGATCCAGAGAAAAAAGTATTGTGTTTGCTTGTTAGTTATACGGAATGATCCACAACATTATGCTTAAATCAACATATTTACTAAAGTTTTCTCGATGCATCTGACGTCATATCCTGTTTTCTAAAACTACAGTATCAGCTCACCACAATCTCACTGAAATGTCATACATGGATATGAAATTAACTTTGAATTCTAAAAAAAGGACATTGGCACAAATCATATAATGAACTCCAAGATGAAGATTTTCCATGGTTAAAGGCAGTATTATTGCTGTGACCCTTTTTTGGCTGCTGCTTGAGCATTATGTGCACAAATCACAGACAACCTTAGTAAAGACCGACCTACCTTCCAGTGTTTTTGTTGTGCTGAGGGCAAAGGTTTCCTCTTTCTCATACACATCATCAATCTCTTCCCATGCGGCTCCAAAATTAGGCTTCAACACTTTCTGAATGTGATCTGCAAGAGTCACCTCCAAGTCTTCTAGCTGACAGAACACAAATACATCAATTCTCCAAAACTGGAGTCTAATATTCATGGCATGTAATACTCAGTGGAAATTATATCCATCTACATCTCTATATCTCTAAACCTAAACCGTATTCTATCCATTTGGCTTCATATAGGCTAACCACATAAAATAATCAATTAAGAATTTTTGCAATGTCAAATATGATAATCATTGGAGAATAACAAATTACTTTTGGTCCAGCAGCTGGCCAAAATAATGTATGACATAAAACCTAGGATTGTTAAAGTGGAAGGTTAAAGCGACACATGTATTGGAGAAGGTACACATACTGCACTAGGGTCTATGGACTAAACAGTGAAATCTAGATAAGAAAAAGTGAAAGTAAACATTGGCTTCATAATGCTATGGCTGGAAAGCATCTTCTGCTAGACAGGCCTTGTTGACCCAGTATAATATGGTTGGTGAAGCTAATATAAACACGTTTACCAAATTTCTTTTGTGACAAATTATACATACCACATATTCATCACTGTAGCCTTCGTGGTCTGGTACACCAGTTTGCGGGTCACAGTCTTTGACCACAAACTTCATTGTACAGTTAAAAGTGCAAGACACTGATGGAAAAAAATAGATGGATTCACTTGATGAACATAACGTACACTGTATTACTCTTTCAACACCAACATGCATTCAGTCCTTGCTGACTTACATTACTCTAAATTAAACTAAACATACATCTCAATTTTCATAAACATCAGGGCGTACTGTAATATATTTATATCTGCACCTGCGGTAGGGTCATCTTCAGGAAGCCTGACTAGGGTATAACAGATTCCAGGCTGATTGTAAGTTAGGCTCTGTGCGGGCACGTAGTGAATCACTTCGTAAGCTTCTGATGGCTCCATTTGCACAGTTACCTTCTCCAAGTGCTGGTCGTTCAGTGTGTTGGTGCAGTCAAACTGTCAAAACAAAAACCCATGTCTGAAATCACACAGCTTCTTAAAACATCACGTACAGGAATATTTACCTATACATTTGTAACAATCTGACAAACAAAATAAAAAGATCAGATGATTTAAATGTGAGAAGGGCCATGCTTACCTGGAATACAATATGATCTGCAAATACATGTTTGATACAGCGCACAAAGTACTCTGTTTCTGCTTCTGTAAGTTGTACGGGTTCAGAGGATTTGAAAAGGGGACCCAAGTTCTTGAATTCAGGTATGGCAGACAGTTGTTCTGCGGAAGACAAGGGGTGCAACAATCATTATCAGACAGGAGAAAAATCACAAAGTATAATACCAAAGAGTAAATAAGCAACCAACTAGTGCTCTGCAGAGCTGTTCATGGACAGATAAGGCAAACAAATGCATCACCCAACTTAAATGGCTTGCATATATTTTAACGCAGGGCTCGACAAATCCCAGGCGCCAGGTCGCCATGGCGACAGAGAATTTTGTCCTGGCGCCTAGGTTTTTTCAGCCTCTTACATCCAGAAAAAATTGTGGATGTAAGAGGCTTAGTCACCACACGGGGGCGCTGTTGATGTCTGCCCAGAAGTCTGGGCAGACAGCACAGCCACTCCGAGCCCGCCCCCGAGCCTGAGATCACTCCCACGGAGTGATCCTGTAGGCTGAAAACGCGGTTGCTGGAAAAGCAGCACTCGTGTTTTCAGCTGCCACAGGCAGCCTCAGGGAAGGGGGTTTGTGTGTTGATTGGGTCCCCACACAAGTCTGGGGACCTCACCCAACACCCCACAGCTGCCTGATCGCTCCATGGGAGCGACAGCGCAGCGTTAACCCCTTCAATGCCGCGATCGCGGCATTTAGGGGTTAATTCCCGTTTTGGGAGCTTTGCTGCTGGTGGTCTGCCTGGAAGCCCAGGCAGACCAGCAACAGCAAAAACGAGCCCCCACAAGCCCTTTGATGACTCCTGTAGGTATGGAAGCCTACAGCAGTCATCAAAGAGACTCCCTCTGCAATGGCTGGCTGGTTTTGTAAGGGGCTCTGCTGCCGGTGGTCTGCCTGGAAGCCCAGACCAGCACCAGCAAAAAAACGAGCCCCCACAAGCCCTTTGATGATTCCTGTAGGCATAGAAGCCTACAGCAGTCATCATAGACTCCCCCCTGCAGTGGCTGGTCTATAGACCAGCAATTGCTTCCCAGCTGCCAGAGGCAGCTTCAGGGACAGGGTGAGAGGGTTCTTTGGTCTCGCCATGAGTGTGGAGACCAGCCCCAACACCCCCTGCTGCCTGATCACTCCATGAGAGCAACAGTGCAGCGTTAACCCCTTCAATGCCACAATTGTGTATGACACATCCGTGGCAATGCAGGGGTTAACATTTGTCCCCACAAGCTTGTGGGGACTAAATATCTGTCAATGCTGTGCTCCAATGGAACATCAGCATCGAAAGAGTTAAAAAAATGAAAAAAAAAAAACAAACAGCACTGACCTGAAAGTCCAGGGTGCTTCCAGGTCAAACGCTGTGAGTTTAGTAAGTGGGCTGATGATGATCGGATCCCTCCTGACCAACTGTTAGTTTAAAAAAATCCTGGCTCCTAACTTTTTTACCTGGCGCCTAGATTCACAACAAATTTGTCAAGCCCTGTTTTAACGACTTTTGTCTCATTAAAACCAAGCAGAGAAAGCAATATATACAGTTTCGTTTGCCATGCTACCACCAATGGCACAGAAACCCATATCTTTACCGAGTAACTCTTCAATGGAGGACAAGATGGTGTGTGTGTGTGTTTAATTTTTGCCCAGTAAACTCACCTTGGTAGATGTCTTGACGGGCAGGCACCACTTTCTCAGGTTGCTTACTAGTCATGGGTGCCAGATCTGAAGAAGAAGAAAAAACAAGAACACAATTACTCTGCATTATTATAAAATATTATCATTTCTCCACTTGTTGCTCAAACTTGTTTAACATTAAACAAAAGCCATAAGGAACCTAGCACCATCTGTGATGCTTGAATACTTGTTTGGTATGTAAAGTTTATTTGTATGATGCCTTTTGGGGAGCATTTTGTTACATAAGCAAGACAAAACCTTTTTCAAGCAGCATAAATGAAACACATCAAAGTCTAAAAATATATCAATCTGTGCAAACATGACACTGGTAAGTGAACACACATGCAGTACCTGCAAGTTTAGTGCTATAAGTACTGTATTTGGTTAGCTATTTGGTTTATACAATGCAACGCAATGGTAAAATACAGGCAAGATTAACTTTCTGTGTAACTACAATACTTTCTGCTTGAAGTTGTTGTTTTACATAATAACATAAATTTAACAGTTCACTGTACCTGTTTTTTGTTCCATAAAAGGAACAGTGGCTAAGGGAACACTCTTAATGTCAAATGGTTTCTCTGAAGGTTCCAGAGTGTACTGGTGTAAGGCTTTCTCCATCCCAAGTATAGAAACAGTCAGGCCTGGAATAATAAAATAAAGAAATACGTAAGGGAGGATACATTTTGTTTATACGGATATCCTTGTATAAACTGTCAGGGGTTAGAATGCTACTTTTAAGAAGTCTGTCATAGGCCATAGACATTTTCCACTTATGTTATTTTAAGAAATTTGGGAGCACAAAAGCCCCAGCTGATACTATATAGAGATACTCTAATATTGTAGCATGTAATACTCATTTCACTTTTGGACATAAAATCAGTCACAACATTTTCCCATTTCGTTACTAACCATTGAAAATGTAGGCAGCATTGAGCGCTAACTGTTTCTGCTTCAACACGTTGAAATAAAATGTTGCTCTGTCCCGCACCTCATCATCGCTGTCCATCATGCACCTACAGACAGGTAAGTAGAGAGAAATTCGACTAGTTCACAGCATTGTCAGTTGCACAAACCAGAATACAGCATAGAGATATAAAATATTTGCACTCTATAGCCAAGTAAACCTGCAGGTGTTACATCTCCCAAAAACCACCACAAGCCATATGACAGAGACTTAAGTCTGTATTTCCGTCATTGCAGGGACATTAGGTGGCATTCCATCCACCAGGCATTGATACCTTATCTATCATTTTCATACATGGCTGTATGTAACTACTATCTACAACTGTGATTTATTACCTCTGTAAAAGAACTAGGACGCTGGGCAGGAGACATTCATTCTGGGCACCAAACTTTGCCAGAGCACTCACTGCAGCTGTGAAGAGAAACAAACACACATATATCTATGTATTTATACACAATATCATATATCTACACATTTTTATTCAAAAATACCGTATTGGCCCGAATATAGGCCGCACTTTTTTCCCCCACTTTAAGTCTTTAAAGTGGGGGTGCGGCCTATATTCGGGGTCTAGCGCCCGACGTCCGGGACATGCAGTCCCGGGCGCCGGGCAGGCAGCGGGGTTAGGATACAGATCCCCCGCAGCGGTGCAGGGGACCTGTATCCTACTGTCTGATACGCTCAGACAGCCTCCCCTGCCGGCACTTCCCACGGGGGGAGTACCGGCACGGGAGGTTGTCTAAGCGCATCGCACGGACGTTCACCGGCAGCGGTGATGCGCCGTTTCCGGTGAACGTGCGCACGATGCATTCTAACCCCTCCGACTTACCAGGGCAGACTCCCGGGTGTCTTGCAGGGCCGGCGGAAGACATCTACGCAATACGCGTATACAACTTCCGGTTCCGGCACTTCCGCTGAGTGCCGGCACCGGGAGTTGTATACACGATGTGCATAGATGTCCCCCTCCGGCCCCGTAAGACACCCGGGAGTCTGCTCTGGTAAGTCGGGGGGGGGGGGGGTTAGTACAGAGTGGCAGGGGAGGGGGAGAGGACAGAGTGGCAGCGTATCTCGAGGGGGGGGATGACAGAGTGGCAGCATATCTCGGGGAGGGGGAGAGGACAGAGTGGCAGCATATCTCGGGGGGGGACAGAGTGGCAGCATATCTCGGGGAGGGGGAGAGGACAGAGTGGCAGCGTATCTCGAGGGGGGGGTGACAGAGTGGCAGCATATCTCGGGGAGGGGAAGAGGACAGAGTGGCAGCATTTCTCGGGGGGGGACAGAGTGGCAGCATATCTCGGGGAGGGGGGGGGACAGAGTGGCAGCATATCTCGGGGAGGGGGAGAGGACAGAGTGGCAGCATATCTCGGGGGGGGGAGAGGACAGAGTGGCAGCATATCTCGGGGGGGGGAGAGGACAGAGTGGCAGCATATCTCGGGGAGGGGGAGAGGACAGAGTGGCAGCATATCTCGGGGGGGGGAGAGGACAGAGTGGCAGCATATCTCGGGGGGGGGAGGACAGAGTGGCAGCATGTTTTTTGGTGCTTTTTTAAAGAAAAAAACTTTTTCTTTAAAAAAGCACCAAACTTTTAGGGTGCGGCCTATATACGGGGGCGGCCTATATCCGAGCCAATGCGGTAAGTAGCTGCAGTATCTGGAACCAACTCTTCTGAAGGAGAGCTGTGTCTGCTGTTACTGAACATTCCTGACCCAGTAACTTACATTTGATGATTTTGTTTTCTTGTTTGTAATCATCTAATGTGCAAACCTTGACAATTAAAGGTTATTCCATAATTTTGGTGCGGCCCCCTTATGTTAACTTTGGGAATACACAGAGCTCCAAGTGCTTAGAAAAGTAAAGGCAGAAGAAAAGACATCAAGGTGCACGGTATGCCAGTTCATCCCATGCTTGCAACCAATTATATTATATATATTTTTTTTTGTTCTTACCTGCTCTGACAGCTTCATTCTCCAGAACTACCCTGTTGAAGATAAAGCGGATGTACTTTGATGGGCTGGGTGTCCTTGGGCCTTCCCTGCCCAACAAGTGAAGTATCTTGGTAGCCAGTACCGTGTGCTCACAGTCCTCGATGAATTCACACAGATGGGCTAATCCGGACTCCTTACTGTCTGGATTCTCCTCTATGATGCTGATAATGCAGTCAACAATTGCACGTTTATACTCAAATCCCCCCTGCAGACAGCACAGATTACACAGGGTTAAATATTTCCAAAGAGCGAGAAGCCTTCAAAGATAAAAGTTGAAGTCATTGCTCATAATTGACATCTTAGATTTCTTATATTTTGAAAATGCATTTATGCACATTAATATACTTGGTCAGATTGTTACCTCCTCAGATTACTTCGTCACATTACCATCAATTCCCATTAGAAAGGACTGGATAAGAAACAGCCATACAGAATGACATGCAAGCACTTACATCATCCCTGAGCATGTTTGAAAGGAAGGTCATCATTACAGTATGTTTCCGTGGGTACTTCTGACATAAGGCACTGATAGCTTGCACAACAACCACCTAAAAACACAGGTCATATATTAAGACGAAGTTGCTATTCTCAAATCACAAGAGTTATTCCAGTGCAGTATTGAAAAAGAGTTAGTTTCAATGTTATGGCTGATGAACCCAAGAAATCCTAGCTGAAAAGATATTACAAATAAAAAAAGGAGACAGTACCACATAATTTTATGAATAAATACAGGTGCACCTTTAAGCATCATGGTACCACTTATATGAAGTAATGCGTCTTCTTACAGACCAGCAAAGTGGGTATCAGCGTATTAACAGCACACAGCAAAGAGCTTTCCACCTTTTTGGGTTACTACTTATAAAAAATATATTTCTCAAAACATTAAATATACACAAGCCAGAGAATAGCCATGCAGGCTCTTACTTTGAACTCATCAGAGATTTCAGACACAAAGGTTGAAATCTGTTTCATGAGCCTGTCCACGCTGCCCTCACTTCCAGTTTTCAAAAGTGTGGTGATAGCCAGTGTTGCAATGCTACGGTTAGAGTCTGTGATTAGGTTCTCCAAGTCCAGGTTGCATGCAGTAACAGCAGATGGGTGCTTCATTGCCACCTAAAACAAAAAGCCCATTATTAGGATTATGATCATCAAGTTTATGCAATCTTAATACGTAATCTGGTGCCAGCAATTAATTATTTTCGTCATATGGGTGAAAGGTTATTTTTCCGTTAGACTTATTATTTTAAAAATAATAAATAATAATAATACTCCCACAAGCAAACAGATAAACAATTGGCGTTTTCATACTTCTGCACTTTACTGTTAGTAAGAGGATACAAACCTTGTTAAGCGTCCTCACAGCAGCATACCTCAAAGCAGGTTTAGGAGAGCTACAGAAAAGCTGCAGGACTGAAAATAGGGAAGATATATTGTTATTAGTCAACGGTTTAAATGATATTTTAAATAAGAAAATATTAATAGTTCAAAAAGCATCCCCTTAGGTGTAAAACAGGGACTATAACACAATGTATCAATAATAAATGTTCTATGTGCTGTCAACCTCACCTCTTATCCACAAATCCACTAAAATAATTACATGAGAGAGGGCAATATCAGACCATGGAGGTGGAGTGCAGCTGCAGGGTTGCAGTTTCTTCCTTAGATAAGTATCTTTCCCCCCCAATTTGAACAAGGTAAAGTACATAGTACTTCCATAATGCATTGTGTTACTGCGGTCCCTGGGACACTAGAGCATCCCTAAGTTGTACACACAAGGCTGGGTACCCATTGTACAGCGCTATGGAATTTGATGGCGCTATATAAAACAATAAATAATAATAACAATACCAGATACAGCAGGTGCCAACTCCCTTGCTGTGCAGTTAGGGAGATGGATGATGGCAGAGGCAGCTTCATAAACCACCATCTCATGTTTGTTTCTAAGGCAGCTCTCTATAAAATCAAACAAAGGACTGTTGTGTCTAAAGAAGAAGAAAAAAAAACACACATAAGACTACAGACGTAGATGTCTATGCAAGCGAGGAAATCAAGCTAGGTAGAATTCTACCTTAAAAATTATATAAAAGTTACAACATTTATATAAAATGATGTTTATATATAAAACTATATAAAATTTACAACATATGGAACATTTATATTCTGCAAAGAAAATGTTCCAAAAACAAGCCTTCATATAATTTATTAGTTAATAAATGAGCTCACCCCTCTTCAGATTCCTCCAGAAGTCGGCTAGCGATACGTATTAACATACAGTAAGCAAAAGGAGATTTTAGTCCAGATTTGGTGAATTTGTTAAGCATCTTGGAAACACCAAGCCGATCGTTCTTTCGCAAGTAGTATAGGAGTCCCAGTGCATGATACTGTGCAAAAAAGTGAAATCAATGACAACCCATTATGAAAGAAGAAAAGTGCAGAGCACTGGGCATATTTGGGCCCAATGGGCATCCTGTCTGAGCGAAGCAACGTTCCAGCTATTTAGCTTATTCTTAATAGGATGCACTCGTGTTAGATTTTATTTAATGTTTAACAGAAATAATAACACTATTCCCAAAACATACCTGTACCATGATGTTGTCACTAGATGCAGCTTCCTGAGCCTCGTTGATCCAGCGTTTCACCACATCATGGCTTACTTTAATCATATGCTGTGGGGAAAAAAAAAGAATGCTGTCATTTTCTGAGACTAATCTTACTAGTCATTCCAATGTCTACTATCTCAGAAAACATGGAGTGTATGCATCTTCTCTCAGATGGAAATGTTAAAACAAGAAAACATATCTGACCCCGACCACACATGTTGGAACGTCTACTTACTAATGAAGACACCAGTGCGGAGCTGGATACACTGGGAACCTTATCCACAATGGCTTGCTTCATATACCTCTCAATAGCTTGCAGCATAGTGGCCTGTAAGAAAAAGAACACAATCCATGAACTCTGCTCTGAAAAAATACTTAATAATAATGCACTAAATGAAAGGACTATATAATTAAAACTGTAATTATGTGCGTCAAAGCTCAGCGTTTTTTCCTGCAAAAAACTGATCAACCGTTAAATAGCACCCAGATATTAGATGATAAAGGCCCCAGTGGCTGTTGCCTTTTTTGTCAACACCATATATTAAAAAAAAAAATCTGATTTTAGCTAGCCAAGATTAAGCAGTAGAGGAACGTAGATGAACAGTAATATATTTAATAAACTGTTACCCAGGCAATGAGAAACACACTATTCAAGTGAGGAACTCCCATCATACTTTTATAAGCTTTAGAAGTTGTCCTACGGAACATATATGCAATATTTGTTGCAAAAAGACTAATAAATGGTAACTTTATTATTTATTTATGCAAGTACTGAAACAATGATGCTATGTTATCTATAAAGTTTGTTCTCACTACTAAAAAGGCACTTGGAGATCGGAAAATGGCACAGAATGCATCAAATGTGAAGGATCTGACTGCTACACATGTACACCAGAATGTTAAATGAATTAACCCTGTTATATAACATTGTTCAACTGTGATACGCTTTTTACATTAATTACTTTTTTTTTTAATCTGCTATATGAGTTTCTCTTTTTTTAAATTTTTTTAAACATTTTAATATGGCGTGTTAAATGTCCCTGACACCCCAATAAAGAACCTAAAAGACGAAACTTCATTACATAATAGATTAAAATGTCACTAATGGTGGGAAAGTAAATGATGAATTCCTCTCCCTCTGGGAGTACTTTAATAAACTCTCTTACAAAATGAAAATAAAATAACACTTAGCTGACAGAGAAGAGGCTATCCTGCAGCAACAGCTGCCCTCCTCCTAGATGATCTGACCGTTCTTGCTACTGATTGCCTGCTTGAAGCAGTCAATCTGTGGCCGGAAAGTGCTTCCACTGAAATCAATGGCTGCATGTTGCACATTTGCGCACTGGGATCCTAGCCACGCAGCATTCACCCGAGCCGGAGCCGACTGGAGTATATCACGTGGAGGCATTTAGCTGGGGTGGTAGTGGAAAAGAGCAAATGCATAAGGGGGGATTCTTCAGAACCCCCTCGTGCATTAACAAAACAGACTACATGAGAGGTTAAACGGTACATGCAGTTAAAGTGCACATGATAGATGGAATGTTCCTTTAATGCAATATTGAGTGTTTTGCAAGGTATATCCACTTAAAATAAAAACAGTCGAAACAAATATATTTTTTAAAAGTTAAATAATAAAGCCAACTTGACACCGAGCTTAATATCTCCAACCTTGGCAAATACTTACGTCAGTGATACTGCAGAGTGCTCGGATAGCTGGACCCCTATAAACATCTTCTTTTCCAGTCATGTCCTTGGTCAGGCTGTTACAATTAAATTTGCCAAAAGGTTAATAAAATCACTTTCTTTGCGTAGGTTAATGGAAAACTGCATCAATTATATTTGTTTCCAGACTTCAAACATGTACAGGCTTTTTTGATTTATTAACAAAGGATACGTTTCATAAATAGATTATAAGCAACCTCAAAAGTGCAGACTGCCTGGCCTCGTGCCCCAACCTCTGCCACGAGGCAGAAAAAAAAGTATAAAGTGTCTAGGAAAAAAGTACAGGTACTTAAGGTTCTCAATTTCACCTCAAGTTAAAACTGCTAAGTGTAGTTTAAAAAAAACTACTTCAAATTCAGACATTAATACAGAAATGACACAGCTTCAAATAACTAGTATAGTAGTAAAAGTTATTTTATCACAAAAAGAATACTCTCACGCTGTGATAAAGAGGATCCATTCCCCACACACATGTATATGTATTTAACATTGTTAACTCTGCTGGTGCAAGACAACCATGACACACTAGGAATATTAAGTCCTGTTCTCTAATGTCATGCAATGGGAAGAATATAAAGAGTGCCTTTGTTTTAAGTTTTTTTCCTTCCATGAAATATGTATTAAGAATTTGGGTTCCCAAACGTACTTCTAATTTCCTAAAAGTAACAGACCGCGCATAGTATCTATTCAATTGTTTAGATGACGGATAATTTTATACCTTAATGTCAACGGCGTCACATACTATGAGATCATTTTTCTGAGAACCCCGACACCCAAAACAGAAGTGTCATGGTGTTTATACTGATAATAGTTAATAGTTAATAGTTAATATTAATGTCTGTATGCAAGTGCTTATTTATAATATATATTTATTATATACACACACACGTATTATCTATACACATATATACAAATACACAGGCCAGTGTATGACTGACTACTATAAAATAAGAAAATATAAAAAATCAGCTTCATGAAATGAGTTACCTGCTAGTGACAATAATGACGTCCTCTGAGATATTGGCCATTTCTTTAATAGTAAGGTAACACATCCGCCGCAAGATTTGCTGGAATTAAAAAAAGTTATAAAGCTCAATTACAGTGTATATGGTAAAGTGCTAAATGTGAAGCAATAGCCGCGTAAACCAATGAAATGTTCCTGTTGATCACTCTACATTTAGCACTGTGTATAAGAATTACACTGTATACATTAACCACATATAGTGACAAGCACACAGTGTTCACAACAAAATAACAAAAATTAACCAGAACACTTTTTGTCTAAATTGTAAATTGAATTGCTGGTATTATTCCTGCAAAGGGGGCATTCTTGTGTATAGAGATTATTATAATGGGGGCTTTAATTTAGGTCTGAATGTGTGCATGGACAACATTACATCACGTCTCAGTGAGGCCAAAAAAATGACATTTTATATAACCGGGTTCTTGATACATTAGAAAAATGTTTCTAACTCCAGCCTTTTGTTGAAGTGTAAAGTAACTTACATCGTTTGACTGAAATAATCGGGTCATTGCAAAAAATGCTTCAGTAGCTTCCATTGTTCCAAAGTGCTCACCCTAAGCAGAGAAAAAAAAACTTTTAGACAAGAATAAACCGAGTAATTAAAACAAAGCAACGCTAAAATATTTCCATTCATTGCTGTGTGTTTAAACACAATGGGATTCATTATGATTCTATTTGAACAATTTGAAAAGGAAACACTGTTCTTGTTTTAATCAAGATGTATCAGATGTATGTAACTAACCCATTGTAGTTACTCTCGAGTCCTGTTTATCGGTGAAAAGAGCAAAGGCTGTTTTCTTCCAGAATGTCAAATTATTTTGACTAATGTTAACCCAATTTACACCGCTCTTTTCTTGGAGGCAACAGAAATGTCCATCACAAGCCTAGATACCCTACTATATATATATATATATATATATATATATATATATATATATATATATATACACACACATATTTTAAATAATTCTGGTAATAGTTCCTTTAGGTCAGGGGTGTCCAACCTGCGGCCCTCCAGCTGCAGCAGGACTACATCTCCCATACTCCTCAGCCAGCCCCTTCGTTGAAAGAGCATTATGCGAGATGTAGTCCTGTAACAGCTGGAGGGCTGCAGGTTGGACGCCCCTGCTTGTATAATTCTTGGTTCAATGTTTCCTATGATAACTCCTAATACTCACTACTCATAAGCATCTTATACCAAATAGCTATAGGATTAAAACTATGCATGGCTGCATCCTCATATCAAGTATGTTACCTGGTTCAACAAGTACAAAATCTTGGTTAGGATATGGAGACATCTTCTTGGATTGATAGGAGTTTCGTTGAATAATCGAGCCTGCAAAAAACAAGCAAAGGGCTCTTTTAACCAAACATTTAGCATAATTATTTATAAAGTGTATTTCTATCAGTGTAATCGCTTATATTTCCAGTTTAGGCTAACGAATGCGTAGGCAGCCATCAGTTCTAAAAATACGTATCATGAGATGAAACATAAGTGCAAGGATCTCCAACCACACAAGGTAAATTAGTTGCAGCTTTGTATGCTTCATGCTGTTGCCAGAGAAACACGTGTTATGTGACTAAACAAGGTTATGTATGGGGGAAAAAGGCGATCGTAGGGAGTAGAGATTTAAAATTTCTAGAAATTTCGAAGCCATGAAAAAAAAAATTGAAAGAAAAATGCAGAGTGGAGTAGAAATGTAAAATTATTTTGTTACACTGGGAACATGAAAGTATCATGATTGAGATAAAAGTACAGCATATTCAGTAAATAATAAACTAAATTTGCTTTTTAAAACTTTATTCTTTGTTGCAAATGGAACAACAAGGTCTGTATATGGTCTTCATGTAATAAAGTTTGAATGTCATGTCATAAACATATATTATTTATCATTGTAAAAGAAGATATTCCACACTGCATTTTGTTTCAATTTTTCAGGAAAAACAAAAACGACTTTGGGAAAAAACAGAACAAAAAACAGTTTTTCCATTGTTCTTCCAGGCCTTTCTATCTCTGGTAGGAAGTGAAAATGTGTAACAAGCGCAGGAAGACATCACCAATGACAGGCCTTACCTCTTGCAGGACAGCACTCTTCTCCAGATGTTGGTATGGATTGGTCCCGCTTCCTGGTGGACGTTAAAGACAATAAGGGTGCATTAGGCTTATATCCCAATCAATGCAAATTAAAACATTGGTTGTTGTTTTTTTATAGCAATTGTTTGATGCACACACACACACACACACACACACACACACACACACACACACACAGTCATTTAGAGAGACATTATTTCTTGGCTACAAATAGCAGAATTAAACCATAATAGTGATCAGCTTAAGCCTAATTTAAAGAGTTCTTTTAAATCATTGTATTATCAACCAATCACTAACTTTAAATGTTTGGATGATCTGTCATCATATACATTAGGTTAGGGATTTAAACAGTAAATTTGTTTAAGGACTAATATATATATATAACTAATACAAGTATTTCTACCATATAAACTTAATAAAGAACAGAGATATCATGTTTTAGTTTAATAGCCCGTATACGAAAAGGTATGCAGTAATCTGTGTCTATCTTGTTCTGACAGTCGGCTCCTTGATCATGTTGGCCGTAAGCGGCTTCCTGTGTCAGGAAAGATCGCGGCTTTGCGGCCTACCCTAAAGCCAGCCCCATATTAAGCGCCATTATGAATGAAACAGTAAAAGAGACGTAACGTTACCGGACTCCTCATCCTTCTTATCAAATTTCTTGATCATTTCCAGGCGTTACGGTTAATTCTTCCGGTACTGGAGCGCAACGTAAAGACACTACACGCCACACCGGACCTACGCCTGCCACTCAAGCAAAAACCACGCCTCGGGTCCATTGGGCTACGCCCCCCATGTTGTGTGAGGCTCTACTCTTCTGTCAGTCAAATTACTTAACCCCGCCTTGCTTGTAAAACGCGCCCACAAGATGAACAGTTTCGTTGCAAGGAGTATGAGTGGCGCGGTGCTCTTGCGCAATAAACATTCTATAGGATACAATCTATACAAAAATATACAATTCTGTAAAGTGACCTCATTATAACGTTTCACTGTACCTAGTATCAAAAATATGTAAAAAAAAGTGTTTGTTCCATGTACCTGTCTGTGCCTGAGGTCTTGGGAGCTTACAATCTATTAGGATGTCAAATAAGGATAAGACAAAATTATGTAAACACACATTGTGGCTTTTGTGACTACATGACTCCATTGTGGGTAGTTTAACTAAGGACAATCCTGGTCCAACCTTTAATAATTGGTATTTTGAAAACAGCAATCACATTTCCCAAATTTTGAACTGGATGAATGCGGACCTTTATACTGTTGTCTACTGGAATAGTTTATCTGACTGTTGGCCAACTCTTTGTGCAACAAAGTCGTTTGGTGCTGTTGATGCTCAGTTGCTGAAGATTTCTGTCCTTATGGTGAAAAGCACTTCCTACAATTAAGGTTGCTAAAAACAAGTATTTAAGCCTCCGAATATGAAATTCCTCACGGAAATCATTTATTTTATTGTATTAAAGCCTGACCTTCTAATTTCAGACTATAGCTTTTTGTCCTCGCTTTATATCATCCTTTTAAAATGTCCACATTTCAATGTTTCTATCATATCACATCTCTTACCTCCAGCCTAAAACTATATCTCCGTTTGACTTTCCTGATACTCGGGCTTCATTCACGGCATGATTATTTATTAAAACGTTTCCTTCCAACTGTCTCTACATGCTACCATAACAAATGACAAATCAAAAAAGTATAAGTATGCATCCAATACTGTAGCATAGCATGAAAAAGGGTTATGCTATATACATTTATTTATATCTAATACAAATAAACTCAACCAGGATACAAGGCACAGCCATGTAAAACATTCTTTATAACAAATAAAGTTGGTTGGCCCCCAAAAAGTTTACAACATCCTACGGAAACATCTATATGCTTGATAATAATGTTCTTAGGAAGACAAATCCCAATAATATAGTTTTAAAGGTACTGTAATAGCAGTAAAAATGGAGTAAATTGACTTGGGTGATTTGAAGGTATGCAGTCACTCTTGCGAGGTATGGGAATTGCAAGTATGAGTTGAGCTGTACAGGAAGAGGCAATGATAGCAACGTAAGATCATAGGTTTTTGCAGATCTCTGGTCAGTTTGTCGATTTTCTGCAGAAAGTTCAAAGAACGGCTGCTAAAATGGTGCACAATATACAGGATATGAATACAGAAGACGGGTAGTTCTGGGTAGCCTACTCTGGAAAAGTTCCCAATTATGTAGAACAGTCTTGGAGCTGGAAAAGGATATCAGGATACAAGGAGCAAGGATCGAGTTCAGACACAACTTGGCAATGTCTAAATGTTCTACCTGCCTTAGAGGTAGATACAATGCTTGACACTATACATATTGTATGCAGGGGGTCAAAATCACATAGAACAGGCCAAAGAGTTAGCGACTCAATGGTCAACAAACAATGCCAATTCAGTGGCTCAGTGTTGCCATGAGGCCCATCACTTTATAGTTACCCTTCAGGGTGTCTGACAAATTACCGTTCTATTTAACATC
The DNA here is from genome assembly GCF_027358695.1 of Spea bombifrons. Lineage (NCBI taxonomy): Eukaryota > Metazoa > Chordata > Amphibia > Anura > Pelobatidae > Spea > Spea bombifrons. Next base: position 69,539,935 of record NC_071090.1, on the reverse strand, counting down.
TTGGCTCATAGAGAAAAGTCACCATTGTTTGTATCTTACACTGTCCCGGGAGCTTCCAAGCACATTTTGGCAGTATGTGGTATTTGCCTGTAAACTAGTCACTGTACTTTATCACAGCAGATATGACAAGTGATATTGCAGCTGTCAAAATTACTCAGCACCCTTTTGAGAAGTTAATGGGCATTCATAAAACAAAACAGGTGTTTACACAATTAAACACCGATGTTTTCCCTGCAGCTTGGTTCCCTCATTAAAATGCAAACCCTCTACGTAGGCCTGCGTTAAAGTTTAATTCACAAATCTGTCACCTCTGACAATGGGAGCAGAGCGGGCCATGGGGTTATTTTCGTCAGGCAGGTGGTTTGGATAATTAAAATGTCATCCGTGGTGGTATGTCAAACTATTTAGGGAAGTTTCATTGTAATACATTTAATATGCTCTAAATCAATTAATTGGAGATTTTTATTGTTATTACAAACTTGATTTCCTTTCCGGAAATTCTTATGATTCTTTTTTTCTTTTTAACTTCTTTACCTGACATAAAGTAAGGCTTCAGGAGTACGTCAGTTACACAAAACACAAAAAGTTTATTGGATGTTTCAACGATTTCTTTCAGAGAGAAGAATACCCAGGCTATGTCTGGCTATTATCCAAGTTCTGGGGTGTGTACACCTATAATTTGGTATGTATTTTGTATTTGCCAATAATCAGATAGGGAAACACCCCCGAATCTTAGGTCTATTCACTAAATCATGAGTTGTTGCAAGAAATATATTAACTTTGAGCTTTGCCCCAGGGCAGTGCCCCCTCTGTTGGTGCCACCTCTTAAAAGGCATGCAGAGCAAGGTACTGCATAATATGGATGCTGCACCAGCTTGGCACAGTTCTCTATCGTGTAAAACCAACCCAGTTGGGGAGATCAGAGATATCACTTGTAACCAGCCCATTGAGGAGCAGCAGCACACTGGGGGGCTTGATCATCCAGTAGAGCAATCTGCCCCCAGTTTCACGGCAGATGTATGCCCCTGCATGGATTAGGATATGTACTCCCATCATGTTCCTCATGTTACCTGTTATAGGCTACTATATATTTCAGTACAGGAAAAAAAATGCCTACTGAGGTTTAGAAGGAAATGGGCACCTAGTCTAGTACTGGCAGATGCACCACTGATGTATTGTACTCAATACTTGGGATGCTCTTGCCTCTAAATCACTCATAATGTCATAAATCATAATAACCTTTCATCAATTTAATTGATTCCACAAGAGTGATCTTAAGAATGCAATCTATAAGAATATAGCACTACCTTGGTTTATTTATTCCACTATTGTACATTATATTCAGACCTTGCTTGGTCCACTCATCTATTAAAATAAATACTCATGCACCAATAATAGGTATTTTCATGTTTCTGTGTCCTCCAGGCTGACAGTTGACAATTTAGGCTAACAGACCTTAATCATATAGTTATTTTAATATTAAAATGCTTTTGGGCTATAGTTGCTGTCTCTATTTAAAATCAGCAAATTCTATTTGTTACACAGTTGTAGCTCATGATTATTATTATTTATTGTTTTATATAGCACTATCATTTTCCGTAGCACCGTATTTGGCAGATGGTGATGTCAGCATATATAAATAATGAAAAACAAAACTGTATTTTTCGTGCTAATTTGTGGAATTGTTCCAATTAATTTTGCAAAGACATACAAGACATAGAGATCTATACATAGAAAATGAACTCTCTGCTTCAATAAACATTGCCCAGACTTTTCAGTGTAAATAACAAAATATTTAGGAAGATCAAACAAGGCACGACTAACAATACTCTTAAATTGTTGATGTACAGCCCAGGATATATTTCCATAATGTCTTAGTGTAATATGTCCAGAAGACTTTAATACTTCACATTAGGGCACCCTGCAATGAGAATTCTAATTACATTCCTATACAGAATGTGCAATATTAACCTTAAGCTTTACCAGGGTCACTGCTTCATTGTGACAAAGCAGGAAAGCTGTAGTAATTAATAAGTGTAAAGGGAACTCAATAAGAACTTTCATTTGATTGGTGTTAAAAGTTGTTGGGTCAAAAAGGAGTTCAATAATTGCTTTCCTCCTTATTCCGATGTGTAATGATTTGTGCACACCATCCCCAATAAGCCATATTCTTAAAATCTCATCTTTTTATTACTGATCTTTTTCTTAGGCAATTAGATCAGCTACGAAGGAATTCAGAATGTTAGCGTTGGCTATGCCGTACTAAGTGAAGAGGAGCTTCCATATAAGGGAAAATGCTGGAACCCACAGCTCCCATTTCACAGTATTTTTTCAATGTTTGCTCAACCATAATTTCCTTTTTTCGTGTTTAGTGTACCCACGTAAGTTATGTACGTCAGAAAGGTGGGATTTCTGCATGAAATTATATTCATAAACCTACAGTATATTTATATACAATATTAAAACAAATACAGCATACTCGCAACAAAATAGCGAGTAGGCTACTCAGAGTTCTGCTTCTTTCTGGGGAGTAGCTTTGTGGCTAGCAGACCTTAGCAGAGCCACCATCAGGGGGTACAACCTTTACAGTTGGGGAGACAAAGTCTCTCTCAGTTTATTCCTAAAATAAATTGAGCCAGGGTAAATGAAAGGATGCTGGTTTACAATATAATTTATTTTACTCTTTCCTTTCACTTGCCATTACACCCCTTCATTAGGGCATAGCCCAGGGTCCCTTAGCTCCTATCATTTACCAATGTTTTCCTTCTCCCTATCGGCTATTGACTCTGTGTCCTTTCTCCCTGTCACCCTATTGGTCATTAACTCTGTCTACTCTTTGTGTTTCATCCTAATGGCTAGCTTCCCTTAGATCCCACCTTTCATCCTACTGGCTTCCCTCCCATAGCTGCATTTAGAACGGATTGGCTGGTTTCTGTTTGTTCCCTCCATTTTATTTTTATTTGTTTCCAACTCTTTATTTTCCAAATATATAAATGTATACAAAAGAAAACAAAACATACATACAAGTAAAAAAGACGAACACGTTCTATACCACATTCGTACTGTTCCCTCCATTTATTTTGATTTTAAATCTTTCAATGCCAGAGGAGGCATTATACACCCTTCTGGGGTGGGATTTTGTTTTGAGAAACAAATCAAATATAGAGTGTTGGTAATTTGTGATTAGCAATAGTGTGACGTGTGGTACAGTGTGCACCCCTGTCTAAAGGGTGTGATGACATTGGAGTAAGGACTTGGTTTGTTCTGTACATTGGCAGAGAAAGTTTTTATCTTCACATTTGGTTTTGGGGGTTTTGGGAGGGTCAGAATTCAATGCAAAGATGGTAAGGGTGACATTTTGGTTACACAGTGGTTGTTCAATACCATTGTGATGGGTAAGATTATGATATAGTGAAGTCAAGTGTTTACATGGCACATTAAATTAGGGAGAAGATGTTGGTGGAACGTGGGGCCTAGAGCAATGTTTGTTTGTGGGGCACAACTGGTTGAGATGAAATTCATTGGTACTTTGTTGTATGTAAGAAGTGGCCTATTCTGTGAGATTGAATGGGGTTTGAATGAGACTGGGTTTTGTGTGGTAAATTTTAATTTATATATTTTTAAAGACTGCTTATACTGTGAATGTTGAGAATAAAAAAAAAATGAAAAATGATCAATACATTGTATTAGAAAAATTGCCTTTGAGTATGTCTATGGTGCCTCCTGCTTATGAAATCACCTGGTGGCTTGATATGTAAATTACACATTTCCCATTGATTGAAAAACCATTTATGATGTCAATGCAACATTCCAATGTTAAACCAAACACTGGGCTAAACCAAAAAAACTTATATATATGATGCGGTGAGGATGGTAAGATGTGAGGCAAAAGATGCTTACTCTGGGTCCCATTAATATTGAAAACGGCCCTGAGCGCATTCTGAAAACTATTTATTACAGTTTGTGCCATCTTAACCCATCTTAACTAGTGGAAGTTGCCAACCAACTCTCCCCTGCTTTGAGAAAGTAGAAGCTGATTCGGAGACTACAGGAAACAGGGCTTCACTTGGAGACTCTAGGTGAAACCTGGGGAGTTCCCAGGTATGCATTCTGTTACATACTCTTTTATTCCAGTATGTGTTAGTATGTCCTAAAGGTGGGAAGGTGTTTTTCCTCCTACTCTGACAGACATGCTAAGGTTTATTAGGTAATTAATGAGCTTAGTGGAACAAAACATTTACTATTTATTTAGTGTTACATTCTTCAGATTTTGAGTCTCCATTTTAAAAATATTTGCCTTCATCAAAGAAATTTCCAGGGTTTTTCAAGATTGTGTTTAAATTCTATTACAACCCTTGCAGGACGTGGTAACATGCTTCCTATATTCTGTATTCATTGTTTGAGAACTGAGTATTTGCATCCTCATCATTCCTCTATTCTTTTGACTATTTGAGGATGGAGCATATCTTTATAAAAAGCAATGTTGGATAGATGTCAGTTCTCTCATACACTATACCAGACAAGTAACAGGTCATTTATGTATTTATAATGAAGTTTTATGGAAAAAAACACGATCATTATTTCGTATAAAGATAAAGGAATCAGGATTATAGATAATTTGAAATGTAGCATAAAATAGTATTTTACCCCTTGTGCTAACCAGTCACCAATATTTCAAGTGTGAAATTTACATCAAACACACTTGGACAACCCCAAAATAAAGTGGCAAATTTGCGCGTCCTGGATTTACCTCCTTGTATCCTGCGCCAGTAGCCATGTGAGTACGCATTCTGTGGGGTAAAGCAGCCTTTAAACAAATGAGTGTGAATATTTAAATGTCGCCCAGGTCAGGTTGCCTAATTTTCGTCCTTGTTTTACAAAACACACTTTTCCCTTATCCTAAATTTTCCAGTGTTTGTATGACTATTAGTACACTTGCGCAAATGGACCCAAAACAATACAGACAAAGCTTTCGTTTAGTTTTTAGTTCAGTTGCTTTCAGATAACTATTTTTGTTTCCTGCCCTTTCAGTTTGGATGACATTTGGATGGCTTCTTTGATTCAGAAACTAAATTTGTTGTTACTCTCATTCACTGTCTTACAGTCCCACTCTCTAATGCTCTTTCGCTCTCTCTCACATTCTCTCACACTCTCTCACTCTTGCTCACACTCTCTAAATATCTCCCTACCTTCTTTGTTAACCACTTCTCTTTCTCCAATTGTGGAAGAGGGTGTGTGCCGTGACTCCACTCTATTGCAGAAGTACTCCACCAGGCCAGAATAATGCAGATGGATCAGCATGGGTCTGCCTACCTTACTCTGGCCTGCAGGAGTAGTTCCACGACAAGCCGGAGCATCAGCATACAACATGGGTACAGCTGCTCCTCATTCCTCCAATCAGGGAAGAGAGTATGCTTCGAGGCTCCTCTCTTGTGGTGGAACTACTACACCAGGCCAGAATAATGCTGCGGAGAGCTGGGACAAGTGCACCACCAGAGAAGAACAAAAAGAGGAGTAAGGGAGAAGGTCACATTGACAGAGCGTGTGAGAAAGAGAGTGAGAGCTTGTGAGATTGAGTGAGTGTGCATGAGAGAGAGCGAGTGAGAGTGAAAAAACCCAACAAAATACAGATGAAAATTTGTAGCCATCTGCTTCGTTTTTATTTATTTGATTGGGGCCCCTCGCCGTTTTGGTCCGTGTGTCTCTGTAATGGTGGAAAATGGGAAATAACAGTGTGGCACAAATTTGATAAAATATGTAAGCTGTGTCCAAATCTGCAACAGTGCTCAACTCTTCTGGGGTAAAATCCCTTCCTTTTAAATTATATGTCTTCAAAATAGCTACACTGAGATAGAAAAAAATAAAGAGTACATTTAAGAATCTTGTTATATGGGTGTGATATTTTTACAATTTCCTCTTCAAATCTATTAAATGTGCCAAGACTAAATAATTTAATTAAAAATTATCTAAATCTTGGGGAAAAAAAGATATCTGATATTGTAGCACAAGTATTTGTCCTGATTCATAGACTAATTCAATTTCCAGCTGTAAGGTTTCCCTTGTTCAAATATGACTCTCACTGTATAACCCACCAGATTATCTGCACTACAGACAATCAATATATTGTCTAAACAGGTATTGTACCACCACAGTATTTAATATGGGACATGGGGCATGGGAAATCTTGTGCCTTAGGGTGCTGGGGTGGTATTTGGTTGACTGATAATGGGACATATTCAGGGATAGAATCCATTCAAAATTAGTTACTCAAAAACATATCCTAGTTTTTTCCTCTCCTAAATGTTGAAAGACCAACCACACAAAAAAGTGCAGGATTTCTGAAATTACTTATTTTAATTAAAAATGAAAACATCACAGTGAGAGATGCTAACATTTTTTTTAATAATTTCTTTTTTTTTTCTTGCATTAAAATCTTCCTGCAAAGGAAGAAAAATTTACAAACATAAAGTAAATTAAATGTATAAATCAGAAAGATCAAAACCCATCAGGACTGGATAAAGCCAAAACACAAAGATTTTAAAAAGGGCAAATGAAAGCAATAAATCTGAAAAAAAAAAGATTAAAGTTGGGATGAAACTTCACCCCTTGGGAATAGACATATGGGAATTAAATGCAGCTTTGAAGGACTCAGAATATAGCAATATATTGTACAAAGAAATGTTCCAAGATGCGGCCATGTGTGGGAATGGAAGAGTCTGATACGACACTAGTCCTGTGCCACCTTGTTTACCCTTCCTTGTGGCCCACACAGGGCCTGGCCAGTCTTACTTCCTCCTACCAATCTGGGCCATGAGCTGTGCATTGGCTGCCGCTTTTGCGCGCATATTCTTAGCTTTAGCAATGTCGAACAGAATATTCATGAGGTTTGTGGGCACATCCAATGAAAGGGTGAATTTGGTCCGACGGTCACTTTTTGCCTTGTTTTGATAGACTTTACCCTTTACTTGTGCTTGTGAAAGGTATCTGTAACGTGCAGCAGGAAATGTCCTTTTTTCTTTCTCATCTTCTTCATCTTCTTCTTCCTCTTGGGATAAAAGGTCGTCTCTTGGTTCAAATTCATAGCCTCTCTTTATAAGCACAGAGTTTTCCTCTAAACTTCTCCTCTTGGCCTCCTCAAGGGCTTCCTTCAGGCAGCTGAAAATGGACTCTGCTTCATATAACTTGTATTGAATGCTAAACCGGGCCATACAGAGTATGAGCAGTAGCAGGAGAAGCCTGGATTGAGGCATCCTTCCGCCCTGCACCTAAAAGAATACAAAAGAAACACAATGAGAACCTGACTTAACTTGATGCCACATCAAGCTGCATGTTGGCTGTCGAGCCTTGAAGATGCACATTAAATACAATAAAATGCTTTCCGTCTTTAACCTATAAATCATTCCTCATGAAGAATTATTTCTTTTTGGGTCATGTGACCATAAACTAAATTAGAGGACCATTCCTCATGTTTTCAGGACAGAAGTTAATTTATGGAGATAAAATGTTTTGTTACATTCAGTGTCTCTGAGTATCCAACAGAATTTTAACACGCAATTTAAGAAAGCCTATGCAAATGAAATGCAGTTTTACAAATGTTTACAAGCGGTTTAACCTGAGCCGACAATTCACTGGAACAGGCAAGCAAAGTTGATTTGTGAAGTGAAATCCAATGAAAGAGGTATAAAATGTTCCACCTCGACAGCGATGATGAGTATATAAAAGTAAAACCGTCCTCTAGATGAATTCTTTTTTACATTCAGTCCTTTTTTCAAGCTCATCTTGGCTTGCAAACAAAAAGAAGTGTGGGGCGCAGAAACATATAAGGGAGAAAACAACTAAAGTAAAATATAATGGTATCTTTAATAATAAAATATAAATATAAGACAAACTAAAAAACCGGACTGAGTATACCTCTACTGAAGAAGCCAAGTCGGCGAAACGCGTTTGGAAGGATCTGGAAGGACTTATTTGAACTTTGTCTATATTCCACAATCGGTGGTTTTCTATATACACGCATTATGCACTTTGGGTGCATGGACTAAATGTAAGTGCATCTTGCTGGTCAAATTGACTCTTTACCTACATACTGCACTTTTTTAGTTTGTCTTATATTTATATTTTATTATTAAAGATACCATTATATTTTACTTTAGTTGTTTTCTCCCTTATATGTATCTGCGCCCCACACTTCTTTTTGTTTGCCTGTATTTCTACACTTTGAGGAAGAGTGTCTTTTTGTGGGTAGCTGCGGTCCTATTTGGGAAATAATATATTTCTTCACCTTTATTATTTATTCACGTCAACACATAACACGTGACTTTAGGTTTTCCACGTTTTTGTCATCTTGGCTTGCAGCTGATCAGATAAATACATCAGCTGGCAATGAGAACACTTTTGTGTCAGTGAACGTAATATGAAGTTATCAAGTATTTGCTAAAGTTAAGCTGGCTCGAACTCCCTTGGTCTTGGTAATTGACGTCACCAGTTTGTAATTCAGAGTTGGATAATAAGGCAACTTGAGGATACATTCAACCAAGCAATTATTTAGCTCTAACATGTCACATGCCAATGGTTCTAGAAATCAACAAAACTCAAGACCCCTTTAGCAACAGCTGATTTTTAGAAGTTACAAGCAAGATGGTTATGTTGATGCCTAATGACATAGCTTAGACTAATGAATTTCCTTATAAACTCGGGGGTGTGGGGGTGGGAGTTGGACTTGAAGGATAGAACCAATGTTTCTAACTTACAGCCATCGAGTTTCCTACTGAGTTGAGCTAAACATTTTGGTCACTGTTGAGGTCATTGGAAATAAACCTGGCAAGACTTTGAACAACTTGGTGAAAAATGAATTATCTACCATGTCTGCCAATTACTTGCCCGAGTTGAGTTCTAGCTACCTAAAGTGGTGTATAGGACCATTGGCCTTAAACTGCAAAGACTTGAAATTTCCATTGGCCTTCTTGGCTGATAAGAAACCTATCCAATTACACAAATTGCTGGAGTGAGAATGTAATGTGTTCCACCCATTTTTGATGTCTACCATGCCTTCCGTTTTCACAACTGCCTATTGTGCTTAACCTGTCTATGAAGAACAATTCTACAAAAAAAAATGCTTAAAAAAGAAAAGCAGTGGCAATATCTATTTTATATATTCTCACTGATCGTTATTATGGCCTAATGGTAAATTATGCTGAAAAGATGTAGCACTTATTTATGATTGCTAATAATTGAGCAGAAATCAATGAAAGCACAACTGGAAGATAATTTGTAAAGATATTGCTGCACCTTCCCAACCTTTCAAATATTATATTTGAACAAAATGACAGTGACGCTCTGCAAAGATTTGTTGTTATGGCTCAAACGATTGCAGATTTATGAATAAAAAGTAATAAGTGCACATGAAGTGCAAAAGGTTTGTTTCATGGTGCTTGAGTTAGGAAATATAATGTAAAATGTAATCTGGTCTGCCGCTCTGGAAACCAAGTTTTATCAAATAACACCTCTACATAGCTTTTGATCTTATGTTTCTATGTGGTCACTAACAGAAGTCATATTGTAGTACTCTAACATCAGAGTAGTTGGAGCAGAATGAACCCCCTAAATGTCTCAACGATCCATATTAACAATAATGATTACAGTCACTGTTTCTAACATTATTCTATACAGACATGGGTAAGATCATGACTGTACAGAACATTTAAAATCACCAAAAAACTTTTGTTTAACTTCGGATGTTTAGAGCTGTGGCTAAGCGGACCAATGGCGTCATATCCCGGAGCTCTGTAGTGAGCATGGCAGCCACAGAGGAGAACAAACATGAGCTCCAAGAAATGATGGACGCAAGTCAATAAAAAAAGGAAAGGGGACATAAATAGCTTTAAGTAGTCCTAAGTATGTATTTCATCCATTCAGTTGGCCAATAAAGGTACCATATTTACTAGAACAGCTTGTAGCCATTCACTGAGATGCAAGTAAAATATACTTGAATCCCGGCCTTGTTTGCACCAACAAAATGCATTCATGGGACATGTTGAATAAAAAGTGTAGTAAGGATCAGATATTTTTAAGACAATCCACAAAGGGTAGACATCACTCAGATTTCGTGGAAAGTATTATAAAAACTACATTGAAGTTATACAAATCTCTTTATTCATGTCAAATTTTTGAAAATCAAGAGCCAGACATAATCAGAAGCTTCCTTTTTTATTTCTGGATTAGTGATGCAAACTTAAATTGGGAAATGTGTGTTTCCATGCAAATCTTATGCATGCGCAGATACTTTAAAGATTCAACCCATTGGCGATGTGTCATGCAGCTTAATGCTAGCCTAATAGTGAAGCTTGCTAGTGAAGGGGAGAGACCTATGCAAGTTTGATACAGATTCCATGTACATTTATATTATTGTGATGGAAAATACCCCAAAAAACTAGAGCTGTCCTTGGGAAAGGGACATTGTGCTTCATTCTTTTGTAGCAGGCTGCAGCCGATATCTTCTTCCATGAGGCAAACTAATTTTAAACAATAACACTTATTGACAAAGAAAAAGCACATGTTACAGGCGAAAATGTAAATGCTCCATCAGAAACTTTTTTTTTTTTTTTAGTGAAATGTTTCCCCCTAGTGGATAACTTATATTGTATATGAAGAAAATACTCAGCAGGTAAGAAGATAAGAGAGTGCTTTTCAATATGTAATTCATGTAAAAAAAATACCCAAAATTATTTCTCTGTGGCTATAAGACATATTTTATATTACTATATTCACTAAGCACTACATAATCCTGCTGCTTTTCCAAATATATATATATATTCCATTTATCATACAAAATAGAGCACTGCAAAAATGTTGAAACGATTTTACGCACTTATAAATAATTCTCTAATTAATGTCTTTATGCATGTTTTGTACACTGCCTTAAAGTGTTTGAGAGTTAGTGTGTAAAAGTCATAATAATGTTAATAAAATGGCAAACGCACTAAGATATTTATGAACAAGCTGAAATATCTTATCCATGTTTAACATATGTTACTGGAATATTCTGGCACACATATAGGGCTTGATACAATGGTCCTTCTTAACCTTAATTTTTAACACAGGTGTATATAAAATGGTTTGCAATTCAATTACCTAAAATACTACAATCATTACAATCTGAAATAGTAAAATAGGGAATTCCAGAGAATAGGCGTAAAAGGATGAAATGCTGCATATGTGAGTGGGAAGAAGTGATAAAGGTTGAGGAGAGAGGCAAGTCATTTAGAACTTTCAAAGTGGCAGGCCTTGGGGAGTGCATGTGAGGGGTGAAGGAGAGAGAGGAGTTTAGTGTAACAGAAAGGCCTGAGACATACCAACAGACAGTGGCAGGGAAGATAAACACTGCTATGAATGAAGATATAAATTACATTTAAGTGTGTTATTTTAGTTTTAAAGTGTTTAGCAAGGCCTTGGGTACATAGATTGTAAAGGTCAGGAGACACTGGGGAGACCCAGGTGAGGTGGAGAGCAGAGGCATAAGAACAGCCCATGACTTTGTAGTGTAGGAAGTCAAAAGGTAACAGTGATTTCCTCCACAGATACTTAGCAATATGAGAGCATCTTTGGAGGTGGTGTGTCTGTCTGAAGTGCTATGGCTTAGGTGGAAACACAATCAGCTGAACCTACTGTATCCACTGGTAAGCCTAGTATGTCCAGAAAGGGCTTTAAATTGCATGAGAGTCTGAGTGGGTTAAAATGCAGTGCATTCCCAACGAATCAGCTCCTTGGTAAGCAATATAGCCATGTAGCCATGGGCTAAGCAATAAGTGGCTATATAGTGAGGAACCTCAATATTTATGCCTTAGATAAGTGCTTTAAAATAGTATTTGATGGGTGTGCGCTGATCTTCTGCTTTGTTGTGTGTACATGTTAGTCAGTTCAGCAGCACGCCGGAATCTGAATGTGCATACATTTAGGATGTGCTTCCCTTTCTCTATTTTTTACGCCTATTTGCAGGTTCTGACCAAACCTTAGGGTTAAGCACCCCACATAGCACACAGGTGCCTGATAAATGGTGTCCAGAGTGGGCTTTAAATTGCATGAATATTTCAGTGCACTCCCACTGATTCAGCTTCTTGGTAAGCAATATAGACATGTTGAGTTAGACAGGACTCACCAAAACTGGGGAACTTTTGTGTAGTGGCGAGCTAAGCAATATAGCGTGACAGAATCCCAAATATGTATGCTTCAGAAAGGTGTTTTTAAATATTTGCCGGGTGTGTGCTGATGTTTTGCTTTTTTGTAAGCCTAGTGTATAGCTTACTGCAGTGAAGTTGTAGTTGGTTAAGGTCACTGAGGCTTGTTGAGGTATGTTGGGTGAAGAAGGGGTAGGAAGTGAGGTTTAATGTGAGGAGTTGGTGGTCTGATAGAGAGAAGTGAATGTTGGAGAACTGGGAAACGGCACAGTGGTGGGAGAACACAAGGTTGATTTGGTGGTCATCATGGTGTGGGGGAGGTGGTCCACTATGAGACCAAAGGATTATAGGAAAGGTTGGCCTTAGTATTTCTGATACCTTAGAAGGCAAAAGAAGTCCCTGTGGGTGCCTGTATGAACAGGGCCAATTGGGGAGATCAACTGCATAGTGTGTATTAAGTGTCCTGCAACCCAAAAAGTTACACGTGTCTATATAAAGAGAAATGCACACTATGAAGAGGTCACAAAATCATAGAAAACCTTTGTAAAGACCTGTCCATATACTTATATAACCTAAAATATTACTGACACTCTTTGGGCAATTGAATAAGAATCAATATATTAATATTTTATATTTTGTATATTTGATATACTTGCTGACAAACAATCTTTGGCAGCTATTTGTGGTTGCCAGATGTTGATGGGAGCAACATCACATGCCAAGGTTAGCATAATGGAAATGCAGTATACAATAGCTGTGGGTCCAGAGGTGGCTTTTTGCTGGTACATCCAGGAAAATAATGACTTGGAGTGTTATTCTACTATCTACATTATTTTAAATTATAACTCTAGGTCAGTTAACATTTTTGCATGCACTGTTACATTTCATATAATATATTCTCACATGTAATCAAATATTTTTGCAAATGATAGTAGCCGGTGTGAGATTGTGAGCAAATATTAATATGCACCATCAGTTTATAATTAAAAGTAACACAATAAACATGCATGTAATACTAATGACTGTTTAAACCTAGCAAAACACTATTTATCAAACCACTACTTATTAAATATTAAGGTATTCGTTAAGGTAAGGCAGGGCTACGGTGAGATTGAACTCAAATGGCAAATATTCTTGTTATATTTATGTAAAACATAATTTTTAACATGTACTGCAGCTATCAGTAAAATATTACACAGCTAGATTTTTTAAGAACACATAACTGATCAAGAACATGTTAATTATATAAAGACACTTAAAGCCTATTTAAATCTATACATAGAAATACTATAAATGTGGAAATTTAATATTATTTTAAACTGTTTATGAATCTTATGTTATATGATGTAAAAGCTTGAACCCCATTGCAATAGTTATAAGAAGAAACATGCCACTGTAATGTAAGATATATTGAATTGTCGCCTCAAAGTCGTCACGTAATTACCAATATGGACCTGGAGGCCAGTTGCACAACAACAAAAGTGGAGTAGTACCCTCCGTCCCATGTTGTGCATATCACGTACAGGTTCTGCAAGATTTTAATTTGGGTCCACCATAGACTATACTGTGTGTGCTTTTCACCATATCATATGGATCCATGTAGACTTCAAAATACATCTTGGGTAGAATAGGGACAGTATGTAAGGGGGTTACACCTGTATCTGGGCTTCCACCTCCAAAGCCCAGTGGCTCCACACCTTGAAGCTTTTTCTGCTAATTTAATGGGTAAGAGTGCTGTTCTTCCAGAGCTACAGATTGTCCTTTCCCTATTGATACATAGCACCAGGTATGAAATGAACAATCAGCTATGGAAACAGGATTGATTACATTGAGAAAAATAAGTAAAAATAAATAACTTGATTGAATCCTTATTACCATGATATTTGACATGAACAACCCTAAAGTAAAACTGCAATCAACAACAAAGAGGTCTGTCCAACAGAGATAAGTGATAATATAAGAATGAACTGAATTTACCAGTGAACTTACATGAAAATATGTAAATTATATTTTTGCTAACAACATTATTATTACAATTATTATTATTATTATTTATATGGCAAACACTCAGCCCCCAAGAGAACTTGCAACTTTAGAAACTCATATGGATAGTACAATATTTACTTAAATAAACATAAAAAGCAACATAGTTATAGAAAGGTATCTTCTACAAATTTCCCGTTTATCCTATCCCTTTTATCTACATTCAATGCCATTTTCTACACAGGACACCCCTTTAGAGAGCTTTTAAAATCTAGGAAAATGCAAACAACTTCTGAATGTTGGGTACAGTATTGCACATGGAGAATTACTCAAACAGCAAATAAGCTACAGAACAGGGTAGGAGCTGCTAAATGATAATTAATGTGCTTTAAGATATTAACTAAACAGTAATTATTCACAACAAAAGAACATTTTGCTGGATATTTAATATTAATTATGGGTGGAATGCACTTTCCATTCCCTATAAAGATGTTGATGTTAAGGAATGTCCTTTTGTATTATAGATGTGATGCAATTATAACCAATATTTCAATAGCTGACTTTCAATGCACCAAACTGTTATTTACCCTTTAATGCCTGATATGTGCTAAATTTAAAATAATCTATGTTTACCCCTCTAGCAGTCAAAGGATTAACATACATAAGAATTTGTTTCCATAAACACATGCTATTGGATTTGAACCTATGCTAGTACCACTCCCATTACTCACAGGCAGTGTCTTTATATATCTTTAACTTTATCAGTGAGACCAGATACTGTACAGCAGAAGAAGCTAACATACTAGCAGAATGATTAATGTATCTAAAAAGCTTAGATTTCCTTAGATGACTCTTACCCAGCTGGGAAACAAAGATAGCAACACTTCCAAAATAAGTGTTCTGGCACTATAAAAAGTCATATTGGATATTTAATTAGCATTCTCAGTATTTGTGCTCCAGACTTCTAACACCACCAATACACAAATCCTGCAATTTGGAATCGGAACAAAGTTTAACTGGTTTAGAAAAAATTATCCACACATATTTTTCATCATTTAAATGATGTTTTGCCTCGTCTCAAAATACACCAATTAATTATGTTTGTTTCCTGGTGCTCTGTAGGTTAAATCAATGCTACATAAATGTTGTTAAAAATGGTACGAATTGTGTATTTTTGTTTGTAGTCTTATCTATGCACATTTCTGCCTTTAAATTATATAATATATATTGTGAGTCCTTACTTTAGCATTGTACTTTATTATTATACAGCAGTATATTATAGTAGAGACTAAAATAATTCCCGACTTGGCATAGATGCTCCAAAAATCCCCCAAAGTGTACTCTAAGTACAGTCCATGGCATAAAGAATGAAAGAAGGATTTGGTGTCAGCTGCATTTGGTAGCTGGAGAACTTGAAGTGTGAGAAGTAGTGTGATGCACTCACCTGGATGTGGCAGATCTGATGAGTGAAGTTGTCTTCTCTCTGCCTCTGAGGATAAAGAAAAACATCAGGAAGCTTCTTGTGACTTGAAAGTCTGCTCCCCCCACCAGCACTCCCCCGTCACATTTATGGAAGGGGCTCTGATAGTTTCTCTATGGAAACGCTCCCCTCTCTTGTGTACATAGAATATGGAGTGATCACAGGGTCTTTACATCATTTCTAAACAAAAGATGGGATTTTTTTAGGGTGGAATCAGGAATAAGTTACATTGTGGAAAGTAGATTTTCAGTTCATTCAGAAAGCTGAAACCAAACTTGGCTATGAATGTATTGGATATGGATCTTTACTTGGTATGATGTAGATTATATACATTGGATACAAATAACACCACATAGCATTTTTCTTATATATATATATATATATATATATATATATATATATATATATATATATATATATATATATATAAAACAATAATATGCTATTGCACTCCAAACCAATTCTGCTGTAGCCTGGTGCTAGGTAACAAGGTGAAGTAATATACGCAGTCTATGGATAGTTACCAGCACTCTAGGTCTTTTCCCAATAAATACAAATTCCTCTTTTGCAGGTCAACGTTTCAGTCTTTATTTGACTTTCATCAAGACTGAAACGTTGACCTGCAAAAGAGGAATTTGTATTTATATATTTGTATTTTATATTTTTTTTTATTTTTTTTTTAATGAAAAGTAGACAATATTGAGGTAAATTGGAATGAATGTTGGGAATAACAGCACAAAATGAACATAAAAATAAGTTATAAACACCAAAGGGGGAATGGTTTACTTGCATACAGCTTTGATGATCTAATACTTTAACCCCTTAATGACAATGCATTGTTTTCAATGGGTTTAGGCACTGCCCATTGTCCTTAAGGCCATACTCTGTTCATGGCTCTTTAAGGCATGAGGACTTCAGTATGGGAGTTATAAATGACTCCATTGCATAGTGTATAGACACCACAACCTTTCTTCCCATATTCCCATTAAACAAGTGAGCTCTGCCAAATACCATGGAGCACCTGGCATAATGAACATAGCCATAAATGTTGTGATGAAGGGCTATTATTGTTACTAAACAAAAATGTATATCAAAAGATAAATGAAATTTTTAAATGAAATTGACACTATTCAGACAGTGTAATGCAAAATATTTAAAAAGCTATCAATTTCTCAAATAGCATGGATACAAGTTTAAGATGGTTGTCATCTTATAAAGTGGGTATTTATGAGGTTAATCAAAATATAGCCTATTTTAGCAATTACACTATGACCATCTATGCATATTTCCAAGAATGAAAAAGCTGGCTAGTGTCAGGACCTTGCCTGTCATTGCTTAGTCTTCATCCTAGGGTGCTTTCCCAATCCTTGACATGCCTTTGGTGTCTCCCACGTGCCATATGCCAGTCTTTTCCCCATGCGCAGGCTACCACATAGGTTCACAGATTAGTAAAGTCAGTAACATGGCTTCAAAAAGTCATTAAACCTTTTTATGGACACAAGCCACACAACACCAAACTTGTTTGCAATTATGCTCTTAGAAACCTGTAATCATATAGCTACTACTGTTTGAGCTGCTGCTGTTGTACTGAAGCTATTGTTATGCACGGTAGATTTTATTTTCTTATGTATATTAGTTTAAAAATGGGTTCAAATTGGGTTAAACAGGGTCTGAGAAGAAACAATAGGTTACCTAGCTATCAGGTAGATAGGGGGTGTTTGGTACCTGTACACTTGCAATTACATGGGGGACCTAATCATCCCAGAGTTATTAACTTTCAAGGTACCATAACAATGAAATATGACGTATTAAAATCAGGCAGGGGTTTGCTGCAAGGTTTTTATGACCCAGCTCATTAAGAGTGTTGTAAAGTGCCTGGCCTACATACCCCCCTCCCACATGACACCAAATGGGTGGTCTCCCCGAGACAAAGAAAGAAAGTTCCTATAAGAATGGGAATATGGGAGAAACAAGTAGAATTTTCATTATTGAATATCTTTGACCATAGACTTGGTGGAGATTCCCACTGATTATTTCACTTTTGTTTTCTGTGTTTTATCCTTGTTTTATTTTAGACTGTTTTGTATTGTGATTGTTTTGTATGTCTTTAAAGTTATAGCTTTCAGGGATTGCATGTTACCAATTTCAGGGAGAATCATAGAATGTGCGGGCGAGTCAAGTTCTTCCACACCAATTATCCCTCCTCCACCAAACTTTATGGTTGGCACAATGCAGTCAGGCGTGCTTCTTTCTCCTGGCACCTGCCAAACCCAGACTCGCCCATGAGACTGCCAAACAGAGAAGCGTGATTGGTCACCCAGAACAGGTGGCGTGCTTTACGCCACTCAATCCCACGCTTGGCATAGTATTTGGGGATGTACATTGGCTTGCGTGCAGCTGCTTGGCTATGGAAACCCATTCCATGAAGCTCCCGCTGCAGTTTTTTGTGCTGATATTACTGCCGGTGGAAGTTTGGAACTCTTCAGCTATGGAATCAGCACGGTGTTGCCAACCTTTACACACCATGCGCCTCAGCACTCAATGACGCTGCTTTGTGACTTTTTGTGCGCTTCTGCTTTATGGATTCGAGTTGCTGCCCTTCCTAAACGCTTCCACTTTCCAATAACTCCCCTTACAGTTGACCCTGGAATATCTTGCAGGGATGAAATTTACGAACTGACTTTTTGCAAGGGTGGTATCATATCACAGTGCCACGCTTGAATTCACTGAGCTCTTCAGAACTACCCATTTTTTCCCAATTGGGAGATGTAGCGATATTATATGAATGGGACACAGAGGCTGAATGTAAAGTTGTTCATATGTTTGAATGGTAGATGTGAGAAAATTGTGTTAATACTATTTGTGTGTTTTTATTCTTTTTATTTTTTGTAGACAATTGATACCACTAAATGATGATTTTCAGATTGAATTTAATGTGTTTATGTATAACATACATCAGTGTTGTTCGCACATTTTTTGCATATAGGGTAGGAATTTATTTTTGTGGTTCTTAGATCTTAGCCATCGGTAAAGTGACTTTTGAATAGAGTCATCAAGTAGCCACTTACAATGTTCCATTTTCCAACCGTGGAGCCTTGTGTCTCCTCCTTTACACCATGTTTCATAGCAATATTAGATGGCAGGGACATCACAGATTGCATGATTACATCATGATCACAGTCTTAGTTTATGATCAGGATTAGAGAGGCAGCGAACTATTTTGCTGCCTAACTGCATTTTACTGCCGGTACATTATTTTTCTTATCTAGTTAGTTGAGGGTTTCCGGACTAGAGCTGGGGGAATTTTGCCAAAATAATCAGGAACTCACATTAGATGACCAATCCAAAGTAAGTGTGCTTAACAACAGGAGGCCAATGTTTTTTTGACATCTGGACACACTTAATATCAGTATATATTTTGAATGTATGTGTATCTAGAAATACCAGCTTATATATTTAAGAAATTTTTACATTAATGTAGATCATTTACCAGTTAAATACATTTGACTAAGTTATATGTCTACTTTAAAATAACATGTCTTCACTTCTTAGCCTAGACATCCCTACCATTAAAATGACTGAGGGATTTACTACCCTATTTACTTGGTAAGCTTGGTAGGAATCATTGTCAAAATAATTATTTCTCTATATCATCCTCCACAGACCAGACTCACTGGAAGTATTTATATGTGTCCACAGTGTGTTATCTTTGTAGAGTTTCCCATGGAATTTGCCCCAAGTAGATAAACTAGGGGGTAAAAGGCTCCATTTCTCATATTTGAGTTAAGAATTGCCAGAATGTCTTTCTGATGGGAACTTCATAACTACAATAATTATATTCATTGAAAAACACAGTTACTCAATAGATACATGCATTTTTTTTATTTGTGTTGGTCTTGGTACAAAAATGTTTATCCTATTAATATCCTATTAATATTTACAGATACATTTCTATAGAATTTTTACTTACAAATAATTTTAAGTGTTTGCCTGTTAAACCCCTATTATTCTTTTTGATGGATACCAAAATGCCTTGTCTGACCTATTTCAAAGAGAAAGACTATTCAATTAACCTTAAGATTTGCTCATTTGCTGACATTATGACATATGGTACAGATAAAATTACCCACATGATGTATGGCTGCTCTCTGTTCTTCCTCCCCTGCCAAAACTCTCCCCGGCCTCAACGGGAGAGTATTAGTATAATGATCCCTAAAACTTAAAAAATCTTAACTGAGCACTGAGGGTGGCACACTTTCAGGTGCAGTTCACCTTTGTGGAATGTAGCTCTTCATAACTACATTCACAACTAACATGCATAAGGCTTGATTCAATGCCACCTGATATGGATGCTGCCCTATGCCTCGACCCAGTGCAGCGTCCCCAGGTGCCCCCCCCTGTTGCCATCCTAATAACATTAAAAGGCATTTCACACCCTTAAGCCACAATTTTCAGGATATGACTTCATATCTCGGCATGCCGTGTCTTAAAGGTGCACAGCACCTTTTATTGCAGTCTATAGAGGTCATGCTGAGCCTCCATAGCGTAAGTAGGCCAGTTGTACCATGGTAGCAAGGGGATTGTGTTGTAAGTACTATTCTCACAGAGACAGAGAGTTGATACCTGATGTAACGAATCTGTGAAAACATGTTTCAAATTTGAGTGGGCAGAGATCCCAGAATACCGCTGAAAGCCCATTTATTGAGTTGGCTGACATCCCAGAATAGTATTGTGGGATCTCAGTCAACTACATAATTGGGCTCTCCTCAGTACTCTAACAGGTCAACCAACTCAAATGAGAAACATGTGTCTCTTATAATTAACACTGAATGAAGTCTAATATTGACAGAACTTGAAACAGCTACTGTGTTTGCATTCAGAGGGTTAAGCGCCGTTGCTAAGGTGTATTTTTGCTTGACTGTGCATGTACAGCGTGTTTATGTGGTTTTTGTATGACGTCTACATTTGATTTAGTCAGGTTTAGTGAAGATTAGTTTCATGGTCTGAAATGTAGAGGCAAAATCCATCTACAGGCAAAGGCTACACACCTCATTGAGTAGCTTTCAGGGAAGGGTTTTCAATGGTTTCAATGTAGCATTTTCTGTGTGTTCCTGCTGTCGAACCTGCAATCGATCCATGGGCGTACCTGGGAACTTCTGGGCTCTGGCTACCCGGAGCCTTCCCTTGCGGGATGCAGCAAGGACTGCACACTGACGTCAGCGGGCGGCCCTTGTACGTCGGTGGGAGTTCTCCCTGACGTCAGTGGGAGGTCCAGCTGACATTGGGGGCGTTTACGCTGATGTTGGGGCCTTCCTCGCTGATGTTAACGGAAAACACCTCCATTTAAAGGGAAAATGGGCAGAGGAACAGGGCGTTTCAAGGGCAAACCCAGAGAGTTCCCAGGTATATCCATGGGGTTATTTCAAGCCATTAAATTGCTTACTGTATTTTCTCACACTGCTGAGGCATTGAATCGGCCCACACAGTAGTCAGGTGTTGAATTGCGCTTGTAATTGCTAGTACTGTTGAATGCCAAAACACTTCCCAGAAATGTAATCAGAAAATGCATAATTATCCTGTGAAACAAAAGCAGGTGCTGACATGTTGTCACTCATTAATGGTGTCCAGAGAAGGCTTTAAATTGCTTGAGAGTCTCAATGTTTTGTGTCAGCTGAGCAGCACCTTTAACACGATTGTCTCCTTGTGGGCATGGTTCACTCAAGGGAGTGGGTACTTTCTGACACCTTTTATTGAATGTGATCCCACATTTATGACTAGATTTCTACAGAAAAGGGTGATAGAATAGCTCCAGAGACTATTATAGTTTAAATGCTTTAATTTAACAATGACATTTTATTACAGTTCAGTTCTTCTGATGAACCAGGGTTGTGCTGGCACCCATCACATGAGTTCCACGTAATATGTACACAGCACTAATGGCATCTTGTTGGGAGGCTATTTGAATTTTCAGCACAATGATTCTCCCCTGTTGAGGTTCCGTAACAGTTTTGAATTCCCCTGCAGTATTTTCATTGCTTATAATTTGCTTTTAGTCTTGGACTTTTTATTAATTATTTTTAATATGTATTTGATAGATACATTCAATGATAATCCTCACAATTTACTAACATCAGGGCATGGTATCATTTTTGGAGAGGGTGTGATTGCTTATTATCCTGCTGTGGACAATAAACCGTAAAGAATTAGCCGTTTAAAGTGTTAAAGTCAGAGCATCTTGTAACATATGTTTTCCTGTTTTTGATATTTGAGGTTTTCTCCTGTCACGTTAATTAAGCCCATATGGGGGTTCAAAACTGTTTGTTTTGATGGTAGCAGCACAAACAACTCTAATTATAATACACCAAGTAGTGTGTCAGAGAAATTGTCTGGCCAGTTCACAGTGGTATTTCTCAGAGGAGACTAAGAAGGGTTGCACAGAGCTTTAGATGTGCTGAATACCATCATCTCTGTGACAGTGTCGTGCCTTTCAGACCCAGTTTTAATTGCTTAGTCTTTCCCTAACTCACCACTGGCAATTAAAAATACTCATAAGCCATGTTAATTTATACCTCCTACTTGTGTCTTCTTTTGTATCCATTGTAAACTGAGAATATAAAGGAATGATGGTGCTAGAAAGGAGTGAAACACACACAACATAAATTATGGGCGAGTAAGGTAAAAACCCCTCCACTTAACAATTAAGGGGTAGCAAAAGGATTATTAAACACACATTATCCAGACAAGCCTTTCCTTTCCCACAGAGATCTTGCTGCTACCACCACTGCAAGAGATTCTGGGTAGGTACATGTAAATAACGCCAACAATGATCACCTTTTGCCTCTATATCCACTTTATACATGGAGCCCTTGAAGCGTATGCTATACGAGACAGCCTTTAAACAAAGCCTGGGACAGAGGTGTAGAAGCCAGATAACCACTCGTGGACAGATGTTTTGTCCTTTATTATTATCAAGTTTATTACTGCCCAGACCTTACTTCTCATGTTCTAAACCAATATAATATCTCATGCTCCTCATGTTATTTGCATCTTTTTCTCCCACTCCTGCTTATCAAAATAATATATTCACTTCATCCATTGTGTAACATCTAACTAGTGGCTATATATTTCTTTAAAATAATACACAAAAGCTGGCATATAATTTGTCTAAAAGTAAGTTTTTTTTTAGACTTTCCAATGTTAAATTGGCCTTTGATATATTATTATAGCTGTGGTAATTGGGCTGGCTTAGTTGGTTCCATGCTCTTCTGCAGTGTATAAACTGGCAGAAATTTTGCAGTTTGGATGAACTTGCATTAAATCTGATAGTTATAGAAAAAAATGCTGGTGTTCTTCCTTAACTTGCTGAGCACTTGTCAAGTGCTGTCAGTAAATGAAAAGAAACCAGATATTTGGAAGTTTCTTGTCCTTTACTGACATCTTGTGGCCTTTAACCTTAAAGATAAAAAACATCAGACGTAGATTTGATTTTTAGATTTGAAGCCACTGAGGCACTGGAATAACCAAGAACTAATAATGGATGACATTTTGCATGTTCTTGGGCATTGTTCCTTGGTCATTCACTTGTATGTGCGCCCATGCTCTGTTCCAGGCATGTGTCCTATTGATCGAGAACGCGGAGACTCGCCATGTAGAAAATACCGGAGGCAGCTCCAGCCCTTGTAGCCTTGAAAATCTGCTAGTTCAGGACAATGGGGTCAAGACCAGCAACATGTTTCACATCAATGTGGGTTTTAATTGCAGTCTTTTGACACAGAAAATACCAAAAAGGACCTTATCTGACCTCTACAGGAAAAAGTTGTTCCAGGCACACTCTATTGTTTACCAAATGTGTCTAGACTTCTATTGCTACTATATGAATCAATTATATAATGATAATCATAGAGAATTAAAAAATTTTTTTTATTGCTTCTCTTAATAGGTAATCAGATGATCAGTCCTATTTATATCCTACTTATTCTTGTTCTGTGTTAATAATTATTTCATACAGACAACATATGTTTGTTTCTCTGGTACATAGATTATTTATTTATTAACGACGAATAGTTCAGGTAGTTATTGCTAAAAAGTGTACAGCTTGGTTGAAAAAAATGGCATGAAAGCTTTCTTTCATAACCAAGGAGACAATGTGAGCTTACTGCCATGACATCACATATCCACCTGCTGCTCCATGTACTCTTCTATTTGTAGAGGTTCTTATTTGTCTGTGAGTGATGTGAATGGTGTGCAGTAAACAGATCACCTGTTAAGAGCAAAACAGCATGACAATTTGTGATTTATCGCCTGGCATTTATTTAGATTTGTGGCTTCATGGAACCTGACCACATACATCAGGGGTGTCCAAGTTTTTTTCTGCAGTGGGCCACTTCATCAGAAATGTATGTGTGTGTGGGCTGCACTCATTGTGTCTCAACCTGTCTACTCATTGTGTCTCAACCTGCCTACTCATTGTGTTTGGCTCAACCTGCCTAAAACTCACAATATGCATAAATTTTTGGGGGTCCTGTCTGTCCCAGCATTACACTGTGCACAGACAGCATTACGTTTTAAGACACACACAGCCTAAACGCTTGTAAATGAGTTCCAAGCTACCCAGTATCTGTACTGGGTAGACTAGAGCTCAACGCTGCAGGGTCACCACCCCATTTATCGCGGGATCCAGAAAGGAAATGTTGGTGACTATGCAATATGCAGTATTATTAATATGCAAGGTGTATAAAACAAATTGAATCACTTGTGTGGTTTAGACCACACAATTAATTGGTGAGACCGACCAATAATCAATGACCTAAAATTGATCAGGTTGCAATAATTCTGAATTCAAAAATACAATGTTTGGGTTTTTTTACACATAATTTGTGCGTGTGTGTTTTTTTTTTTTCTTCTCCTGTGACAGCTTTCTAGATTCAAAAGCCCCATTCCATGCCTCATCCCTCCATTTCAACCCTGTGGGATGGAGGAAGTTTTGTAGAATAAAAAAATAAAACTCAATCTTTGGGAATGAAAAACAATTTAGTTACTTTTTTCAGGGAACAACCTGTATTGTAAATGTTCTCACCTCCTCATCTTTTGAAATATTGCCCTAAAAAAACTACACAAACACAAAACAATATCCATTTCACACCATATGGCAGCAAATGTAAAAATGGCAGTTGTTTGTGCAGGAGTGTGTATGTATGCTTCTGTGCACCTACTAACGCTAGTGTTTTAAGGAAAATTGCATCCTCGATTGACTTGAAAAGGTTCGAAGATCACAAGAGATTGCAATACAAAGAAAATAATGTGTGGCTCTAGGATTTGTTAGGGTAACTAAACTAATAGTTTATTTTAATAGATTGTAAATTTACAAAAGAATGGTCCACCATTGCTTCTGTACCAGGACGTCCTAATTTGTGTTATTCTTAACTATTTTGCCTCTTCTAGTTTTAACCCCTTAAGGACAATGGGCAGTCCCTAAACCCATTGAAAACAAGGCATTTTGAGGCCGTACATGTACGGGCTTTGTCATTAAGGGGTTAATGTTATTGTCCCCTATTGCAATAGTGCTATACTGATCCCCTATAACTGTAATATATTGTTTTATAAATAGTAATTCATAGCTAAAGTAGCTTTGACATAGGATAGTGTTTTCCTCACCATCACATATGTGTTTTCCATGTATTCCCCTCGACTATAACCCTGTTTTTTTCTCTCCCTTCCCCTTTCGCTCCATAGCCTTTTCTACATACACATACATACATACATACATTAGTTACTATTATAGTAATATATATTTTGTTTAAGATGTTGAAGAATAGTTCATAAACCAATAGTTTGTATTCTTTACATAGAAGGTTCACTGTTTAATGCCAATATCACTTGACACTTTGGTCCTCATCATTTCTCTGAAGTGGTGTAATAAATGGCCCTAAAAGGGAAGGAAAGAGAAAAAAACTACTACTAAAGAAAGGAAATGAACACTGGGTGTTTGTGAACAGATGGTGTTAAACAACCATCTTTGACCTTTTGGTGGGTGATGTAATTTATAAAAAGATTTTTCATTAATTACTAATTATAATAAAAATGTAATGTCAGTGGTTCAAGCTAGACAGTGCAAAAAAGTAAATGCAGATCTATACACAATATCTATCTAGCTATATCTGTCAACAAAAGCATTACCTTAAGCATTTCCCTAGCAATTATGGACCCCATACCATTTGTTTTTAAAGTAGGAGAGTGAAATAACGGTAACTTACTGCATACTAAAACAATAGTAAATTAATTCAAGGAAGAGAGAGAAATGAGAGAGAAAATAGCATTGTCAAAACAATTTGTTGATTGTCACACTTTGCTGCGTGACTTTCCAATGTTCTATCCTATACTATCCCCACATGAAGGACTTCAGCATCCTCAATGAAGATCCATCTTCCCTGCTTGCTCTAGACCTCAACACTTTCATAATGCACCATCTCCACTCCACACAGTGAAGGCCACCACATTGACCTGGTCTTCTCCAACTTCTGTATTGTCTCCCAATTCTCAAACACCCAACTTCTCTCTAATCTCA
The DNA here is from genome assembly GCF_027358695.1 of Spea bombifrons. NCBI lineage: Eukaryota > Metazoa > Chordata > Amphibia > Anura > Pelobatidae > Spea > Spea bombifrons. The sequence goes on along the minus strand of NC_071090.1, from coordinate 69,513,735 downwards.
CCACCTTCTATCCTTCTAAGTTTAACCATGCCATACCTCCCACTTCGTATCACCTAAGATATCTCTCGCTGCCAGCAAAAACCCTATAGCACTTTAGTCCTGTAACAAGGTTTATGATGTCCTACCATCTAAATACCTTCTAGACTTTACCTTAGACTTTACTTAATGCATCTGATCAATGACTGTCTTTCCAATGGCATATTCCCAAGATCTGTGTTTGTGAGGCTGTGACGCCGGCATTACATGCACAGAGTTGTGACACATTACATCATTATAAGAGGGAAGTAGTTCGTTAAATTGGACATAAAGAGTATGTCTTGTTTAGTAGAAATGTCTATTGCTGTGTGCTGTGTGCGTACACAGCAGGTGCTGCCCCAGGATACAAGGGCTGCATTCCTCAAAAGCCGCTAACAGTCCAGGAATCCTGAGTGTACTTGCCTTAGAACCAGTAGTTTCGATGATTTTTTAATTGAAATATCCATGCTCAAGCTCGGATATCCAAAACAATTACAATGCTACACCTGCACTACCTAAACATCACTAACCATAATTTATTTCAAATTGTTTTAATAGCCTTGCATATTTATTGTAATAATAATAATAATAATAAAAATATATATATATATATATATTATATTAATCTATACTTAGTTTTTTTTTTTCAAAAGAAGACTGTAAAGTAATAACAAGACTCTATGATAATCCCAACACAGGATTGTTAAAGTCAGATCCTAACTATACAACAAACGCTACACATTTTGCAACTTATTAATAAACTATTTAACTTTGTTTGAACAATTTAGATTTTATTTTAATCTCTTGGAGGTGTATTAGTTTTCTTTCATCTGTGAATACGTGCATTGATTTTCACGTGGAATAAGTGGGCTGTGATTAAGGGATATGCTTGGCAAACATTTATGTGAATCTGAGCTGTTAAGCGATCATTTGGAGGATTTGTGCATTGGGAATTGAATTGCTTATTAAGTATTATTTTAGTGCGCAGTCCGCATATTCTTGAAAAGTCTAGTTTGTGATACATTTTAATACTATTTAATTTTCTTAGTGGCTTTATTAAATGATGTATAATTTTATTATTACAAAGAAGACCTCAAAATCAACTTAGTTAGTAACTCATTTTGCTTAGACTTAAATTATTTCCAGTACTTTATATTAATGATGGGATACTCATACGTCTTTATTAGGGTATCTTTGTTAGTCTAATTATACAAATATGATTGAACACTTCTTGCTCTTAGGGCAGGGACGTCAAGGCCTTAGAATATCCTGTTAATTAGAAGAACACCAAAATGCAAATACCTATCATAGTGGTTATTCATGCACATGCAAAGAAGGAAAGTTAGGTGACTTAAAGTGCAAAGACTTTGGCCCTTCATAATGCTTTCTGCCAACATTCTTCTGTACTTTTATGCCAGCTTGGAGGAGGGTTAACAGCTTAAGTTGGAGTTAATTGAAATACTTTATCTCAATGACCTAACTATGCATTATACGTTATAACACAGTGGAATATGATTGACATATGTAACTTAATACATAATAAGTTCCTACCCTTCTGAATTTATCCTGCTGAAGGCTCTTGATAATACATAGTTAAATAAAAAAGTTGGAATGCTTCTAGTGATTACAACTCCTCTTAAAACTCACAATTTAGTAAATAACCCAAATACATCCGGTTCACGGTTCACGAGTAGGAACCAGGTAATACTCTCAATTAGCCAATTAAATCTAAAAAAAATCCTGCATTTTTTATTCCTAAATTTTGAGAATTCCAGGTGACAAACAAAAACAAATTAAAATTTAGTCCAATGAAAATCAATGCAATATATCAGCGACTGTGGTCGTGTTTTGCTTTTAAAAATGTAAAATCAATGCATTTGGCAGCTCTGTCACATAAATAAGAACAAAATGACAAAAAATGTTTTTTTCAAAGTATTTATTTAGCATAAAATGCTAACAGTTAAAAAAAAAAGTTCAATGTATGTTGTAAAGTGTTATAAATGATGCTTTATGTGAATTGTTCCAGGAATGATAAACGTCATGCATTCATATTGTGTTTAATGACTGATGTTTAGATCATTTTCTATAACTGTATTGCAGGGGGGAAAAAATCTGACAGATTTAGCTGTAATTATGGGTAATAGTACACAAGGCTGTTTTCTCCATATTATCTATAACATATTGCAGGTATTGAGATTTGATTCATTAAATAGATAGGACTTTTAGTTAACCCATGCACATTCATACCCTGATGCAAAATGAGTTTGGGTGAGTTGAAATATGTTTTTGTAAGGGAAAACTCAACTGGGTAACCTATTCACGATGCATAATAAAATGCATCATTGTGGCTCACTATTTAGTGAGACATGTTGACAGAGCATTTATGGTCAATTGGAGAGGCAAGGCCTGACCATTCTTGCTCCATAACTTTTTAACAGAGTGCATTGTTTTATATTTTTAAGTAACTTAATTGTTCTAGCAGTCTAAGCAAAAGTTTGGAACTTAGCACCTTGGTCAGCTCCTGAAAGTCACTGTAAAATGGGAAATATTCCTACAAGCAGTATTGCCAACAGAAATCTCCTGCAGATGTGAGTTCACCAACAAAAGATTTCAAATGACCATAATGTAACAGGTCCACTAGAATTAACCATGGGTTAAAATCAACCAATCTGAACAGATTCAGAGCCAATATAAACAGATTAGAAAGCTACTGGCGCAATATCCATCATGCTATATCCCAACTCATTGACAACATAAATTAGATATCTTGCACGTGACTTCTTATTTTTATTGTATAAATGCAAATATTTGCTGATATTCCCTCAAATTTCACATTCTGAATATTTTTTCTACACTAAAGCAATGACCTTTTGCTTCAGCAAATTACCATATCGTTTGTATTGATTACTGCTGCCCCTCCCCCACAGCCCCTCTCCCTTCTTTTTTCTGTACCCTCTCCCCACCCCCATTTGATATAACTAAAATAGAACAAAAACGTGCTCACAGTATTCGTGTGCAGATTATATTAATGTGGCATTAATTGCAGTATTCATTAACCTTTAAATTATTTATTATTTTGCAAGTTTATGAAAGCTAGCTTTATAAATGTATAAATATGCAATTACAGGATGTGTCTGGCATAAATACAATAAAAGGGTAATATTTGTCTTTTTTGTAAAAAAAAATGTTTGCAAATATATGTATAACCAGGGTAACTATGTATATCACTGTTTCTTAGTAATTGGAGATGTGTAGCTGTATGAAGTTCCTGCCACGCCATGTCACTGGAGGAAGAAGCTTCCGCTTCATTGCAATCAAGTCTCGGAGGAGAAGGATGTTCCACTGTTTGTAAAGTAATCCAAGAACATTATCACCTCCCTGGGGATAATTCTGAAAGACAGAAAAAAAAGAGTTAAAATGCACAGATTTTACTCATAAGAGTCTTCTTTTCTAAACAGTCCAAGTATCTACTACCGTTATATCCCCAGGTGTGAAGGCCACTACATTCCACTACTTTGGCACAGAAATAGCCAATGTTATCAAGAATGAAGGCACCAAAAATCTGGTAAATGTATACTGTTATTTTTGTGGAATGCTACAAGCTTACATTGAAACAATGAAACAATAGAAAGCTAAACAGTGTAGGTTCTCAACAATGGTCACCCAACAGTGCAGACAATCACACATTTGGTACACACATATTCATGTTTGAACCAACAGTAACCAGCACTGGTGAGATTACTTGAGAACTCATGATAAGAATAGTCTACATAAGAAAATTCACAGGAGGAAAGGGTGGAAGGAATGCCATACATTTCAAGGAGTTTAAAAAATGACGAAAAACAAAACTCCTTAACGTTGACTTTTCATAGTTGCACACACTGTATGTAAAGCACGCATGAAATAAGTTTATGTTGTAGAATTCAACTACATAAAATATGTGTGATGTTTATGACAAACACAAATGGCCTGGCAGAATTATTTTTGCAAAGTAATTATAAATGACTTATAAACCCTTTCTATGTGATCAGAAGCTGCTGTTTCATGGAAATGCAGCCTGTGTTGTGTTATCTCTGGTATTCATGATGTATGAAATCCTACAATTGGTCATAAACCAAGATAGCATAAAAAAGACAAGATTAAAGACACTAAATCACTACTGTTTGTAATAACTAGAATGATTTAGGATTAACTAAAGCTGGTGCAGCGTATATGTTTCCAAATTGAGTTATGAGGTTTTGCTGTAACTGGACCAGACAAAGCATCCATTCTCCCTTTCCCCATTTCTTTTTTGCAGTACTGGGTATTAGTACAATACTGATTCCTTGACACACTTACATGTAACTTAATCATTTTTGTCTTAATTTTGGTTTTAATTTTATATTGTATAAATATTATTTATTTTAAAAGTATCATATTCAAATATCAGTTAAAAAAGTTGTATATCTGCAATCTTAAAAATTATCTTATTTAATTATTATTATTATCATTATTACAAGGACCTAATTAAAATATATATTCATTTGTAAGAAGCAGTAATGCCTACTTTTATTATTACAAACTGTTTGAAATGGTAACATTAGCTGGTCAAAGTAATATTAATGGCTCCAGGATCCACTACCACCTGTATATACATTCTGATACTCCAGCCATCATATGTACATTAGTGCATATGACAGCTAAGCAGTCCTTTAAAATGCAATTGGTGTCCCCATTAAAAAATGCATAGTGGGATACGGCAAAATCCTCCATATGCATTTGTCCCTTTGCCTGCCAGCTTTTTCCCTTGCGTATAATATACTGACACCTAGTCAGCTCCAGCACTGGTGACTCTATTGGTCGTTCATACGGACCTTTAACTCTTGGAGCCAAGTTGCAGCACCAGGATTTTAAAAATCTATTGGCATCCTCTTAGACTCCAATCTCCAATTGGTTGATGCCAGAGGAGGCCCCTGCAGGCGACCAATAGGCTCACTCGCACGGCCCTTTAACTCCTGACGGTGCAACATGGCCGCTCCAAGAGTTAATGGTCCGTACGAGCGACTCTTGGAGCCAAGTTGCGGCACCAGGATTTTAAAGGTCTGTACGAGCCTGTGGGCAGGGGGTCTAGTGAGATCTCCATGCAAAAGTGTTCCCATTGATTTTATTGAGACCATACCAACGTTAAACAGAGCTTGTATGACCCTAACCTAACTTTAATGTATTTATTTATTATTTATTAAATAATGCCTAAACACATAAAAAAACAACTAAAAAGATAAAGCCAGTTCTGCTCCCATGAATATGAAAGATATTTAAAAAAAAAAACCCCAACTTTATAAATCTAGCCATACAAACAAATACTAAATAATAATAATAATAAAGAGATGTTGGGAAATATTTCTAGGGTATTATTTTACAAAATTCAAATCCTTTAAAAACATTTTTATATTAAAAGTGAGTGAAACTTCATATCCAGGACACTATTGTCCTGTTGTGTGGTTGGGTGGTATTTATTTATATTTCAGAACACAACAAAGTGTAAGTATAAATGGATATTTGTTAGTTTAGAAGAAATAATATTTTGTTTTTAGAAATTACTAGCTCTAGCCCCGTTTATATATCTCCGATATAGGGCAGACTAGATGGGCTAATGGTTCTTATCTATAACCTCTTACTATATTACCCCTTTTTAATAATGTTTGATGGATATGTAATTATGTCTGTGTAGTTCTTTCAAATCACAACATTAATCTGTAGTAGCTTTAGATTTATGCATTTAGAATAACTTACCTGACGATGAGTACTTGGGTTTGACACAAATACTTAGAAATAATGACATCAAACCCCCCAAGAAGAGGACCATTAGCAAAATGTGCCGGGTCACGTTGCAGATGAGAATACATATTACATTTTAGTATTTTGTGATGATCCACAGTGTACCTCTGTACTATACACATGTATATTCATAAATAAAGATTTGGCAAAATGACAAAAAAGCTCTGATGGTTCGGGTATGAAAAACCCTTGGCCATGGAGTTAAATAATATATTTGCAATATTATTGGCATTATCAATTAAACAATTATATTATAGTATTTAGGGATACATTAATAAAGAGTATTTGTAAGCATCCTTCAGAGTCATCTTTCATACATTTGTACCACAGGAGCTGTTTGGGCTCTCATTTTCTTTTATTTTTGTGCATGTAGACATTATTTTCCTTGATCTATGTAACTTTCACCTGTCCCTTTAGGTTCACGGCTTAAACACCTTAAGCATTTTTCATTACCCCAAGAACATGTCTGATACAGAACATGACCAAAGATGAAAGTTTGTGTCATCACATTGTATTTGAGCTTTTCAGCATTAAGTGTGTTTTACTTTCTAACCTGTTTTGACTTTGCAGCTTCGTTCACACTTAAATCTTGTTTTAAAACGATTACTGTTTCCTCCGCAGCCGCCAAACACAAACGGTCGACAGTCATCAGCTTCCATGTGGTAATACCAAAATAAAGCATAACTGGTGCAAAATCCTTCATTCATTGGGAGCATGCAGATATCTGAAAAGGCAGATAATGTTATAAAATACATCACTCAGTGTATATAACACACTTTGTTCCTCCAGTTTTCAAAAGCAGGCTTTGTTGGTCAACACATTGAAATGAACTGATCCATATATTTTATGATAAATAAAATATTGCCTGATCAAAACCTTTTTCCTCACTCTCTGAAATTTGCATGAAAAGGGCAAGTCCCCAACATGCCCTAAGAACAAACGGGCTACGTTGGTTCCTCTGCTTTAATATGTTGGTTCCTACATCTTGACTGCCATAAGGAGATTCCATACAGAATTTTGCACCAAAGTGCACCTCTCTCATTGTGCTTTCATACAAGTTTTAAAGCTCTGAGAAAACCATGACATTGTAGTCCAGGGCAATCTTAACAGCATTGTAGGCCATTAGGCAAAGCAATGCCATGAGGCCCCTACCTATCCACCAAAAAAACAACATGATGTGAAGCAAGGATTACTCAACATAAACAGACATATACATATTTGTGTGTATATGTAAGGGATAGAAGAGCTAGCTAGCATAGGCAAGTGGCCCCGAAGTAGGACCAGTCCTATTGGTCCAGATGGGTCCACATGGAAACAGATCAACTGAGTAACACATGCAAACCCTGCTTTGTGGTTATAGATCAAATGAGAACCACAGAGATCAACTAAATATCGCAAGTAAACCCTCCGTTGCAGGTATAGATCAAACAAGAACCACATGGAAACAGACCAACTAAGTAATACATGCAAACCCTGCTTTGTGGCTATAGATCAAATGAGAACCACAGAGATCAACTAAATATCACAAGTAAACCCTCCATTGCAGGTATAGATCAAACAAGAACCACATGGAAACAGATAAACTGATTATCACATGCAAGCTCTGTAATGTGGGTATAGATCAAATTATCTTCAGTGGTGGACTGGTTTCAGTACCTGCCAGTTTCATGTTATTTACATGGTAACCTGCCTGCTATACTTTAATAAAACAAGGGGAAGACACGAACGGGTCGTATGTGGTTTATAGCAAATTGTTTTTATTTAAATAAAAACTATTGTGTTTATGTATTACAGGAAAATACAATTATTCATCAACTCTTACAGCAAATAAGGCCTGTAAAATACATAAAGTCGAGGCACTGCGGATCCCCAGTGTAAACATTTAATGTTGGACCTTTTACCTGGAATCATACTATCCATGTGTCGCTTTCTTCTCTTTAATTGTCCCATTAGCTCCTTATCACTTTCCGCTGCTGAGAAACAATACACAATTGCGGTTATCAGGAGGGAGCAGTAAATTTACCAAACATTTAAAATATCGAATATCATTTTTATAGACCCTTGATGTATGTCAGGGAACAAATGGTTCACTTATAAGTATAAAAATATTATCAACGGCAATAAAATTATAATGGCTGCCAGCATCAGAGGGAGAAAGGTTAGAAATTAGTCAGAGAAAATTTAAACTGTATAAAATGCTGGTTGACTAGAATATAAATGTCAAACAGGAATCAAGAGATATTTTGTTTCCACAGAGAAGTATAATCCAGCTAGCCTTTTCCACATTCAATATTTTTATATTACTTTGTCTTGATGGTTTTGTTTTACCAGTACTAATTAATAACAGGTTTGTTGTATACAGTTGCAATCAAAATTATTCAACCCCTATTGCAAATCGGTGTATCGTCAACATTTACAGACTTTCTGCTGTTTGCAATGAACAGATCTAACAAAAGCAATAGCTCAACATAACAAATGGCTTCCCCAAATACAATTGAATATATAATGACTTCTCCAGTCTCAAAACTACTCAACCCCCTGAATAAAATCCCTCATAACAGCTCAAATATCAAAGGCTTCATTAGTTGCACCCGGTGTGCTAGAGCTGGAACACATGAAATACCTGAACTGCCTAAAGGTTTGTTGAGTGTCACGTTAGACTGCATGTTAGAAATGGTCCAAAAACGTAAGAGCTCATCGCCTTTCACAAACAAGGAACAAGATACAAAAATATAGGGAAGGCACTGAATGTTCCTAGACACAGCGTTGGAAGCATAGTTCTCAAGGTTTAACTTTGCAAAGGAACATTGGTTATACTACCTGGACGGGGCAGAAAAAGGAAGCTATCAATGGCTGCAACCAGATTTCTGAGAAGGCGGGCTGAGAAAACCCTCAAATGACTGCAAAAGACCTGCAGCAGGACTTAGTGGCAACAGACACTGAGGTTTCAGTGAGCACAGTAAGGCGCATACTAAATGCAGAAGGTGTCCATGCAAAAACTCCAAGTTGTACACCAGTGCTGACCCAAAAGCACAAGAAAAGTCGGCTCCAATATGCTCAAAATCATATAAATAAGCCACAGAAGTTTTCGGATTCTGTTCTGTGCAGCGATGAAACAAAACTGGGACTTTTTGGCCTGATGGATCAGCAGTATGTATGGAGGAAAAAGAATGAAGGATACACTGAAAAGAACACCTACATTTAAGCACGGTGGTCGCTGAGTGATGCTCGGGGGTTGCTTTGCCTCCTCTGGCACTGGAAACATGCAGCGTGTGGAAGGCAAGATGGATTCATTGAAATCCCAGGAGAAAACACCATGGCATCTTTGAGGAAGCTTAAGCTTGGGCGTCGTTGGACCTTCCAACAAGATAATGATCCGAAGCATACCTCAAATTCCACCAAGTTTTGGTTGCAGAAGACGGCCTGGAAGATTCTACAGTGGCCATCACAGTCACCTGACATGAACCCCATTGAAAATCTCTGGTGGGATTTGCAGAAGGCAGTTGCCACACGCAAACCCAAGAATATTGCTGATCTGGAGGCCATTGCTCATGAGGAATGGGCTAAGATTCCTCTGGAACGCTGCCAGCACTGCTGTCTGGCTATGCATCTTATTTGCAGCAGGTCATAAAAGCAAAAAGGTGCTCTACTAAATACTAAAATAATAAGTTTGAGACTGGAGAAATCATCATAAGTTGCAGTTGAATTTGGGGAAACCACTTGAAGCATTTGTTGTGTTGAGCTATTTCAATTGCTTTTGTATGATTTGTTGATTGCAAACAGCATATTTTGACAATATACCTGATTTGCAATGGGGGTTGAATAATTTTGATTGCAACTGTATATCTATATATATTTCTGTATAATCTACAATATGAAATGCTTTACCTTAGCCTACCTACTGATTAAAATAAATTAATTTAGTCATTGATGATTTTTTTTTCTTTCTTGGATACCCATTTACATTTCAAATCCTATGTTTGACTCAGTACAAACAAAATAAACTGTAGCTATGTATTCATGTTTATATTATTGTTTGCAATGATACGATATTGTATGTCTGCATCTACAAAGTTATACTGTACCTCGTTTCACTGAAAATAATATATTACTGCCCCATATCTCACAAATTGCTAAGTATAATCAAGGCCACAACACCTGTGCTGTTGTGCAGCGAGGTAGTGCTTGGAACTTCAGTTGTTTTAAGTGTTTCAATCCAGGGAACATGTCCTACTTCATTATCAACCACAGTGTCCACAGGATGTACATTCACTGCTTCTTGAGTTTCATCAGGATCTTCATCATACCCTTCATCTGGATTTGATGACTTGATAATTATCTGATAATCCTTTCCTGGATTAAATAAGCATTGACACCACAGGTTATTATTGATATAACCTCATGCAATATTTAACACATGGATATTAAATTAGGAAACAATGAGAAGAAACATGACTAGGTGTAGAATGTTATATTCTTTTCCCTAACATTTCACCCACTTATAATCATTGCATAGCTGTAGCCTTCCTTTTAGTCACCTAATAAATCTTTGGCACTCATAGATACATATACTGTAGCCTTATTCTATTTATTATATAAGCAAAGCTCTACCTACTGAATCATGTACTTATGAAGGAACCTTTGACAATAGCTAACAACCTCTAAACAGCTCTAAAAAAAGCAAGAGAGTAGGCTCTGTAGGAGTTAAACTGGATTTAAATTGCTGAGAAACATATCATGGTCAGCACTTTGAAAACTGCAATGTAGATATGTGAATGTTAGTCACCACTGACTCATTTACTCAAGTAGGCACATTTAGGATACAATAGTGACAACCTTGGTGTCCCAACTTGTCCACTTAATCTGTGTTCTCTCTATAGCTATTTCTCTTCTCTCTATGTTACCCCCACATCATTTATTCTCACTAATACCAAACCAAGCCTTTTGTTATCCTGCCTGCCACAGCCAGAGAAAGATGGTGAAGATCAGATGCAGAGATGCGTGGCAACAAAGCTATATTTTGGTTGACTGGAGCATGTGTATTTATACCAAAGGTTGTGGCTGCAGGCACATCTTTTGGTATTAAACCACCTAACTTTACAGATCACAGCATGTTATAGCACATAAGGTATACAGTTCTGATGTCTAAGCTGGAGTGGTACTTATAAACTGAACTATGTGAACTTTAATTTTAATAATTGTGCAATGAAACTCACACACAAGCTCATTGTCTGTACACACTCTCATGTTTGTATGTGTCTTATTGGCAGGGCAAAACATGGTCACCCTCGACTCTCCCACCTGTCCTGAATTCATAAACGCAGCAATGCTGTAAAAGAGCCTGCTGTACAGTTGCTGGGAAGTCACTGTAAAAAATACTGAGCTCTCTCAGCATTTACCTTGTGGCGGCTGTGGTGACGTCATTCCAAAAGACGGGGGCCAAAACGTCAAGTTAGCAGGGCACCACACTCCACTTATTGGTCACCATGAAAGTAATGGTACAGATAAATGCACCTGCCATTTGCATATTCCTACATGAATGCCATAATACTTTTTTATTGATTATAACCAATCTTTTTTTCTCAAGTAACAAGTTTAATATGAGTTACAAAAACTAACCCATATTTTGTATTACAATATATTAATAACTAAATGATTTGTTAATTATATAACCCCTGGAATATACACCGATCAGCCATAACATTATGACCGCCTGCCTAATATTGTGTAGGTCCCCCTTTTGCCACCAAAACAGCCCAGTCCAGACATGGACTCCACTAGACCTCTGAAGGTGTGCTGTGGTATCTGGCACCAAGATGTTAGCAGAAGATCCTTTAAGTCCTGTAACTAGCGAGGTGGGGGCATCATGGATTCATCCCGGTGCCACGTGTTCTCCAGGTAAGCAACGCACATGCACCTGGCCATCCATGTTATATACATGGATGGCCAGGGGGCAGCAGCTACGCAGCCCAAATATGGTACAAACTGCAATGCACTGTGTGTTCTGACACCAGCATTAACTTTTTCAGCAATTTAAGCTACATCAGCTTATCTGTTGGATTTGACCACACAGGCCAGCCTTCACCCCCATGTGCATCAATAAGTCTTGGCCTCCCATGACCCTGTCGGCAGTTTAGTACTTTTCCTTCCTTGGACCTCTTTTGATTGGCCACTGTAGACCCGGAACATCCCATATGAGCTGCAGTTTTGGAGATGTTCTGACACAGGTGTCTAGCCATCACAATTTGGCCCTTGTCAAAGTCACTCAGATCCTTATCTGCTTCTAACACATCAACTTTGAAGAGGAAATGTCCACTTGCTGCCTAATATATCCCCCCCACTGACAGGTGCCATGATAACAATGTTATCAGTGTTATTCACTGTCAGTGGTGATAATGGTATGGCTGATCGACGTACATCATCCATTTACTCAATTGAATTCACTCAATTAAATTAATCCAATTTATACCCTGACGAAGGCAGTCAGCCAATGTAACAGTGTTATTTTAATCTAGAACACAAACACAATAAGTTATATATAACATTTATATTGTTATTTGCACTTATCAAACAAATATGGTAGGTCAAAATAATATCCAAAGTTTTACATGCTTTAATAAATGACAGCAGAAGAAGCTGAACTTTAGTCCCTAGGGTCTGTTATCTAGGTAGTTGACAGGAGTTTTTTCAGGGGGGTTGTGGTTTGATTAACTGAAGTCACTATGCATTATTAAGGGCCATCCTTGGCTTTTTGCTTCAGCAAATGGGCTGAGCTGGCACCTACATAATGCATAGTTCAATATGTTAAGTGATATAAAAGAAGTCTCATTGATTTAACTATACACCATATAGAGCTGGCCAAACTCACTGTGCAGCAGGAGCTCAGTATGGTTGGACCCTCATAATATCATATAGATAAATAACAATGGGTGCTGATAAGCGCAACATTTTATGTGGTTTGTGAATAAAGGCACCTAATAAATATTTAGTGAGTGCAGCACACAAAAGAGGCCGTCTTCACCACTGTTCACAACATAATGGAAATAAAATACCCCTTACGAAAAAATTACTGCAGTGTATTGTCCACACTTCCTCGTTTGGCTCACTCACTCCTCCTCCTTCGTAACGGAGCGTAAAAAATGTAATGATTTCACGGCACAACACGTTTCGCTGCAGTTTTTTGGACATGAAAAAACTGCAATACTGCGCTTTTACTGCAGTATTACTGCACATTTACTGCAGTTTTACTGCATTTGTACTTCACTGTACTGCAGTTTTACTGCAGTTATTTTTGTACGGAAGTACAAATGCAATAAAGCTGCAGTACATTGAAGCACAACTGTAGGTTTGCAATATAAAAAAAGTGCAGCAAATGTGCAGTAACACTGCAGTACAGTGAAGTACAAATGCAGTAAAAGTGCAGAAAATATGCAGTAATACTGCAGTAAAAGTGCAGTATTGCAGTTTTTTCATGTCCAAAAAACTGCAGCGAAACGTGTTGTGCCGTGACATCATTACATTTTTTACGCTCCGTTACGAAGGAGGAGGAGTGAGTGAGCCAAACGAGGAAGTGTGGACAATACACTATATCGTGGTGAAAGATCTCACCCCCAGGATGCTGACTGTGGACACTGGACTCCATTTTCTTAAATGTAAGAGTGGATGTTATTTTATTTTTTTATATTAAACCGCTGCTATACTCGTTATGCTGCTGTCTGTCTTCATATATATCTGAAAACCCTCTTCAATTGAGAATACCGCTACCTGGAGAGAAGTGTTTGCTAAGGAAAGACTCTGTGAACAACATTCCTCTAAGCAGGGATTATGTAAAGAAATTTGTAGAAATCTTGGGAAAAGTGGGAAGTATATTTTATATTCTCCACATAGATGTGCGCCACTTTTGTTATATTGTATTTTATTTCCCTCATAATATCATGTCAGTTAGATGAAACCCCAACTCTAAAGCAAACCTTCTACAACTACATCTTTAGCGATTAAACCTCACTGAGCCAAAATGTTTTAGGAGATACTTGTTCAACAAAAAAAAATATTTATACTAATCCAGTATCTAATGATGGTCCACATTCACTAGAATGAGAAATTCCCTCTGCTGGAAAGAACAAGCATACCCTGATATATATACCTACCTTAAGCAAGCAGCAGCACACTTGTGATTTATCACCAGCTACTCTTACAATCCCAATTTCACCTTTTCAGTCTGCTACTGTCCATGAGATATCGGGCTGAACTAACTTCCACTTATCACTGCTTTTATCTCATTATTTCCCAACTGTTAATGAATCCAGCCCAATGTATAACTAGTTTATAAGATAAAATGACATTGTGCCTGGCCAGTGGTTGTTAGTGAATGGGCAATGCCTTTGGAGAACAGTGTGTGCACAGATGCATGATAAAGTTTGTGTTTAAGTTGTATGCACTTTGTACTGTTCAGCTTGCAAATGCATTTGTAATCGCCAACCAGCCCACAATAACATGAGTTAAGCCCCCATCTGCCTGGGTAGGATGCATCTCCTATTACAATACAGTAATTCAGTCTTAAACTGGACAAGTAACCTAAAGTAATCATGAAAACATGCCTTAGTAGACTCAACAATCATAAAATTAGAGACACACAAAAAGTTAATTATGATTATTACATTGAAAATAATAATAATATTAGCAACGACAATAATAATAAGAAGTGGATACGCTACCACTTAAGTAAGTGATTTGCATTTGTAAGAGATAGAATCAAACGTCTCAGAAACCAATAATGGATTTATTTTGCTATATGATCAGCTAACTCTATAAATGATAAAAAGGAGAATTGACCGGGCAGCTGTCAGAAAAAGGAGACAGCAAGACAAGTGTAATGCAAAAAACCCTAGTTAGTAGCTAGACTGCCATCAACAACTTACTCTGTTAAGTGGTCCAACACAGAAGGGGGATCGAGGTCACAGAGCAGTGCCACACAACTATTTTACTCAATTTTCCTATACTATAATAGTAAAGAGGCAGATCCAGTTTTTAGGCATCAATCAACAAATTCTTTTTTAGTTTAACAGGCATTGAACCAGTTACCTAGTTTGAGTATATAACAACTCCTCCAGAATATTATGACCCACTTTTGTTAATCTGTAGGAACACTGAAATTATGTACTTTGTCAATGCCTAATGAATTACATTGAACTACTGGCTACCAAAAATGACGATCAGCCATATTAATTACTCTGGTGAGAAAGATCTGTCTCTACACCCATGTTGCTGCTCATTTGCATGGCATGGCAGCCCCATCTTTAACGGCAACATCAGGGCTACGTGCGTAAGCAGGGAAAGAGGATCCAGCGTCACTTAAGGGCCAGACCTACAAGATTCATTTATCTTGACAAGCAGGGGTTGAAAACCTAGTGTCTATCCTTTCTACAAATATGGAGATGGAATGAGAAAAAGGAGAATGTAGGCAACAAAATGTTAAAATGTCCTGTTACCACTTAGTTTTTGCTACTGATTAGAAAATAGGCTTTTATACACGCCGAGAAGATTAAACAGTGAATGAGGGCTTGTCTTGGCAACAATACAAGCCCAAGGCCCGGGTCCCTTAGTGTAAAACTACCGAATGTTCTTCAGTCAGGACAATCCATCATTTAAAATACTAGCCAGTGAATGGTGGTGTGATTGTGTTTTACCTCAAATGTTCATATCTTGAACTCACCTGCACAAGCTGTAAAGAAAAAGAGAAAAAGGATTATATAAGTGATGATAATATATAGGGAAGGATAAGTATTTATGGTATGTCTATACATTAATTAAAAATAAAGGGAACAAGCTTACTGATTCAATGTTTGAAATACATCCATGATCTCTATGTAGACCATTTCTGTGTTTTGTGAGTGTGGCTTATTTGAGAAACACATTAGGGTTGTAAATGGATGAAACACAGAATATTGTACATCCATTTACAATTTGGAGGAGGCCTTTGACGTTTCCTTTTGTTTTAAAATGTTTAGTCAATAGATTTGGCCAGACTTCTCCATTACTAAAGAGATGGTTGTGGATCCAAATAGCATTTTATAACAACAAACAAGCTGCACAATTTCAGACTACATTGAAGGACATTGTCAGACCTTATGAATACATAACACAATTCCACATTAACACAACCCATTCCACTGCAAGTTTGGAGGTATGATACTGTTATGAGACAATCTTCTAGTGCAAAATCTTTAGCTGTTTTTATGGAACAATTACATTTTTGACTCTTCTAGGTTATTACAAGAAGAACAGCATTTTACTGTTAACATACTTAGGCACCAAGTTCCTGACTTAAGACCTTTTAAAAGTGGCCATAATGTTGTGTGGATAGAGCACCTGAGGTATCCATGGAGATGCCTCAAATTTAGTGTCTTGTAGTTCAATGCACAGTTATTTAAATAGTTCTGTTATCGAAATGCCTGCAATGCAGCATTCAAAGAACAGATACAGAGAAAAACCTGTATTTAACACAGAATGCTTTTAGTTAGTGTGTTACTTCTGACATACTCATAGACATGTGTGGATCTTCTTTTTAAAATATGGATCAGTTATCATTAGTTATTTGTAATTAAACATTCTTAGCTGTCCGGTATCTAATTATTCAAGTATTTATTGTTATCTATTATTTCATGTATTTATTTATCGTTTTTTCTAATAATGACTACTACAAACTGCAGTCTCTCCCGCAAGTGTTTTTTTACAACTTCCATTATGCCCAACCAACCAGCCAGGTTATGGAAACCCAAACAAGAGCTTCATTCCAACTCAGGTCATAAACTAATAATTGAGCTGGCACTGAGATCTCAATAATCTCACATATCATGCATAGATTTTAATTGTCTGTATGCAAGGTGCCATTGGAAATAATAAATTGCACAGTGGCACATTTTCATAAATTGCCAGCATTACTGACATTGGTGGTTTATATTATACATAGCTCAAGAGGGTCTTGTTTTCCACGGGACAGTCTTACCAAGTAGCCCCCATGCTCTCCTTTTGCAAGTAGAAGGGATCATAGGCCGCTTGGGTGAAACTGACCTCAATCACAACTCTGACAAGGTCACCTCATTATGATAAATAGTGTATATGAGATCATATCCTGTCTTTCTCAATACAACCTCAGATGAACAACAACACATGACATATTACACCCTGCCATGATTTAAAGAAAGATGCTGTAGCTGGGAATTCTACAGTTCACTCTCCTGGTTCTCTGAGGAAAGGCAGCAATATTTACATAGGCCCACTCTCCATCCAAATCATCTCTCAATCTACAGGACTTAATGCTATCTCGGACTAGTCTTGTCTTTGTTTGTGGCTAGCACTGCTTCTTCCATGACTAGCTATGCCCTTCAAGTGGCTAAACCCACCCTCCTGTGCAGATAGCACTGCCCTCTTATGAAGCTGCTCTCTCTCAGAAGACGGAGCACCCCTGGAGACCTACTTTCAAAAGCTTCCAGGTATGGTTATATAGGGTAGGTAGGTCACAATTACTAAACAGGCAATCACATTTGTCAAGTCATGAAAACTCCAAAGAAAATAATTCCTTTTACAAATGTTGCAGCACACATACAGCTATTATGCCTGACAAAAAATATTTTATATTTTACAAACTTTAAATACTAATTTTCTTTAAGACCAAACTCATGGTACCAAAATGGACAAGCAAAACTGCAATGGAAATATTTTTTAGGCAACCTATATATTTGTAGCTCATTGGTTAATCAAATAATACAAACAATAATACCCTTTATACACAATTCCGGTTAGGACCATTCCTTGCTAAATCCACTTTTCAAACTTTGCACCATAATTGCTTTTGAAGTGTAATCCTTACTAAAATTACTACTGATCCATCAAAATCATATGTGGCATGTATAAGGGCTACAGATTTAGTAACTATTTCCAGTGGAAGATTTGCATTTTATTGAAGCCCAGCACTGGTGTGATAACATGCAGATTTTCTGTCAGACAGTGAAAGTCTGTGATCAGAGGAAGATGCTTGTCATTTAGGCTTTAGACTCCTAATGTTACAGCATTTTCCGGGTAATACGCAGTCTGTGCAGAAATTCAAATTGCTTCAATATACCAAACGATAGAAGCATCCTGCAAGGAACAGATTGAGCTTGATCTAATTACTCTCACTTACCACACTTGTCACTCATTTCTTTTCTGACCAAATCTTTTACTTCTTCCGCCTGCAAAGCAAAGGAAAGGTTAAGGAAGTACTGGTGTGAATGTAATGTGTTACGTCAAAAGGGCTTACTGGTCGCAACTTCATTTTAAAGTACTTTAGAGTGTCTGTTTCCCAGCATCAGTTTACTTGTATGTTCTATCTATAATTGTATGAATAAATGGCCTATTTTTCAAGTAGGACACAGTCTAGTGTTACTTATGTCTAGAAACAAATAGAATTTGATGGCAGAATTACTATTGTCTGTGGTATTATTGCTGTCATATTTTGTCTTGCATTTCATTCTGTAGACATAATAAAAAAGAGATTATACAAAAAAAGAATTTGATGGCAGAATAGAAGCATTTGGCCCATCCAGTCTGCCCATTTTTCCTTCATCTTGTTATAGATTCAAGATAGCTTGATGCCTATCCCATAGAAAAAAGAAAGGATAGGAAAACACACACACACATATATATATATATATATACATACACACAGAAATCCAAATCTCCTGCAGGATTTAGCATGCCCCGGTTATGTACACCTGTGTCAGGTCTGTAAAGAGCAGTGAGTGAGTGTCTATTTGGACACACGCATTATATATCTATATAGATATATCGACAATCCTGCCAATAAGGAACACTAAGGACCCTTATTCTCTTACATAAGTGTTTTTCATTTGAGCAGATAGTTTGAGCTGGTGGATAATGTCACTTTAAATTCATTCACTTTAACTGAAAATAAGAAATACAATTTTAGTAGTGTCTATTGATTTTTTTCTCTCGGCTATTCTGTAGTATGTCACATCTTCTCCCTCCAACTTCTGTTTTATTGTACACTTTGTACGAATGTGCGTATATTACTTATTGAACTATAGCGTATTTTTTATAGTCATGTTTAATATATACATTAAAAAAATAGAATTGACAGGGATTTCCCCAGCAACGTCACAGTTCCAGGGCTGCGTGAGTTGAAGCTTAATTAGTACATATTACACGCATTAACATATTACAGCTTGTAGCAGTCATTCGCCCACCATCCGACATCAACACTGTTTCACAGCAACTGACCGTCATTCATAATCAAACACTGATTACAGTCATGTAATCATGTGTCATGATAAGTCATGTTTGGCATAGACACTGGTAAGCCTTACTTATTTAGCCCTTCAAATCTGAATCCCACACAAGTTATACAAGTTACACAAGTTATACATCCCTTAAAAAAGGGGGCATTTATACTAAAATGAAAAAAAAATGATTTTTTTTGTCATTTTCTTAGAATTTCTTCTACAGAGTAGGTGCCACTGATGAACAATAACCCAATCTTTCTTGGGATCTTTCTTAAGAATGCATATTAAAGTACCATTGCACCACAACTTTACCAACATCATGTCCCCCAGTGCCACCTTTGCCCCCAAACAGCTTGTGAGTACACACACATTCTAACACACATGCTCTCTCTCACATCACTTTTATGTAACATTCATGCACACACATAACACATATATACGCTTGTGCTAACACACACTCCATCTCACAACAGCTATACATACATACTCACACAAACACTTACACATACACATCTATGTTCACACACACATACACATCTTAACTAACACACAAACACTGACACATTCATGCTTGTACATACAAATGCTTTCACAGACAGATTCATGTTAACACACACATACACACATTCATGTTCACATACAGATACACATTCCCGCTCACATACACTATACATTGTTATTTGCACTCACAAGCAGTGGGAGATGACTTAAAGAGTGCAAATGAACCAGTGACAAAAAAGATCTTTGCTCTTCCTAACCAGTAGGGCTATTTGAACCACGTGTAACACGTGCAACATCCTCTGGGAAACCGACAGAGTCAGGATGGATGCCCAGCATCTCCTGTAATACTAAAACACAATCTCTATTATGCTAAATAAACCCTATATGATCTGACATTTTATTAGTGCCTCTGAAATTTTAATTACATAAAAATCTACTATTAGTACTGCCATTTTTTCTTGATTAAACAATTACTTCTGGGATGGGTCTGGACAACCTGCAGTACTTGTAATGCTTCACTTAGTTACAAAACAATTCGACATGGCAAAGAACACAATAAAACTAATCTCATAAGAAACTCTAAAACACATATACAATAAGCATGCTTACTGAAAGTCCAGGGTCTCCCTTGTCCCCTTTCAGACCCTCCAGACCATCCTCTCCCTGGAATTATAACATGTGAAATGATGTAAATATCTTGGATCATAGATGATTGCTATAAAGATTAGAAGTTACATTTCACCAAACAAGGCTACATCAGTTTAAGATTCATCACACTGCATTTTATTCTGTCTCAAAATAACTTTCATGGATAAACGTATGCCTTGATAACCCTTGGCTAAATGTACCAACCATTTCTCCTTTGCTTCCGGGTGTCCCTGGGTCTCCCCTTGGACATGGCAATGATTTGCCTCGTTTTCCCTTTTCACCCTGAGAAAATACATTTAATTGAATATGTTTGTATGTTTATTTAATTACTATGTATACATTGTAATACATGATAAGCACAGTACTTAAAGAGGTTAAACTTCTTTTGCACTACTCCTAACAAGCTAATGATCTTCTCCATAATTCATACTTGTCATTGTTTTTTTGAAAATGTTTGGTTATATGCTGCCCCCAGGTTACTTAAAAATATGGTATTCATAATAATAGTCAAATATACACTCTGGTACTTAGAGGAAAAAAAATCTGCACATATGTGAGTTTCAATACAGTTTCAGCAGACTAACAAAATCATACATTAAGAGGCTTTTGGGATCTGATTTCTCTTTATCAGGTCAGAGATAATGAGCAAAATGGTCTTAATGATTGAAAAAAATGTAGATACGCTTACACAGAATGAATAGAGGAAAATGTTGCTGTTCTTCACAAAGAACAAAGTGAGATTTTTGTTAAGTGCATTAAAATCCAATAACACAAGAGATGTGTTAATTTATGCCATATATAGTCTAAAATATGCACATCTTACTAGGTTCACATGTCAGTTTGCCCAGTTATAGCCATTTCCATTTCTGTTATTGGGTTTATTCAGGAAACCAGGTATTTCCAGGTGTCTTGAAACATTTCTGTTCACTGACATTACTGATTATCCCGGCAAGAAGGGACTAACTGATGATAACATACCAGTCAATAATTCAGATTAGACTTGTGCATTCAGGTTCGAGCAAACTTCATTTTTTAAAAAATATTTAATTGATATGAATCTTCGAAAAAAGGATGGCCCTCAATGAGGCAACCTCTGAATATTTGTTATCCAATCGTTCATTGGTCTGTCAGATTTGGTCCCTTACCATACCCTTCCTCTCCTTAATTTAACGAGTTGGAACCAAGCACTGGGATGTCATCCAACAGTGAAATACAGATACTTATGTTACATTTTATGACTTATATTTATGACTTATATACTTTATGAGTTATATGTAACAAGCATTAATTAACTAAAGTAAGAAAAAGGTGGAAGGGACCTCTTCTTTTGAAAATATTACACTGAATTTCATTTAGAAGTGAAAAATTCTTGAATTTTGTCTGAACAGGAAGGTCAGGAAACCATTTTTATTGTCAGAAAACATATGTGCCAAAAACTAAACAACATATTTTCCTGGATCGATTTGGCTGTGCACAGTCACAGTCAACTAAATAAGTTGATTGCTAAAATGTTTCAGCTGACTGCAACCCCCCCTACAAACCTACTATTTAATAAAGAGTGTAGGAGATTAACTTTGATTGTTTATGAGAGTAAAGACAATCTTGCATGCAACATAAAAAGATCTATCTCTATCTAATCTGAGCAATCATTGATGTTGGAGAACTCTTTACTCACTGAGAAAGAAATATGATATGGAAAAAAAGACACTATGAGCAATGAATTTAGTTGTAGACCCCTTGATAATAACTGGCACAGTTTAGTGATATTTTATTAGTTTAAGGAGCCATATAAATGATAATATTCTTCAGGTGTTTACCTTAGGTCCAGGTTCACCCTTTGGTCCTTGAGGTCCTTGAGATCCAGGTGCTCCAACTTGCCCTGGCACACCAATTGGTCCTCTGAAGCCACTTAGACCAGGTGCTCCTTTACTACCCTGACACCACACAAGGTATTTAGTGATAATATGGAACAAATATGGTGACAAGGAGTAAAGTATATATAAAACACTTAATATTAAAACACATACATACGGAGATAAAAAATAAACATTGGTAACCACCAGTGGCAATTAGTATTTGTTAGTTTAATGTGTTCAAGAAAACAAAATCTAAAATTCATTATTTCTCACTTTCTCTCCTTTGTCTCCCGTGAGGCCGGCTGATGCATCCATGCCATTCTCGCCTTTATCACCCTACAAGTAGAAAATACTAAGGGTAGTAAAAATTACAGTCACAGTAAAGAATAGTATTTATTTAATATATATGATTTATTATGGATTTATTTAACTTATTCTGTTTCTATAAATCCAAATAATTATGTGATGCACTACTTGTTATGGCCTGGATATTCATTGTGCAGTTCTGCAGAATATGATGACACTGTATATATATATATATATATATATATATATATATATATATATATATATATATATATATATAAAAATAATAAAATAATAATAATGATAACTATAATTAGGAAAGACCAACCAAAGTATGCTTCCCTGTGATTCGACTTAACTAACTGGAACACACCCCAAAACACAATGATTACATCACCTTTTTGTTTTACCAGATGTTTAAATATTCTGGTTAAACATAACATTAGTGACATAAAACATAATGGAAATATTATATACAAGAGCAAGTTGTACAACACAGTCAATACTATTGCACATATTCTAACTTTTTATATTTCTTTCATTGTTACAAACTGTGGCTCTATTTAGTATGAAGGAAGCGCAGCCAAAAAAGGCTGCCCATCCTATATATTATGTGTACACGGTATATAATTAAAGAAAATAACATGGATATGCTACTGACCTTCGGTCCTGGAGGACCTTGTGCCCCTGGTGCACCTGGACTACCTGGCTCTCCAACTTCACCCTTTTAATGCAAAGATGAAATAATAATCATTATAAGCGATGTTGATATATGCAAAACACAATTTAAAGACGTCTTTTCTTAAAATTAGATCCAAAAACCCTTTATACGTTAAAAAAATAAATGATATATGTTCATTCATGTATAAAACAGCATGAGCATTTTTCTCATTTTACAGAACATACATATATATTTGTATTTTTGTATATATATATATATATATATATATATATATATATGAATATTTGAATATACATGCTTATAATTAGCTACAATTTTTAATATATTTAGTTATGAACAAAAGTACAGATACAATTATTAGGTATGAAATGTAAAGATGCATTAAGTTTTATACCAGACAAAAATAGGTTGTAAGAGAATTTAGGATGAAGTGGTGCATGACTTTAATTGGAGCAGTTACAGTCACGCACCGATAAGCCTCAGGTTTAGCTCAAACACATCTAGAAAAGTTCCCCCGCTTCTGCATGTATGCACAGATAAATTGGAAGTTTGGTTTCTGACCTTTGCTTGGTTGTAAGAGGCCTGTCAAATATTTTCAAGCAAAAGATGTTATACTTTGGATTTCTAATGCAATAAAGTAGTTTCCAAAACCTTCTTGTAACTTTTACTCTCCTTTTATAGTGACCATTACAGACAGTTGAAGCAAACTGTTCTATGTAACTGGCGTCAGTAGAAACATCTCTTCTGTTTAGTAATATTTAGAATATACATTTAAATCAGGTTAAGTTCTTTAAAATAACCTCAATGATTGAACTATGGATTATTCATGGACAGGAAAGTCCTTTGCTCAGTAGAAGCTCACCAAGGTTGGCTCTACATAATTATACATTCAGTGGTGTTTATTGACTAATGACAAATTTGTCAGAAGAATGGATCCAACTTGCTCACTTCACTATTCATTATAAAAGACCAACACAATCAGATGTCTTTAGCAAGAATGGCTGAGCTGGCCCTGCCTACTGGATATTTCAACTGGGACTTTTGCATTACACAGAGCCGGCCAAGCTCTTCTTGTGGCAGATGCTTACTGGGGTTGCCCTTCACATAATGTACAGTTAAGTGCAATGTGGAAAATATAAATCTCCTGCAAAATCTCCTGCCCATTAGTGAATAGACTCTCCTGCAAAATCTCCTGTTAACCTGTAAACAGCTAATTTAGATGAAAATCCTGCAGATAAATAAGTTAATTTATCAGAGCTATTTATAGTTTGTTTTTTTCCTGTAAGTTGTAAAAATTGGTTTAAGGATAAGTACAGTTTTTAGTCAGTTGATGCTTTTTATTGTGCCATTATAGAAAAGGATATAAATTAACATGCTTCTCTATGTCCAATTAAATGTATGAACTTCGACTGAACACCCCATTTTCTCGTGGCCTAATATTGCAATATGAACTTTTCTTGAAAACTGTTCTATGGCCAAAGGTGGAAGAAACACCATGTCAATTTCCTATACTGATGATATTTCCCCAAATTCCTCACCCACCCTTACAAAGGCAGCTAGAACAAATCAGTAACTTGACAAAAGGGGAAAATTACTTTATTGACAGGAATCATAACTTATTGGAGACCTATCTATATTGTAGTCCACAGAATTAACTCTTCTTGATCACTGATATGAGCTACTTGCATATTATGTGCATAGAAAAAGAGCAAAGTATACTTACTTTAACTCCTGTTATTCCAGGTTCTCCCTTTGTTCCAGGATTTCCTATAAATCCCTGTTAGACAAAGAGTATCCAATGAATTAGAATTTAAAAGAGAGGATATATTTTGTAGCTTTAGCTGCAAAACTGAACAGAACAGCTCTGTATTCTTATTACTCTTGGTTATAATTAGACTTGTGCATTTGTATTCAGGCGAACATGAAAACGAACAGGAAGGGTGCGTTTTCGTTGTTCAGCCCGAATACCGAAAAACGAACATGGTGGCGGCAAAACATACACAAACACGAAGACACACAACACAAAGAATCTTCTTGGTTTATTAATCTCCCTGGTCCCTTCCCCATCTAGCCTACGCAGGGGTTAACAGGAGCTGAAATCCATAGGTTTGCGTGAGGAGTTAAAAGTCTGTGCGAGTGACTCTTTTGGTCGCCTGCAGGGGTCTCCTCTGGCATCAACTAATTGGTTGATGCTAGAGGAGGCCCCTGCCGGCGACCAATAGAGTCGCTCATATGGACCTTTAACTCCTGACGGTGAAACTCCAAGAGTTAAAGGTCCATACGAGCGACTCTATGAACCTTTAACTCCTGGAGCAGGCAGGTGGCTTTTCACCATCGGGAGTTAAAGGTCTGTATGAGCGACTGTATTGGTGCACTTCATTGGTTGATGGCAGAGGAGGCCCATGCCGGCGACCAATAGAGTTGCTCATACGGACCTTTAAAATCCTGGTGCCAAAGCTGCTGCGAAGTGTGTACTGCCTTAACCCCGTATTAACCCTTCTAAAAAAAGAGGCAAAAAACTAAGAAAAAAACACGAAGAATGTACACGAATATTTGTCTGAACCGAACACAGGAACAGGCAAATATTTGTGGAATACGAAGATTGTCAGCTGCCCAAGACTAGTTAAAATAGGATATATGTAACCATTGATACACGACTCAATGGACAGTCAGAAAAAATACTGGATTAACAACATCAGCTGCTACTTAAACCTCCAAATACCTTTTCTTGATAAAAGTCTCAACAGTGTCCAGAAACCTGGGGATTAAAACCAACGGCCTGAAAGAAGGGAGGTTGTTCTCCTGGCCATGTCACATCAAGGGAGCTGTGCGATCGGTGGAATCTTTGTCTCCCCATGTCCCTACCATTCTTGCCAATCCTGTGGCTAATTTTGTAATCAGTGGCCTTTATATACCAGGATGCTTCTTTTGATGGGGCATTGTTAACTAGCCCTAAACGGTTTGGTTCTGGTTTTGACCGTTAGCCTCAGACTTTTATTTTGGGTTTTGTGGAGTTGTTGCTCCTAGTGCTTGACATGAATAGGACATCGACTATGCCTCTTGGTACTAACTCATGAATTTCTGATTATCTGGGAATGACCCTGGAGTTTATTCTTCTGCTATATCCTCAAATACTTTGTTCTGATTACCGTATTTGCTCGATTATAAGACGAGGTTTTTTTCAGAAAAGCAAATGCTCTGAAAAATACCCCTCGTCTTCTAATCGAGGTCGTCTTCTAATCAGACCTCAAATAGAGGTCTGATTAGGAGACTAAGATCCAGATCCCCCGCACCGCTGCAGGGTACCTGGATCCTCCTGTCTCACCCCCCCCATCATACACACACTTACCGGTGCTTCCTGCTGTGTTGCCGGGGCAGCGGGTTGACGTCTACGCGATCCGCGTAGACAACGTCCGCTGCAGCCGGAAGGAGGTGTGGCTAGCAGCGGGGGTTGTCTGCGTCCGTCGCGTAGACCTTCCCCGACGGTCAGAGATCAGAGCTCCCCGCACTCTGATCTCTGACAGCTGGGGAAAGTATACGCGATGGACGCATACAAACCCCCGCTGCTAACTCCACCTCCTTTTGCAGCGGAAGGCGACGTCAACCCGCTGCCCCGGCTGGAAGCAGCGGTAAGAGAGGGCTGAGAGGGGAGAGAGAGGGGTGAGAGAGAGAGAGTGTGTGTGTGTGTGTGTGTTAGTTAAATGGGGGTATAGGGTGTGTGTGTTAAATGGGGGCATAGGGCATTTCTGGAGTGGCATTAAGGGGGCATTTAATAGAGCACTCTGCCTCCTGAAATGCCTTATACCTCCCTATATGGCACTCTGCCCCATAATATGCCTTTTAACCCCCTAAATGCCAGAGTGGCATATAGGGGTATAAGGCATTTCTGGAGGCAGAGTGCTCTATACAATGCATTTTAACTCCCTTAATGCCACTCTGCCTCCTGAAATGCCTTATACCTCCCTATATGCCACTCTGCCCCATAATATGCATTTTAACCCCCTAAATGCCAGAATGGGATATAGGGGTATAAGGCATTTCTGGAGGCAGAGTGGCACATAGGGGGTCAAAAGGCATACCATGGGGCACAGTGGCATATAGAGGGTTAAAAGGCATATCATGGGCCACAGTGCCATATTGGAGTGGCAAGCCTGGGGGCAGATGTGCGTAACTGGGGGACAGGTTGGAAAATACAAGAAATAAAAACAAAAAAAATATTTTTCTCAATCATAGCTTTTATTAAAAAAAATAGTTTACATGAATTAACATTTACTGGTAAAACTTTTTTCCTTTGGGGTCGTCTTATATTCAGGCTTTTTCTTTTTTTCCTAAGTTAATATTCAGATTTTGGGGGGTCGTCTTATAATCAGGGTCGTCTTATAATCGAGCAAATACGGTAATACAGGTGTATGACCTTGGTTCTTATGGCCTTGATTGTGCTTCTGCCATGAGAACAGATCACTCAGAGCCTGATTTGCTGCACATTCTGGTTTTCAGGCTAATATTTACTAAGTAACTCTGGAATCTGCATGCCCCAGCTTTACAACCAATACTGGGAATAACATATTTTTGTTTAACCCCTTAATGACAAAGCCCATACATGTACGGGCTCAAAATGCATTGTTTTCAATGGGTTTAGGGACCGCCCATTGTTCTTAAAGGGTTAAGACGGAACTGAGGCTCAACTAATCTTGAGCGAGCTAGCATTCCCGCACCACCCAGGCAGCCATCTTAAAATGCTTCAACAACCAGCAATATTTAGGTAAGTATAACTTCATTTCTATAAATTTGATGGTTACTTCACTAGCACATTTATCAGCAGTGGACCCTATCATATACACTTTTTCGGATAGCATGTACACCTTAACTTCTTTTACTCATATTTCTATTACATGGGTGTGTTTTTTATGCACATAGGAGAGGTTAAATTGTCTGTGCTGGAATGCATCACCTTTTCTCCTCTTTGGCCAGTGTACCCCGAAGATCCAGTATCCCCCTTTTCACCCTAAAAATAGGGAATAAAACACTGGTAGTTATTAGAATTTTAACAAGATACACTTTCAATCCATCTGTAGTATAGTGAAACCCAGCAGTCTATTTCATATAATTATATATGTCATGCTACAAATTACTGCTGCCCATAAAGCAGTGTTAAAAGTGCTGTAGGGTACATTCTTAAAGTTGACAATTTTAGCAGCATTAATTATAAAGTGGTGAATTAAAAAAAAATGTTAGGGAGGGCCCAAAATTCCTCAAAACAAAATGCAGCCATCTTGTGAGAAAGAGAAGAGTAATTGAAATTCTACTTGCATTGGCATTGTTCACTGACATTTCTGGCGCATTAACAGTCGGTTTAGTGGGAAACGGTTGGAATTCTTTTACGGTAGATGCTTACCCTTTAGCATCTACTCATACTAATAAATATATATAATAAATATATGTACTGTGTGTAAAAAGTTCATTCGGTGCTCAAGAATACAACTAAAATTATAGCTAGAATTAATAAAATTATGAATCCATTCATTAATGTTTACAGCCATTTTTGTAGCCTTCCTGACTCCAATATGACATTTTTTTTAGTGGAATGCTTCAATACCAATATGAATAGTTGTATGAACTGAGAAGTTAGTAACTACTCTTCTTATAGAGATAAAAACCTGGTACCATTTTCCAAGTTTCAACTGGGTTATTCCAGAGAATACTTTTTTTATAGGCCAAGTAACTCCTCTATAAGATCTTCCATTAATTGGTCAATAGAATCATTTATCTATTTCGTATATTTAGATCCCAGTTAAACAGAGCTTTTGTCATGTTAAATTATAGGAACCCCCATTTCACCAGTGAATCTAAAAGCTCTATACTGTTGAATGCTTCTATACAGCTTACTCTTCTAGTAAACGGCTTTTAGTTTAAATAGTATTTAATAAACAATAAAAGGTTATAAAGATTTGAAGTTTTCTCTGCAAAGTATTATAATGCAATGTTTACTGAAAGCCTCCAAGGATGTGCAATGAGACAGGAAGATGCATGACAGAACAGTTGAGATCTGAAAAAGAAGCAGCTAGAGAGGTAATTAGCAGGAGAAGTGAACCAAATATCTCAATATCACAGATTTAGAATTCCCCAGCTATCCCCCAGAATGTCTAGTTCACACGAAAGCAATCAAAGCACATTTAGCTAAACCAGACTTTAGCCGGGCAAAAATAAAAAAGCAGAACAAAATATATGCTAATTTGCGACCACAGTGTGTTTTTCTGTCAGTTATTGTCAGTTGACAAACTCTGATTTACGTGTGTTTTGTCTTTTTTTTTTTAACCCTGTTCAAAGGAAATAACCTATGGTCTAATTTGAAGGAACACACTGATTTGCTGTGTCCCATGCATCCATTGTTTATATATATATATATATATATAATATATATATATAAAGGGTGGGGTGGACTGTTGGATGAGGTGTCTAATCCTTGGCACCACTTTTTTCTTGGATAAAGTAGGATAAAGATGACCCTTTTTCCATGATTCTTGCTCTGCTGCTTTGCTGCGTGTTCACTTACTAGGTCTTCTCCTAACACGTTCTCCCCTGGGATCAGGATTTAATACAGAGCCATTGGCATACTAGCCTCCTAGGCAGGCAAAATGCCATCACACAAAAAAGAGCAGGTCTACGTGACCATGCAAAGTAGGAACGTTATGAAGGAGGGCCACGAAGCTCCCCAATTTCCCCCCCAAATGTCACAATCCACTGTCATAGTTACTTAATTTGCCAACAATAAAATTCAGACAGCACTGGCTTATAAAAACATGCAGGGTGTTAATACCCACTACTTTACTTAACTGTAAATTAAGGAGTTCCACTTATTGTGGCCAACTATTAGGCATACTCACTGAGGTAACCTGGTCAAATGTAAAATACATTTTTTCAATCTCAGAGGGCACACACCAAAATATATTTTGATTTCACATAACCTTCTCTGCACTACCTTTTAAATATCTCACTGCAGGATATTAAATGACACAGTAACCTTTAGTTAGTTAGAGCTCTCTGGTTAGCAAGATGTAGGGGCTAAATGACACAGTAACTTTAGTTAGAACTCTATGGTTAGCAAGGCCAAGTGACAGATAGGAGATACTGTGAAATGTGACAGCATAGTACTGGCTATTACTTGTTTTAAAGATTAGTGCTGACCATTGAGATGCCACATTCTCCCCAAAATCCATTTCCTTCCTGAAGATAAAGAGGCAACTAATATTTAGAATACTTTCACCAGGCTATAGGCATATATCAGGACCCTCTCCTGTCCAGTTGTCAGCAATCACTTAAAAGCCTTTCCTCTTATTTATTTGGGATCTTGGGGTTTTATTTGCATGATGGAAGGGACTTGCTTCCAGAAGCTTCCAATAGAATCCTCAAAAGTAAATATATATATATATAAATATAAAGACATGGTTGAATTAGTTTGGTGTGGAAGAACTGGACCATCCTGCACAGAGCCCTGACCACAACTCAATTGCAATTGAATTGTTCACATTATAGGTCACGTTAAAGGTGGAAAAAGTTCTGACATGATTTATCTTTGTCTCATTCTTTAACATTACAAGAACCTGGCATTTTAACAGGGGTGTATATCCACTGTAGCAGTGAACCTGAAGTATTATTGCTAGGTCCTAACATTTTGACTGTTTCAAATATACCACTATGAATGGAGATTTTTTGCTGGCTCAGAAAAACATCTTAGAACCTTA
Source organism: Spea bombifrons (assembly GCF_027358695.1). NCBI lineage: Eukaryota > Metazoa > Chordata > Amphibia > Anura > Pelobatidae > Spea > Spea bombifrons. The sequence continues at coordinate 69,482,888 of NC_071090.1, read as the reverse complement.
TGTCTGAGAGTCAGTTTTTAAAATACCATTTCTGAAGTTCTAAGTAGTGCTTACCGGAACTCCTTTTTGCCCTTGAAGTCCTCGGTCACCTTTTAAGCCTTTCAGTCCGTTTCTCCCATCAAGTCCTGCTGAACCCTGGTGGGGACAATTATGTTAGGAATTTGGAAACTGTGGGCATTGATTGTTACAAGCCCTCTAGTACAAAGTGAGTGAGAGAGTGAGCAATCTCCAGCTCGAGAGTAGAAATATATCACAATTATTTTTAGCAAATTCACTATGCTTGTAACCGATAAGGAAAACATAAAGATTGGTGGGGCACATGACTCCTACGAATATCAAGTTAATAAAATAAATAAATATCCCAGGGTTTCGATAAAATAAAAAAAATCATTATAGACATGCTACATGAGAGACACATATGTCTCAATATTAATTCTCACTCCTGCCAAGCCTTCATTGGTATCAATAACTCGGAGACACACTGTAGAAAAAACAATATTTATTAGAGTTGGGGCAATATGATTGCTGTTTGAAATTGTTTTGCTAGGCAACTGTGATTTCTTGGCGCTCATTAGTCACATAACCATACCTGGTAACTTCCCAGGGCTGGGGCTGCCCAGAGCTCTCCTCTGTGGCTTCATCAAGGATTGGAACTAACCATGCATGGGGCAGGACTAGTCCCAGATAGCCTTTAGTGTTTGGTGTAGTAGGTGGGACATAGGCATGGTCAAATGCTGCTCCTCTGCCCAAAGGACAATGATCTGGGGAGTTCCCAGGGATGCACAGGACAACCCATAAAATGCCATACTGAGACATAACCAATATTGGTTATGATTAGTATTGCCTTCAAACTAACTTGTTGAGGATGATGGGGTTTATTTCCTTCCATTGTCTTACATTGTAAAGAAAAGTTTACTTGAGAAAACTTATATCCTCTAGTGTGGATGCATGGACTGTAATTGAAGTAACATAAGAATGTTATGACAAAATACCGATTACATGAATATGGGGGAGATGGCTCATGATCCTTAGAGATGATGAATAAGAGGCACTTATTGCGGCTTTTTCAATCAATTCTCAGAAGGCAAAGAATCTGTGATTATACAAAGGGGAAGAAAAATGATTTCCATATTGATAATCCATTACTGCTTTTAAGTACTTCTCAAACAGAATTGCTGTATTATTTACCAAAATATACTAGCAATGAAGATGCTTAAATATGGAAGCATTTAAAGAAAATCAAAAGTGTGACTCCAGCTAAACCACAACACCAGCTACAGCTTTAATAAAAGATTAACACCTTGTTTACTAAACTAGAATGGTTGCCTCATGATAGATACTTCACAAGAATCTTGAAGGGATAAATGGCAGTTTAGTTTTTAATACATACACAGATGTGTTTAGCAGTGATGCAGGAACTTTGATATTTTATATTCCTGAAAATGTTCCTCCAACCATTCTGGATATATGTTAACTCAATATAATTTGAACCTGGTACAACGATGGTCAATAAAATGCTTGCAATGCCAAGCTACAATGATGTAATTAATGGGGTGGCTAGGAATACAATTGCAACAGATTTTCACTTCTATGGAATGCAACAGATTTTTAGTCCACTGTCTGTCCTTCTGGTGCTCCAAAAAAGTTATTTTGTACCTATTTAAATTGCGGTGAAAAGTGACAGTATGATGTCAAATTGTGGTAACTCCAATCAGTGATCGAGTGGAACCATGTAAATGAGCAAGGAAACTGTCACAAGGTGACCACATATAATTTTTTTTACTTTAATGGCAGTCATCTGTGCATGTGTACTAACAGAATGATTTACATACATATCAAAATATACTCCCCAGTTTTCAGTGGCTCAACCAGACAGTGAATGTTGTAGTAGTTCTTTCCCACTTTTTAACATGAAAATAAAGGGGCCCCCTGGACCAGTAAGGAAGGGGGACATGACTGCTGGCCTAGGCCTAATGGCTTGTCAGTGTCCCCTGTCCTTATTGGCTGTTCCTTGCAACTTTGTTGCAGGACCTATGGGTTATAGGAAGGTGAAGCCTTCCTGGAGCTGCCACAGCACCTGTGATTGTCCCGCCCTCCCACCCATTGGTTCATCTGTCAGGTCAGGTTGTTTTTTCTTGTTTTCTGTCTCTCTGTTTTTTATTGTCACAGCAGCGGTGTTGTTCCCCCCCTGGCCAGCGCTTATGAGTTCGTTATCTGGAATTTGCCCTACGGGCTTGGGGAGGCGTGTCCTGAAGACGGCTGATGGCATCGGATGGACTAGGACTCTTGGTGCACGTGGTACAATAACCGCCTATCGGGCCCAAAAGGTTCGGTAGCTGGCGGGTCGTTTAAGTATATAATTATGTCATTTATTGGTTTATGTTCTGCTGGACAATAAAGGGGGGGAATTGTAATAAAGCTGTGGCCTATGCCCTACCCACTACAATTGTGTCTTGTTTCTTATTTTGGGTATTGGGTGGGTATTTGCTTTGGGCTATAGGCCTAAGCAGTCATGTGCATGTTCATGTGAATGTGCGTGACATCCTTACCTTGAACTACACAAAGACTGTGGAGGATTAGATACACCTTTATTGCATTGTCCCAGAAGAAGATTTCGCTGGTATGAGGGACAATTACCTCCCAATAAGGTAAAACTTCCTTATATTACATATTAGCCTCCGACTCCTTGCTTTAACACCTACTTGCTCGTTTGATGAATCCCTTTATGTATTTAAAAGTTTATCTCATATCCTGTGTGGACAGTTGTCAGACATTTAAAACATAACCCTCCAATATGCAGCATGAACAGCAAGAACTTGCTGTTTGCATCCAAATTAACCGCTCCACATTTACAATTTGACCATATATGTGCTTTTTATTAGTCCTATTTGAAAAGAACAGTATCTTAAAAGTATTGCCCCCAAAAAACACTGAAATATTTACCTATATATAAACTTGTGAAACATTGATTTAACCACCAAACTTTGCTGATTTTGTAATGATTAGTTTTTAGAGGTTGTAAAAAGATTGCATGATTTCCTCACGAGTAATCTTGAAAGGATTCAGCCTTCTGTGCACGTAAGAGGATAGTACTTAATGTATATTTAATTTTTTCCATTGAGATTTAGAGTAACAAAGTACAGGACAATAAAAGCAGCTAAAAGCACCAGTAAAAAGGCAATTAGTGATTCACAACTGAAATAGCATTGCTCTTTGGAAAACACAACAAACGAAGGTGGAAAGAATACTCGGTGGACAACGTCAGAATTCTAATTTGGTTCTGAAATAAAAAAAAATACTAAAAAAATAGTAGTTCGTTTTTTAACAAAATCATTGCATGATGTATTTAACTTGTTAGTTTGACACGTTTTAACAAATGTTGTAGAAGTGCTGTTGAAGCTATTAAAAGTATTGTCTCTTAGGGTTGAGATGAAGATGAGTTTGACCTAAAATAGCAGTTAAAAATATGGTGGTACTATAGCAAGATTGAAAATCCGAGCTTGGTGTGAAGCACCAGACACATAACCTACAATTAATGATGAAACTATGAGGTAAAGCGCTACGTGTTAAAGTCGGTGGTTATTAGTAATTATCAGTGATTCTGGTGCAATGTTACTGACCTAAGGCAGGCAGCCAGCCAGGAAGTTGGAAAGTACCCTAGTAGGCCAACCAAGCCCTGTACTTGAGAATTTTACCCCACACATGATGTGGTCGTCAATTACATTGCATAATGGAAAAGACATTTCATGTTCAACAATATAGAGTTTATTTTTACTTACTGTCCTTCCTGGAAGTCCTGGTTCTCCCAGCTCCCCCTGCTCAGAGAATAAAGAAAACTGCTAAAGCATAATAGTCCATCATCTTTTTGGGACGCTATTTTATAATCAACTAAATCATTGGCATATATTTTAAGGAAAACAGCATTACATTTAGCTAACTTTACTATATTACAAAAATGTATTTGCCTTGGTTACATAACATGGAGTAATTATGTTGGTAAACTATCTTACTACTAGTTACTTGTCACCTACCTAGCACCTGTAGTATAATGCCTTCCTCACGGTGAGCTTAGTATAATTGTAAAATAGAAGCAACCATGGGCATACATATTGGAGGCAAAAGTACATATAAACTAAAAATAACATAAATGTAAACTACTGACCTTCTGTCCTACAGGACCACGAGCACCAAACAGTCCCATAGATCCCTTAGAACCAGCTTCACCTTTAACACCCTTAATTAAGAACAATGTCACGTTAACCTGTGCATTGTATAATATAGCACTATAAATTTATGGCAAGAACATATTTCATTACTAAAATCATATTTCACTACCTAGGATCGGAATATATGAATTCATTATTGAACCATATTATAGATTGGAGACAAGTACCTTTTCACCTGTTGGCCCGTCTTCCCCTTTCTCTCCTTTGTCTCCATCAAAGCCTGGGTGACCTCGGTCCCCCTGCGAAGATAAATGTCATGAGTAACTCAACAGACGCTGGTGTATGTTAACATATTCGATGCAAGATCATCTGTTGTCTGTTATAATTTTCTTATTAAGTTCAATAAAGAGTTAGCATGTAAAGAACGGTGTCTTCATCATACATCTCCTGGTGACATAGGGACAACCAGGCTAACAACAAATGTCTCCATATCTGAGATAAACTATCAATGGTTGTAGTTGAAAGACATTGGTGCCTTTCCTGGCGACCTTGCCAGTAATTTGCATGTGCGGCAGATTTTTTTGAGAATGGGACAACAAAATATGTATGAAACCCAAGAACAAGAAATGTTGAGTAACAGCTTAAAATTGGATGATCTGTTATCTTTTATGGTTCAGAAAATCAACCCTCAGGGTAAGCAGAAACAGATTGGCCCCTTTACCTCTTCTTTCTATTCTACACTGTGTATATAATTAGAAGCAAATGCATGAAATAGTTAATTATTTTTCTTGTTAAGCTCTTCCAGTTAGCTATAATTGGGAATCACCATTTTTTAATTCTTATCTATTAACACAATAAAGAAGAATGTCATGTTTATAACATTGCTCTTCATTTTCATAGTAATTGCTTACACACAGCAGCTGAAATGTCTTTTGCCAAATTATCAGCCGTATGCTTACTTCTTCGAAGAAATAACAATACTTTATAAGATTACAGCCAGTTTTCTTTACATGTTTGTAGATTTGTATTTAATTCCTCTTCTGTGGAGCTTACAATTTAAATATACACTCAATACTTCATATGCAGTTTAATTCATGCACAAGTGAAGTCTTCACATAAACCTTTTTTCTTTTGTTCAACCGTGTCTCTGTGTTAGGGATAATTAGTGCCAGCCAGCTCCAGCTTCAGCTCTGGCTTGGGCAAGACTTCCAGGGGGTCTAATGAGACCCCCGCACACATACCCAGACAGCACTCCTATCGATGCAATTGCTTTCCTGCCAGAGATTGTTTGCTTTTAGCAGGCAAATTTGGCATCGGAAACACTACGCTGTTGCTCTGATGTTTAGGAGCTAAGTGCTTCTTATTATTTTTTTACAAAGTTATGAATGCAGAGTGGACTACAACACCTTAAAGCAGCAAGGGTGATTTCATCCATTTGTTCTTGTTCCACCTTCTACCCCAATGGTTTGTGCTGATCTCTCAGTTGAACATTTTAAATGGGTGAGCTGTAAAAGCCTACACACTTCTCATGTAGATATTCATACCAACTGAGTTATCCAGGTATTTGATAACTGGATACACATTTGAATATGAGCTTACACGTGTGTCCAAAATATTAAGCAAAAGCCTTGTTATTATTTAACATATCTATAAGTAGGTTCGAGAATTCTAGAATTCCCAACTACTATCTGGCGTGTTCTGCACTGTGCACATCTTTATACATAGTGTACATACACCAATCCAAAAATGGGTTATTATAAAAAATAGTTTATAATAACTTAGCCAGTGATTAACAGTAAGGGGAGTATTATCAGTAACAACATTTATAGCAGTTGCCTTTTTATGGCAAACACTTGTTCGCAACACATAAGTTCTCCTCAAAAACAATTTAATATCTTACTGGATCTCCTTTGTTTCCTTTATAGCCTGGAGTCCCATAAATAGTCATAGGATCCCCCTGAATATAAAAAAATATATAATAAACATATACAATGAGAGTCTGTCAGTCATTTTGATGGTCAAAGTTAGTTGATATGTATAGTCATATAGAACAGTTTGTAACTTTAGAGGGCAAGACCCATAAAAAATCACCTAGAACATAAAATACAGTGCTATGTACAGAAATGTAGGTTAGCTTGGTTTTATTTCATTTTGCTCCTTTATCTGCAGACTGGAGGATGTTCTTTAAGCGGGGAAGATCATCCAAAATATCAAATGATTCATTCCAAAACTACACAGAGCTAATTCATTATGGTAATGTTAATGAAGACCATTCGGTTTGCAAACCTATTGGTGCAGGGTGACATGTGGTTGTAGGAATAGGATAGGGTTAATTTAACTAGCAATAGCGCAAGTTCAGTTCGAAAACTCTGGTTGCGCTCCTGCTGCTCGATTTGCGTGAGGTTTTTTGCCTGCGCTGCGTCATTGGCAGGAATTGCCCAAGGTCAACTGTTCACTGATCTGTTGAGTCTGGTGAGCAGCAGAAAGCAGGAGAGCATCGGGTGGCAAGGAAGAGCTGCTGAATATGTGACAACCCAACAAAAAGTAATGGTCAAAATGTTTTGTATACAATTTAAAAAAGTTTTTTTTTTAACAAAAATATGTTGTGGCTTTTATTGGGGTGAAAGTTGCTCTCCTACTGAAAGTTTTGGTGCTCTACGTGTGGACCAAAAACTGTGAAATGTTGCGACCACATGTACAGTTAAACCCTTTCCTCCATAGACTTTTATTAGTCAGTAGGTCCAGCTAGGTTATTGAGACCTTGTATTGTTTACCACAATATGACAAAGAGCCAGGCTGTTAGTATTGTAAACTGGGCTACACTAACATAGCTAGAGCATTTTCATTTTATTTATTATTTTTATTTTGTACTCAAACTTGAACCAAATATTTTACCCTTTCTCCTTTAAATCCAGGAAGTCCTCGGTCACCCTGCAAGATGGAAGATAAAAATGATAAAGGAAGGTGATAGATTTTCATGTATATACCTGAGACATTAAGATCAAAGAGACTCTGAAATAGAAGGATTTTAGATCATTTTGGTACCCAGCGAGTACACTGTAAATTCTAGTTTTTCTGTAGTCCGACATTGCTGGTAACAATGTGATTTGAAAGAATTAAATAGAATGAGGGTTTTTATAAAGGTGGTGCCCTAAGGCGTAACCAATAGAAATGAACTTCACAGGTAAGAGTTTATATTTTGTTTCTTTGTATATACTAAAAATAGATCTAAAGATTATTGGAAAGTTTACTATACCCCGCAGCCTAACTAACAAAGAATGCACGTTAAAGTACTTTAATATGCACCTTTTACCTATAGAAATAAAAATCTAAGAGAAGCTGCAGTGCATAGCCCCCTTTTGTGGTCTACATTTCACATCACATTTGGCTGCTTGGTCATCAAGAGCTTCCATGCAACAACAACAAAGAGAAATCATTGATTCCAAAGCTCTTTTTAAATTATATATAACAGCACAATGCCTAAACCAGTGAACAAATCAATATAACAACGATATTCCGTTTGGACTTAATATGCACATAAGTCTCAATTACATTTTTACAAGCAACATTTTTTACTGACATATCAAATTGTAAGATCTTTATTTACTGGAGCTTGTCTATTTACTTTGATCTATGATAAATAAATTAATGGGGTGGAATAACCATACGAAACAGGAAAATAAGATGACATACGCTCAAAGTAAGATTCTAGTACACGCATGTTGTTGACTTTCATCCCTAAACAAAGATGAAAACGTTAATTAAGGTAAAGTGGGTGCATTGAGAAAGGGACATACATTGCTGAAGTGTTTGATATTCAGCTTTTTGTGTATCATTTACTAAATACGGGTGACACTAGTGCGCCTTAGGATGCATGGGACCTTCTGTTTTTTTTCTCATTTGAATCACTGTTACACAAAGGGCCAGTGATTATACTTGTGCACACACTGCATGCTGCGAAGAATTAGATTTTCATTGTGAGGACACTCTCTTTTATTTTTAGGTTTATTTAATGGAATAATCTAAAAAATTTGATATTTAAGAAAAAGGAAGGATCCGCTATACAAACTTCAACTGAATTGTGTTTACCTTCTATTCAGTACTACTGCATAACATATACTATACCAATTAAAAAGCCTTTCCTGTAAGATGGGTGCACGATTATCAGAAGTGTTTTTGTATTTGCACCAACCAGTACAATTTTTTGGTTTAATTGTTTAGGTTTCCTTATCCAGGGTTATCTTGAAGATTGTAAAATTGTAAACAAAAAAAAAAAAACGAACAATGGTTACTGCTTCACCACTAATGAGATGACGTTTGCTAATCCTTTTGAAAGAGTTAATTAGAAGACAAACTGCAGACCAGTTAAACCCAGGCTGAGCTCAGCATGAAGGAGAATTATATAGAAATGTGTAGAAAACTGTACTTGAAGGGCTTAATGACACTCCATATACTGGTGCTAATATAATCAGAGTTACAGGGGTAATGGTATATGTTAACTCTTTCACTATGAAAACCGTTTCCAATATGTTTGGGTTAGTGTTACTTTATTGTTTATATTTGCTTGCCAATATATACTGTAAGTTTCAGCAAGGCATGCATATTACTGTAGTAATAAGATATAAGGAGCTTAAGGGAGTCTAGGTATCTTTTTCTATACAAATATCATAGTGCAGTTATATTCCTCCAGGTTACATGCATTTGGAGAGGACTAACCTTGCGTTCTCAACAAGCACTACTTATTGCTTTATGATTAACGCTAAACCCCTTTTAAGGTCTAGCCGCTAGGTTGTGCGGTAATACTTTTATTTTATCTTCAGGTAGCTATAGTGCCTAAGATCAGGGTGGTGGTGAAAGGGTAGAACCGTTTCAGTGGGCTATTCCACAATTGAACCTGCCCTAACACTAAATATACCTTCCCAATGTTTAAGAAGAAACCTTCTCCAATCTTAAAGGATGCCCCTGTGTTGTCTGGAAAGTATGGTTAAAAAAAGAGATTTGTATCGGCCTTGAACAATATCATGTCCCCATGAGGATGTCTTTTCTCCAGAAAACAGAAACCCAGTACATTTTAACATTTCAAAAAAAAAAATATGATCCATACTTATCCCATATATTGCAATATAGTTAATAATAAAATATATCTGAGTTTTAATAATATCAGAAATTGACAGTAATATCAGAAATTGACTAAAAATAAATGCAGGATAAACAAACATTATAATTTACCATTTCACATATTCCCATTTGCTAAATTCTAGTATGTATCTTAGTAGATCTTTGTTAAGTTGCTTATAGAAGTGGTTAATACTACTGTACATCTCAAGCTATTGTGGTAACCATAGAAACTATGTGTTTATTTTTTTCCTGCAAACTCTTCAAGGTAGCAAATTTCTCCCCATTTAACTTTGGACCTTATATATAACTAAGTGTTTTATAAATTAGAGAAGAAATTGTTGAGGATTTTATTTTTATTCTAGTGAGTTCAATTTAGCGCCAGTGATTTTATGTTCACAGGTTGCGTGGCAATGACGTTAATAAATTGGCTGTGGCCTTTTCAGCCCACATTTGGTGTCTGTGTTTTATTTGGGGGGTTATGGGGGATGACATAGCCCAAGAGTCAAGGCTACCCCTGTCATGTGTGTCATTGTATAGCGGTAGAGTACGACGTATGATGTTAGCATGTTTTTAAGTATATAGTGTTAGCATGTGTAAGGGGATGTAAGATGATGCTGTTAGTATGTGTGCGTATTAATTTATTGTGTTAGAGTGTGTGTTAGCGTATGGTGCTAGCATGAATGTGTGTGTAAAGAAATACAGCACACTACCATCACTTACCCTAGGCTCACCACCTGACTTCATATTTCTTAACAAAGCAGCATCATATTTTGTTTTACAGTAAATCTCACTTGGCAGTCATGTATATAAATCTTCAAGCACTTTTCACAGTTGCAAATGCTACCTTATAATTCACCATGCATTAACTATTTCTAACTTAACAAAAATAGCTCATTGTAGCTTTGTATGCTAAGTGTTAAAATGCACTTACTCTGTCACCTTTCATTCCTTGAAATCCTTTGGGACCCTTAAAAAAATGAGAAAGTGTATATACTTTAAACCATCACATGATGTAGTTAATATATGGAGTGATCAGATGACAGTAAAGGTATCAAGCATTGAACGCATCATCCTCAAACGCTTTAAATAATAAAATATTGAATCTTTTACACAAAGGAGGATACAACCTGTTTTTAATTAATTTATCTCCTGTGATTTTCAGAATGGATTTAAAAAAAGTAAACAAAAGACCATTCCCTGTTTCAAAGTGCGTATCACCAACCAAAGATACAGGAATACTACACATGATTCATAATCTTTAATTAAACAGACCGTAGTTTACTACGCTCAGGAAATGCGTGTTTCATACAAGCTAGCAGGGACAAATGTTAAGAAAGGAGTCCTTAAGAAGTATTTTTAGATTATTTACAAGTTAGGCTTTCTCCCAATGTATAATATGCATGGAATAAAAAAGAAAAAACAAGTGATATACCAATGAAGGACAAATTTAGATCTCTGCACAGTGATAATGTGTTATGCACCGGAGGCTATGCTTGTTATTTAGCAGGTATTCTATTCATAATGTATGACTAGTCCATAAAGACATATTCGTAACAGCTAGTATAGCAGGGGTTACATTGTCATTAAATTATATTAGTGTTCACTGTGCATTAGAGCTGGAAAAAAACTTGAGTGTCAAGGGTTAATTAGATGACAAATATTTAAAGATGAATTGGACAAAAAGAGTTTATGTGAAGCAAGAAAGAAGTTGTTATGGAAACTGCAAACATCCAGAATGTGATGAGGATGGACAGGAGGGGAAGATTCTGTAATTACAGTACACTGCTGGCATGTTATCATAACGAGACAAGGCATTAATAAAAGAATTATCTGTAAATGAAATTAAAGTTCACAGTCTTGGATTGGATATGACTTAATGCTTTTAGCACCAAAAAAAATAAAAACAATTCAGTCTCATGCAGATGGTACCCTCACTGACCCCAATCCAGTTACGTACCATTATTAGACCATTGCACTAAACACATACATATTATAATTAATGTTTTACACCAGCACGTAATCAATGTAGTATGGCTCTTATACTCCCCCCTCTGAAAATACTACCTCCCCCTTAAAATCTGTCTGGTCATTTTGATTTGCTAACCTGGGGAGGGGGTGATTGGCTAATCATCTGGTAGGAACCTGCAACAGCCAGACATTTGTAATTGGGAACTGGCCAAACTGCATTTTGAGTTGAATAAACAGAGTATTGAGTAACCCACCTACAAATGATTGAACCTTTCACAAGCGGAAGTTTTACTGCTTAGACCCTTAACATTTATTCATAGAGTTTTAACATAGGAGTAGACTTTATGTATTTTGTACTATACATACCATATAAATGTATCTCCCCACTAACTTGCATGTTTGCGCAATGATTTTAAAAGTCTTTATAAAATTGGCTCAAATCTATGTATATTGGTGGCTTCTAGCTGTTTCTCTGCTACAACTTTAATACGTTATAAGTAGACTTGTGCATTTGTATACGGGCGAACATGAAAACGAACACAAAGGGTGTGGCGGAAGAACTCCCTGCTGGTAACCAACAGAGTCGTTTGTAAAGACCTTTAACTCCTGGAGCAGGGACTGGTGTCCCCAGGAGTTTCATCATCAAGAGTTAAAGGTCCGTACGAGCCACTTTACTGGTCGCCAGCAGGGAGCTTCTTCATTGGTTGATGACAGAGGAGCTCCCTGCCAGCGACCAATGGCGTTGCTCGTACGGACCTTTAAAATCCGTTACCGCTTTAACCACGTATTAAACTATTTAAAAAAAATTAGGAAAAAAACCGAACACGAAGAACCGATAAAAACGGGAACGGGCTAATATTCGTGGAATACGAAGATTTTCTTCTCTCTGTTCACTTTGGCAAGCCCAATTCAACCAACTCGGAGAGAGGTTGTGCCTGGAGGATCCACCCTTTTGCTGAAGTTCACCGGGAAGGCCATGCCCACGTAGAGGTGGACAAAGAAAACACGAAGAGCAACAGACGAAGAAAGAAGACAAAAGAAAGAAGCCGTGCAACAGGGAAGCAGTTGGTGGAAAAGGTAGGGAGACATTCAGAGAGAGCATGATAGAGAGTGAATGAGCCTGGAAGAGAACGTGAATGAGAGTGTGAAAGAGCGTGGGTGTGAGAAAGTCTGAAAGAGCATGAAAGAGTAAATTGAGGGTGGATGAGAGCGAATCTTGTTTCTGAATGTCCTGCATTTTTTGTCTAAACCAAAAGGACAGGAAAAATAATTCGTTGTCCGAAAACAAATGGACCAAAAACAAAACAAAAAATAAGTTTGAATAGTTTTTGGTCTATTTATATATGAGTAATGTTAAAAAAACATCAAGTATGTAAAAATATAATTGTAAGTTTTTTGGTTTTTTTGTATGTGTTGCTCTTACCATAATTCCTACAGGGCCTTTCATTCCTGGGACTCCATTATCCCCCTGGAAAAACACAAAAAGCATAGTTTTTACCAAAAAAGATTAATTGCTATGTACATAATATAAGATAATGTACATAGCATTATCCTTATAATATAAGATAATACAAAGTATTTATTAAATTACATTTTTATTTCGCAAATTTTGTAGCACTTTTACAACAGATAAGAGCAAACCTAGATAACCATAAAATGGGCAAAATAAAATATAAACAACAAATATCATTATTTAAACATACTGATATGCTCTTGGGAGTTTACAGTCTATTAGGAAGTAGAGATGAAATGAGGCAAAAAGTCCAAGACTGGTTAGACAAGAATTACTTAATTGTAGTGAAGGTCATGTGGAGAAGTCAGTGGCCTGGAGATATTGGTGGTCAAACCTGGAGAGTTCCCAGGTATGGAGGTATTGAAAACAATGCATTTTGAGCAATCATACTTTTTATTAAATATGAAAAATAGTTTACATGAGAATTAATATTTACTAGTAAAACTTTTCTTATAGGGTAGTCTTATATTCAGGCTTTCTTCTTTTCCTAAATTAATATTCAAATTTGGGGGTTGTCTTATAATCAGGGTCATCTTATAATCGAGCAAATACAGGGCTAAATATATTAATATGAACTTTCCTAGGACTTATGGGTGTTTTTAAGCAGAACCCATTACAAATTGGATCAAGCACATGGAAACAACGGTCATGTGTGCACTTTGTGTCCCTAAAAAAATATCCAGTCAGGGCACAGCGTATATTAGACTCGTGCATTTGTTTTCCTACAAACTTTATTTTTAGCGAAAATTGCATGTTTTGTGCGTTTGTACAAATCAACGAAAACTATGGTGATCTCTGATGAAACCAGCAAAAACCAATTGTAAAAATGATGAAAATTTGTTTGGTTTTCTTAGATTCGTTGCCATGTGTAGTCACCATTTGTCGGGTTTAGTAGTCGGCAAGTATGCAAGGCTGGAGACGTGGGTGAATCAAAAGCGAGGTACCGATAGGGATGAGACGTAGACGAAGTCAGGATAAGCAGAGGTCAGTTCAGGCAGCTAAGGTTCAGACACGATAAGGCAAGCGAAGGGTCAATATCCAATGAAACAACGATAAGGAAGCACTGATGTATATACGTAGGGAGCACAGTATATCTGAGCAATGAGTGAACTAAAGGACACAGATTTATAGGAAGGAGGGAGGGATACTCCCTCTGATGTCAAGATTAACCTGATTCTATACACCTGTGAATATTGCAGACTGTGCCTTTAAGAAGAGGATTTGTATGCGTGCGCGCCACTAGAGGGCGTGCGAGAGACGGAACGTGTTCTCCGTCTCTGTTGGGACGGCCCTGCTGTTGTGTTCCGGCCGTCCTGGGGATCATAATGCTGGGAAGAAGATCGCTGCACCGTCAACGCCGGGGAGTGAGCGGGTCTGCCACGTCGGACCCCTCTTCGCCCGTCGCCATATCGGCGGCATGGGTCAGAAGGAGGACGCGGCATGGGACCAAGGTGAGTACCGCGGCGGGGACCTGACACTATTACAAGCCATTTTGGCACCATTACAAGCCATTTTTGTGCTCGTTGATGAAGTAAAGTGGGAAGGACTGTGTGCGGGAAGGTACATATCAATAACTGATAGGTAGAAGTACCCCAAAAAATGGGGGTGGTCTTTATTGATGTTATGGCTGTGATTGATGGGTCAAACAACCTTTGGGAGTTTTTTATTACTTTTGTTACTCTGGCCAATCAACATTTAAAAGGGGAAGGGACAAGCATTAGAGGTATAAGTGTTAGTGATGGGAAGTTCGGATCATTAAAGTGAATCGGATCATTTCGATTCGTTCACTGAAATGATCCGATTCATGATCCGGATCTTCGGATCACTCAGTGTGAGATCCGGATCATTGTAAGATCCAGATCTTTGAACGACTCTCTGCCTTCATTGGTATTCTAATCATTCAGAGAATATCACCATACTGTTATAAATAATACATTAATAATCACTGCCCCCACTATTTACATTCCCCTTTACCTGCAACTGCACCTTAAGCTAACTTTATTAAATTAATTAAATTAACCCTCACCATTAAATTAACCCTAAACACCCCATCAACCATGACTGCCCCTAAAATTAACCCTTAACACCCCATCAACCATGACTGCCCCTAAGATTAACCCTTAACACCCCATTAAGCATAACTGCCCCCAAATTAACCCTAAACACCCCATTAAGCATAACTGCCCCCAAATTAACCCTAAACACCTCATTAAGCATAAATGCCCCTAAATTAACACTAAAGACCCCATTAAGCATAACTGCCCCCAAATTAACCCTAAACACCTCATTAAGCATAACTGCCCCTAAATTAACACTAAAGACCCCATTAAGCATAACTACCCCCAAATTAACCCTAAACACCTCATTAAGCATAACTGCCCCTAAATTAACACTAAAGACCCCATTAAGCATAACTGCCCCCAAATTAACCCTAAACACCTCATTAAGCATAACTGCCCCTAAATTATCCCTAAACACCCCATTAAGCATAACTGCCCCCAAATTAACCCTAAACACCTCATTAAGCATAACTGCCCCTAAATTATCCCTAAACACCCCATTAAGCATAACTGCCCCTAAATTAACACTAAAGACCCCATCAACCATACCAATTTATTAGGTAATTTATCTGGAGTACATGCAATTAATTTAGGGGCAGTTATGGTTAATGGAGTATTTAGGGTTAATTTCAGGGGCCGTTATGGTTAATGGGGTCTTTAGGGTTAATTTCAGGGGCCATTATGGTTAATGAAATCTTTACGGTTTTCCAGTGGGGCAGTTATGGTTGATGGGGTATAAGGGTTAATTTTATGCTGATGACTGAGGGTTAATTTAATTAATTTAATAAAGTTAACTGTAGGTGCAGTTATAGGTAAAGGGGGGGCAAACTCAGGGGAATCTAAATCCTGGGGGCAGTGTGAACATTATTAATGTATTTATTTATAAAAGTATGGTATCAGTAATATTCTCTGAAAGATTCGGATCCTTGTAAGATCCGGATCCCTGTAAGATTCGAATCATTCGACTCTTCGGATCATTCGACTCTTCGGATCATTCGACTCTTCGGATCATTCGACTCTTCGAACGACTCTCTGACTCTATGAGTCATCGTTCCTGTGTGAATTAATGAGCTGTAACCTGACCCCAGAGTCTGTGTCTGAGTGCTCTGCAGATGACTCACAGCTCTAGGATCAGGTTACAGCTGCATGATTCACAGACTGAACCGCTACAAATGAATCGTTCAGTCTAGTGAACCGATTCATCCGGATCACTAAAAAGAACCGGATCAAATGAACGATTCGTTCATGATCCGGACATCACTAATAAGTGTGCTGACGCCATTTTAACTTGTCGGTAGCAGCAGTTACAGAGTGATGGGTGTTGGAGTGTGGGACAGCGACAGTTAGTTTAGCAGAGGCCGAGATTAATGCCCCTTGCTCATATACAATACTGCAAGTTAATTCATAGTTTATTTTAGTGCAGAAAATGTACTGTTTATATGGAGGATTGGAGACGCTGTAGTTTAGTTGATTAACATTTATGCTACCAGCCAAGCCTGTAATTGATGTGCCAGTGTCTGTCTGCCTAGGCCCAGTGCTTTACTACTACTGCTGCTGCGCCTCTTTGACTGTCCTAACAATGGGGGAAGCTTTTTAACCTCTCTTTCCTCATTCTTCCATCCTGTCTTTTTCTCTTCTCGTCTGTCTTCTCTCCCCTCCGTTTTTTTCATCTCTCATTTTCTCTAGTCTTTCCTATTGTCTATCCTCTCCAACCTCCTCTGGTAAACCAAAAATTTTAGCTGACACCAGTAAACTGATAATCATAGCCAAATCCCAAACCATGCTTTTGATACACCTCCAGATGCAACCTTTAAAAGTGTCCAGGAAAAGGCTGGCAAAACATTGCATTCTTAAATGCAAAACAAAACCGAGCCATTTAAACACTGCATCCTATTTAATATGTATAGGCGCTTGCAAAGACTTCTGGTATTGTGCTGGCAAATCTGACATGGCTTACAAGCTACACAATGCTACTTCATTTAATTTCACTTGAATTGATTGATGCTGTATTATATTAGGGCATTTAATTAAAATGTGTGTTTTAATGGTTAATACACTTGATATCAAAACTATAGTAATGTGGTCTGTGGAGACACTTTGTTTACACATTATAAATGTCTACCACCATCTAGTGGATTCAAATGAGTATTATTTAAACACGCCGATACTGTATTCATAGCACTCAGGTATTTAGACAAATATAGTAAATGTGACCATAGAAGAGTATAATATTAATGTAGAGTATAATAATTGTATTATATTTTGCTGTTGATTAAATGACAACTCCTTGTTCAATGAAAATCAAAATCAAACTATTTAAAATGCTGAGAATAAGAGACTGTGTTTAATTACTAAATCCTCTATATTACTTACTCTGAGACCTGGGAGTCCACGGGGACCTCTAGGACCAGGCTCACCCACAACAGCTTCTCCCTGCAAAATAAAATCATTCCAAATATTAGAAACTCAAGCAGCAATGATCTGATATATTGTTCAATTTTTTTGGGGGGTACAAAGTAAAAAGTTCAGTATTAAAATCTAGCTATTATTGTCTAACAATAAGGTTTGGTCATTGAGTTCCCATTCAAATTAATGGGAGCAGCAGCAACCAACTAGACGTATGGTAGCTGAACAATGATGTTCAACTAAGAAACATGTAATTGGCTGCTGCTTCTCCCATTCATTTAAAATTGAATCTCAGCTGTTGTTGACATCCACTGGAGTGCTATAGAGTATGTGCAGGAAGTGTACCCAAGTATACTTCATGGTTTCTGTAGGGATAGCCAAAATAGAAGTTACAACAAAAGAATAATTAAAGAATACATTGGCATATATATGCAAAATGAACTCCACAATTTTGGACATTATACTAGTATTAATAGTGATTGATTTGAACAGAGTTAATCATGAGATTCTTACTAAATTCTTAATAATAACCGTTTAACAAAATAGGGAATAGTATTATTAAATGTTTTACATCTTATCAACGACTTTATGCAAAATAACATAATTTTGGACTAATGTAAATAAAGCTAAGCGTATGATAGAATAATATGCAATCTCACCTTCTCACCCTTGATGCCTATCGGCCCATGTTTTCCCTAAAATAATAAATCATTAATTATTATTTTGAATATATATAAATTAGTAATAAAAGAAGAGAGAAATGCTATTGTTCAGCTAGATTTGGTGCTGATTAAGATAACCTTCTTGCACTTTAGATGTCTCTTCTTAGTTGATCTTATTTGCACTGGTGTAAGGGAGGTCCCCACATTGCGAGGGACCCACTGTTCAGTGAAAGCCCCTACATCAGCAGCTCTTGGTCTCTGGGCTTCACTGAGGTCAGTAAAATGTGATATATTTTCCTGGGTTCAGACAAATGCAGCATATGAGAAGCGTGAGGGACCTGCTGGACTTCCCCCTTCTCAGCCAACATAGGTATAGGTATGTGTGTGAGTACGTTACTGTGTGTAAGTATGTCAGGGTTTGTAAGTTAATATGTTACTGTGTGTATGTTAGCGTGTGTGTAAGTATTTTGCTGTCTGTAAGTTTCCTATACAAAAACAACATCAAAACAGTTAATATTCTCGGAATAACAACTTTTTCTACACTTCCTTTCTGTATAAATGTATGCGCTACTTAAACTTACTCTGAGTTACAGATTGCAGATATAAAAAATTATTCATTGTTCTTATTAGATGTAATCGGTAAATCAGGCGCATTAGTTAAAGGTAAACTTGTGCACTTCTCCTACAAGAACGGCTCAGTGGGCCAAGTAAGGTCCTTGCATAGTAAAGTCAGTGTGATGACATGTTCAATTCAACTGCAAACTCCAATCCCAGTTGAACTAAATGATATTTTTTTTAGAAGAAGTTAACTTGTAAATATCTGGCAGTTCCTCAACTACATTTCAAATATAGAACATATTGACGGATATCTTGTTTAGCTTCCAGGGCTAAACCTTTGGTGACTGCAGTATGTTATGTCAGCCTAGGACTTCAGTCTTTATCAGTATAGACAATAGAACTAGTAGTTTTCAAAGCCCTTCAAAGATGCAGTCTTTGGTAGACTTAGCCGGTTAAAGAACCCATGTTTGTGACAGACTTGGCTGATCCCCAGTACCACCTGCTATGATTATTTACCTCTTTCCCATGAAGTCCAGGTGAACCAGGTGGTCCAGCGCTTCCATTTTTCCCCCTTTTACCTCGTTCACCCTGCAAACAGGAAACATGCATATTTTCTCCATTCTGAATGTTAAGTTAAAGTTGCAGTTCACATAAACAAGTAATAAAGAGAGGGCCCCTTCTAAACCGGTAGGAGTAGACAGGAACAAGGGGTCGCAGGGGTCCCCTAAATGCACGGACCTCATTGCAGCTGAAACCCCTGTAGTTCCGCGCCGAGGCACACCCTGGCTTAGCAAACTTCGATAAGGGGGTCTAACGAGAATTCCATATGCATTCATTTCAATGGGAGCACTTTTCTGCCACTGATTGGAGTGGCAGAAATCGTCACACCACAAAAGAGAAGGGGAGCTGTAGATTTTCCATGAGCTAAGTAATTTTTTAAGTCTTAAAGAATGAATATACATTTTTGGTAAGACTTCTTGTCTTTTAATGTCCAGAAATTGGACAAGTCAGTATACTATTTGATCAACACCTTTAAATACTAAAAAATTAAAATAAAAAAGGCATGTTTGGACAACAAACCAAATATACTAGTACAATGTTAGCAGACCTTTACCCGCTGACTATCATTCGCACACCTGCTTTAGTTTATGTCAGATGTGTTAACATGAGGGAAATAAATAGGCTAATTTCAGCTTTCGGAGTTTTGTGCAGCAGGAAGATCTAAACAGGAGATAGGGAAGGTATGGACCAACTGTTTACTACAACAAAGGATTCAAGCTTGGAATAGGAGACATGGCTACATAAATGAGTCTAAATACATTTTACTTACTGCAGGTCCAGGAGGACCAGGAAATCCAGTCTGGCCTCTCTCACCCTGAGATCCTGAAATGCCTGGGTTACCTTGGATCCCCTGGATTCCCTGTACCCCAGGGGGTCCTGAATCTCCTGGTTCCCCCTGTGAGAAGCAAAACCAAAGGGATTATCATTGTTTATTGGTACATGGTTACATAACATAAAGTTAAAGTTTTAGTGATCACTTTACTTTCCAAATAAACACACAAAATGCAAGTTAACTTAGTGCTTCCCAAATAGGGCGATACCGCCCCCTGGGGGTGCTGGAACGATCAAGGTAGATTTCTACTCTGCTATAAACCTTGCCTCATATTGTAATATTTAGAATGGAATTGTTATGGTATATCCTACATTAATAACTTCAGGTTCATCAATGTTATTACCAACTTAGAGCTGCTTGATTCCATTGTCCATGTAACTGTGAAATAACACAGGCACTCCTTAGTGTATATTCCATTCCCGTCATGTTTACTGTGATTGCGTGGAGCATACCATCACCCAACAGCACAGCATGAAAATATAATAATGATTTTACATGCTAACTATAAACATGCTATGTGCTGTGAAGCCTGTGTGACCCCAGTGCCTGGTCCTTGTGCAGTGTTTTGGAGGATGTTCTCTTCTGAGAACTGTCACTTATAAGTGGTTTTGATATCTGGGGGCAGGTAAGATGCTTCGTTAACCCTTCTTGTGCCATGGAATAGGTTAATACATGTATCTCCATGACACAGGGTTTTGGGAAAAGCACTATTCAGAAGGAAGTGCTAACCACAGGCATGCATGTATTAGACACAGCTGTAAGTTATCTGAAGGCTTTCTGTTGCTAGGTACTATGCTTGATTCTGTGTTTCTGGTCCTGATATTCTCTGGTTTCTTTTTTTGTCACGTTGGACTTTTGTTGTCAGCCCTGAATATTATTTTGCCTCCTTCCCTTTTGTGTCTATTTTTCTAAAATACAGTGGAGAACTTGTTCCTTGTGGGTTCCTCCTTTGGGTACAAGCATACCACCCAACATTTCAAAATGTGACACTTTTTAACAAAAATGTAATCTTGTGGAACTCACCAATACAAGCAATTGCACTTGAAAGTGTCACGCTTGCATCGCCACTTAAAACATGCTTTATTTTTGTCAGCACAATCATGCATCAGCACAGACATCTAATGAGAATGTTGTTTCTATAACCTACCAAAGGTAACCTACCAGTAGAAGAAACAAAGATACCAGTGTCACAGGACACTGTGACTAGAATGCAATACAAACACGTACAGTTGATAGTGATGGTTCCCCACCACATATATCAGAGGTAGGAGTAGAGGAGAAGAAGGGAAAGAAGCCTGAGTCTGTGGCATTCAGAAGCTGGGAGTGAAACTTATCAGGCTTTAGAGATGGCCTGGACCATGGAGGTAGCTACATGCTCCTCTATGAGTGGCAGCAGTTCCCACGTGGTCTCCAGTGGTGCAATAATACAAATGGATGCTACATGGTGTTCATCAAAGCAGCCAGTGACTGAAGGGAGTGGTAGTAGACCCACCAAATATCCAAGCCAGGACAGAAGACTGACATGACAGGTGCTGCTAATGTCTTTCCCACCCTTACAGCCAAGCAAGGGGAGTGTTCCAATTCTACTCTTCTAAAATAAAACAACTCTAAGTAACAAACAAAAGAACTGACAAGGTAAATTGGACCTTTGTGACTCTTGCTCTGGCACCTGCTCTATTACAATACAGACTCTTGAACAGAGGCCTGCTTTGACACTGTTTTCTGAAACAGGACTCTGCCTGCAGAAATTTGGACAGAGGCCTGTTTTTCCTAGAATATTAAAATACATGATTTTTTCAAATTAATAGACCCTGAGATTTTTCAAATGTGTCAATCAAATGACGGTAATATCGGTCCTCATGAAAACCAAGAGATTCCGATCTTTCATCCTGAGATTAGAGCAAAAACCCTGAGAACTAGGTGCAAAACTTGAGAATTCCCAGACATGAGTATTATGCTTTACCTTATATCCTGGGGGTCCAGGCTGACCCACTGGGCCTCTGTGTCCCACTCCAGGTTCACCCTAAAATGACAGAAAGTAAACATAAGTGCAGAAATCTAAATAGATGTACATACTAAAAAAGCTATGGGAATTTCCCACACCATGCCCATCAGGACACTACTAAATGTTGAAGTAATGTCATATTTTCTAATTTAATATCCCCTTAAGGACAATGGGCGGTCCCTAAATCCATTGAAAACAATGCATGTACGGGCTTTGTCATTAAGGGGTTAAAGATGCATACAGATTATTTATGTCAACATATATTGTAAATTGTGGTTCACTAAATTTTGTTGGCTAATCCATGCACCAAGATTCTGAAGGACAGATTCTATGACAAAAATTAAAACCAGACCTTCTCATAATTCTTATGGTTGTTTAAAATAAAAGGTAGAAGGACTGCTTCCATGACACTTCCACAAATACAGAAAGCAGTTGTTAATATGACAGAGACACATAACAATGTCAGCCATTTAATCTGGCTTCTTCCTTCTCATTGCAATGGAAATTTTATATGTGCCATATCTTCTATAACTTTGATAATTCTTACCTTTTGCCCTTTTTCGCCCATTTCTCCTTTCTCTCCCTGCAGAATTAAAACAAATATGAAAACAAAAAACCACAATGTTTCTTTACAATTGTGCAAATGACTGCTTTCCCATTAGATGAAGTATCCTTGCTTGACTTTTAGGAACAAGGCTTAGGGTAAACATTGTTGCCTGTAACAATTAATCGATCAGCTGTAACATTATGACCACTGACAGGTGAAGTGAATAACACTGATAATTTTTATCACGGCACCTGTCAGTAGGTGGGATATATTAGGCAGCAAGTCAACATTTCATCTTCAAAGTTGATGTGTTTTCAATGTATTTCAATGATTTCATGATAACAAACCTTCTTGCCAATAATGCCAGGTTCCCCGGGATCCCCTGGCTCCCCCTAGAATTAAAAAAACATGCATCATTAGACCACAGTTTCCCAGGCTATTTGTTCTCTACTGAGAGTCATCTACATATCCCATGCATTCTGTGAATGAATGTAAGTTAAGTGTAAAAGGTACCTTTCCTCTGTCTTTTTGGGCTCCTGGGTGACTTCTTCCTTCCTACAATTCAGGACAATGGAATAAGGAAAAATTGTTAAGAGCTCTTCACCATTTATCTCTAAAGAAACACTGTTTTCTATGTATATGATGGTCAAATCCATCAAACACAGCTCAATTTGGTTAATTATATCGAGTTATAATTAAAATTCAACAAGATGACTATGGTGGATACTGACAAATTAAACTTGTCTCTACCGAATCCATTAGTTACTTAAACAACTCTGGTGTCCCAATATAAAATTAAAATCAGTATCCTATTACCGAACAAATCATACATTCTCTCTCTGATATTATGGGATAAATACACAAAGGGACAATCGTAGACTAACATATTTCCCCCAATTTTACATGTATAAAAAAAGAGACATCTCTCTATACCTACACAAATGAGGTGCAAGTTAAAAGGGAAATGTTTAGTAATAAAAACATTATCTTTCTGGTATCGTCCAACACTTCCAACACTAGCTAAAAATGAATCTCAATATTCTTTAATAAAATAAATGTATAAAATAAATCATACAAAATGATATAGAAAGAGCTGGCATTCGTTTCCCATCAGCACGTGATACTAACTCAATCTCTTCCACATTGTTACGTAATTTGTTACATTTTTTATTTACCTCAATCTTTTGTAGTACCTAATTTATATCAATATCGTTTTTCACTTATATATTTATGTAAATTTTCATGGTAATGCAAGTCTCTGTGATAAACCTACTCCTTGCTGTTTCACAAAGTATATTTACTTGTATTCCTCCCCAGATGAGTTTACCTTCTTTCTTTTTCCTCCACCTTGCTGTCCAGAATAAGACTTGGAGAAAGATAACAAAAATACGTCAGAGGAGCTAAATGGAGAATACAGCAACAAAAAAGTATTTCACCTGTGATTCTTTCAATACTATATTTAGAATACAATGAGACGTTTCAGTTATATATGAATATTGTATATAAACAAAATAGCATTAAATAAAACAAAAAACTTACCATATGATCATGTTCTTCAGCCGTCCTTTTAACTCTGATGTCTTTCATGTGTTCTGTTGAATTAATAAAGTTGATTCTGATCTGCTTTAAATTAACCAAAATTATGATTCAATTAGAAGATAAATAAAAGGTTTCACAGCATGTAGTAACAAAATGTGCAGGGAGACACACAAAGGTTTCTTCTTTCCTGGATTCTATAGCATAAGATCTGTTTGATATACTCCAACCCGGTTATTTCTGTCCTGATATTTGGGCGATCAGGCTGTCTGGCTTTTCGGATTCGGCTTATGGATCAGCGAATAATTAACACAAAGGTAGATCAGAGTGCAAACAACACCTTGTACCCCTACCAGTAGAAATATAAAATACTCAATAAACAGGCATGTATAAAGTAGCTGTAGCTAATCAGTTCTTGAAAGAGATGTTTTTTTGCTCTTTACAGTGTTCAAATGTTATCTATGTGTAGAAGGTGTTTCTTTATATCCAGATATTTGAAATAATATGTGCATTAAATAACTATTCAGAAATAATAAAACTACATAATCAAAATATTCATGTAAAGTAAGGACTGTGTATGGTGGAGATCAGGTCAACTATTTTAACATTGGCTAATAGCACTACCTCATCAATATATTCTTGGATGAAATGAGCGAGGCAATGAAGATATTCATATTCATTACATCGTTAATTCTCAGGATTATATGCACTTTTTCTGAGCACAATCCAAAAATGATGGCATTCGGAACTTTACATTGTATAAAACATTTAGATTAATGCAAATATGATTAATAGTCTTCAGTGAAGAAGTATTGACTAATGTGACTAATTGTGAAAGTTGAACTCCCTTACTTCACTATGCAGGATGGGCAAACCCCAGGAGTTCAAAGGTTCAACCTACTTACTAGCAGTTTAGTGGACATATCTCAGAATACAAAATGTGTATACTGAAGCTTAAAGATTATTCAGCAAGGTTTAAATACCCAGCAGCCAAGTCTTGAGATTCCTTCTTAAATTAAGCAGTTATCCCACAAGATTATTAATAAACATGAAAAACAAGGGATCATGTATTTAAACTCATCAACATCAGTTCTATAAGAATGGTATTTGCAAGTTAATGAAAATACATTTTAATTTATTATGAGAGATAATTAAGATTTTAAGGATTAGACACTCACAATGTTGATTTTATTTTTGTGTTTACCTAAAAGATAATAACTTACACCATTTTTGGAAAACATATTTATTGCATGTCAGACAACATTTACATTTTTGTGTATTACAAAACAAAACATTTATTAAGAAAATGTAATTAAGATATAATGTCTTCTTAATTCTTAAACTTTGAATTAAAAGTTTGGAATACACAGATTTTGTCTGAGACCAATGAGATTCTCTTTCCTCTATCAGGCCCCTTCAAAAGTGCTATATATAAGTTGATTCAATTGTTCCCTTGAATTTCCAAGAGGGTTTCTAAGTGAGATAAACCACTTTTGGTTATTTATGTATATGGGTTTACATACAAAACTATATCTTGTTCTTTCTACCTACATTACCTACAGTGATAAGGACTTGAGGTGCACATTAGCCACAAAAACAGGTGTAACTAAAGGCAGCTATATAATTAGCAGTTACATGTTGGCAAGCTTAGTTAATTAAAATATTACCAATTTTACTTAGCTGTTTAAAATATTACCAATATTATTTTGGTTTGGAACTGAGCACCAAATATTTTAACCTTAATACTCTCAATGTTCTGCAGAATTCCTCTACAATGTTGACAATATCACACCAGGGACAGCAATGAAGTTTGCTACATATCTGTAGTCTTGACATTTGTTGCAACACAGTAGCTGGAATGCATTATGCACAGACTACACATGTTCTGTGTGTAATTCCTTGTATAAACTGAATGCAGAGATTCCATTCGAACAAATCATCTATTAATAGCATATACGTAACATAATTGTCTTTGTATCACAATAAAAAAACATTTTCCAACATTTGTCCAATGGAAGTGTATTCTACATCTTATAGTGGTTAAAAATCAGATCATTTGTTTGACCTGTAGCTTTGATGCATTGCTTCTTCACACTGAACTGGAAGTCCATGGTTAAAGGAAGTGGAAGGAAACATCAGTCCCACAGTAGCCTTCCCATATACTGGTCTGGGCCAGAAGGATTGTACCACGTAGATCACTGCCATCCAAAAGTACACTATACTTTGCCCTAGTACGCCTGCCAAATACTAGAGCCACTCCACAGTCCTTAAGGCTAGAGGAGGATCTATGGCGGTATGATGTATAGTGTTTCCTTCCTGGTTTATGTTTGAAATCCTGATTTTTTTTTAAATTGGCCCTGTGTGATTAAAACAAAACAAGTTATGTTAACAGGCTTAGTGCTCCTATACCGCACAATGCCACTTATCAAGTCTCCATCATTCATAGACTTCAAAGAGCTTACAAGTTCACTGGAATAGGACATCATTTGCAACGTAAAGCAATGTGAAGACTGGGATGGACAGAGTACCAAAGATCTGCAGATCTCTGCATCTTTACCAAAATAAGGAATTGTCACTTTTGCTACCGTTGGTCTAGATACACTATATGACCAAAAGTATGTGGACACCCCTCCTAATCAATAAGTTACGTTTTTCAATCACACCCATTGCTAACAGGTGTATAAAATGTATAAAGGTATATAAAAAAATCAGCAGCCATCTCAATAGACAAACATAGGTAGTAGAATGGATCATACTAAAAAGCTCAGTGCCTAAACATCATAGGATGGCACCTTTGCTACAAGTCGGTTCATGAAATTTCTGCCCTTCAACACTTTGCTATTATTGTGAAGTGCAAGCACCTAATAGTAACAACCACTCAAAGCAGTAGACCACGCACATTCACAGTGGGGCTGCAGAGTGCTGAAGCGCCTAACACATAATAATTGTCTGTACTCACTTCAGAGTTCCAAACTGCCTTTGGAAGCAACACTATCACAAGCACTGTGTGTCAGGAGCTTCATGAAATGGGTTCCCATGGTAAGCAGTTCCACACAAACCAAAGATGGTGAAAGGTGTAAAGCACACCACCACTAGTCTGATGGACATATCTAGGTTTGGAGGAAGCGAGGAAAACACTACTTACCAGATTGCATAGTGCCTACTGTAAAGTTTAGAGGAGGAGGGATAATGTTCTGGGGCGGTTTTCAGAGTTTAGGCTAGGTCCCTTAGTTCCAGTGAAAGGTAATGTTAATGCCACAGCACACAAAAACATTTTAGACAATGTTATGGTTCCAACTTTGTGAGTAAAGTTTGGAGAAGACCCTTTCATGTTCCAACATCACCATGCCCCTGTGCACAAAGCAAGGTCCATAAAAACATGGTTTGACAAGTTTGGTTTGGAGAAATGTAGTGACTTGATGAATTGTAACTCAGTCCACAGGATCAATGCTAGCCTCACAAATGTTCTTTTGACTGAATGGCAAAAATTTCCATGGACTACAAAATCTTGTAGAAAGCCTTCCCACAAGAGTGGAGGCTGTAGTAGCTGCACAATGGGGTAACTCTATATTAATTTCCATAGTTTGGCAATGGGATGTCTAACAAGGTCATATAGGCATGATGGTGTCCACATACATTTGGTTATATAGGGTATGTCCCAATGAAAGTGGGCAAATGTGTGCCCTAGTTCCTGTATGTCTTCAGTTGCCGCTGTAATTAAGTTCTGAGCATGCACATGCAATTTTATGGGCCGTGCTTGAAGCATGTTTGTTAATAAGTGCACAGATTTCAGTTACCACAAACCATGCTAACTTTGCAACATTACACTTACAGTACTTAAGCATTATTAGCTGTAACACAGTGCAGCCACACAACTGTTGACAACAATGATAGATACAAACACAACATAGCGAAGCATTTGGTTCAGTGTCGGGTAAGCCATTCTAGAGGCAGTTGCCTATTAATTCACAATTTGCCCATCCTATTCTTTACTTGAAAATCTAATAGTAAGACATGCAGTCAGCCACCATGAGGCAGATATACAAATGTAGCAAACTTCATTGTTATTCTGTGGTGTGATTGCCTCAATGGATCTTATCAAAGTAAACTAATTGATATTTTGATTTGGTTATCATGCATTTCAGTAAGGCGTATGGGCTGTCCATTATCGACCGTAGTGTTTATGTCCCAGTGATAAAAGGCAATGACTGAGAACATGAATACATATAAAAAATGGTGCATTTCTTTGCAGGAAAAAAGCAAAGGAAGACAACACAAAGAAATACAAATTCATTGCTAATAAAGTATTAGAAAATGTATTTAAGACATTTACGTCAGGTATAAGGCTAACTTGACCATAAGGAAAAAATAAGGTTTGAATTTCTCATATCTATAGCTATAGTATAATGACTCACTTATGCACACTTCCGCTCAGGTCTACAATTACTCCAGTGCCTAACACCAGATTAGTGCCATATGCAGCTACCTAGGTCATCTATATGTTGGGCTGGACCGCAGCCTATGAGAAGATCTGGGGGAACAAATCACCCACTTAGGCCCAGACTGGCTAACGGAAACATTGGGCATATAGTCTGGTGAACCAGTGATCAATGCGCCTCTTGTATGCAGATGTGTGTACCGTAACACAAGTAACTTATTGGCCACTGTGACTGATTTTAATTCCCAGTCATTGCTCAACCTTTAAATTCTAGTTCTTTGCCTAATCTTGCTGTAAAAGAGACACATGCATCCAAATGTTTGGATGAGGGATAGAGGTGAGAAGGGCATAGAGTGAGAGATGAAATCAGAGCTGCAGTGAAGGGGCAGAGGTGTGTGGGGGGTGAAAACATGGGGGGATAAAGAAAAAGAGTGCCGTGGAGAGGGGGAAAATGTCTGACTGGAACTTTAAACATGGTGGGAGAGATGGAAGAAATGACTTAAAGAGATAGAGGGAAATTAGTGGATGGGTGACACAAATAGGAAGATAAAAAAGGGAGATGAAATGGTATTAGGCCCTGTTTGCATCACTGGAAGAAGTATCTGTACATGATCACCCATGTGCATACCCTGAGAACCACAGGATAAATAAAAATCTATAAAACAGAAACACATATAAAAATATAGCAACATATACATGCATTGCTAATTTCTAAGAAGCAGGAAACAGTGTCCAGCAAAACATGCAATCAGTCAAACAGCATGCTTCAGCCAGATCACAGCGATACACTCTGTTAGTGTGACTTTACAGGAATACATTAAGGCTTCAGTAATCCAGGAAACCGATTCATATCTACTTACAGCGTACATGTATCTAAGCACAATAAATAAAGATTTTATACGGTTAGACATTATTTGTTTTAAAGGGTCCATAGTCATGGAGGATCACTGCAAGTTTTCTGTACCTTCTTGATGTCAACTCTTTGCTTAACAGAGTGGGTAAGCATGTGTACCTCAATAACCAAGCAATGTAATTAAGCACACTTTTAAAGTAGTGTTTGAAAGAAGAGTTGATCTCTAATGCCATTTCGATCAGCCTAACCCAAATTTATACCACAGTGAATTAAAACATGTCATACAGCTTATAAATTAATTCATTTGTTAGTGCTCAAATGCAATTTATTATTTTTAATTCATTACATTTATTTATTATTTTTAATTCTTTTTTTTTTATTATTTAAATTGATTTTTTACTCCACACTCTCATGCATTAAAGCAGGCGCACTTTGTAGATGCCTTCTCCTTACATGTTCCAGCTCAAAATGCTTGTAATAGTATCATCTTATTCAGGGACATGTCATTGATAAGTCTCCCCCAAGCTAATATGTTTTCCAGTACAACAATACAGCAATACCCAACTAATGTGATTTGGCCAAGACCACTTCTTTTGTACTTGACATTTACTCAACTCTCATTGAGGTTCATAACCCTAATTAAAATATGTGAGTTAGTGAATAAGTCTATCCCAAGACTGATAACATTAGAATTTATAACAGCCTTTACCTCATTTTCCAGATGTGCTGCTTCTTCTTCAATAACATCTACCTGCTATGATTGAAAAATAATATTCCCATTTAAGTGAATAAATTTTATTATATGTAGAATCATTAATTATATTAGTTACAGAATTATAAGGTTAACTAAATTGACAGTGCACCTGTGATCTAGACTGCTCCAGCTCAGTTTCTTTTTCTACCATGACCAGTTCATCCTGAAAGGAAAAATAAAACATTACAGGGCAGTTTAATACTGTTAAGACTGCTAGCTATGCATATATGTAATGTAAGTTATTATTTAATATACATTTCAAATGTTTTCTCTTTACTCAAATGTTCATACTCCAGACACCTCTTATTCTTCAACAATGGGTGTCCAGGGGATAAAGGTGAACTGAGATGCTCTAGAGGATCACTCCCACTCAGCAGGAGGAAGGAATTGTTTCCACTATAACCTATTCTAATCTAGAAATGTAATTCAAATTATCACTCAAATGTCATCAAGAGGAACAAATCAAACAGGTTTCCAAAAAGAGATGCAATGCACTGCTTTTTGTTGCACAGGAATAATTGTTTCTGCTAATCAAAAAAATTGTTAAAAAAGACAACCAATGATAAAAATTACCATGCCCTCCTCTGATTCATCCTCTGATACGCTGTATGTTGCAAGTGTACTCCCAGTGCTCTCAAGGACCTCCAAGTTGAGATATGTGCTTGTTGGGGTTGGCTCAGTTTTAGCATTACCCTTAAGGTCTTGTGTTGAGTTAGATTCAAACAGTGTTTGAGTAGAAGTCATCTCTTGTTCCACAGCCCCCTGTGCATTTGTTTCTGTGGCCATGTTTTCTGCAAGGTTTTTCTTTTTCTGTTCCTTTTTCTAAACAAATCAAACAGTACATGGATACAAATCATGTTTGTTCAGGGTATAATATAATATTAAACAAAAACAAAAAAGAAAACTCAATGTGGATGCTAAAACACAACTATCCTGCCAACTATTTCTTTACTGAATAGACTCAAAAAGGAACTGCCATACTTTGTTACTGAGGATGATAGATAATGGCTGGAATATCACACCGAAGCTGAAACTTAAATCTTCTAGCTGTCATGTAATACCCCTCTGTTCATTTTATTTATACATTTTCTCTTGCACCCTGAAGCCACTTACCCATAATTAATGCTACAAGATGCTACAGTTACCCGTACTGTAAAGTCACGAGTGGGCCCTTCTTAGCCCGCTATTCTTGCCAGGAACTTTTCTATGCATGGCAATGTCTAGATGGCAAGCTTATGGGAAAGGTCCTCAACTCCTGTTGCGTCTGCATATATGAATATACAGTATATTTGATAACTATTCCATCTTTAAACTGTGTAGCCCTGTTTAATATGTTGGAGGTTAATAAAGGAGTATAAACACAATAATAATTACAAGCGTAACAGATATTGCTACAAGTTTTATTTATCCTAAAAGATTAATCCTAACTCATACTTTGTTACTCTACAAAAAATGTCCCTGCCTTGTTTCCCCCACAATGCAAATTAACCTTTTTATGTAGTTTACCTGTACAAGGCCGATTGATTGATTTTCCATGGCTTCACGTGTTTCTGAAGCACTAAGCATAATTCCTTGTAGCAGCTCAGTGGGACCAGATGTTCTCTCTTCTCTGACACTTGGCCCTGGCTCTCTTGTTACTCTTCCCACTGTATAACTATCTCCTCTTATACCTTCCTCCATTGTGAAGTTAATTGACTTTGTGTCAGCCAACAAGCTATCCAGACGATTCTTCTTCTTCTTCTGTTCCTTTCTAGACTCCTACAAGAACACACACAAGGCAAACAGCAGCTCTAGTATAGTTCTAGTATAGAGAACGTTTTACTAACATAGCTTTTAACAGACCCACCTTTTCATGCTTCTTTTGGGGTTTTTCAGATTGCACTTGTTTGTTGGTCTCAGTCATTGTTTTCACAGTGCTGATAGAGAGTAATGAGTCTGTTTCATCAACAGGACCATCTTCCTCCTGATCCTCTGTGACCACGTTTGTGATAATGTCAACAGGTAAAACTTCAGATTGTGGTTTGTCTTTTCCCTTTGTTTCTCTCCTGCCTTCATGTGCGTCCTAAATTATAATTAAAAGAATAAATTAGCATGTTCACAGTGATGCAGCTGTCCATGTACAGGTATATGAAACCAAGTGGTCCCAGACACATCTATACATTTATACACTGGCCAATATAATATAACAAAGAGTAGTCATAAATATGCTATATCAAACAGCCATTTCCTAACGTCTCCCTGACAAGAGCCCTATGTTCCATTAGCTTGGTACATAATCTTTATTGTTTTCCATGTATTAGACATTCTGACAAGTAGTTGCATTTTATGCAGATGCACAAAAAGCATTTTGTACTTGTTTCTACAAATTTGGGTCTAACATACATATATGCATTACAAATGGGTTTGTATTATACTCAAAATTCTATGATAATCCTTTTTAACTGGCCGAGAAATAAAGCCCAAATATATAAGTTGCAAAAAAAAGTTTAATGTAACATTTAAGTTGGCACAGCATGTTTATTTTGAGGAATAATATCATAACATTGTTTTCATACAACATAAATCTCAGAAGCAGTTTCAGAAAACGTATTTACATATACATGTATTGCCGCAGGTGTATAACATAGAGCACCTAGCCATGGAACTTTGTGTCCTAGCTAGTCTGTCTATTTTGTAAGTTGGAGGACCTATTGCTTGTCTTACGTTTAGGAGAGCCTTATGCATTGATATATTTAACATTGGTGCCGCTCTGATGTTGTATTTGGGTGCTCTGCCTCTTAAGGAAGTACAGCATGCTAAGGAGGGTATGTTGGCTAGATATTTCACTGGTAGCTGACCACTGGTAGGTCAAGGACTAATTGGCATTGGCCAGAATGTGCTATTGGCCTTTTGTTTATCCCATACATAACCTTTACCATTACAGGTTCTAGCGGGGGAAAAAATGGCAAAAATGACTTGTCGCATAACCCGCAGTTCTAAATCTTGAAGTCACGATATAAAAATAATATTTTTCCTTTTGCAAACACACTTCCAGAGCAAGTTCCAATCACACTAATTTTCAAACTAATGACATCTTCCGTGTATATGGAATGTAAAAACTATATGTTTATGGGGCCTTTAAAAAAGTCAGTGGCAGACTTGGCTTGCTGGCAGAAAAGGAAATAGCACATACACAATAAATCATATTGCATACCAATTGCAACAGACTTAGTAGTCACTAGTCAGTTTTGTTCCCTTTTAATTATGATAAAGAATTCCCCAGAAATACAATTAGTTACTAAGTATCCTACCAAATACTCTACCATACCATGTAGATTGTTGTATGCTTCACCCCTTGCTCCTTCTTCGAGATCTGATCTTTCTTCACGCTTGTGAGATGCTGAAGCAGATCTGTTACTCCATTTTGTACGAGATGATCCGTCAATTCCTTTAGCAGTGCTAGCTAGACCAGAAAATGACAAATAGCAACAGAAATTAACAGATTTTATTTACAGGCAGATCCCCTCAACCCACTTGTATGTTTAGTTTTAATTCAAGTTTTAATGGCTTAAGTCTTGTATTTAATTTTTGTTGCTTCAAATCCCTGGATAGATTATTAAACACAAATAAAAATGATATACAAAAAATCATCAGTTGGTACATGACTTTAAAATAAATGATTATTATTTTTTTATTTGCTAAATATTATGCTAATTTATGATGATTCAAAAGCCTTTCAAACTTATTCTGGGCAATCAAACTTGTTGGCCAGATAACTTGAACATAACACAAAATGTGCAAGTTGACCATTTCAGCAATGATACATTACAAGTCTTTTCATACCTTAATGCCATATGCTTCAAACATTTTTTCAAGATCCTGCAAAGTCAATAAAAAGTGCCATTTTTTTAGTGCGATGTTAACCCTAAAAACCAAGGCTATCAATTTTTTAACTGAGACATATTTGAATCTGTATTCATTTTTTTTCACGTGTATTGAATCCTACAGGGGTGGTGACAAATGATGTTGACCGGAAACTCTAGAATATGAAAGTCCCTGTTAATTTCTTATTTTAATACCAAATCAAAATGAAGATCAGTGATTTAACATGCATAGCGAAAGTCAAAATGTGTTACAAATCATATTTAGTGAATATTGAATCAGATTTTTAAATTTTGCACTTATACTGATCACATTAAAGTACCTGTCAGCTAAGCAGACAGTAAACAGTGCACTGAAACAATTTAAAAAGATTATCTATCTAGCATCCAGGTTGCATGAGAGCGGGACACTGCCCCTGTCAGTTAACCTACCCTGTATCATGGGGAATGTGACTCTGGGAAGATGAAAGAGTTTAAGTTAGAATCTAAGGCTAACACAGGCTATGTGCACAGTGTCTGTGTGAAGGTGAGATGTAATGTGCGCTGAAAGTGGTGTCTATAGTGGGGACGCTTGTTATGCACCTGGTAGTCAAGAATCTTACCTTCATGTCCATTTCTTTTCCATGTGGTCCCTAAAAGGCAAACATAAAATTGATACATTCAGATGAAAACGGAATATATTTATATTAAATGATAATTACCATATAAGCAGCTCCTTGGACCCAATGAGAATGAAAGAGATTGCGCTTACTTGCTGGGGTTTATTTACTAAAGGTGTTTTTTACTTTACATTATGAAATGTTGACCACAGTAAGCTTCTGCTCCAATAATAGTATGGATCAGCTCAACAACTTTTCCAGGTATGGAACTTTATGTTGCTTAGTAAATTCAAGGACATGAACTTGCAACTTTCTTACCATCGCCTGATTTTGTGAGCAAATTCCATTTTGTTTTTTAGGTTGTACTCAAATAAGTCGCGAGAACAAAAGACAGGCCCCCTTGTTCTGAAGCCCTAAGCTGACAATCTTTACAGAAGCCTATTTCACAAAACATAATGTGTTACTAAACTAGCTCACAAGTAAAGAACTTGGATGGTCAACAAGTGATTTATACATTTACTATAACTCAAATTAGGTATGGTGGATGAAAAGTGTGATGGAAAACCCCTCCACTAAGAATTAGGTAATAGCAGTCATTACTAAACACTCATCAACATCCACCAAACAAGCCAGTAGACCTGCTTTTCCCACATAAATCAGGCTGATGAGTCCCATTAAAGATGAAACAGCTTTGCACAGTGGTGATCTGGCTATTGTACTTCTTTCCCGAACTTTGTTTAAAGGCTGTCTAGTGCAGCGGACATTAGCTCTAAAAGGATCCATGTATAAAGGATATAGAGGCAAAAAGGGGTGATCAGTGTTAACCTTGTTTGGATGCGCCTTCCCAGACTCCCCTGCAGTGGTGGTATAATCCTTACGAAAAAATTACTGCAGTTTTTCTGAAGTAATACTGCAGTTTTTTGGACATGAAAAAACTGCAATACTGCACTTTTACTGCACATTTACTGCAGTTTTACTGCATTTGTACTTCACTTTACTGCAGTTTTACTGCAGTTATTTTTGTACGGAAGTACAAATGCAATAAAGCTGCAGTACATTGAAGTACAACTGTAGATTTGCAATAAAAAAAAAGTGCAGTAAAAGTGCAGTATTGCAGTTTTTTCATGTCCAAAAAACTGCAGTATTACTTCAGAAAAACTGCAGTAATTTTTTCATAAGGGTAGAACGATGAGATTTCTGTAGGAAAAACACGGCTTGTCTGGTGGATGTTGATCAGTGTTTAATAATACCTGCTATTACATTTACTATGGAATGTATAAACACATGTAAGGATGCAGGTTGGTACAGCATTGTTAAAATATTGTTGTTTTTTTTATTTGACATATTCCTCTGTTAAGTAAACAAAGTCACAATTTCCAACTACAACAGAAAACATGTAGATTATTAATTTACTCAAACTAAATACCTGAGGGCCTGGAGGCCCTGGGGGTCCCATCGGCCCCATGTCTCCACGTTCCCCTTTTTTCCCGTTGAGAGCTGGAGGCCCCTTAATAAAAAAAAAAGATAGAAAACATGGCTGCTAATAAACAAGATTTGGAGGTTATTTGTCCCCATTGATCAGGCTTTGTCAATAGGTAATAAAATGAAAATCCTAGTCAAGTACACACTTTACATCTCTTAGGATTCTAGATATTGCAAGGAAGTATCATAGAGGGTATGGGGCTTTAGGGGGTCAGAGTGTTTGTAGTGAGGCTTAAAAAAATTAAAACATGTAATACAATACTACATGACAGAAGAAACCTAGTGAGAAAGTATACGTAAAAATGATGTACAGAAAATATATGTCAAATACTGGACTGCCCTTGTTGGACATTTCTCATATATAATTCTGTTTCATTGTATCCGTAATATGATGTATAATGATATTACAAAAACTAATGATCAGGAACCCAAATGTTCTGCATGTAAAGGAGGATACTTACGTTTCCTGCTTCTCCTTTTTGACCTGGTTCACCCTAAAAATATCAGATAATTATAAATATGATTAAGATTTGTTTTATCTATTTTATGTATTTAAAATACGGTATGTTTCTCTCCTGGGTAGCCATGCTAAATAACATATTTTTCATTGCACAGATACACTTATTTGAATTTTGGGGGGGATTTAAAGGGTTTGACGTTATTTCTTCTGCGTTGAACATCATTACCTTCACTCACTTTTCTACTACAGGGCAGTGATATATAACCGGTACATCAAAATATACTCACCTTTTGACCTGGTGGCCCAGAAACACCTGTCTTCCCATCCAGTCCATTTTTGCCAGGAGATCCTGAACTTCCCTTTAGATGTAAGATAAGACATATAAGACACAGGTTATATATTATGGCAATATTATCTAAACAATAGGCTTGATATACTACACATGCACATCGCTGGATCGGCAGCTTTGATTATTTACCAATACCTCACCATTTCATTCAATTATTTTATTTGTACAGATGGTAGGGGTATCCAAACTTGTATTAATTACCGTATTGGCTCGAATATAGGCCGCACTTTTTTCCCCCACTTTAAGACTTTAAAGTGGGGGTGCGGCCTATATTCGGGGTCTAGCGCCCGACGCCCGGGACATGCAGTCCCGGGCGCCGGGCAGGCAGCGGGGTTAGGATACAGATCCCCCGCAGCAGTGCAGGGGACCTGCATCCTACTGTCTGATACGCTCAGACAGCCTCCCCTGCCGGTACTTCCCACGGGGGGGGTGCCGGCACGGGAGGTTGTCTAAGCGCATCGTGCGGATGCGTTTTACCTCTGCATCCCCCCCCGGACTTACCGGAGCAGACTCCCGGGTGTCTTACGGGGTCGGCGGGGGACATCTACGCAATACAACTTCCGGTGCCGGCACCGGAAGTTGTATTGCGTAGATGTCCCCCGCCGGCCCCGCAAGACACCCGGGAGTCTGCTCCGGTAAGTTGGGGGGGGCAGAGGAGGACAGTGCCAGCGTATCTCGGGGAGGGGGGACAGTGCCAGCGTATCTCGGGGAGGGAGGACAGTGCCAGCGTATCTCGGGGAGGGAGGACAGTGCCAGCGTATCTCGGGGAGGGAGGACAGTGCCAGCGTATCTCGGGGAGGGGGGACAGTGCCAGCGTATCTCGGGGAGGGGGGACAGTGCCAGCGTATCTCGGGGGGGGGGACAGTGCCAGCGTATCTCGGGGAGGGAG
This sequence comes from Spea bombifrons, assembly GCF_027358695.1. Lineage (NCBI taxonomy): Eukaryota > Metazoa > Chordata > Amphibia > Anura > Pelobatidae > Spea > Spea bombifrons. The sequence continues at coordinate 69,445,272 of NC_071090.1, read as the reverse complement.
GACAGTGGCAGCGTATGTCGGGGAGGGAGGACAGTGGTAGCGTATCTCGGAGAGGGAGGACAGTGGTAGCGTATCTCGGGGGGGGGGACAGAGTGGCCGCATGTTTTTTTGGTGCTTTTTTAAAGAAAAAAACTTTTTCTTTAAAAAAGCACCAAACTTTTAGGGGGCGGCCTATATACGGGGGCGGCCTATATCCGAGCCAATACGGTATATCTGACTATTTCATTATTATCCTGGGACCTCAGAAATAAGTCAAGAAGAAGAGATTTTAAACTCCCTAGCTATGAAACTATGTGGGTGACCATATGCGCCTGTTTTCAGGGACAGGTTCCTGACTCATCCTTCTGTCCAAATCAAATATTTTTTTTTTTTTTAAATAAAGTGGAAACTTATAACTAGCCAAAAAAAAAACACTCCTGTCCAGCTATCTACTGTCTTTCTATCTATTTATATATTATTTACCTTTTCCCCTTTCATTCCCTTTTCAGGAGTAGATTCTAGCTGTGAACATAAAGCATGTGTTAGCATTAAAGTGATGTGCACATTAAGTAATAATGAAGAAAATGTAATTGTAACTCATATGAAAAAAAAGCAAAACATGACTAAAGGTCCGCCTGCTTGAGGGTATCATATAAATCAGTACCACAATGCTGTGCATGGTGGGCATATCTTATAAGAAGAAACATATTACTGCAACAGATGTGCAATATAGAAATTACAGTATTTTAGTAGTGCTTTCCAGTGTTTCAATTATTTAGCTTAGGTTTCACATAATAAGGAAATGATGCCATAAAACTTTTTCTGTATTGTTTCACATAACAGCCTACAACTTTCTAATTGTAAAAATATTATTGTTACATATTACTTAAATATATTTTCAAGAAATTCTGTAACCCAGCCTACCGTAGTGCTTCCAGGAGGGCCTGGTCGACCTTCTGGACCCTGTAGAATGAGAGGTATTGCTTAACATAAGATTGTTAGCTCCCAAGAGCAGGGTCCTCTTCTTCTTTTGTATCAGTTTGTTATTGTATGTGATTTTAAATAATTTTACTCTGATGTAACTCTGTTTCAGAATGTGCTGGCACTATATAAATAAATGTAATTAACTGTTAAAGACACTGTGCAAGAAAGAGGATAATCTGTCTCCAGATATCTGTATATTGCCCTGTGTCAATTATTTTCTATAATAATGGCAGCATTAGCAAGTATACAGTGAAAATTAACAGGTAATACATCACATACTTAAAGAGATGTTGGCTGTATACCATATATGATGGATAATGCATGTACATGTATGAATAACAATATCAGTTTAAAGATCTATTATTAGTATTATTTATTGTTTTATATAGCACCATCATATTCCGTAGGGCTGTACAATGGGATTATATTGTTTAAACAAGGTATTAAATAAGATATTTGGATATAGAATGTTCATAAGCATATTTTACACAGCAAGAAAGGAAAACTGGCCTAATGCATAGTTACATTATGTACCAGGACTCTTAGCAATAAAATACAAAAATAAAAGGTCTGCAAGAAATGTTGTTGTATCTGCTCAAAAGCATATAATTGCTGTCTACAAGTTTTATATCTACTTCATGAGAATTATGTACAAATCACACAATAATTTGAAATTAGAATAGAATGGGTTATTGTAATAATTAAACATATTTACAAGGAAAAGTTTTTTTTAATGTGCTACCAATACTGAAACAAAATGCAGGATACAGTCCTTTACATAGAAAATGTTTGCCTATGCATTTTTATATTTAATGACACTTTGTAATGTACATCAGCACGTTAATACAGCTATAATGCTTAATTCCCCATGTTTTCTACATACCCTTGGTCCAGGTGGGCCAGTGTCACCCTTTTCACCTTTAAATCCTGATTTTCCTGGTTCTCCCTATAATAGTAAATGGAATAATTGTCTAACAGTATGACCACGTGTCGTAAAGAATGGATGAAAAAAATATTTAGCAGGCACAGGCTGGATTAAAATATGCAATAGGCAATTTATACCCTGGAGGCAACATATATGGTTACTAAAGAGCAGAATGCAAGGATCATGAATGGCCACGTATTAAGAGTACTTGATCCCTGTCAAGGCAACAGTTAATGTGTAATAATGCTAAATAATCAGTCAAGTTCATGAAATTATTGAAAGACTATACCTTCTCTCCTTTGACACCAAAACTTTTATCAAGAGATGCCACCTGTAAATAACAATACTGTATTATAGACTACTACTTATTATCTTTACTACTTATATATAAATAAACCATATTTAATTACTGAATAAACATCAAGAAGATATATATGCTACAAGAAAAGCACCCAGCGTGTATCACATTTATTCAACTTTGGTGGATATTCTATTAAACAGTCACATTGAAATAAATATATATGTAAGACTCACATGGAAACCATTAGTGATTTGTCATTGTGTGTTGTATGTTTAATGGCTATGACTTGAAGACAACTAGGTTTTATCTTTCCAAATTTCCAAATTTGTCAATTTTTATTTTTCTCCTACTACACTGACTTCAAAATCCAGGTATTTTTGCAGTACTACAAGTATGAACACTAAAGTCTTAAAACTGTTACATATTGCAGTTAGTTAAACTTTTCCTACTGTATATAATATTGGTTTGCATTAAAATATTACCAACCCTTTAACAAGACATGCCCAAAACACAAGATTTCTCTGAATTGAGTATGATGCTTACCACACTTCCAGGTAATCCAGGCTGTCCCTGTATAAATTGTAGTATATGTATATATATTTTACTGTTCAGCTTATTAACATCATTGTGACAGGTAAAACCATATTACATTACAGATTATTTAATAAACATAGAATTCGATGGCCATTCGTAACCATTGGCCAATCTAGTCTGCCCATTTTTAGTGATTTAAAAATTCAAACTTTAATATGTTCCCATGTGTTTCCCATGCATGTTAAAATTCCAATCACTGTATTGGAGATTGTTTCACTTATGCAGCACCCTCTTGCTAAAATACATCTTTCTAAGCCTGGCTACGAGATGGATGTACTGCTTAAAAACACCTTCCATGTCTATATCATAGCAAATGTTCTGCAAAGATCAACTATCCATGCAAGTAACATGCATAGAAAATATTTGGATTGAGTCCTTATTCTACACCCGATTATCCTTCCAACAACTGATGTTCTAGCTAGATTGGTTAGTTTAAATCATTGCTTCAAAAGAGACGCAAAAGATAGCCCTAAATCTGAATAATTTTACATTTCAAAGAGAATGAAAACGGATAACCATCAGGAAATCAATAAATAGAATGTATGAAAGGGTTAATATGACAATGGTAATTAAAAGCTGGTTCAAAACTTTAGGAACAAAAATTGTGAAGCTGGACATAATATATTATGCCAATACTATTTTTCTATCTGGAGTGATAAAGAAGCAGATATAGTTGGATGCAGAGAATGTAAATACACCGTTGCATACCATCAAATAGCATGCATACTTACAGAATCTCCCTTTTCTCCCTTTTTGCCATCAACACCCTGATGAAATTAAACATTGTTTAATAGGGATTTCATAAATACACTGGGTTATTCATTTGCCACAGCATGGAGGTTATCTGGACAATTATATATATATATATATATATACACACACATATACCGGTATATATATATATATATAAACGGTATAGATTTATCCTGAAAAATGAAACCTCTGGATATATCTGCAGTCATTATCTATTGTAAATATATACAACATCAACCTCTCCCCTTCAAAAAATATTCTTTGGAAAAAGAATAGACTTACATCTTTTCCTGGAGGTCCCACATCTCCTTTTGCTCCAGCTTCACCAAACCGTCCAGGAAGACCTACAGGACCCTGGACAGACAACAAGTGAAAAGAGGTTTTAGGTTTACAAAACAAATGTTCTGCCCATCTGGAATAAAAGACAACTATGTCAAATGCAAAAGTGCCCTTGTATCCCAGATGCGTTAGCTGATTAGCGGATTATGGTATGATGGACAGCTATAGGAATATGAAAATTATTAGATCCCACAAATTATATGGTAAATTAGTTTCATAGAAACTGTATGGAAATACAACTAAATCAGAATCACTCAATAAAAAGGGGGTAACACAAAATTGAAAAACCTCACAAGATGAGCACTAAGTGGTGAGAGGTATACACTGCTTTTATAAGTACCGTATGTTGCAATTGACATTTAGTGGTTTAGTACAGGATACTTGTAGTTATCTTTATAATATCCTTTGGTATAGAAGTCTTTTAACAACTTAACAACTTAATCTCTGTATAAGTTGTTTCTCATCACTCATTATTTCATGATGAATTTATGGTGACTGATGAGCGCATCTCACGTTACCCTTTGTCCTTTCTCTCCCGATTCGCCATTAAGTCCAGGTTCTCCCTAATAAAGAGAAATAAAGAAAATGAACATTATATCACCCATTTTAGAAAATAATTAACTTGTTCCGGTGATATCCTGTATCTTAACTATTCTTTTCTCTTGATTTTACTAATAGTTATGGTGATCAAAGAGATAAATCTCAACCAACGAGTAACAGTAAATTGTGAAGATAGGATAAACCATGGATAAAGGCCCCAACATAAAGTTGGATTCTTTTCTTTATACCATACTTTGGTGATACATAGTAACAGGCTTTTATAGGCTTACACAATTGAAGAAACCAGTAAACAGACACCCTTTAGAATGATCTTGGATCACATGGGTACATAACCTCAGAAGCATCATATCTTTGTATGATAGGCAGACACAATCTTAAAAACTACCGTAATGGCCAATGTCTAAAATTAGGTCTGACATACACCTGACATTTACGCATTGCAGAGTTTGCTTAAAAGTCTATTCCGTTTTTGTCTACGTTCTTTAGTAACAGTGAGCAAATTGGATCTCTCGATTTTATACCTTGTCCCCAGGCTCTCCTTTTTTTCCCGGATCACCCTGATGGAAGAAGAGTAAAATCATCATAACAAGAAACTATGCTACATTAAGGTCCTAAAAGGAGGGTTTGGCTAAAAGATTTGAAAATGAAAGATGCATTTTATTAAGAAACAACAACAACAATAAGGTAACAAATGCCATTAAATATGTCTATAAAACGCATGAAAGAAAAAAGAAAAAAATACCACAAAGGGACCTGTGGGTAGCAATGCAAACAATGGTATATATGGCAGAGCAGCATTCAATAAACTACTCATAACCAATGTGAAAAAGCAGTACCCCTGTGGGGTGTATTCACTAAAGTGAGTTTGCAGGAGAGCTGTGGTCTGACCAACTCCAATGAGCTTTACGTGCAAGAAGAGCTTGGCTGATTGAATAGAATTAATTACTGAATCAGTGAGAATAATTGAAAGTATCTGAATTATGCAGAGCTAGCTAACTCTTGCAAGATAAATTTACCAGTGTTGTCTCATTTTACCATATTTACCCTAAAGCTTTTCCTAAAATATTATGAATAAACATTCCAGTTGTGTGGTTGTAGTCCAGGGGTGTCCAACCTGCGGCCCTCCAGCTGCTGCATGACTACGTCTCCCATACTCCTCAGCCAGCCCCTTAGCTGAAAGAGCATTATGGGAGATGTAGTCCTGCAGCAGCTGGAGGGCCTCAGGTTGGCCCCCTCTTGTAGTCCATCCATTTTCCAAATGTCATTGCTTTATATATAGGGGTTTTGTTACTAGCTACACAATCTGCACATGGCAAACACCACGATAAACTTAATATATTATAGATTTAGTTCATGAAATTACTGTCCTGTGAGGACTCTACTGTTGACTTTTTACTTACATCTTTACCTCTTAGTCCAGGTTGTCCAAGTGTTCCAGGTACTCCAGGCTCACCTTTCTCACCTTGTCCACCACTATCTCCCTGTTCGAAAAACAAAAACATCATAATTTTAAACCATGCCCATTATTGGAGATGTGTGAGCGATGCAAGTGCAGTACCATTCTGTTACAATACTAATCTATAGATGGAACATATTTACTGTAGTCTAATTATTTTTCAGGACTCAAAAATCTAGAACTGTTCTTCGGCAAGGAAAAAATTACTATTCACTATTAAGAGTTCAAGTGCTTGTCTTTTTGTCTGTATGCATTTTATTTAGAAGCATTTTAATGTTCAACCAACAGGACATCAGGATAAATTATCACATGGAGAGGAAGCAGTGCTTTGTTTCACTTACAAGACAAAAAATAAGGCAATATATTTTAGCCACTAATCTCCAAGTTAACAAAATCAACATGACTGTCAAACATGATAACTTACTTTTTGTCCAGGTTTTCCTGACAATCCTATGTTCCCCTACAAACAAAGAAACAGAAGTGTTCGCTAATGCTAAAATGTCAAGCAACTTTTTTGAGAAACATTAAACATTGTGCTCCCGGAACTAACAGCCTCTTTCATAGCATTATGCTAGACTTATTATATGCAAGATTATTTAATTGCCTTCATAGTTTCAACTACAATCTGGACCAGAGTTTCCATTGCAATCAAAAGAACTTAAATTTAGTCATGCATAAGAATATATAGAGACATTTTAGTTTAGTATAGTATAGTATGAGCTACTGTATATATATAAAACCCATTTACTCACTCTTTCTCCAAGATCTCCTTTTAATCCTGGCTGCCCGGGAATACCAAATCCTGGTTCTCCCTTAAAAAAATAAAATCAATGTGGCCAACAGATAAATATATGGCTTTATATACAGCCCTGGAGTGCCCATTTGGCACACCAGGCAAATGACCAGTGGGCACTCTATACTCACCCGATCTGCCTCTCCAATGGCAACCCACATATTTTTTACGCAGTGTACTAAATTGTTACAGAAAGATCCTTGTATGGCATAAAGTGTATAAGTAACTATAAAATAGCTATTTTCTTTTTATATAGTGCCATCAATGTATGCAGTACTTTTTATAGTACATTCAAAGGATATGACAAAACCAGAATTGACAAACTGAGACAAATAGATACGATAAAGGTAAAAAGGGTCCTGCTTCCAAGCAGCATAGCTTAGAAGCAATGATCTTTTAATTTCTATTGCTGTACCTTCACTCCTTTGTCTCCTTGTTCTCCTTTGGTGCCTTTGGGTCCCAGTGGTCCAACGGGTCCAATATCACCCTACCAAAAAAATACACGCAGGAAATGTGAGAGTCAGTGGGGATCCAATTTAAAAGTTACATGGTGTATATGAGATGGTGTATATTTGATACATAGTAAATATACTGAGCATCAGAAAAGCTCTTCTTGGCAGCGGCTGAATTGTTTTAGCCACCTTGGACTTCTAGCTACATGGCAGAGGGTTCTAGAGTTGTAAACGTGGTATTATCACTATTTTAATCAGTGGCATGTTCTTGCTCTGCACCCGAATCAGTTTTATTATGTTTTCATAGAAAATGCAAACTGTACTATTTTTTCCAAGGGATTCAGGTAGGGTTATAATATACAGAATGTTACACTGTATCACTGTACATACATATATATATATATATATATATATATATATACATACACGCCACACATATGACATATATAGCCTACAAAAGGTATATTTTTGAGGACTTACCCGGGAACCCTTTTTACCAGTAGGTCCAATTACCTAAGGAATGTAAGAAATATACTGGTGAGTTATCTGAAGCCAATAATTTTGGTGTACTTGAAACATTGACTAAAGGGTAATTTACCCTAAAATTAAGAAAAACAGATTTATGATTTTACTTATCTTAGTGCACATAGTGAACATGCCCTACAATCATATGGAGGGCCTCATGCTGGTTGAGAATCATGGGGGTTGCCTCATTAACATTTATTTTACTTTACCATGTATACTTACAGTTCCTTAAAAATGTACGCATAAATACAATGAAAATCAAAAGTGCTAGAAAAAAATAATTTTATAACTGATCAATTCCTGGTTTCAGCACCTGTCTTTAGTACTCGTATGCAATAAACTATATTAAACATTCTAATTTCTAGATTCTGTATTATTTTTGGGTAAATTAATCATTGGAAACTAATGAACTTATAAAATACATAGCCCAAACACTTTTAATTTTTTAATGGCTTTTATAAAATGTATTCAATGTATTTAAACATATTTCACCCAACATTAGGTTAACATTGATTATAATTACCCCCATAGCTGGAGCTCCAGGAAAACCTTGCAGTCCCTATAAATGGGAAACAAAGAATACATATAAAAACAGTACTTGTCTGATGGAACTATACTATGTGTAGAAATATTCATTATGTTACCAAAATATCTCCTAAAGCTAAATATGATTCTTCCATGCAGGTGTGCTTTATAAACACAGATTTTTTTCTATAAGAATGCATTTAAAATAAACCTTTAAAATAATTGGCTTTTAACTTTAATTTTCAAAGAAATATGGCCACATTGAATTGCAGGCATATCATTAAAAATGACTAATCTCCTTTTATTTTCTAAACATATTTTCTTACCTGATCTCCTTTTTGGCCAATAGGTCCAGGAAGACCCTGTTTACAGACAAATACTTGTTTAGCACTTATTATATCACTCAAGCAATCACAGCCCAGAAAATTGCACTTCTAAAACTAGGATGCGTGATCATGTCCACTTATTCCGATAACAGATTCAAATTCTGTGGCAATTATTTTTATGCCATTTGCTCCCGTTACAAGAAAAGTCCAGTGCATTTTTACTACAGAACCTGAGAAAAAGTCTGTATTTAAAACTTAAAAAATGTATCCATGTGGGGTAATATTCTACTCAGGGGATGTTGTTGAACATAAATTAGGCCTTTTTTAAGTTGACCTTATTTATGGAAGAAATCTTAATTAAAATTGCCAAAATTAATTTTTTACTGTTTTTTACACAATAGATGACAATATATAATTTGTGTGGATACACTAAAAACGGAAAAGAGGAATCATGGTCAAGCAAAGAAATGCTATAATTGCAAAAAAAAAAACAACCTCCAGTCACTTAGTCGGGTAAAACCCCGGTCACAATGGGGTTAATGCTAGTTGCCTCCTGGTTCCAATGAGGTATTGTGGCAGGATGTGACACAAAAATAATCAAAATCCACAAAGCACCTTCTGCCTTGATGTTTCTTAAAAACACTCCCAACATCAAAATTGTCAAAGACGGCCAGTGTGATTGGAAATATGTCTAGAGAAGATTTTTTCTAACCCTTTTTGGGGGCTTTAGTGACACATTCTTAGCCTGGTAAGGCTTTTAGAGTAAGAATATTGCATGTTATGTACAGAAATGTACAGATGCTTTTTTGTTAATGTAATGTTGCCCTATTTTTACTACTGCGTTGTTCAAGTGATTTTAGGCAGCCAACACTTATGTTTAAAAAAAGGAATCACTTAATAAGTTATTTTTTACTTACGGCAATCCCGGAAGGACCACTTAGTCCCACATCACCACGTTCTCCCTGTAGCAAAATATTGTGTGAAAAACTACATTTTAGAGAACAGTACCATGTTTTTTGTTTGCTTGTTTCAATCTGAAACCTTCTTCATAAGGTGCCAAATGTTGCTGTCTTTTTTTTAAATGTCGTCAAACTAAATGTTCTTGATTATTTATGTAATTAATTTCAGTACTTTCTTTATTTCTGTTCCCTTGCAATGGCGTGTGAAATCCACGATAAGGTACCACTGTCAAATTAAATGCTTAAAAATATTTATCGCTCCATACAGAGCTATATTTAAATCATGCTAAGTTAGCTAAGGGCATTAAAAATGGTATATTCTCTGCAGAGGACTTGTCTAATAGAACTATGGAGGGAAAACCACCTGGCTTGGTAGAGTTGTGTTCCAAAGTTGCAGATGGAACTGGAAAGGGACTATGGCTATTGAGTTTGAACACTGAGATGGAAGGAATTATATTGCTATTAGGTTTTACTGTAGGTTTTATACAATTATTATGGATGCTATAGCATAGAGAGATTGTATTAGCACATGTTTAGCTTTTTAGTTGGTCATAAAATAATTGAGTTCACGTAAATCCAGCTGCTGGTAGAATATGTATGCGGCTGTACACTACGTTCTTACACTCGCACAACATCAAGCTGCTTGTATCCAGCCCATAGCCATTCATTAAAGCACTGGATATGCTGCAAGAGTAAGGTGAGTGGCCCACCAGGCATTTGCCCAGTTTCTAGATGGCCAGTTTGAGTCTGAGCACTAGTGCAACTTGGATAAACTGGGCTGAACTCACTCCATGTTCATAGAGTAACTAAAACCTTTTGCGGCATTTAAGAAAAAAAGTTGTAAACTATAAAGGCTATAAAGAGTGATGACCTCTGTTCAGATATGAAACTGACCTTTTCTCCCTTTTCTCCATCTTGACCTTTTTTGCCCTAAAAGTAAAATAGGAAACAAAAATGGCAGGTACTGGAATTTTGTTACAGAGAATATAGAAACATGTACTCATATTATTCTATATGATGCCATCTTACCCTCAATCCAGGTACCCCTTCCACACCTTGGATTCCTTGGGCACCCTTAACAAAAATAAACAGCTTTGTATTATCTTTTCTATACTTTTTCTCTTCACATCACAAACATAAATCAATTATCATTGATCTAACTAGCAAGGATCTAGTGTATAAGGAGCTCGCTATGCTTCTGCTACAAAACTAACACATTGTTTGATTAATGCACAAATCCCATGCTAATATTGCAAATATCAATATTTCACATATATTCGAAATCCACTTTTCTTCTCTTTTCATCAATTGAGAAAGACGAAATATAGAAAATGAAATATATTGAAATGAAATATGTTATTCTGTATTGATGCATATTCCTATAATACTATCTGTGTTTGCAAGTTTACAATAACATTTGCTTGGTCCCTATGTTAAGAATACTAAGCAGGGAAGTCTACCAAAGTATATTACTGATTGCAAGCTTGTGTGCAGGACCCTCTATACATAATGTAACAGTTTGTAATGGTTTGGCTGAGTCTGTCAAATCCACTGTTGTTATACCCTTTATTTATTTTATTACAGTAAGAAGCTCCTTGTAAATTGTTGGCCGTACATAAATTAAAGACAGTAATACTAGTAGTATAAGGTTTTATTAATCGTACATACCTTTGGCCCTGGAGGCCCAATGGATCCAATAGAGCCCTAAAATAAATACATATTAAAAAATAAATACAGATATCCATTGAGTTATTCTACAGCAACTTGTCTAAAACTTCCCCTAGCAGCAAGCGGCACGCATGTAACTCTGGCAAGAACTTCAGCAGAACCTGGCTTTGCATTAACAAGCTGAAATCATGTGGGTCTTTATGTTTTTAATCAATGAAGGAGGCAATGTGAAGCCTTTTCTTGAAATTATATTTTGAGGGCTGCTAAGACAATGTATACACTCTTTGCTATTTAACTTTACAAGGAAAAAATTGAAATTGCATGTGCATTTATTCATTTACTGTTGCATTTTTTTGCTGAGTACATTGCTGATGATCTCAGTGTATATATATATATATATATATATATATATATATATATATATATATATATACACACACCGGTATATATATAAAATTATTTGTACCTTTTCTCCTGGTATTCCTATTAAACCGGGAATGCCTGGAACTCCTATACCCGCATCTCCCTGCGATAGAATGGCAGATCAGAATATAAAATCATTGGCAATACATAGTCTATGGTAATAGTTAAATGCCAACACAAAATAGTATCTGGATTCTCTATTGCAATCTGCATTACAGAAAGAAATTAAAAAAAATGGTTAGATTACATGATTAACGTCACTTTGCTAAAGGTGCACTTACAAAACAGATTTACTAGTTATTAATAGATTAATTAAAATAAAGCTGTGCATTGATACAGCCATTTGGATGAACTTGTACAAGAAGAGGCTTTTCTCAGACTTAATTCTTTAACCATGCAACGTTTTGCCTTACTTATAATTTTAGCTGGGGGCAATTAATTGCCATGTGACATAAAACAGGCAGCGATAGGCTGCTGTCGTACAAGCATAAACTACTTTTTAAAAAGGTTTGTGTTCATGATTAAATAACCAGAGAAAATAATAAAATGACAGATATGCTAAAGTTTTTTCCTTACAAGAATTTGCCTAAGGTAATAAAAAGCTGTTGGCCTGAGTGGGAAATGCAAAACGGTACGCTGTACAGTACACATTAGTATAAAATGGGGGAACTACATAGGTCAATTTGTTTATGTCTATTACTTCCAATATTATTAATATATTGGGGGAACCACTGACATGACCTCTCAATCTCTTTTGGTAATAGTGAGAGTAAAATGATCATTCCTATATTTACTAGAACTATACTTGATGAGGAGATGAACAAGTGTAGTTCTCGTCAGTGGCATGGTCATCAAGTAAATAAAAGTTACTATTTAAAAAATATAGATTGTATTAACCTGTATATGCTCTAAAAATATTACCTTTTCGCCTTTAATTCCTGGAACTCCTGGAAAACCATCCAGACCAATTGGGCCAGGTAAACCAGCTCTTCCCTTGAATCAAAATATTAATATGTCTCATCATCTGTGACTTTTGTACAATATTACAAGTTGGATGATATGCTCCTATGAAATTGAGATTTGTTTAGGAATCTGTTCCTTAAATCACTACAATCTCAATATATCTAACACATTCTGGAACTTATCTTCTCAAAATATTTATTCTCATTTATGGCGGATGACAAAAAAGGCAGATTCACTAGAAAATGTATTTATCACATACAGAATTTGTAACTATCCAAGTGAGAACAGCTTTACACATTTCTAAAAGCACAACCAAATTCATATATCAAAACTACCTAGAGTTGACACTTTTACAATAGGTGTAATTGGTGTGGATATATTTTGTTTAAAAATAAAGGGCTATTTTAACTCAAAGAAGCATAACAACAGATGTTAATATGGCTACTCTTATGGTATACTCATAAGAGGGGCTTCTAATACATATATTGTATATGGTTTGTTTCACCCTTCATGTGGTAATTTGGTGCACAGAGCTGTAAAAAGTAGGGTTTAGAAAAAGGGAAAGATCTGCTTTAATAAACCCCGTTCTTGTCTTGAAGGGATACTTCAAGTACGTAAGAGTGTGTCCCTACATCACAGAAATTGTGCAAACAGGTTAAAGGGTGTCCTAGAGTACGCAACTTACAGCTTCTCCTTGGTCCCCTCTATCACCTTTTGGTCCAGCTTTTCCACGAATGCCCTAAATAAATCGAAAGCAATTGAAATACCAAAATCAAACTTACTTTCACAAGCTTTTAAACTAAACTTATAGTTAGCAGGTACTTTTACGATAGTCAAATTTGAAACACTCCTAACATCTTTTGGAAATGTTTGATATGCACACTGTAGGTCTATTGTAAGAGGAGCTTTAGGTAGTATAATTATAATCCATGATGTGAGAGTATAGGTATGAGCCTGGGGGTACAGTCTTTTATTTGAAGAAGGGAAACTGAGTCTGGATTTCGATAAACCCATACAGTACCTAACAGAGAGAAGAAAGATCCTGGAAACGGTGTTCAAAGAGAGTGACAGGTTTAGCTACACAAGGAATACTACATGGGAATAGGGAAAACAAACATTCTTGACTGATTGACTGTGGGGATTTAGGAATGATAATTCAGACATTTCCAGGTAAAGGCATGAGAGACGTGCTCTGTGGCAGATCATTCTAAAGCTACTCTTACACACTGGCTTTCAAGGCAAATCATCTCTGCTTACCTGGCTCCCTGTTTCTCCAGGTTCACCCTAAAACAAGAAGATATATTAATGAAATGCAGATTTAATGTTGATAAAAAAGAATAAATTAGATATTTTGTAGAAAATGTACCTTATATCACTGTTTGAAGAAAAATCTACACACAGTTTTAACATATGTGACAAATATATATTCGACAGCTTCTAGAACAGCACTTTTGTTTTGAGTAGCTTAGTTTGTACTGCCCTTTTGAGTAGAACATGGTTCCAAGACCTCTTCTGGTATAAAGAAAGGACTCTGCATCATTAAAACGTATTCTACCAATAATTTACTGAATAAAATGCTGGTCCATAGATTATGCAAATAGACCAGAAAAAAAATGTTTTGTTTTTGGTCCTTTTGTTTCAGTTCGGATGCAATTTGGAAACAAAATTCTTTGTCACTCACACTTACTCACACTGGAAAATGAGACAAGGACATGGAGACAGTGTGAGAGAGAGAACATTAGATGACCGAGCGAGAGTGTGAGGGAGTGTGGGTGTGAGACAGTAAAAGAGCAACAAAATGCTAACAAAAATTTGGGGTTCTCTGCTTCATTTTGATTTGTTTTGATATGAGGGTCCCTGTTGGTTTGTTAGACAATCAAAGAAATTAACAGATTTTGCAAAACTGCACCAGAAAAATACTCTTGACTGTAGCCAATATGGTCACTACATAAATACAATATCTAGACTTAATTTCTAGAATTCTCTTATCTCTTGGAACATCCATAAAACATATAAATCACCCCAGGGAGATATTATGTTATTGTATTCAAGACCTACCGTATTTGCTCGATTATAAGACGAGGTGTTTTTCAGAGCAAATGCTCTGAAAAATACCCCTTGTCTTCTAATTGGGGTCGTCTTCTAATCAGACCTCAAATAGAGGTCTGATTATGAGACTAAGATCCAGATCCCCCGCACCGCTGCAGGGGACCTGGATCCTCCTGTCCCCCCCCCCCATTTAACACCCCCTGACACACACACTTACTGGTGCTTCCTGCTGTATTGCCGGGGCAGCCGGTTGACGTCTACGCGATCCGCGTAGACAACGTCCGCTGCAGCCGGAAGGAGGTGTGGCTAGCAGCGGGGGTTGTCTGCGTCCGTCGCGCATACCTTCCCCGACTGTCAGAGATCAGACTGTCTGATCTCTGATAGCCGGGGAAGGTATGCGCGACAGACGCAGACAAACCTCCGCAGCCAACTCCACCTCCTTCCGGCTGCAGCGGAAGGAGACGTCAACCCGCTGCCCCGGCAATACAGCAGGAAATTGGAAGCACCGGTAAGTAAGTAAGTAAGTTAGTGTGTGTGTGTGTTTTAAATGGGGGCATAGGGCATTTCTGGAATGCCTTATACCCCTATATGCCACTCTGGCACTTAGGGGGTTAAAAGGCATATTATGGGGCAGAGTGGCATATAGGGAGGTATAAGGCATTTCAGTAGGCAGAGTGGCGTTAAGGGGGCATTTAATAGAGCACTCTGCCTCCTGAAATGCCTTATACCTCCCTATATGCCACTCTGCCCCATAATATGCATTTTAACCCCCTAAATGCCAGAGTGGCATATAGGGGTATAAGGCATTTCTGGAGGCAGAGTGGCACATAGGGGGTCAAAAGGCATACCATGGGGCACAGTGGCATATAGAGGGTTAAAGGCATTTCATGGGCCACAGTGCCATATTGGTGTGGCAAGCCTGGGGGCAGATGTGCGTAACTGGGGGGCAGGTTGGAAAATACAAGGAAATAAAAACAAAAAAAATATTTTTCTCAATCATAGCTTTTATTAAAAAAAATTGTTTACATGAATTAACATTTACTGGTAAAACTTTTTTCCTTTAGGGTCGTCTTATATTCAGGCTTTTTCTTTTTTTCCTAAATTAATATTCAGATTTTGGGGGGTCGTCTTATAATCGAGCAAATAGGGTATATAGTGCAGCACCTAGCTCACTTTTGTGTACTTTTATTCATGTCACTTTTTGCATGAAAGAGTTTTAAATAGTTATAAACATAGTTATAAACACTAACCTTTACTGAAATACCCGGTGGCCCCTGTGGTCCAGGAAATCCTGGAAGTCCGGGTGGTCCTGGAAGCCCGGGAACTCCTGGCTGGCCTTTAGATCCCTAGGGAGAAGTGAATAATGACTATAAGGACATGCTCATAAAGCATAGAAAGCATCACAATTTCAAATCACATATTAAAAAACTTTAAACCACAAAAATTCAAACCACATATGCTAGTGTAGTATCCATATTTATATATACATATCTATCATAGTAATTTTTGGTAAATAGTGTATGGAAATAACATGTCCACTCAATGCACTTACTACATACCAAGTAAATGTAAACTATATTCTATAAAATATATACTTACAGGAGGTCCCGGTATCCCACTGACACCAGCCATTCCATCGAGACCCCCTAGCACATAGCCAGGCTCCCCCTGTCATATAAAGTAGGAAAAAAGTGATACAACAAACGATTCATCCAACACATTACACATACATCGCATTGCTTTATGAAATAATGCTCTTCATTCTGACCAGTTTTACTTGATGGTGGTTTATGGTTGATAGATCATATTGCATACATTTTGCAAACGTTAGCGTACACATCTTGTGAAACCACCCTTTTAAATTTCCTTTGATAAATGAAACCTTTACTGTATTCTGGAACTTATTAATAATGGCATAACACATTTTATTTTGTGATTCAGGGCACAGGCAAAATAGAATTCTAAACATTGAAAATTATAGATCTACTGTCTTTAATAGTTTTCCCTATTTTTAATACAAATAATGTATAAAAATGTTGGATTTAAAAAGGTTAAAAAGAGGGACTTAATTATTGCCTTACCCACTGTATGCTTCATGCACCTTTCTGTACCCAGCCCCTTTTAATAATTCCCTATCCCCTTTTGTCCCATCTAATATCTGATTTTTGCTGCCTAGATCTGGGGAGTGCCAGTAAAGGTACATCTGATCCTGATTTTAATTAGGTATATCGGGAAATACTTACCCTGTCTCCTTTTGGCCCAGGTTGTCCTGGATATCCTTGAGGTCCCTGATGTAAAACCAATGTTAACTCAAGAATATGTAATATCAGAATCCTACAGGACATTCTATAGATATGTTCGACATGATCCAGACCTCTGTATAACAGCTATTAATGCAACTGACAGCATGCACTACATTGTGTTATGCCAATGGAAAGCCCACTAGGAAGAATATCAACACAATTGGGGGCTGTATTCATTAGATCATGACTTAATGGGGGCGACAAACACAACAATTTGCTGACTATGCTAAGCCTGAAACAGTAATGCATAATTTACAGTTAAATCTGTCAGATGGCTTTTAAAAAAAATCTCACTATTTTAATAACTTAGAATGGGGAACATTTCAGAGGCTTGGAAAGAACTATATTTAATGTCTCCAGAGCATAAAAATCCAAATGATGCTGCCATACATGCTAGATATGCAGGGGCAAATCATATAAGTTATTTGGCCGCCCAGCAGGTATTATACCTTTTTTCATTGTTTGTTGGGCTGAATATTGTTTTTTGATGATACTTAACAGCGATGCTATAAAATATAATTAAAAACTGAAATCTTCTTATATTATAATGCATTATGCACTGCCAGGTTTGCCCTTCCAGGAGCGGATGCTCTATGGGTTAGGCTCTACATAATATATATGAAATATTCAACTCTATAAAATACATGACATTTAGTGAATACACAATCACGCATTACATATATTGTTAAATTAACTATTTATAACTTAAATTAAAAAAATAATTCTTGCATTGTAGCATTGTACCTGCATTGTCAATTATAGAAATACTTACGGGATCACCTAGGAAGCCTTTATGGCCCTACAAAGAAAATGTGAATATTTTATTAGTTTGACATTTGTTTGAATCCCCCAAACTATAGTATCTGTTTTAAAATCCATATGACTACATTATTTGTTATAGGTTAAGACTTCCTACTGTACATTGGGCCAGCCCCAGGTCAGAGGGTGCCAGCCCCAACCTGGGACCTATAAACAACATAGAATTACGTATCAATGTACTTACCATCTGTCCAGGTGGTCCAGGAGGACCAGTACGACCAGGACGTCCAGGAAGCCCAGGAACCCCGTCTTGACCAGGGAGACCCTAGAAATATAGCAAATAGTTCAAGATGATGAATTTACAATAAAATACTGATCACTGTTATATTTTATAATAATGTTGCTCATTAAGGCAATTTCCACCTCTATAATATTTGATGTATGCACTATGCAGTACCAAACTTCTGTGTTATATCAACAAATATTCTATTTCACAGTATATCAACTTATATAACTTGAGCCAATTTAAAAAAGGTTTACCGCCAACTACTAAAATCTACAGTATGGAGTCAACTTAAGGTGAAGAACTGTTCTACAGGAGAGAAATATATAGTATGTTTACTCACCCGCTCTCCCTTCTCTCCTTTGGAATTTAAATTGAAGGGATCAAACCCACCAGTTTGTAGACCTGTAAAACTCTATCAAAACATAATAAGGAAACATAAAATAACCATTTTGTAAGCTATTAATGTATGCAATTTAATTGACACTTAAACATCATGAAGCACCAAGGCACAAGTATGGGGCTTAATTCTAACAGTTCACACACATGCTATAGCTACAAAACCTTTTTTGTAGGGCCATCAGTAGCCTTTCTAACCATGTAGTCATGTAGTGACTTCTGATAAATTATCAATATATTATTCAAGTCAAAATGCATATGTACAGCTACTATGTTTTTTTAATGTCATCTAATGTGTATCCTTCTTCCTTTTCATTAACACTCTACCTAATTCTGAAAAGTAATTCCAACATCTGAGCAAATTAAGAAAAAAAAATAACTCACTGAATCTCCTGGAGGTCCCCTTGCACCCTATAGAAAAGTAAAACAAAAATCAGTTGGTGTTTAATTTAAAAAAGTACAAATTAGAAACCCATTCACTGCTGATTTTGACACTAAACATTTATTAAGAAGATTACTGACCAATATCTCCACCCAAATAGTTTCTACTTATCTTCAGGATCATCAACTTAGATTACTGAAATTATTGACTACTTTGGATTTAAAAAAGTTAGAAACATGTATTTTACCTTTTCTCCTTTTTGTCCCTGCAAACAATATAAACATAAAGCTGTATTATTTTATAAAATCAACGTACAGTACAATAGAAGATAAGACACAGGTAGTATCATTCTATAGTTTGGAGATAAGATGAAAAATCTGGGGCATGATACATACAAATACAATTGAGGGTTAAACAATGTACAGTAGGCCCATAGAGGTTGATTTAAAAAAAAAATGACAATACGTGGCATTGTATAAAATTAGATAATCCTTCCTTTAAATTTAATGCCCCCCCCCTGAACCAATGGGGAAGGGGGATATGACTGCTGGCCTATGCAGGGATGCTTTCTGTTCCTCTCATTCATTGGCTGTTTACAACTTTGTATCAAGCAGGTATACAAAAGTGGTGGCACTTTATTACTCCCTTTTCAACCAGGATCAGGCAGGGAGAAGATCTGGAACTTCACAACCCTCCCACCTGGAATAGATTGCTAGGAAGACTAATATTGGTATTTCAGGAACAGCGGCAGTGGTGGCCAACACAACTGGTTTGAAGCTCTAGGTGAATATGGTGAGTGTATCTGCCTGACGTGCTTTGTCGTCAGCTGGCAGTGGTTTCTTCCACAATTTCTCTGGTGATTTACATGGATTAATATTCTGTTGAGTCACAGCTGTGGTTTGTGGTCACCTTGCCAGCACCTAACTATATGGTATCCGCAACTGCGAAATTGGGAAAGACCAAGCCAGTGTGGGCTGCGGTGCAATACTAGTTTGAAACGCTTGGTGTATTTGTTGGGTATATCTGCCTGATGTGCTAAATCAGCGATCAGCTGACAGGTGGTTAATGTCCTCAAGCCTGGCGGTGAATATGTGTTCAATAAAGCAGTGGCCAAGCCCTTGCTCACATATTTTTGTCTGGTGTCTTATAAGGGAAGAGTAAAGTTATTTACTATATCTGTATGGATGCTATTGGCCAGTCATGTAAGAGAAATACTCAGTTTCAATGTAGTAATGTTACCTTTCCACATGTGATATTGCAGTGTCTCTCCTGATTCACAGGTGGTGGCTCTGGCATCTCAGGTTTCTCAAAGGATTCCTGCTTAACAAACTGAAAATTAGAAAACAGTGATTAAAAAGATAACATCGCAACAAACAGTTCTTTAATTCATGTCTTCAAAGGCATTTTTAAAAGATCTCCACAAATTGATTACATATATGATTACATATAGCTTGTTTAAATCACGATAACTAATCATTTTAGAGAAGAAGAAAACACAAACAATTTGGCCTGTTGAGGGTTGCAACAGTACAGTAGTTCACAGTGCTCCACAGAAAAGTACTATGTTGAGTGGGCACATTAAGTGCACGCTATCTGGAGGTGATGGGCAATGTACCCTCAATACATTATTTCACCAACAGACAGCACATTCTGAGTTTATGAATAATAATAATTATAATAATATATCTCATTTACTACTCCCAATTTTTCTCTGTTTTAGTAGGGTAATTATATGTTATCTAAGTTATGTAAGTATTTATATGTTGTACATCAACAGAGCAAATTTGAATTATTTCTAAAATGTTAGATGCACATACGTGTGTGTGTGTAGTGTGTTAAAATGCATATTATACCCATGATTTTTCAAAACCTATGGAGCTACATAAATAAAACCACATACACTCCACTCACTTAACAAATTGTGCACCAAAACTGCTTTCATTAATAGGGTTCTGCTTTATGATCTGTTTTGGTATTTACATGAAAAGAAAACAGATTATTAAACTCCTTAATGGAATGTGCACAAAACACATAAAATGAACAATGCATTTCATGTAATTAGTACATACTATTCATGGGTCTTGGGACTTACCTCAGTAGTATATGCTTTAGGCAGTTGTTCTGTTTCTGTGCAAATGGTATCTATTAGGTCCTGTATAATTAGTGGGAAGTCATCGAAACTGCTGATAAAGAAGATGTTCTCCAGGTTTCTGTGCATCATGATACCCTTCAACTCATCCACATCTGCAGCACCCACTCCTATAGCAATCATCCGAATGCCTAAAAGATGGTTTAGTGAGTATGTCTGTACAATATGGAAACAAATTAACTGCACCATGCTTACATAAACTTGCACCTACATGTGGATGTATTGACTATTACAAAATAATCTATTAGTCACAATAAGCATGTGTGTAGGGGCACCAAAGGTTTTGGGACCAGCAGTATATCACTGTATAATCTGTCCACTTTACAGTCACCGATCACATAGCAGGAGTTGCTTCCTAGACTATGTGTTGGGATACATCGTTTCTCAGAAGGAAAAACATGAATTATAAGGTGATATATTTTATTATAAACATTATAAACTGTCAAGTGGTATGTCAAAATGTAAACTCCGTGGTGTACTTTATGGTCCACCAATTGACAAATATTTTTTTGGTGACCAGAAGCTTTAAGTGATAATCCTAACAGAATATACTGAAAGCACTAATTAAAATAATAATCTGCAACACCTCATTGATAGATCAGACAACCAGAAAATAATGTACATAAAAGAACCTATAAAAATTTACCAGTTTACCAAGGGGAAAACTTATTAGATGACAGTTATGCCCAGTAATTTATTTAAATTGGAGACTTGCCCAGTAGAAATGTTAACCTGGCAAATGAGCATTTCCACTAAATTAAGAGTCTATTAAAAACCGCTTTGCCTTTGGGTCTGTGTATCTGGAAGGCAAGTTCCGCTCTGGTCTGGCTCACCTCAGAATTTGGTACAGCCGCCTTGTCTAGATTGTCCACCTAAAAACTAAAGGCTTGCAATGGTATAAAAAGGGATACATATGCTCACAGGGATATATTTCTATAAAGGTAACAGGTCACCTAACTCTAGCTGATATTAATTATTACTTGAGCTTTCATGCCAAATCATTTCACGATAATAAGTAGGGCATGCTGATGAAAATAGGCGTAACATCTTCAACTCCTACCTGGCCACCCAGCTGAAAGTCACCACTGTATACATGTACATTGTGTAAAAAAAATCATTTTTTTGGTAAGACATCAAATTAACTGGAAGATTTAACAATGAAAAAGAGAGGACAAAAATATGAGAAATATGTTTACCTAATGCATGAGCCACTCTGGCAGGCTGTATGACATTGTCCTGTGACCTCCCATCAGTTACCAGCACTAGGATATGAGGAGAAGATGGCCTCATCCCCTTTGACACCTGAAACATTTCCTTCAGCACATGTCCAATACCCCGACCTGGCAGCAGGGGAGGAAAAAAAATCATTGTAACAGAACAAAAGGGGCACTTAATAACCATACGCTGGTGCCTAGAAGAAGTGGCAAGGAAGGACCTTAAAATAATTCACATAATGTCTATATGACACATTCGCAATTTAAAATCAAATATTTTTGAGGCATTGTGAAAAACCAATGTGACCAAGCAGAGGGTACACAAGCAGTGTACTCAACAGGAATACAATTGTCGAAAGAAGAACTACACCCTTGGTATATAAGCAAAGAAGGCTGTGAAAAATTGTCTATTGTTTAACCCTTTGATCTTTTTTCCCCAAAAAAATACACAAAAATAATCTGCTCTGTTGGATATTAATACACAAACACAATACATAATTTAAGGTTAAATTAAAGCACAAACACAACACAAGTTTAAGCAAAATTTGCATGTGCATTAAATAGTCTAATTGTGGTTTTATCATTTATATTACCGACTGATGAATAATCATATTGCACTGGCAGTGTACATCATGATATGTTCGTATTGGTAGCTGTATTATAGTAGCAAAGTATGTAGCACCTATGTATGTTGAAATGTAAATGACGACGTTACATTACCAGTTTTTGTGTTGCCGCCATAATATTGTAGCCCTCTAATGGCTTTCAAGACTGAATTCCTATCTTTGTGCTGATTTAAGTGGAATTCTGTCCGGGGTTCTTCACTGTACTGAACGATGGCAATCTAACAAAGAGCAGAGATAATTTATCAGACTGTCGTGAAAGGACAGAACAAGTGGCGTACCATAGCCAACACATTCAACAGATATCACCTGGGTCAAAACCCACAATGTCCTTTATTCTCTTAAGGGAGGATTGCCATGAGAGCTTGCAGGAGAGTTGTGGCTTTAACTCCCTCAATTCAATATTTATTAGCAAAGGCAATCTCTTGCACATTTATCCAGCAAACAAAAGTACTAACACTACATGATGTATAATTAAATCTATAAGGAGACTTGATAAAAGCAGACAAGCTCCTCCTGGAGCAGAAGCTAACTCTGGTCACCCCTTTAAAATGTATAGTGAAGTCAAGAAACTAAAACATAACTCTCCTGCAAGCTCTCCCATTAGTGTATAGACATCAATGATACTGATAGAGAATAGGTTAGATGTAAAGTGGGTGATCTAATAACCCACTCAGCAAAAAGATGTATTAAGATGTATGACCCATGCCAGAAATACATATTTTGTGTATACAATGCCCAGAAGCATTTTAAAGTCAAGGACCATGAGAAGTTCAGGCTCAGAATAATCAGCCATATTCTCTTAAAAAAAAGTTGTTTGTTGTGGAGGCTTAATGTGTAGCCCACATACGCAAGAAATTGCATATGACATAATTCATTGATTGGTTGATTATTATAATTATTATTTATGGTTCCACATAGCACCATCGTATTCCACAAAGCTTTCAAAGTAGGAGTCAGGATTTTGAAATTCTAAGTGAAGAGACTGGTAGCGGGGAGAGGTGAGTCTGAGTTGAGTACCGATGAGTCTGGCAGACAAATTCATGGTGGATTGTAGAGGGGTGAGGCAAGTATGAAGGAGACCAGCTAAGACAGAATTGAATTTGTCAAGGCAGGAGATAATGAGGCCATGCCTTAGTGGCATCATGTCTTTTTAAGATGGAGAGGGCAGTTTTTTGAGACTGGGCTTGAGGGGTGAACGAAAGGTTGGAATTAATGGTGACACCAAGGCAGTGAGCGTCAGGGTACAGGGAGATGATTGCACTATTGACATTAAGGGAAACTGTTGAATACATATTAATATTGGAGGAGAGAAAATAAGAAGTTTGGTTTTAGAGAGATTGAGTTTAAGAAAACTAACAGTTAGAGTCAGAGGCAATGCAGTTAGTTACATGATCTAAGAGGCCCCTTAGCAGAGAGCAGGTCATTAGTACATATAATATTTACCTTGCACACATCTAATGCTATCATAATATATTTGCTTTGCCAGTTTATGAAGTTCAAGAGATTAATGTAACATTTTTTTATTTATATTAAGCAATCCATAGATAAGATGTTTCAGGAAACAAAATAATGCTGTAGAAAACTTTATCTCATGCAGTGTTTAATATGTATATCCATATTACCTGTGTTCCCAGTGGCCCAAATTTGGGGAAATATGAAACAGTTCTATACAGGAAATCCTTGACCTTATTAAAGTTGGTTGGTCCGATGCTTGATGATTCATCCACAAGAAATACAATGTCAGCTTTCAGTTTTGAACAGACTATGAGAAGAAAAACAACAAAATTAAACAATGGACTTGTAATGATGTCAATATGTTATTTAGAGTCCATCGTACTATCATTCCAGGAACACTCCATGTTTGACCACAAAATCTCCGGGTAAAGCCCTGCTTTCCCGGGTCTCCAGGTCAGGGTGGTGATGTTTAGTTATGCCCACTTTTCTCCCCACTTAAGATTTTCTAAAACTAGCTTAAACATTTTGTGAAGCTAACCCTGTGCCACCTCATTTAAAAATCACTCCCTCATATGAGGCAGAAACCAGGTATGTTTAAGTATATAAGTATATAAGTGGTGTACAAACTGCACACAATACATTGGCAAACCAAGTAGTGATGTTCCACTCAGGTGATAAGAAGTGGAAATGTTGAACGTCTTCCATTGTATAATGGAGTGCAATCCTCAGGTACAGACCTTCCATGTGTATAAATGTCATATTTTTAGAACCAGGTATTGCTCTCTCCACCTAATGTATCGGTTTGTCTTAGTCTGTCAATTCTCATCTTGTCGGACCCCTTGAAGATATGTATTGTATTAAGCATTGCGTAAATTGTTGGCGCTATATAAATAAAAGATAATAATAATAAAAAATACTCTTAAGATTACAGATTAAGTCTATACCCAAAATAAAGAATTTCATTAGAGGGTATTACACATTACTAATAAATATTTAGTTTGGTTATAATTCATTTTTTTAATATTTCACCTGTTCTGCTTAACTATGTGCTGCAGAATGCAAAGGTGCTATGTAAATTAATAATATTAAAATTATTGATAAAGTATGCTAGTATATACAGTTAGGCCCGGAAATATTTGGACACTGACACAATTTCCATATTTTTGGCTCTGTACGGCACCACAATGGATTGGTAATGAAACAACCAAGATGCAATTGAAATGCAGACTTTCAGTTTTAATTCAAGGGGTTGAAAAAAAAGATTGTATGAAAAGTTGAGAAATTGTAACCATTTTCCTACACAGTCCCCTTATTTCAGTGGCTGAAATGTAATTGGACAAATCAACACAATCACAAATAAAATGTTTCATATTTTGTTGAGAATCATTTGAAGGCAATGACTGCTTGAAGTCTGGACATCACCAGACACGTAGTTCCCTCCTTTGTGATGCTTTTACAGGCCTTTACTGCAGCTGTCTTCAGTTAATGTTTGTTTGCGGGTCTTTCTCTTTTAAGTTTTGTCTTCAGCAACTGAGATGCATGCTCGATTGGGTTGAGATCAGGTGATTGACTCTTGGAGAATATCCCACTTCTTTGCCTTTAAAACATCTGGGTTGCTTTTGCAGTATGTTTTGGATCATTGTCCATCTGTAAAGTCAAGCTTCGTCCAATCAATACATTCCTTTATACTTCCTATATAATTCATCCGGCTGCTTCTGTGTTCTGTCAGATCATCCATTAACACTAATGAGCCAGTGCTCAGAAGCCATATATGCCCATGCCATCACACTGCTTCCACCGTGTTTTACAGATGATGTGGTATGTTTCGGATCATGAGCATCATTCTGCTACAGGTTGCTCTTAGTTTTCTTTTGTCCAAAGTATGTTGTTCCAAAACTGGGCTGGCTTTTTTAGATGTTTTTGGACAAAGTCTAATCTGGCCTTCCTATTCTTGAGGCTTATGAATGTTTTTTTTGCTCTTGTGAAGTCTTCTCTTTATGGTAGACTTGGATAATGATATGCCTACCTCCTGCAGAGTGTTCTTCGCGTTGCTGGATGTAAAAATAATAAATAATAATAATGTTGTGAAAGTGTTTTTCTTTACCATGGAAAGGATCATACGATCATCCCCCACTGTTGTCTTCTGTGGACATCTAGGCCTTTTGTTTTGCAGAGCTCCCCAGTGCGTTCTTTGAACGTTCCTGCTCTCTCCCTGATTGATTTTTTTTTTTGCAGCCAATGGATGGCCTGTTTCACTTGCATTGAGAGCTCCTTTGACCGCATGTTGTGGATTCACAGCAACAGCTTCCAAATGCAAATGGAACCCCTCAAATCAATTCCAGACCTTTCACCTGCTTAATTGATGAAGAAATAATAAAGGAATAGCCCACACATGTCCATGAAACAGCTTTTGAGTCAACTGTCCAATTATTTTTGGGCCCTTGAAAAAGAGAGGGCTAGATACATTAAAGAGCCGTAGTTCCTAAACCATCTTCTGATGGCTACTTCCAGCAGGATAATGCACCATGTCAAAAAGCTCACATCATCTCAAACTGGTTTCTTGAACATGACAATTAGTTCACTGAACTCCAATGGTCTCCACAGTCACCAGATCTCAATCCAATAGAGCACCTTTGGGCTGTGGTGGAACAGGGGATTCACATTATGGATGTGCAGCCAACAAATCTGCAGCAACTGCATGGTGCCATCATGTCCATATGGACCAAAATCTCACCTTGTAGAAAGTATGCCACGAAGAATGAAGGCAGTTCTGAAGACAAAAGGAGGTACTAGCAAGGTGTACCTAATAAAGTGGTACACTTTATATATATATATATATATACTTTATACACTTTTATAAACTTTATATATATATATAATATATATATATATACATAGTGTAAATGAAAGGTGTTTTAAACATAATATGTTTATTATATGACTTACTAGGTTCATTGTGGACTGTTGAAGATCCACGTGTGGCAAAAGTGGTGATTGCAGCACTCTCTCTTGTGGTAATCGAAGGAGAATTGGTAGTGGCTCTTGTTGTGGTAAGCTTTGGTCCTGGAAATGCAATTTCTGGGATGACTGGTTTTCTGTTAGGTCCAACTGAAATAAACAATGCACAAAACATCTGGAGAGACAACTAAAATACCGTATATGTTTTGCACAAACCAATTATCTGTACAATTTTTCATTATTGGCCCGCATGTAGCACACAAAAAATTTTAGCGCTAGAGTCAAATTTAACTACTTCTGTGGAAAACGTTCCCAGGCTGAATCTTTTCATTTGTCCAAATGCAATACTCTTCCTAGTCCCAATAAATATTCCATTTTATGTGAAAACTTTTGTGGGTCACCCAGTATGAGTGTATATAGAGAATAATGTATATCATAAAAAATCATTCTCTGTGATTTTATTCTTACGTATGGCTTGAGTAATGACTTTTTCAGGTCCTTCTATCTCTCCAAACAGAGGTTTTATGGTAAAAATGTAAGTCTTTCCATAGAGCAATCCAGTGACTCGGAATGAACGGTGTGAAATGGCCAACTGTTCCACAGAGGCATCAGGATCTGGGGAGACAAATATATCTATAGAAAAAAAAAACTTAAAATGTTTATAACAGCCTTTCTTTGGCTGTAGAACTTTAAAAATATCACAAAATCAAAACAGTGTCATGTTATACTTTATGAAGTGTAGCTTTCTATAATATTATCTGCTAAAACCTACTAAAATTCCTTGGAACCCAAACTTCATTTGTTTATGTAAACTATGATATACCATATGTCTCATAGAACCATCATTCTAGTTAGGGGAACCGATACTGCTACCGTAACAAAGCTTTTCTCCATTGAACTGTACAGTAAGTTAGCTGAAATTTATCTTCATACCTCAGCAGATGGCCCCTGAAACTTACCATTGATATTATCTCTATTATCTAAAGATGGCATATACCGTTATAGATAATTACCAATTAATAGTATATGAACCTTACAACAAGAATATAATAATTGTCTGTCCTAATAGTTGACGGATGCTTTTAGGAAATACATATACAAGCATACATATAGTATTTATCTTTATTACCTGTGCTTCTTACCTGTAGCAATCCTCCACGTTAGGAGATATGAAGATGCCCCAGTTACAGGAGACCAGTTCAGTAAAGCAGTGTCACTTGTAACTTCTTTTACTTGAAATTCTTCCACTATTGGTAGGTCCACTGTAAAATAAGAGTAGCAATTTTCTTCCAGATACATCATACTTTATTTATTTGTATCTAATATGTAAGTCCTAAAAGCTCTGATGCATCAACTCACATGTTTTTGCAGTAATGCGGACAGGGCTTCCCTCGCGGTTTCCAATGATTGAGGAAACATGAATAGTATAAGGGGCCCTTTCCTTCAGATCAGTAATTGTGAAAAATGATACATCTGCAGGAACAATCTTTGAGTTTCTAACACCACCTGCAAATTACAGAACGTGTATTGTTATTGTGAGCATGGTTCATTTTTCACGTGGTTTCACTCCTCCATCTTCTCTCCTTACCGTATCCTTTCATGCTTCAACATTCTCCCTTCTAGTCTCAGCCAATAATTCTCTCATTCCTCTTTTATAGCCCCTTTAAGAGCCTTCTGTCTCACCTATATACTATATTTGCTTATTGTGTAACAATATCCATTAGGCACTACGGGACCTAGTTCTTGGAGGGGCGCAGTGCTCTAAAGGATGATCTCCAGATGCATCACTACTGGCCAAATTGAATAGCTGCACTATGCATTCCACTACGAGTCCAGGTAAGGATATTTGTGTGTTTTGTGCACCTAGGAGGCCCAGAGGGCCTAAACCAGCATTGATCGTATTTTGTATATCTTCTAAGATCGGTGAAAGTTTGGTTGGATCTTTGTGTAGTGTTGGAAGAGGAAAATTTTTAGTGGGTTGAGACAGTGGGTGACGAAACAGTCTGGCATTTAACATATAAGAGATTAGTAATTAACAAAGCATTACAAAGTACACCAAAGTCTCAAAAGAGCTTACCATCCAATGGTGCCCAAGATATCTTATAGTGAGTAACTCCTGGGGTTTTCTTCCAAGATAGTTTCAGTGTGTTGACTCCAGTATCAATGATTTGCAGTTCTCTAACTGGGGTCAGCTGAACAGAGTTGGAGTCTGTACAGAGGTGAATATAATATGCATACAAGTTGTGCTATCACTTTAATTAAAGGGTAAGCATTGACTGGCATAGTGAAACTCAGCAAAACTTGAATATCCCTTCACTTCACATTCAACACTGAGTATTCACTAGCAACTGAGCTGTTTTGAGCATGTACAACTTCAAAACGTGTCATTCAAAGGCAGGTTAATGCAAGTTGGATATTCAGATTGACTTTTAACTCATAAGGCAAGTTTTTGGGCAGGGTTTATCTGTATTAATGTAACTTTGTTATGTATGAGTTAATTGTCCCATTTAAAATGTACAGCACTGTGTAATTTGTTGGCGCTAAATAAATAAAATATTTATTTATACTTGCAGCTAGATGTGTTATTCCTGGTGAATAATGCCCGCCTGGGTAATAAGATCTGTTTTTACACTACATAATTTGCAAAATCGGTATATACCGATACTTTTACAATACTAACGTCTTATCACAATGTAATCTCCATTTAACTCACCAGCTGTAAATGTTCTTACCTGTGCTTTGGATAAGGGTGGCTGGTGGGCCCTCATAGTTACTATACACAGCTTGAACATTTACTATGTAATTGGTGCTTGGTTGTAAGTTGGTGAGGTGGTATGATCGCGTGGTAGAATCCAAATATTTGCTCATAGGAGTTTCTGAAATAAAAAGAATGGGATGTCACCTATAGTCAGGGGCGTAACTAGAAACCTCAGGGCCCCGGTGCGAGAATCTGTTAAGGGCCCCCCCAACCCATCTATCCCTTTCTCACTATCTCCCCTCTCCCTCCCTTACCCCACTTCTCACGATCTGCCCTCTCCCTCCCTACCCCCCCTTCTCACGATCTACCCTCTTCCTCCATACCCCCTTCTCACGATCTACCCTCTCCCTCCCTACCCCCCCTTCTCACGATCTACCCTCTCCCTCCCTACCCCCCTTTCTCACGATCTACCCACATCCTCCCTACCCCCCCTTCTCACAATCTACCCACTCCCTCCCTACCCCCCCTTCTCACGATCTACCCATTCCCTCCCTACCCCCCCTTCTCACGATCTACCCACTCTCTCCCTACCCCCCCTTCTCACGATCTACCCACTCCCTCCCTACCCCCTTCTCACGATCTACCCACTCCCTCCCTATCCCCCCACCCCCCTTCTCACGATCTACCCACTCCCTTCCTACCCCCCTTCTCACGATCTACCCACTCCCTCCCTACCCCCCTTTGTAGGTCACTTACCGTCAACTCCTGTGTTGTGAACGTGAGGCGTTTGTCTCGGGTGCCGGCGCTTCACTGCTGAGCGCCGGCATATGACGTCATATGCCGGCGGTCAGCGTGAAGCGCCGTCACCCGAGACAAAAGCCTCACGCTCCCAACATTGCACTCTGGGCAGCGCTGAGGCAGGCGGCAGCGGCGGCGAGCAGAGGAGTCCTGGATTTCTGTTAGTCAGGGGGGCCCAAGAGGTGCTGAGCGGTCGTTTTCAGCAACCGCTCGGCACCCCTTGGGCCCCCCTGACTGGCAGAACTCCAGGGCCCGGTCGCAGTCGCGACCCCTGTGACCCCGGTAGTTCCGCCACTGCCTATAGTGCAAACCATGGGTGTATGTATATTGGTGGCAAAAATGAAAACTGGACTTGGACATCGATTACGGACATAATTATCATGAATACGAGCTTAAAGGCAGCTCTAATGAACAAACTCTGCAGAATCATTAAAACTAAATTTTTCAATGCTAAAATAGTAAATATTGGAAGAATAGAAGAAAGTATATTCATTCCAGATATGCCAAAATTTGTCCTTATACAAACTCAAAAAGACCATTTATTCATCATGTTCAAAGAAATGAGCAAACAAGATTAGATCATGCCTGCCGCAGATTATTCTTTCACTATGAGATATTTGGAAGTAAAACATTTCCTCATTATGTTACCTGATGTTGCAGGGCTCCAGGAAAGTTTATATTCAGTGGCGCCAGAGGTAGAGCTCCATGCCAAGGAGATAGAAGTACTTGTATAGCCAGCAACTTTAAAGTTAGACACATACCCAAGAGGTGCTGCAGAACAAAACCATATATTTAACAGGTATTTGTGACTTTTAGGAGAAGCGCAAGATAAATAAAGGTTCACTTTCTGCAAACATCCTTAATTTGCTATGGCCAAAACATTATGATACAAATGGTTTCCGCATAATCTAGGTAAAGTTTGAACATAAAACTATACCCACATGTTTTGGCTGTTGTTGAGATCCCTGGACCGGCTACAGAACCAAACAGCACATATAATGAGATTACGTATTCCGTGTTATGGACAAGGTTTTTCAGTTGGTAAGATGTGATTGAGCTGTTTAGTGCAAGTTGACGAGGACGATCCTTTCCAATGAATTCTTGAAAGAAGATGATTATGAAAGAATGTTAAATTTCTAAAATAAATGAATGATGGCATGATATTTAATTTCACCAAGTTAAACTCAAGAATCTCTTTAAAGGTAATAAAAAAAAACCTGAGTGTGTTCTTAATTTGTGGCAGTGTTATACAGAGAACTCTTCTACTAAAAACAAGTTTATTTATTGGAATCGCTAAGGATTGTCTCTTTGTCTTCTCCTCTCCTGACACAAAGTTCCTTGATTGATTTAATCTATTTCCTAATGCACAGAGATCCACCAAGTCAAACTGCTGTAAAATTTGTTCTTTATGGCAATCCATTTGCCTGCAATGCTAAACAGAATCAATCAAATACAGAAAAAATGAACATTAGGGTAAACTACACTACAAAATAGAGAAGGTTTAGTGGAATACGGACTGCTTGAATAGACAGCCTTCCTGGGTCCATATACCATATCTTATCTCTATCTATTTTACCTGGAGTGGGTCCCCATGTCAGTCTGTATCCTGTAGCTCCAGGTACTGCATTCCATGATATCACTGCGGTGCTGATAGTTATCGCACTAGTTTTAAGATTCTGCACTGCACTAGAACCCACTGAAACAGACAATTGTTACATAGTAACTTAGGTTTAAAAAAAGACACAAGTCAATTAAGTCCAACCCCGAAGTAGATGATGGAGAAGACAACAACCAAAACGAAACATAATTTCAATTATTTCCATTTTGCCTCAAAAAGAAGAAAAAAAAATAATTCTTGACTCCAAAATAACCATTTTTTTTCTCAATGGATCAAGAAATTATAACTAACCATGTCCTTATAACCAATTATACCCGTGTATACTCGTCTTTGCTAAAAAAATTATCTAGTCCATCTTTTAAGGCATCTATGGAATTTGATAGCACAATGCCTGTGAGTAATTAATTCTGCATCTTTATTGTTTGAGGTTTGAGCACACTTAGTAATGTTTAGGTAGTGCAGGAGTAGAGATGTGGTTGAGAGGTGACTATTTACCTAGCCTTCTTTTAACGCCCACAAAATGTTTTTACTTTCAGACAAAAAGGTGGACTTGAGAAAAGTCCCCCACCACCGTTTGAGGTCCATATTAAACAGGTGGGGCATAAAAAGCCTATCATAAAATAATGGCTTGGAAGTCTATCTGTTTAGCCTTACCTTAGTAACACTGCGTTTCACTTCGCGTTTCACTTCGTGTTTCACTTCTCATTTTTCTGGCAGCTGTATTATATTTTTTTTAATACAATACTAAAGCCTCATATTTATTTAAGTGTATATTTGTAGGTTTAGATGTGTGTGCTGGCAATTTGTTCTTACATGCTATGTTTTGACATTGTTTAAATGTTAAATTAGATTCTAGTGAATTTTAGCAATTTATTTAGTATTTCTACTTCTGTAGAAATTCACGGAAACCAAAAAATATATACGGTATATATAAACTTCCATATACTTACAGGTTTTAGCTCTTGCAGTAATTACAGGACCCTCGATGTCCACAAATATGGGATTGATTGTGACTGTATACTCTGTGTCAGGCTGAAGGCCCTGGATCATGTACTGGTCGTAATTATCAGAAAGGTTAATGTTCTGCGCATTTCCTTCTAGCCAGTAAAGAGCAAAATATTATTAATACAGATTTCTCAAATGTAGAATTGCTTCAACAAAATATATCTTACATCAGAGAGTACATCATATCAGATTATATATATGGATGTAATGCAATTATATCAATGTCCTCAATCAATCAATTGGTAATTAGATTTGTTATTTTTTGTTTTTCTATATTGTTTTACTTATAAGTAATATAAATGGCTGTTTTCAGTTTTCTGCCCTATGAAATCTGCTAAAGTAAAACTGTTAAGTGTCTCCTACCTTCAGAGGACCATGTAAGCCGATAACCTGTTGACCCTCTTACTGGAGTCCAGTGGGCCTGAATGGTACCCGTTGTGACATTCTGGAGTATCAAGCTTTTAACAGCCAGTAGTTTTACTGCAATCAAATGAAGCATACACTCAGAGTGCAAATTTTTTTTACATCTTTTGGTGTCACATGTGGTCATATTGGAAATGCATCTAACATAGAGCCAGAATAATATTACATTATCTCTTCATCATTTTTGCCATATGTTCGTTTATTCACAATCCCCAATTTTCGACTTACCGGCATTATGAAATATTTTATGAAAATACTAATATGGATAATTTTATAAAGGATGAACCAAGACAAAAACAGCAAATTGTTAGGAATATCATATTTTATTTTGTCTAAGTACACCCACACTAACTTACATGTACGCCCTACCGCTGAGACAGGTTGACTTGGTCCTTGTGGATATACAGCGTAGATGCTGACTGTGTACTCTTTATCCTCCTCTAGATTATCAATGGAGTGTGAGGAGATATCTCCATTCAGAATTTGTTCGTATGCAAATCCGGGTCTGTTGGCTAAGTAGAGAGCACAAGGTGAACAACATAAGTAGGAACAGATAAGTACTTGTATATAGGTTAGTTTTATGTAATCCAACATTACAGCAAACATAATAAACTAGTATGTATATTGAAAGAAGACTTTATTGTAAATAACAGATAAAAAAGCAATACATAATAATTAAAAACATTTACTTTATTCTCAGTTTATTGGGTTAATTCACTGAAGGTTGTAGTTGCAATCAAGTTTGCAATAGCAATATGACTAAAAATTTGGTACGTTGCAGTGAGGTACTGTAGTTACATCCTTCCAATGCACAATTATTACCTTGACACTTGAAGAGAAAGGGAAGGCAGGAAAAAACTCCAGGGTAGACTTGTGCATTTGATTCTCCAATTGTGGGAGAGGACATCAGCAAAAGTGCCGCACATTGGGTGGAACTTCATCTTAGGGCAAAATGACATCCTCTCCCTCGATTGAAGGATAAGGAGAGAGGACCTCATCAGAAGCGCTGCCATTATGGTAGATAGTTGTGCCAGGTTATGCCTGCAGAGATGCAGTCGAAGATAGGTGATAAAAGATAAAGGAGACCAGATGAAAGACGAAAAGTAGAAGAGAGAAAATAAAGAACAAGAAGATGTGGAAGTGGTCGGCAGAAGCGGAAGTGGTTGGCAGAGAAGGTAGGTAAACATTTAGAGAGCATGAGACAGCGAACGAGAATGAGTGAGAGTATGAGTATCGAAAATTATGAGCTTTTTGCTTTGTTTTTGTCTGCTTCGTGGGGGATCTGGCTTCACTTTTGTGGCTTTGTATGAATCACTGAAATTGTCAACATTTTGTAAATTTGCAATTTGTACAAATCCGAATGCACAAGTCTACCCTGGACCTCTAATTGCAGAATTAATAATTTGGTAAAATTTTATTTGATAAAACCTTTATCCTTACATTTCTTAAAATCTTTGCATTTGCCAGCTGCCACAATATATTTTTTGATGCTTTGTTGATAACTTACATCTTGGTATATATATCTTGTATCCATCCAGTTTCCCCAGAGGGGGAGTCCATGCCACCTTTAAACCAAATAGCCTTTCTTCTATGACTCGGAAATTAGTCACTGGAGGAACAGGAGCTTTAAACAAAAATATGAAAATGTTATGTAAAAAAGAGAAAAGGTGCCTTATGATTACTACAATTTTGTTTTTCAATGTATTTAAATTTCAACTGTTTCAAGAGCATTTACAAATGCAGATTACACATTTATTCATAGACAAATACATTATTCTAAGAATTTGGAAGTTGCTTTAAGCATAAAAAAAATCATGTTTAATGATTCTAAACTGATAGCAGATCTGAACTTATTGTAGGAGGAGGGAAGCTATTAGTAGTACTCTGTAAGTGAAAAACTATTTGCATTCAAATGTTTCTAGTTTGTAATTATGAATATGGCCATTTTACTGCTTTGATTGCTGCTCTATATGTTGGTGTGTTACCATGTAGAGAAAACTGGAAATAAATTAACTTACTTGTTTTCCCCTTAATTGCAGCTGAATCCCCAATAACATTCGGGTAAAGAGCAAGCACTGTAAAAAAATACTCTGTAGTCGGCTGAAGATCTGTCACCAACAAACTCTGTTTGTCTTTATCCACCATAGTCTGTCAAATAAGCAGAAAACAATGAATCGCCATATAATTACTGTTCAAATTAATGATACATAGTAAAGTATTATTGGGAAAATGTTTGCTGATTTTTTTTTAATAAATGTCTGCCTCTTTATACAATAACATGCATAGCACATGCAACACCTAGCCTAAAGGAACAGTGCAGGGAAGCAGGCAGCTCCTGGAAAGGGCTGGATGACTGACCCTATGAGTGTTGTTGCTCATAGTTGGGAAAGGCATTAGTGAGCAATATTAGAGCTTGGGCATGGAAGTGGGGATACTTACTTAAGTGTATGGAAGTTCTGACCCCTTCCTTTTGAACCAAGACTAACAATTGTGGTCCCTCGTATATTCCCCATGGTTTTGACGTGTAATGTACCTTGTATAGTGCGGAAGCAGGCCATTGGTGGGTGTAGCCTTGCTAGTGTTGCACATACCTTTGGCCACATGTTCAGTACACCCCCTGGGCCTGGTGCCCAGGTGTTGAAAATCCGATTGTAATAGCCACCATGCTAGCGGGGACGCCAGTGACTTTAACAGGTGTGATGACATTATACCTATACCAGGGTGGTTAATGAGTTAATGGTTTTTATTTCAGTGTTTAAGAAACTTCACAAGTTTGACCATCTGTAGACACTAGGCATGGTGTTAGTCAAAATAAGCTAAATAAATATTATTACGTGTTCTGTGTACAATGTAATGTATGTATAAATTATTTGAAAATTGTCACAGTGTGTTTGACTGCTAGTCATACCATGTTGAAATATTCCTCCATTATACAATGCAAACTTTAAACGGTGTATGTGTTGTTATTTTTGGGAGAACCGTGGACAGTCCTTCAGTCAAGAAAACAGGTGGTAGTAAAGGTACATCTTCCCAAATACATAAAAAAACAGTTTGTGTCTAATTGTAGACTTATTTGTGGTATTTCTGTCATTGTTGTAGCACACCATTGGTTACCTGTCTCTGGTCATTGGTGTTAAGGCGGCCAGCAGCTGTGAGTGAATTAATGACAACTTGGTAGCCTGTAACATCACCTGTGGCCGGGGACCAATGGAGGCGCATTGAGCTGTAGCTTTCTTCACTTATAATCAGGTCTCTGGGGCCTACTATCTTTTCACCTGTTGTAAAAAAAAAACATGTGTTACTTATGATATCAGGAGTTAGAGAGATGTGTAAGCAAACTGGTGAAAATATTACTCATCTAAAGCAGGGATACTATAAAGGAGAAGCTTAAAGCCATTTATTTAATTTGTAGGAAATGATTATACTGTAAAAAGACTAATTAATTACCAGAAATATTTTAAAATAAATGTAATATTTAAACTAAATCTATGGGGTAATTATTTATATGTGCTACTATAAACATAGTTTTAAATTGTACAGTGTACTAATTTTATATTAACCAAACTGGCATCACACAAAAAGTCAAAAAGATGGCACCTGCCCTGTAAGATGTGTTGAGCCCTCGCCGATATACATCTGTTATTTTTATCTAAATGACTGTGTCTTGGAATATTCCACTGTGTATTTATGTAACCAATCCATGGTTTTCTGTGGTTATATTATGGAGTAAATAAAGGCAAAGTGGCTATTTTGAACAAAAATAAGCCAATAATAACATAACAAAAGCTCCTTTGCAGCATAGTAGTAAATAACTTGTACATCAAGAAGTCTTGGGGTGCCCTTAAGACCTTAAACTATGTATAGTCCTAATAAAAAGACTTAATAAAATAATATAAAGATGTGAATGGTTTCATATAGACATATGAGTGCCTCATTAAACCTGCCCTAGAACAAGGGGGGGTGTTAACAACACTATTACTAAACAGAATTGAGAACAATGTTGGCTCGGTTATTTGAAACCACACCCCTGTGATTTCCCCATGTTGTTGGCTAGCAATGGATCCTTAGGCTTGGAATCAAGAAAACCACTGGCTAAGCTGTACCTTGAAACAGTACATGGGTGGTCTTTTCAACAATCAAAAGGATATGCAAGGTTTTTACCAAATGAATCAAACTTGTATTTCTGTAAAATGAATGCAAAACATAAAACAATAGCTTAGATCTTCCAGCTTCCTCGGGACCTCAGCTGACTCACTTTCTACAATTTGTCTGACTGGTCTTGGGGGCTCAGACGCAGCAAAGCAAATTCTCCGCACAATCTTGGGCAGCAAATCATCCAGGAACCAGAAATCACTCACAAGGATTATATGTTCTTCTGTTGGTTCAGAGGCGATTTTCAGCAGCTCACCCATATCTGCATTTTTTATCCCTGAAGATGCCACAATAAAGAGATTAATAGTGCTTTTACACAGTCATCTTTGTTTTTAAATGCAGTATCTAAAATTGGATTTTATTTAAACCATTAAACCTACCTATAGCAAATACTGCAACGCCCCTGTCTTGTAATTGCTGGGCCTTCTCTTCCACAGCATCGCCAGATTTACCATCCGTCAACAGCACAACAATCTGTTTAGATGATAAAATATTTTTTATATAAGAAAACTTAAAATACAGAAGACAGCTGACAAGGAGTCAGCAGGGCAATTTTACTCTGGGCTGCTTGGTTTCAATCCCAAAACATATTTTGTGTTGAGTGTTATTTGCAACTCCCCATATAGCCAGTGAGGTATCTAGAATAACAAGGACATTAGGCATGAAATGTACTAAATCTTTATCCTTTCTGTACACCTTTAAAAGGTCAGTACATGTGGGACACAACTGCTTTTGAAGGTCTATATATGACCGTATTAGCCCGGGCTAAAATGGCCAGGCCTCCTCTGTTGAGTGGGATATGAACATGTATACTAAAATGTCCCATGCAAACATACCATGACTTGGCATGGTAAATGCTCACTTATTTTCACTAGTTCATTTCTATAAGTGAATATGGTCAAAACATAGCAACAGTATAATTTTGAGTCATGTAGTGTTTTGTTTTCAGATATTTTATTTATTTCTATTATTTCATGTATTGGGCACATCCATGACATATCATATAGAACCTTTTGTAAATAGTCTAGGTGGAAAAAAAAATATGCAAAGGCCCACTTTACTGACAATAAACATTTTACCATCCAGAAAATAACTGTCCATTTGAAAACTAAATGTGTGAATTAATTATCTTAGTTTCCCATATCAAATCAGAATGTGTCTCACACAAAATAAATTACTTAACATTCCAAATAAGTATCTGTCAATACATACGTTAAGCCATGAAGTTCAACTAACCTTAGCTACATCTTCTCTGGATACAGATGGGTTGAATACTTTATCAGCCAAGAATCTCAGGGCTTCTCCAGTCTTGGTGTTACCTCCTTTATATTCAATGTTTTGGAGAGCCAGTAAAACTTCTTGTGTGGTTTCATAGTCAGATAGCTCAATACTCATCCTGGAAAGAGACAGAAGTGAGTTATTATTATTTGTAGGCTATTATGTTGCTGGTACTGAGTCCTTATGTGAATTTGTTTTCGACTTCTTCTGTGTCAAAGGTTTTTGGCTATGGGCAAAAGTAGCCAGTCAATAGGCAGACATCTTCCAAAGTCTGACTCCTACCCTATTTCATTGTTTGGTATATAGGTGTTATTATATATACCTGCAATGTTAGCAAAAGATCACACAGAATCTATGTCATAGAACTATAATGTAGAGATAATGTAGAGATAGAGTTTGAAAAATATATTATGACTCAGAGAAGAGGTCTCGCTTAATAACTTGAATGTAGTTCTACAAACCAAAGGCTCCCTCAAAAAAAGCTTTCAGTCTTTTTGCTTCAGAAGAAACCCGTCTAGCCTTTCCTCAGGA
Source organism: Spea bombifrons (assembly GCF_027358695.1). Classification (NCBI taxonomy): domain Eukaryota; kingdom Metazoa; phylum Chordata; class Amphibia; order Anura; family Pelobatidae; genus Spea; species Spea bombifrons. Next base: position 69,405,666 of record NC_071090.1, on the reverse strand, counting down.
AGAAAAATCATTCAAATCCAGTCAACTGTAATTAATGTTACTTGGGATTGTTCTTATTTATTATATTTTCTATATTGTCTAAATGTATGGTGGCAAGATGTTAGCTATAATTCAGTGAAATATGAATTGTAATTGTTACTACTGACCAGTTAGGAGCATTATCTAAATCCAGTACTAAAACACTCATAGCTGTAAGGTTGTAACATTAATTAACCAACCAACATAAAAACACAGATATTCAGAACAAAAAGTCCCACCTTGTTAAATCTCCATAAGGTGCAACACCAAAACGTAATCCCTCCTTTCCAAGCACCTGGGTGTTTAGAAATGATGATATTACACTCCTGATGAAGTCTTTGATTATCTGAAAATTGGCTTCTCCAACACTCCATGACTCATCCACCAAAAATAAGATATCAGCTGCCTCTGCTGAAGTGCACACTGAGCAAAAAAACAACATTTAGCACACAACTTAACAACATTGGTCATCAAAAAAACAGTTTACTGTAGATCAATAGAGGGGATCTCCAAGAATCACAGGACCATCTACTGTGAATTGCAGATTCACCCTGTCGAACTGTAAATAGGCATTAATTCCAGTGTTAAAACATCTGCAAGTAAATTGTGTGTCTTCAAGTGGATATTCACAATGCTCATTTGGATGGGCTGTATGTTTGTGACATTGGTACTTTGATCCTATGGCAAATAGCAGATTTTAGCATTATACAAAACCAATACTTATCAAACGTTTAATTGTGTGTCTTTTGTCATAATATTTTCCTTTCACTGTTCAACTATGTTGACTTTTATTTACTTTTTTTTTACTTGGGCAATGAGACATAGATACTTTAAAAAACATTATATTCTACTGCTCCCTGTAGGACTAACGGGCAATTATCAGTGATCAGTCAACAATAGAAAGCAAAGTATTAGCCCTAAACATACATCATAATTATCAAATTTATTTGGGTATTGTAAAAATAACCTTTACCTACTTAAAAAAATGTGAATTGTTGAAGTGGCACTTAAGTGTAGCTGGCAAAGACAGATCAAGCAACAGAGTACAAAATATTCCTCCATATGCCTGCATTTTGTGGAGTTCCCCTTTCTCCTCTTCACATGACAACCTCATGTAGATTGAAAGCATAATTGAAAGCGAGCACCCCATTCCCATTAGGAGGGTAAGACAACTGATACATGTTCTTGTGAGTAGTACTTCAAAAGAATCCTAGTATAGTGACAAGGGTAGCTTTTTATCACGTATAACCCATTACAAATTGATCAGAAAATACAAATTGATCCCATAAATGTAATAACCTACCTTCTGGTTGGGACCAAACTGGGCATTCTGCCATAAGACATGTAAGAATGAGAATTCTCAGGTATACCAGTAGATTCATATTTGTTTATTCTTTCAATGGCCTTCGAACCTTGTAAACTTAATTAAGAATCTACAAGGGAGAGAGAAGCAAATGATCACCAACTCAAAAATAATATACGGTAAATAACTGGATAAATAGATTAAATACTGAAGTTAATCAATTATGCAGCCTAGTTTGACCTCATTTACTAACTAGTAAATACATAGTTTAATTTGATACATTATAATATCTTTAATCGCTATAGCACATACACCCTTAGTTACTACATTTCATCCACCTTTAGACATTTGAAAGTGGGATAGTCACATGCATAGAGGGAAGGAGACAAGTTCTGGTGTGCTCTGGTTTCAAATTTTTGATCCAATACATTGTCTTTTATGTGTTTTATTTGGAATTCTACAGTAGGCTGCTAGATTATCTAGCATAACATGTACTTAAGGCAGCATTTGTACCACAATCTAATAGTTGTGCACAGTTTATTGATTTTCAATACAGCCCTTTTTGGTGAGTGTATGTTGGTTATTGTGTGCTTTTTAGCATCTCGTCTGCAAAAATATAGTTGACCTTTTCATTACTGGGCCATTTGGTTGTCTTCCTCACCCCCGTGTTGAATTTTGCCACCCCTCCTCTGCTAGTGCACATTGTATCATGACCAGGATTAAACCCAATGTCTGGCATGACAAAAACATAGAACTTTGTGAAGTGCTGCATGCTCCAGAACTCTGCCCCCCCTTAAAAGTTCCTCACATCTGTTGTCCTGACTATATCTCCTCATCCACACTTATTTAGTCCCTCTTCTTACCTGATGATCTTTGTCTTCTGTTCTAATCTCTACCTCACATACTTGTATAGAAGACTTCTCAAGAGCTGCCCCTTCCCTTTGGAATTCCCTACCTCAGTTTTAGACTATTCCCTGTTCTCTTGTCCTTCAAAACGTCTTCAAATTCTGTGAAGCCTATAAATTGCCAGGTTAACTCCTCTCTTTCACCTACCACATGCTCACCTTTCCTAATCGCAATCCCACTGTGGAGTGCCTCCCACCACACCCTATTAATATGATCGCTATATAAATCAATACCTTATCATAATTGGAAAGGATCTATGTAAATATATTTTCACAGAACCACTGTATTTTGAATCAATTTAAATATGACATGCAGTTACATTCTTCATTACAAATCCATTGTTTGCCATCGCTTAATAATCTCACATCCCCAGAAGAGGGTGTATGGCATATTCTGTATGAAGAAAGCATTTCATTTAGTCATTTAGTCATAAATGCATAATTTCACACAAAGGAAAATTTATGAAATTGAGTATGGATTTTAAAAGACATGTTTAAAACTTTGCTCTTTATACCAGTAAGGAAATTGAACAAAAATGCATTTTGCTGTTACAGTTAACTGCCATGTAATTGGTAGGCACTATGATCTGAGTTATCATAATTTCAGGCTATTACACTGCATATTGTAGGAATTGCTTACCACATTTAATAAAGCATGCTCATTTTTCAAAAAATAGAAATTATTATTTCAACTTTCCAGTTGGAAAGCACCACAGAGATTCTTGCTGTCAGTGGTTCTGCCATTGGGGTCAGTTTCACAGAAGCGCCACTAGGTCAGCAATGTCACCACGCGATCAGGGTTGACCTCCATCCTGTATCCCACCAGATTCGATGGATCCTCCCCAAGCAGTAGTATCCTCAGACATGTCCCACTCCTCTGCTGCTCTTGATCTTTTCAACAACAGTGGCTGGCTGTGGTCTCGCACACATGTCACGCACAAAATGGGTGTGATTGAATGTCCTGAACGGAGTGACATCGCTCCATTCGAATTTTGTCGCCAAATACAAATTTGCCGCCTTTTCTTGTCCTGTGCCCTATAAAAACCTCAGACACTCACTGATATTGACCACCCTTTACTCTGGCTACCTGACTACAGCTTGTCTCGACTATCCTATGTGTGCACATTTCTGAGTTTGTCCATGATCTCGGAGGACCATCAGAAAGTCCCACAGCTGCTTGAATCCAAAAGGTCCAACCCGAGGGGGAACCTGTTGGAGGGCTAAAAACTCTTTTGAGACCAACAGGCTTCCTCATGTGGGGACACAATATCCTACTCTGTACCAGAGTCTCCCCTGATATGCTGAGCATGACAGTCAGTTGTACTCAACAGCAAACATAAGTTGAATGATTGATTGATGTAATTTTTTATTACGCAACTATTTATTACCATATAATAATGATTATTTTACTGGCCCATCCTAACTGATACCTTAATTTTTCTAGGTTGAGTGTTTAGTATATTAATGTGCTTTTGTTGCCTGTGTGTGAAAAGTGTATCCCAGCATTTTGTGACCCTGCACCATGTGCAAAGAAGACAGGATCCATGCAATAGGAATGTGTGTGGTACACTCTAGTGTAGAGTAAGAGTGGGTTAAGTATTCTGTCTCCCTTTTTTGTATTGATTTATTTATAGCCAGGGCTGTCCTAGGGCAGCACCCCCACACCTACTTCTGCACCCACCATCCAACCTGAGCACCAGAGTATGAAGCCATATCCCGATGATGCACTTGAAAGGATATGTGGCATTGGGTACAGTGTGCTACTGAGGCTGTACCAGCTCAGAACTATTCTCCAAAGCATTAATGGGCAGTTTGGATAAATCAGGGAACTTCCTTGTAACCAGCACATTGAGCAGCTTCACACTAGTAAACATGTAACAAAGAAATAAGTGGAAGCTGAAATTATTCTCATTATATTGGAATGTTGCACTTGGCTTTGAACTTTCATACCTAGTAACATATAAGCAGCACTCATTAATGAGAGTGCATGTCTCTACCAAACGGTGACTGATTTACTTTGATTGTTTAGAAAAAAAGGCAACTTCAATGCAACTGCTTGCACTGCACAACCTCAAATATTTTTTATATGTTTATACTCTCAGAAGCTCAGAAAAATAACAGCCAAGTTTAATAATTTAATTAAGGACATACTTGCCTTCTCTATATCAAAGTGTTATACTTCTGTCAAGTTGTGAAAGAGTTAAACTACTATACCATATGCATTTTATATATGCCATATGCTCATAATTTTGTTCCCTCCCATGTACAAGTCCCCCCTCATTATTAGCCTATTTTAAAATCAGATCATATTTTATTGGTTACCTGCACACATGGACCTCAGTCATGTAATGGAATTTAGTTTATAAGGGAATGCTATACATAATACAATTACTTGTTTTAAGATCTCTGCAGGGTTTTTCGTATGGAATAAAACTTGAACATTAAATTAACATACCATCATGTATCATAAAACTCCTTTAAAACACTCTTATATAATGATTGCAGTCCTGTGCCAGATGTTAAACCATTCTATAACCATGACCTGGTCTGTTCATTTCTCACTTAATTAAGTAATTGTAAGATTAACTGCTCACTGACCTTGTATATCTGCCACCTTCATAAATGGGATGTTCAATTTCTGTCATTCTGTCATTTTATGATAGTTCTGCAGTTAAACGTTGTAGCGAGATTTAGTTAAGAGACTCTATGAGCCCAGACCCAGACTTTCTATACTAAGCAGTGCTTGGCTAATACCGCTTATCTATTTTACTGCTTATCATCTTCATAAAGACACCAGTGGAGGCATACATCTTGAGTTGGACTCACAAATATAATAATATAACTACAATATAATACTCCAAAACCTCTCATGCTGCTCTTTGTAATAGAAAGTTCCACTCACTCCAATGGGTATCACCCATGTATCTTTAAAGTTCAGATTCTGAGACTTGAGATGACTTACTTGACACTAACCTGGAGATCGTTTGGCTATCACACCAAATCCTGCAATGTTTGTTAACTGAAATGCTTGCTTATATCTAGTTGTCAAATTCATTTTGACTATCCTGTGATGCCCGTTGTAGGGCCTATCGATAAAAAGCTGTGTTATGTAGCTGAATACCTGTTTTTGCAGAACAATGAGTTATATGGTATTGTCTTTTTTCTTTTTACAGATCTGAAAACCAAAAATGGATTTTATGTTCATTTGGGACTTGTACCTTTTAAAATTAAGTGATGTATAAATATATATAAATATTTGTTCATACAGTATAGGAATCCAAACATGCATGAGATACCTCCCAAGCTTCATCCCCCTGGCTCCCGTGGGTAGAAGTTGGGACTTATGCAATTGCCCAGAAGTCTAATGGGCATACGTAATATATATTTCATATCAATCAGCTGTTAGGTTAGTTGGTTTATTAGTATTAATGTATGAAAACATACATCTACATGCTTCTTTTTCTATTAAAATTCTTCATCCAGTCTAACGATAGATGAAAGAAAGAAAAGTTCAAATAAAGACAGAAGAATACATGATAAATAGCCAGGCAGACTTAATATGAGTCTTGTGTAAAATGCTCCATAATAACTATGTTGTCATACTATTGGAATGCACTTTGCCTTTATTATCAGTAAAACAGTAAAACACCTGACAAAAGCTGGTTTCCAAACTTTCTGGTATGTTTATTCAAAGACTCATAGAGTTCCACTATATAATTACTAAAGATGCAAACTTTGAAGCCATGAAAGGAAAAGAAGAAAAGAGAAAAATCAAAAAGATCTTTTTTGTTGTTTTTTTCCCCTTACGATATTTTGGAAGAGGAAGAAATTAACACTATGTTGCTAAAAACACTGCATATTTAAGTAATAAGGGGTTACTTTTCCATAGCTAACCCAAAACACTAAGTACATGTAATGTAAATACAAAACTCACCAAACCAAGAGTTTGCAGATATGTTGCACATGTTAATTGCCTGACCTCACTATGCATCATGAAAGGCCAATTCCTGTGAGTTTCTAGTGTAGGACTCAAGCTATGGGTGGGCTGGCTTGAAGGTCATGGGGGAAATTGCCCCCTGGGTTGCCCCAGATTCATCAAACAGGGCTGGTGTGGTCATGGAGGCAAGAGAGCAGTGGGATCACATAACACAACATTATCATGAACAATAGTATGCCAGCTTGCACACTGTGTAAGCAGCTAAAAAAAGACTTCTAGCCAGGTAAGAATGAGAGGCGTGTATGTTTTTAGTGTGAGTGTGCATGTTTTAGTGTGAGAGTGTGAAGCAGAGGGGGGAGAGGGGTAGATAGTGACAAGAGAGGTAGAGGGGGTAGATAGTGACAAGGGAGGGAGAGGGAGTAGATAGTGAGAAAGGGGGGAGAGGGGGTACATAGTGAGAAAGAGGATAGTAAGAATATTGAAATAAAGAGTGAGAATGAGTGAGAGAATTAATTACTGTGTGGATGAATTATCTGAATAAGGGAGATAATTAACGAATTTGTGAGAATGCATTCATGAATATGTGTAAATGATTTGTGTGAATGAGTGAGAGAATAAATTATTGTGTGAATGAATTATGTGAATGAAAGTGGGAATTCGTGAGTGACTGTAAAAGTGTTTGTGTGCATCATAGATGTATAAGTGATTTCTGGAAAGGCAAAGATGGCAAAAGCAGGGTGTTTGAGCCTTGGAGACCAAGATGGCACAGGGTGTTTATGGGACAAAGATGGCATAGGACAGGCTGTTTGACCCATGCTGGGCTGTTTGGGGACAAAGATGGCACGTTTCTTTGTGTGTGTAATTTGGGTGCTAGTCAGGTTCTACGTGGGCAGTGTGGACGCAAGGCTTTAGGGTTTGCAACATGTGATCTATGCCTGTAATTTAGGGGGGTTTATCTATACCTTTAATGCTGAGTTTTTATGTGAATTCCAATTGATCTATACCTTCAAAGCTGGGTTTGTGTGTTATTCTGTTGATCCATATGCTATGTTTCCACACATTATTTGTGTATACCTGCAAATACAGGGTTTGTATGTCTTATTCAGTTGATCAATACCTACAGTGCTGTTTCCATGTGTTTATTTGATCTATACATTCAGTGCTGAGTTTACATGTGATTTCCAGTTGATATGTGCAATGCTAGACTTGTGTGTTCTGTTGATCTATACCCGCAATGCTATGTTTCCATACATTATTATTGTATACCTGCAAATACAGGTGCCTTCAGTGCAGAGTTCACATGTGAATTTCAATTGATCTATATATGTAAAGCTGGGTATGTGCGTTAATGTGTTGATCTATACCTGCTATGCTATATTTCCATACATTATTTATGTATACCTGCAAATATAAGGTTTGTATGCCTTATTCAGTTGATCTATACATGCAAGTGCTGTTTTATGTGTTGTTTATTTGATCTATACCTATTTTTTGGTGCGGGAGCGGAGGGAGAGATTGCATGCTAGAGAGTGTGGAGCGGGGCCCAAGGAAATGCTTGCATAGGGTCCAATTTTTTCAATATAAAATGTGTTGGCAGCAGGGTCTAATATTTATATATATATATTGGCAGCAGGGGCTAATATTTTTATATATATATATATTGGCAGCAGGGTCTAATATTTATATATATTGGCAGCAGGGGCTGATATTTATATATATATATTGGCAGCAGGGACTGATATTTATATATATATTGACAGCAGGGGCTAATATTTATATATCGGCAGCAGGGTCTAATATTAATATATATCGGCAGCAGAGTCTAATATTAATATATATCGGCAGCAGGGGCTAATATTAAAGCCAGTTTAGCTGTTATTTTGAAATCATATTTCAATCATAGTCTTTACTTCAAAGAAATAAGTACATATTATGTAGTTAAAAATGCACGTCTAACATAGATATATATATATATATATATATATATATATATATATATATATATACATATACACCTGTGTGTGTGATCTCATGCACTTCATAGTGTGTCCCTGAATGGCAGAAATAAAATGTCACCCAAGTACAGACCCATTTGCACATGTTAAAACAACAGTATTGCTCGCACAGCCAGCTCTGAACATCAAGTACACTTTTGTGTTCATGTTTGAACATGAAATGTGTTTCATAGATATTAGCAATATGAAAATCCATACAGTAAATTGTTTACACTTTGTAAGGGCTATTAGAACACCATTTTCTGGGAAATGGCAATTACACCATTTTCATCAAATCATCCTCCACCTTGTAAGAATGTTTTTTCATTTTTATAGGGACATTGTATTTGCTTAACATGGTAATTCAGAGTTCCCAGGACAAATCATGAATGAAGCAACATTTTGCTTCATTCGTCATCTGAATGATGTTTCTTATGCGGCATTTAGTTATACAAAGTGATAAATGTGGTACAGAGGGTAGAACAGCACCTTTAAATAAAAGTGATCTTTAGTTTTAAGTAAACTACCTGTTTTCAGTTCTACACAAATCTACAACGCTTTATTAGGGACATATGTTTAGAGATTCTATCAGTTTCCCTTGGGCTCTGTATATTAATCTGGGAAGTTGTGAAATATGTGATTCTTAAATTACACAGTACATATTTTAAATAATAGTGTATTTCTCTTAAAAATATATATAGAGAGAGAGATCAATAAATAGATAGGACATCAAACATTAACCACACAAAAATAAAGAAACAGAAGAAGAAATGATAATGTGTGTACGATAAGAGTAAAAATTGAGCAGGCAACATGGTGGTCTACAGCCATGTTTGATGTAAGAGTAAGAAGGCAAAAAACATTAGTTGCGCCAAAGCACACACTGAGAATAAAATTCCCTGGTTAACACAAAAAGGTGCTAAATCTTTTTTAGATATATATATAAGTGAAAAGTGGATAAGCAAACAAGGAATTATTAGATTATAGACAAATGGAGGGAGTAACATAAATGAGGATAAAGATCTACCCGACTGCCTAAATAAAGACTTTAGCTCAGTTTTTACAGAAGAAGGTGAAGGGAAGGGACCTCAATTAAAAAGAAGAAACAGTGAAGCGTGTAAAGCATGTTTGTTTACAGAGGAAAACGTTCTACTTCAACTCTCCAAAGTAAAAAAAGATATATCCAAAGTTAGCTTTGAAAAAACTAATCTTTCAGACTTACTTAACCAGTCACTGTTAACAAGAGTAGTTCCAGATGACTGGCAACTGGCAGTTGTGGTACTACTTAACCAAAAAGGGTAAACATTTATGGTAAAACAAGCCATATGGCAAGTGATTGAAGTACATTAGAATGGTCGAGAGTGTGGCAGCTGCAATTTAATGATGATAAATGTCAAATAATGTACTTGGGATGTAAGAATTTAAAGGCAAAATATAGCATTGGGAGCACTGTTTGTTTATTGGCAACAGGAGAGCAGAACTAATTATTTCAGAGGAGTAAAAAGTAAGCAGTGAATGTAATAAAGCGCCAGAAGAAGCAAGCAGAGTGCTGGGTTGTATAGCTAGAGACATTATTAGGTGAAAGAGAGAGGTGGTTCTGCCACCTTACAGGTTTCTGGTCAGACGTTACCTAGAGTATTGTGTAGAGTTCTGGAGACACCACATCTAGAAGGATATTGGAAAGAGTTCAGAGGAGGGCTACTAAAATGGTATATGGTTTGCAGGAAAGACTACGGGATTTCAATATCTATAGCTTGGATTAGAGAAGAGAGAGGTGAAATAGAAACAGTTAAATACTTAACGAGATTTAACAAAGTACAGTAGGGGAGTTTATTTCAAAGGAAGGGAAACATTAGAACAAGAGGCTATAGTCAAAAGCTGGAGGGTCAGAGGTTTACCGAGAGGGTAGTAGATGAATGTGAGGGAATTTAAACATGAATGGTATAGCCATCAAGCTATCCTGAATCTAAGGCAAGACCAAGGACTGATTAAGGTCGCTACGTCAGGAAAAAGGGCAGACTAGATGGTCTGAATAGTTCTTATCTCCGCTGAAGTCCTATGTTGCCAGGTATGGTTTATCTGCTAGCCTACAATCCACAGTCAGCCAATCTAACACTGGTTGGGGATTATTGGTATTATAATCCAGCTAATTCTTAACTCCAGCCGTTGCAAAACAGTCACTGCTTTTCCCTTTACATCTAAAAAACATATGCATGTAATGGGAAAAACATGTCCCATAATGTTAATCTCATGCATTAACAACCAAACACGCAGGGATCTTCATCAGAGCAAAACTAGCAGCCTTATGGACCCAACATATAATCTTAGCAATAGAGTCCATGGGGTGCCTGTTGAAAAGGAAATAAATAAAAGGAACTGCAATGCACAATTAAGGCCCTCATTGCCTTAAAATCATTGGTAATCATCCCATGTGTGTATTTAAAATAAGGGTGGACTTATCCCTCACAGTTGCTTTTACTGAATAGCTAACAATGTCCATGTGTGCTTTTCAATAGGCATTGAACTAAAAAAGATGAATGAAATATGCCCAAGAACATTTTGGCACATACCCACCTTGTATATGAAAAGAACAATGGCATATTATCTGTAAAAATCACTTACTTACTTTATAGGAAGGTGGCGTTCCAAGTCTAATAAGTAAGAGAATAGAGAGGAGAAATGAAAGGAGTAGAAAAACTCTCATTAATGTTGACGGTCCCACTTAATATAACAATGGACACATATGTATGTATGTATGTATGTATGTACACACACACACTTACATACAATATAAACTAATGCCTGCTGTGCATGTCTTTAAAGTATTACATAACTACATTATATGACTTCTAGGCAGAAATTAAGACAGAATGTGGCCTTAAAAATGATTACCAAAGCACCACCTGTATGTCATAAAACAAAACTAAAAACAGTTTTTATCACACCCTACACATTGTTTCAATTAAAACACATATGCCCGGAACTAAGCCTTTAATAACTTTAAATTATAGCTCTGAGGTTCAAAAAAAATTGGGCTCTTTAAGACAGCATTCATGTTTCTGAGTACACTAATAAAACGCCATATCTCATACAGAGACCTATAAACGCAATACAATCTGGCCACGTCCATGCATCTGTTATTTAGTGCCATACTAACATGCCTTATCTCCTGTGTTCAAATACATTTTACCTGCCTTTCAATGTATTAACTTTCGTTATATGAACAATATTTCAGTTAGTATGCCCAGATTCTCCTTCATGTATAAGTATAACATAATGTATGCCATATTAAACATTGATATTATGTCTCAACTAGTTATCACGCTAGAAAGCCCATGCGTAAAAGTGTCATTTTCCCACTATATATAAAACAACAAAGGTTTGACAGAGGCATTCATGGAAATTGCCATGAAATAGCCCACAAAAATGATTTAATTAAGTGCAACAGATATAATTTGTAAAAACACAATCAAAATATCAATTCAGATGAAGACCTTAATGTTAAATACAACACACAAAAGACACCTAAAATAAAATGATGTACACAATAAACAATTTCTTCTGATGTAGGGAGTTTCAGCCCTTTGACATGATTTCAGAAAGAAATGTTCAATCTCCTGAAGACAGACTGTGACATCTCTCATATTGATTGAGCAAAAGGATAATCAATAACAGAAGATTCGAAGCCAACATTTCTCCATATGAAAAGAGCTAGAGAAACTCAAGCGCACGATCCCCTTTAGTCAGATGACCACTGAAATGAAAATAAGGCTACTGAACAAATAACTTGCTCTTTGGCTTATACTCATGAAAGTCCACCCTGTTTTGTCCAACCATATAATGCTACTTCTTGCAACAAGTGTGTTCACATTCTCCATCTTATCACGTTGCCAAATATATTCCTTCTATATGAAAAATCAAATGTACCATGTATATGTACGCTGCCAGGCCCGGACTGACCATCTGGCCGACAGAGCCACACACTCACCCGATCTGCCAAACGTAACGTGCAGCCATTCATTGCCAGCCGCCTCATCATCACCAGTCTGGCCCTATACACTACCAACTTATTCACTTAGCTAACACATAATTTGATTTAATAACCCTAAACATTAAAGCACCAAGAAGGATCAGTAAGAAAAGGGCATACAGTGTATCATTAGCCCTTTTGAACCTACCATTAGTCCTTTTGAACTCATCTAACCCTGTGTTTAATTATATCACCATAAAAGAGAACCAGGGTATGAAAGATCAATATGCACATACATGTAGCCAACACTCCACTTACCAGGTTGATGTTTTCATTGGTCAGTTGGTTGGATTTCTACTTGAATTACATACCAATAGCTCAGAATAATGTGAATGTACATAGTTCACAATAAATCCATCATATATTTGAAAGCATCCAATCCAAAAAGAGAATGGAGTCAATCGAGTGTTGGTTTTAAAATCAGATCACAATTCTTATTCTGCATGAGGAATGGAAGAGACAGAACAGACAATGTCCTTTAACTAGGGCTTTAAATCTGCTAGGCCTTAAAATGTGCTTTTATGTTAAGCTCTGCTTATGTGTGGAAGGAAACCATATGTCCTTACAGAACCTGGATCTGTGGGCCAGATCTGCTATGTTCTTGAAGAAATTAACAGTGGGGTCATCTGTACATTATCTAGGTATATCTGCCCATAATTCTAAAAAGGTCTGATGTGTGCCATGTGTGTTATCCTTAAATGACAGTGAATCAAATACAAATTTTACGGCAAAAGTACCTCAAAAAGTTATCCCATCTTAACATTCTTCAGCATTATTCCAGTAACTAAACATCAATTAAACACCTCAAAAACGTATATCAAAAGGGGACTGGGATGGCCCTACGTAATGCATTTATTAATGCATGGTTTGGGCTCTTCGTAATGCTTAGTCAAGTCAGTGAGCGGATATGTGATGCGATTTTCTTTTTTAAAATCGAATTCATCAGATAATTGAGGATGAATGTTCAATTCGTGAAAAACATAGCACCGTGACAGCAATTAAGATCTGAATTCTGTATTTCTCAATTATACAAAATACAAATGATGTGTCACCTGGACCTCTTAAAAGTAAGCCTGCTGCAGTCACATGGATGGGCAATAAAGCAAAAAAGTTGCTAATCTGTGTGGCGCTGGAACTGTTAATAATCTTTGGTTTTGATGATTAGGGATATCAATCATGTGTTGGGGCGTGCAAAAAAAAAAATTCAAACCTGCAGGTCATATCACATTGCAATGAGAAATCAGCATTTAGCCACGTAGTATCAGCATAAGTTAAAATGTTTATTGCTTTAGCTCTTTAGAGTGAAAAATAAACTCATATGTTACAAACTATATAATATATAAATACAAATTCTTTAATCTTACCTGAAAAACTCAGAAACATAGTTAACTGGGTGGAAAAAAATTGGTTGATGGCTTGGTTCTTCATGTAAGATTAGGTGACACTTTTGATAAATGGTTTATAATCCCCTCCTAATTGCAGGTTGCATCTTCAGAATAAATCCAGCAGTTTTAAGGATTTCTGGAGTGTTGGCTTTGGCTGGAGTGAAAGTGAAGGATTGACTGTAGAAAGGTTATGAACGGAGAGGAGGAGTTGAATCCTCCCTCGGTTCACACAGCCCTGCCTGGCCTGGGGATGGATCTTCCCCTTCTGTGCATGGACCACTACCTCACACTTCCATGGAATGCGTGAGACAAAAAAATGTCCCTTCTGGGCAAAAATAACTGCAATCAGGAATGTCAGAAACAGATCAGTGATAGCAGATCGGCTTATACATTGGGAGATCACTCACCTGGGGCATAGCGTAGCAGAAAGCAACAGTGTGTATATACCGTATATATATATATATATATATATATATATATATATATAATTAGAGTTGTGCGTTCGGATTCAAGTAAAATGCATTATTTTAACCAAATTTGCCAATTTCAGCAATGCGTATGAATATATGAAAAGGAGAATCACAACGAAAAAAACAAAAACAAGGCAAAGAGCTCCAAATTTTCTATTGAATTTTGTTGGTATTTTCACTCTCACCCACCATCCACCACAATCTCATTCACTCCTGGTGAAGTTCCCCAAAAGGACAGAATAGGGGAGAGGCTGTCCCCATGTCTCCGCTCTTTTGTGGAAGTACAGAGAGGCAAAAAAAAATGCAGATAGACTCACTGAAAAGAGAGGTACAGAAATGATTCTCCTTCTCAGCAAATCTGTCTTCAGTATTCTGGCCTCCCAGCAAACTTCTGTGAAAGGATGGAGATTCTGTGCACACCCTCTGTCCTTTTGCGGAAGTTCACCAGGAGGCCATGTCCATGGAGAAGTAGACAGAGAAAGAAGACACAAGGAGCAGCAGACAAAGAAAGAAGACAGAAGAACAAGAAGATGCAAGAGAAATGCAGTGCTGTGCAGCAAGGAGACAGTGACTAGGAAGTGCTTGGCAATTTTTAGTCTATTATTTTTCGGACAAGAAATCTAATTACTTGCCCTTTTGGTTCAGACGGAAACCGGGTGGCATTTTGCATTCTGATACGCAATTTATTTTCACTTGCCATTGTTCACTTTCTCATGCTCTTTCATACTCTCACTTTCTTACACTCTCATTCACCTTCTGTAGGGAGACATTCAGAGAGAGAGTGAATGAGGATGTAAGAAAGTGGTTAGCAGTTCTCAAAATGCTAGGCTAGCATATGGCTGTTGGTTATTGATTATTTACTGTTCTTTTGCCATCTTTCCTAAATCAGAGTTAATGTTGACTTCAGTGGGGACCAAGTTTAAGAGATAAAGTTAAGACATAGGTAATTTTAATAAACACCTCAGAGAAAACGTCATGGTTCCAACCAAGCAGATTGTGTCATGGTGTTTATCCCTGGGATACTTTGCAAAGGTTCTGAAATAATGGATAATTCTAGATATTGCAACAAATCCTGTAAGCTCTATAAAGTATTGGTTTGTCTGTCAAGTCTAGTTTTGTCATACCCTTTGAATGTATAGATTGTAAGAAGCACTGCACAAATTGTTGACACAAAAGATGATCATTATATTACAGTTAAGATTACTACCACTAGATGGCGCCAAATAAAGTCACTGACTTTTTTACACACCTCTGCGATCGTGTTAAACACACTTATATTGTTATTGCTATCATCATTTCTACTTTCGCTGCTTTTAAGTAGCACTGACATGTCTTCCTACAAATAGAACTGATACTTTCAAATCTGTGCACATTCATTGTCCTGTATCACATGTAGCTCACATCACCAGTTCATATTTTATCTATTTACAGGTTTTCACAGCAAAATAGATTCACCGCAGTCTTATATGCAGCACCTTTATATTTCTCTATCCTATGGGTGAAGGGAAGTAAACAAATCATGACCCATCTTTTGAGGTTCCACTTGGTGGGTGTGACAGCAACCACGCCGCAGCCTTCAGTACCTGCAACAAAACCACAATGAGCTTAATATTTACAACTGTGAGTTACAGACACGTCAATATGTGATTCATGAGGCCATACTTAATGGTTTAACCTTGTCTAGCTATTATTCTGTGCTCCGTCTTCAAGCTACAATTCATTCCTATTATTTAAACTTCCTACTAGCTTCAGAATTCTATCATAAAAAAAACCCCCAAAATAAGTATGGAAAACTATGGAAAATGAAGGAGCAGATTCTCAGCTGCCACCGGTATGTTATAGCTGATATCTCTGCTTGAGTGTAGGTGACTCAATTAAGTGTAACATTAAGAAATGACAAGTGAAGGTTTCCATGACAGCAGTATAGGAGCCATTTGGGTAACCCAAAGTCAATCCAGAATCTTCACAATGGGCTATAAAATGGTTAATATTTCAAGAGTCTCAGGGTCAGCTCATTTAGAAAGTTCCCAGGTATGAATATGACCTCACTTTATATTGCCTTTTCAATATAAAAATTGGAGTTTGCGCACTGTCCCGCCTGCTCTCCAAAGGCTCCAAATCATATATACACAGTCTCTATTTTCTTTAGTTGCCACAGTAGGTTTTGTATTTTCCACTAAATGCCATAATTGGTAATAGCCTCTATTATATACATATGTTTATATAATTATTTTATTGTGTATACTAATTAGTGTTCAGCAGCATTTTTTTAATTCTACAGCTACTAATATAATAATACCAATGAAAGGAAAACATTGTCTGTCTTTCTGTGCTTACCATTCACGACCTATATAAAGTAATATGGTGAAATACTATTTTTTCAGGTCAGGAATTGGAGGCCTGTGTTACTGTAGACCATACTCCCAACATTTTAAGTGCCCAAAACAGGAGGATCTTAGTTTGGTGACATGGTAAGAGGATAGCGTGAGTGTGGCATCAAATAGAAGGAGCTTGGTCAAGGGCAGAGTCTGTGGTAGGACCAACTATTCAGATAGAAATAAAGAATGTGCTGGCAGATAAGAACCATTACTTTGGGACGTTATGACACACTGAAGCAATATAAAAAATACAAATATTCTCATAATTAGCTCTATCATAGCCATAGGTAAATTCAGTTATTAAAACTATAGGTTACTTCCTAGGACCTTTGTCCCAAAAAGGGGTACTGACATCCATCCTTATTGGCCATGCATGCTGACTGTGACCTCCATATTGCAGAGCATGGACACCTGCTTTGGACACAGGGTACTGGTCACAGCTTTGGAGTATGCTACTAACCTGAAAGTCTTAAGAATAAGGAAATAAAACCTATTCAACTTTTTGGTTAGTCTGGCTCTGCCTAAACAAGCGTTCCCATCTGGATAAATGTGGTTGGATGATAGTACTTCAATTTCAACTTAACCAAATTTAGTTTTATGTCTCGTTAGCTTGTACAGCAATGCAGAATCTGATGGCGGTATATAAAACAATAAATAAGAATTATATTCCATATTATTTCTGCAATTCCATATAAAAGAAAGGGAAGCATAATCAGTACTCCCGAATTGCCCATAGTGTCAAAACACAAATCAGGTCTGGAACGTAAGGTGTACTAAAAACATGCCATAAAAGACAGAGGTTACAAGAGGCACATCATATGAGATTCTACAACACAAATAATAAAGCCTATGAGATGTGACATGCAAGATTATAGGGTTGTATTACGTGGAAGTATATGAATGACAGAGTCCCTCCTTAAAACACATCCTATATGAAGTCATTTATTTATCACTTTGTGTATGGATTTGTACCATTGCCAACACACAACACCTGAGGCTTTCAGAGAAAAATAAAAACTGAGATTTCTTTTACAAGTCACAGCCCAGGGCTTGCCGGCAAAGCGCGGTGCAGCCATATATCACTCAAATGTGTGCTTATTTTTCCATTGTCCGCAGGCTGTAATAACTGTCTGGACTTGACAGAACAACTCCCCTGTCTGTACATGTTACATGCTACATTCAGGTCCTACTCTGTCAAGTTTCATTGACAGAGAATGAGGATACACGACAATCCTTGAAAACACTAGCGGTTTTAGTTTAACTCCTTTATTGTGTGTTGGTACGTCCTTTTGCTTGTGTTGAGTTTTTGAGTGGAGTTTAGTGTTTAAAACTGAAGTTAACACTATTAAACACATCATGTCCAGTACTGGTGAAGGCCCAAACCCCTCCCAAAATGATTAGTTAATCATGAACAATTTTGCCTCCTTCCTATTTTTTTTTATGGAAACAATTGTCATGTGACACAAAAAGCACATATATTACTGTTGCCATGGAAACTGAAAATGCCTTTCAAGGTTTTTGTGATTAAATGTTCAGAGGGCAGAATAAAATGAAGTGATGGCAATGATGACAATGATCTGCTAAGATTTATTTGCTTGACGTGGTAGAGAGTACAATAAATGTTTTGGCTAAATGGACCAGCACCACTAATTTAGCAAAAGCTTGATCTTGTCTTAGATTCAGGATAGCATTATGCCTATCCCATGCATGATAAAATTCCATTGCTGTATTAGACTTCACTACTGATGGGAAGCTGTTCCACTTAACTACCACAGTAAACAGCTTCCTTACAGTACATCTAAACCTTTAGACTATGACCTCTAACTACGAGTTGCTGGTGGTTTGAGTTAAAATTGCTGAGGTTTCTCTCGCCAGCCATTACTGAAATCCAGTTTACCAGGCTTGGTTCTTCAGAATGCATGTTAAAGTTGGGGAAATTATACACTTTGTCTCACAGAGTTTACTGAATGAACATCTATGACCTTCATGTGACACCCTACCATATGGCTACATTTAACATGTAATATAAAATGTAATGGAGAATAAACGCCAAAGTACATTGTGATATGGTATTGTCCAGCTGCGTAAGGAAATAGCCCCTATCATGGAATGTAAAGTGGACATGCTCTGGGCTACTAAATGGGCAATTCACATAGCTGAAGCTGAAAGGCTATGAGTCAAACTACATTAATGTGTTGCTCAGGCCAGTCTTACCGCTAGTTACCCTCAGGGGCAAAACAGGTAATCATCCTTTTTTGCATCAGAAATGCACATAAGTGGGCAAGCTTAGAAGCTTAAAGTTTTGATGAATTGATGTTCAGAGTAAGGAATCTGGTAAGTGAAAGTGTGAGAGTGAAAGAACTGAGTGGAAGAACACACTGATGCTCTGATTTGCTTAAGCAAAAGAGGGGAGTGAACTCACAATTATTATTGTTTTTGAGTAATAGTTTCACAAAAGCAAGAGGGCTACACTCTTTTATACCTATATACAGGCTGTTAAGTCCCCATTGAATCATAGCCTAATATGATGATCAAGACACCTTTGGGATGAACTGGAACGCAGATTGCGAGCCAGGCCTTCTTGTCCAACATCAGTGCCTGATCTCACAAATACTCTACTGGATGAATGGGCAAACATTCCCACAGAAACACTCCAACATCTTGTGGAAAGCCTTCCCAGAAAGGTAGAAGCTATTATAGCCGCAAAAAGGGGGAGGGGGGATTGGGGGTGTAACTACATTTTAATTTCTATGTATTTAGAATCTGATGTCATAAAAGTCCCTGCTGGTGTAATGTTCAGGTGTCCCAATACTTTTGTCCATATAGTGTATCCAACTGATGGTTCGTGTCCATGGTTTTACCAGAGAAGTCAGTGCCTGAAGCTAATGTATCAGTCACTCATTAAGTTTAGCAGGGCTTTCTCCACCTAATGTATCGGTTTGTCTTAGTCTGTCAATTCTCGGCTTGTCATACCCCTTGAATATATGTATTGTATTAAGTGCTGAGTAAATTGTTGGCGCTATATAAATAAAATAGAATAACAATAATAAGTCTGAGGAAGCTTCATTCAATCATCACCTAGTAGCTCCCTGTTTCCTTTCATCTGTCTCGTGTTCTGCAGCTCTTTTACTTGAGATAATGTGTTCATTATTATAAATACATCAAAAGGTTAACATAAAGTTACCAGAAGTATCCACCTATCTTTGGCAGAAATGTGTCCAGATATAAGTACTATGTTCTAACAGCTCTCCTAAATAATCATTGTACATATATAGCAGTTGCCAATGGATAGTTTCAAAGCTGTCAGGCTGGGGAAAGTTTGGGACTCTTAAGCATTCCTTAAAATTAGTGTTTGCAATCTCAGTAACACTTAGCTGCGTGTCACTGTATATGATACTATGGGGGAGTTTGATAGTTTTTAAACACTGCCAATCAGACCAAGATTGCTTGCGATTTAAAATATTTGAACAATTTTGTTAATACAGAGATTAAAAGATTATATAGGGGAAGCAGATGTATTTGGTAATAGTGTGAATGCTACATACCTTCAAGCAAACTTGCATGAGAGCTCTCGTGCTCTCATATAGCACACGCTGGTACTATTTTGTACTTAATTTCAATACTATGAACAGTAACAGGTTAATTAGATGTATGCGGGTGTTTAGCTCAAATATTGTGGTCAAAAACAAAATGAGTCTAATGTGAGTTACAGATGAGATATATTGCAGATCTTTGTGCTAACATGCAACACAATCAGTGATAGCTTAAAAAGCATTTTTTATTTTTTGTATTGTTAAGAGAAAAACGTGTCTGTAGTAAAAGTTATTTTAGCCTAAGAGTCAGAGAGGTAATCTCATTACATTCGTCTGGTGACCCGGGCAATAGATTTCCTTGCCTTGTAGTGAAGAAGGTGAAGAGTCAGGCAACAGATGTCTATTTCCCACTGTAGTTCACTATAGAATGTCCCTGATGACGAATTTTATGGAAAAATCAACACACACAAAACACAAATATTTGCCCCAAAATACTGTGCTAAGTAGGAAGCATTATAGGTACACATTCTATATAAGAGAACTCAAATCAATATATATATTTCCATTTGACCACCTTAAATTCACTTTAAGAGCAATTACTTTCAACAAATCCAATTGATTCTGCATTTTATTAAAATATGCCACTTGAGATATGAGATTTCCCCCAAATTTTATTTTAATTACAATACAAGAAATGTATTTGATCATAGTTTAACAATACATTTCTTTATCACTTTTTCCCAGGTGTTATTATATCAGACTAAAAACAAAAGTAACATGCTTTGAAAACATTAGGATTTAACGTAGCCAACATTTTATTATTTAGAAAAATGATATTCATGTGAATGGATAATGTTCGTAGTAGAAGTAGAAGACACATGCTACTTACTGTTTTATACTTTATTTGTATTTGTGTAATATATATATATATAATATAAATAATGTTAATTATGATGTCAAAAAATTATTACAGTATTGCAGAGTATGCAGTGATACCTTTTTTATTATTGGACTAACATAATATTTAAAAGACAAGCTTTAAAATATTATATATAAAATATATTATATAATGGAAATTACTTTAAGATGTCTCCTAACTCCAAAACTGGTGTGAATCAAGTAAGTCAAAAAACATTTACCAGATTTTTTGTGGCCATATGTGAAAACAGCTGCACCTTGAGACAAAGTGATTGCATGCTGACTTTGGTGATAAAGTGTGATATGCTGAACACATGCTAAGGGTTCGGCATATATCACTCCATGCATGCTAATATCCATAACATATGTATGTAGAATATGCAAAACTTGTATTTGGACTAAAAATGAAAGTGGATATGTGCAATTGGTATTATTAAAGAAAAGGTGGAAGGCCAGTTACGTTTGGTGTGTTCATTAGCATTGGGTTGCCAACCTATTTGCTAAGATCCCCTGACTACTAAGGTCCAATACATAAAGGTTTTCTCTTTAACCCCATCAGTCCCAGCTATATATGTGGGCAAAGTAGAACCACTGAGCCAACCATGTATCTCATACATGGTGGCATATTAGTGTCCCTCCCTCTCATCACTAAAAATGATTGCACAAAATACTTTTCTGTAGAGTAGGGGGGCTGCTGATTGGCTCCTGAGACCAGCGACTATCTTACTTCTCTCAGCGTAATTCTTGCATGTTATACTTTACAAGCAATTCTTCAGTTAAAGAGGAAAGCCGTGGGGTTTACAGTCAAACATGCAGGCTTCCTCTGAAAAGAAGAGAAAACGGCTGCTTGGTCACAGACTTTTGTAGACTCTCTGGTAGCTATAGGGTAATTTTGTTGATCATGTATAATCAGAGCAAGATACCCCAAACAGCTTCTATAAAACAGCTTTCTGTTACGAGGCCAATGGGTGCTAAAGCACTGATTTTAATCCATGATGCGCCTTCTACGTCATCGGTCCTATAGGACTATTTTTTGTGACATACCTTGTGCTGGCAACACACACTAGGTATTAAGAAGACTGCAAGATATATAGACTTAAAAAAAACTGCATTGAACACTTTCCACCAGGTCCCATGACCTAGGTTTGCTATATGCCTCGAAGCTCTACTAGTGTGCAGCTTAAGATCAAACATACATATTACACTAGACTGTACCGCAAATAAATAGGATGCCTATGGAAGGTTTTTAATTTTAAACAGTTATTGATTATGCTTTTACCACTAGAACTTCATGTGCCGTAATCGTACATGTCAATAGTACATGTTACTGTCTGTTACTGTCTGTTACTGTCTGTTACTGTCCATGATGGTAACTTGGCAAGCCACATTGCTATAGGCTACCTACCTCAAAATTAGTGGGAGCTCCAAGTTCAGTGAGGTAATGCACACACTGTATGGATGGGCTCAAACTTCTTTATATACATACATTCACACACAAAATATATTTTGCCCAGATTGAACTCTCTTTCTATGGAACTAATTGAGTAGAAACATTATTTGTGCAAAGCTATGGAGACTTTAAAGCATTATCCCGGAACACTAAGATATTACCAAATGGCTAGATAAATTCCATATGGGTATTGCAATAATGTAGTCTGCTTTATTTCAAATTATGTTCTGGAACAGTTTCATACCTCCCCAATTGCCATTTTTGTACGTAAATGAATAGAATTGTGGCTTTGGGGTGTGCAACCTGTGATCTATGCCTGTAATTTAGGGGGTTTTAAATATACCTTTAATGCCGTGTTTTTATGTGAATTCCAATTGATCTATAACTGCAAAGCTGGGTTTTTGTGTTATTTTGTAGATCAATATCTGCTATGCTATGTTTCCACACATTATTATGTCATATTCAGTTGATTAATACCTGCAATGCTGTTTCCATGTATTTATTTGATCTATACCTGCAACGCTATGTTCCATATATTATTATTGTATACCTGCAAATACAGGATTTGTATGTCTGATTCTGTTTATTTGATATCTATACATGCAAAGCTGGGTTTGTGTGTTAATGTGTTGATCTATACCTGCCATCGGCAGCAGGGTCTAATAAATGGGTTTTAGATATTTGGACAGGGGTGCAATTTCAGTGCTTGCCATAGGCGCTGTTTTCAGTAGATACTCCTCTGATGCCTCGTTATCGAAGTTTAACTCTTTTAAAACGGATGTCCGCCACCATGCAATGTATGGCGGATGTTGACGCCCCAGGGAGGGGCCAGACATGGCCCCTGATGCCGATCTCTGTGTTGCTGAATGCCTCAACATCGAGGCATTACATCAACACAGTTTAAGCAAAGAAAATGATCGTAGATCACTTTCTCAGCTTTTTTAATGAAATGACATGCCGTCAATGGACGTTAAGGGGTTAAAAAAACAGAATCACAAATATTGGGGAAAAAAAGACCACAAGTGTCCAGTTATAACAGCCATTTACAGTAAATAAAGGTTTTGTTAATATGAAATGAAAAGTAATGTCCATGTTTAGTCAGGTTTCTTTGGTGTTCAAATGGTTAATCATCTTAAATTCCAGTGTATTTCACAGGATCCTTTGAAGCTCCTTTTGAGAAGTTTGAGTACTTCAATTTTAACTTAACCAAATTTAACCTGTTAGTACCTACTACCTAGCTTTGTGTTCTAAGACAAGTAGCTCCCTCAGAAACCATGAAAAAGGCAAAACTTTACATGGTTCAAGAATTCTTCCTGAAAAGGGTTTGGGCATTAAACAGTGCTAGGAATGGTATTTTTTAAATTTTGTTTAATACTCTAGATTGTAAGGTAGTTGGAGCGGGTCCCTCATCACCTGTTGTTTCTGTAAGTCAAATTATTATGTTATATACTACTTGTCATGTCCTGTTTACCGTTTGTACAGCCCTGCGGAATATGATGGCGCTATATAAAACAATTAATAATAATAATAATAATAACACTGTTAGATTCAGCAGGGTAGGTGTAAGAGCACCGTCTGTACCCATTTACATTCTGTAGGTTATACGGAAATGCTGCATCAAGAAAAAAAGAAAATATGTGGATATGTGTGTTATGTATTATCTATTATTATGTATGGATTTCTATCACACCTTCGTATTATGCAGCAGTGATTCCCACCAGTGTATAGATGAAAGACGAAGATAAATAATGTTGGCATGGTATGGTACGTTACATCCCTGCCCTTTGTGAACACCCTGCTAACATCCATGTTATGATACTCCTTTCTTCTAAAGAAAGATTCTTGACATAACTGCGTAGCCTGCAGGCAGGATAAGGATGGCTTAGCTGTGGACTGCCCATGATCTTTCACCTCGCATGGCAGTTTTATGACTAGCACACCTGCAAAAATGGTGTTTTCATGTTCTCTTCTCCTGTGAAAAGGGGGCCTTAGAAACAAACAGAAATACTATACCACCCCTACAATTCGAGACTGTAATGTGACAATATGGGGTAGCCTCAGGGAAACCTGCATGTTAACTTTATTTGGAGTGAGATGATCACATTCTCATTAAGACTTTTGGAGAGGAGATCTCAAGTCTGGAGCTGTGCTTGACTCCCACTTTAGAGATTAAGTGACCTTTGACTTTGCACACTTTCACTTGTAAACAATACGGTAATATGGTAAGATACGGTAATACCTAATGCACTGATTAGTGGATATACACTCACTGGCCACTTTTTAAGTACACCTATTCAGTTTCAACACAAAATGCTAATCAGCCAATCACATGGCAGCAACTCAATGCATTTAGGCATGTATACTTTGTCAAGACAACTTGCTAGGGTTTACAGAGAATGGTCCAAAAAAATATCCAGTGAGTGGCAGTTGTGTGGATGGCAATGCCTTGTCAGAGGTCAGAGGAGGGGGGCAGACGAGTTCGAGATGACAGAAAGGCAACAGTAACTCAAATAACTGCTCGTTACAACCAAGGTATGCAGAATACCCTCTCTAAACAGATCGAACCTTGAAGCAGATGGGCTACAGCAGCAGAAGTGCCACTCCTGTCAGCTAAGAACAGGAAACCGAGGCTACAATTCACACAGGCTCATCAAAATTAGACGATGGAAGCCTGGAAGAACGTTGCTTGGTCTGATGAGTCTCGATTCCAGCTACGACATTCAGATGGCAGGGTCAGACTTTAGTGTAAAACAACATGAAAGCATGGATCAATCCTGCCTTGTATCAAAGGTTCAGGCTGGTGGGGGTGATGAAATGGTGTGGGGGACATTTTCTTGACACACTTTGGGACCCTTAGTACCAATTGAGCATCGTTTAAATACCACAGCCTACCTGAGTATTGTTGCTGACCATGTCCATCCCTTTATGACCACAGTGTATCCATCTTCTGATGGCTACTTCCAGCAGGATAATGCACCATGTCACAAATTTCACATCATCTCAAACTGGTTTCTTGAACACAGTCACCAGATCTCAATCCAATAGAGCACCTTTGGGATGTGGTGGAATGGGAGATTCACATCATGGATGTGCAGCTAACAAATCTGCAACAACTGTGTGATGCCATCATGTCCATATGGACCAAAATCTCTGAGGAAGGTTTCCAGCACCTTGTAGAAAGTATGCCATTAAGAATTAAGGAAGTTCTGAAGGCAAAAGGGGTCCAACCCGGTACTAGCAAGGTGTACCAGTGAGTGTGTGTATGTGTATATATATTTATATATATATATATATATATATATATATATATATATATATATATATATTTACTCACAGAGTCCATTGCACACCATTCCAAATATTCCAAGCCCGGTGCTAGTAACCAGCAGTTTCCATACAAAACACTTTCAAAAGATGGTCAGCACTCCAGGTCTTTAAATTGACAAAGATTTGACTTTGAATAAAATGAAATAGTCAATTTAAAGACCTGGAGTGCTGACCATCTTTTGAAAGTGTTTTATATATATATACATACACATAGTGTGAATGAATGATATGTTATTCTTAGACTTACTAGGTTCAGAGTGGACTGTTGAAGATATTTCCGAAGGAATAGCACAATCACACAATTTCTAGACTTGATACAGTGTACTTGCAACTCCCTGTTGTAAACTATAGTTTTTGTCAGATTTTGCTTATCTTTGATCACACACATATGGAAACTGACATTGTTACAGCATCCCAGGCTTTTAAGGTAAAACACACATGCTCTCATAATAATTCCTTCATTGGATGTAATAATCTGACAGTTATTCATCATCTTGTTTGCAGCTGAAAGATATTTCACTGACAGAGAGGGGTTATAAATCAGTCGTACATCGGATACAGCTGTAAACCAGTTTTAATATGTTTTGCTCCAAATAGACTGACCAGTAATTACAATTAGTAATTAGTAAATTAGAAAGAGAAAATGTGTGCATTCAGAAAACTTTCTTTTTCACAGTGATTTTGCAACGTGCCTGCTCCATTATAGCAGATTGTTACATCATTTAGACAAAGGATTACAGAAAAAACATAAACATAAACACATTTAACATATACATATATATGCTTGTTGGTATTCACCATTCTCTATTAGCCTGCCTGTCATTTGCATTCTAGTTAAATAATACTATACTAAAATTATACTTTTCCTGCATCTGCATTACAAATATGCTAAAAACAGTTACTTTCATTTTGTTTTTGTTTTTTTATATATATATTCAAAATAGGTCACATCAAAATATGCACAAGGTAACTCTAGTACTGTTACAAAACATAAGTGGTTATTAGATACAGAAAGCTGTTTTTTTCTAAATAATGATGCCCTTTCTATGAAATTATAATTTGTTTGTAGATTAACAATGGCCCCCAAACATTTTATTTTCTGGAGTAAAGTCTTTACCTCCTCAGGGTCTTTCAGATCATTAATGGGTAGATTTCCAGACTTCCTCTTTCCAAGTTCCAGAACTTAGTAAGTACTTAATGGTCCATAGCTTCTGGAATCTTATCAGTGCTGTAAAGGTCATCTTGTAGCATAGCATCAATATATCTGAAATGCTACAAAACAGACGACTGAGTTAAAAATTATGTATCCTTTTGCTGTTTTGGAAAATTCAACAAAACATTGAATAAAATGTGGATAATTATACTCATTTAATTTATGCAAAACGGTTTAATTAAGGATCCTTAAATGATTGAATCATTAAATGCCCATAAAGGTACGCCAGTGGCTGCTTGCAGAAACCATACGGTTCAACCAATCACCTCATGCAGCTTTCCATCATACAGTGCCATCTCTTTCTGTAAATCTCTTATCCTGCTAAGAAAATATATGTTACTGCGTGTGGATAGTCATTGGGAATTGTCAACTATAAAATAAAAGAAACTATTACCATAAATACATATGCAGCTGTGGCTATTTTCATTAGAATTATTATTATTTATTGTTTTCTATAGCGCCATCAAATTCCGTAGCATAGACATAACGCAGTATATAACATAACAATTTGATTACAGAAACAACAGGTGAGGTGGGCCCTGCTCAAATGAGCTTACGATCTACAATATCCTTAATATACGTATGCTCTGAGACGGTATCAAGTATTGTCCCCATGATGAACCACACACATTTCTATAGGTGGAGTAGGGGGTAAAAACTTTTAATTCGTACTTCTTAAAACACACAATATCGCTATTATCCTTAGAAAACATGGCTTAGAAAACATAGGCAACCTATCCAGTAGAACAATGCCATAAATATTTAATTATTTAGCACAGCATTGTACTAAAAGCCAAAGCAATTAGATTACTGTACAAAACAAATCAATTAATAGCAATTGGTGCCCAAAATTCTCAAATGAACCAAGTTTCAAATGCACCAGTTTGTTATTGTATGTGTTATTGTATGTGTTTCTAAATTGTTCTACTGACTGTAACAGCGCTGCGGAATCTGCCGGCGCTTTATAAATAAATGTAATGTTTTAGTGAACATTTACTAGGCTCCTTCAACAGATGGTTATCTATAATCTCTACATATGTGTTTAGTTTGATGGCTGCTGTGTATCTGATGTCCTTGGTCAAGATGTTCCTCTACAGGATAGCAACATAATTATGCTATATAATAAGACAAAGACACAGCAAATATTTCACCAGGGTTAATACCCAGCACACACAAATCTGATTAGCTTTCTGAATCTGAAACACATTCAATGTGTATGCTTTATAGTGTAAGGAACCACTGGGGTTGTAAGTGGGAGTCCAATTTGCAGAAGTAGGTATCAGTACAAAACAGGTAAGGGCTGGTCCAATGGTACAGGTGTCGAGACCGATCCAGATGGCAAGCAGGTATGGCAAACCAAAGTGAAGGACATGGATACAAGCAACCATGAAACAAAAACTATGATAAAAAAGAAACATACAGCCTAACACTATTGCAAAACATTTACAGATTTAGTTGATCCCACTGCCATAAGGTGAAAGCTTACCACCACTTCATGGTACTTCACATCAGCCCTGAACTAAGAAAACAGTTCTTATATGATAGGATCAGGTATACCCTGTATGGTGTTCATTGGCCAGGTTTGTCCCTTCATCTGTTATGCTAGTAATCCATGCGGGGGGGGTGATCTGGGAAAAGTTAGCACAATTGATTTCATTCATACCATTAAGTTAGATTTTGCTAGAGCATGTGTAGTTTTTAAAGAAGTGATTTTGGTATGGTCAGAGTTGGTGTCCAGGCCGGTGTGGAAGGAGTCATAAAACCCTAGAGTGCCAATACAATGTGGGAGGAAACTGAATGCAGCAATCTCAAAATTTTTCAAGAGAATTGGAGGGTGTAGTAGAGACCCATACTCAGGATGGGTATCTCTGAAGCTAAGTAATTATAGCTCTCATTCACCCAGTCACTCACTCAGACACAGTGTAGGGTGAGAGACAGGCTAAGGTTTATTAAACAGGACACTGGTATTTATAGACACAGAACCAGGTGAATAGCAATATCCTGCTCCCCAATGTGGCGACCTCAAACCCTGTACATTCCTGGACGCCCTGATAATTGCTAACCTCTGGTTAGTTACAAGTTGCGGTTTCTCCTGATTTCAGACGCAGCAGGTGAAGCAGAGATTACAGAGAACGGGGAATAAGAGTTAGAACAGGGTGGTGACAATAAACATGTGGGAAGAATTGACAAACATAAAGGGGCAAATACATGTATTAAACATCTACAGTTTCTGGTAAAACAGGGAACTTGGTCTGGCCGACAGTTTATCAGGCAGAGGCAGGGTGAGATGTTGAAGAGGGGTGCAGATGGTATCATCACAAAGGAATAGCTGTCAGGCATAAGGAACTAGAGAGAGACAATAAAGATGATTGAGGATGTGCACCTGTCGGCTATTGGTTTGGATATATTTAACATGGGCCTGCAGACAGGTATTTAGAGGGAACTGGCCTTGATGGGGCATACGTGGCCATGGGGCTGCAGTGGCCTAAGATTCCACATCTTTAACTAGTTTTTGGAATGGTTGGTACATTGGAGGCTGCGCCTGAACTGGCTTTGGGTGGCGGTTCCAGCGGGCGGCTCAGCTCTTAGTTTAATGTGTTTGGTTACGCCTGCTAGGTTAAATGCCTAGCTGCTGGCAGGTTGTTAACAGGTTAAGGTTATATGTTTAATTTGGCATGGAGATTTAATAAAGCTGTGGCCAATGCCCTTACTCAGAGCAATGGCTCCTGTCGTTATTTAAGGTGGATGGGTGAAAGGGGTTGGACTATGTGGTTGTCACTGTCTCTAGGCCTAAGCAGTCAAGGAAATGAAACATTCAGGGGGTTGGCATAGAGCTATTCTGAATCTAAGACAAGATCAAGCACTGATTAAGACCTGAGTCTTCCTTCAGGAAAAATGGGCAGACTTAATGGGCCGAATGGTTCTAATCTGTCAATCCCTATGTTTCTATCAAGAGAAATCACAGTCAATACCTCTGAATCTCCTTCCTCTCCAGATGTCCCCTTTAGTCTACAAACTCTATGGTCCTAAAAGGCTCAATAACGTATACATAAACATAAGGAAATGTGCTTACAACGTAAATTTTTTAATAAATTCCTCTTCTTCTAAATTACTTATTCATACATAAATAGCTGTGAATAGGCCACAAAGTTGCATAAAATATTGTAAAGCCTGTTCCGCAGATATGCCTCTTACCACACCTTAACTTTGCATACCATATTAACAACTTGGCTCATAATAACGGGCATATACAGTAACATCATTAAGGAATTAAAATATCACAATGATCATATACAACACATGTGGGTCCAGATGTCTGCAACATATTTGCTTAATTATGCCTGGGGAAAAAAAAATCTTAAAAGGGATGCTTTTTGGTACATGTTATCATAAAGGGAAATGTGACCCACAGTCTGACTGCATCTATACATTTACAACAATCAACCTAAGACAAACTTTTACATTGCATAAATAATACAAAAACATGGCATTCTTAACTTTAACGTCAGCTGAGTTAGGTACCGGAGTCCACGCAGGACAAGTCACATTTCTGTGAGGGAAAGTATCTTGTTGGACACATCAAGGATGTTCAGTGTCATTGAGGAAGAGAGTGAGAAGAGGCTGGAGATCTTGCATTTCTAATCATAACGTTCATAGAGCTTTGGGAGGTTCTGAAAACCATCCAAAGAGTCCAGATGAAACCATGGTCCAAATAACAACTCAAGGCCATTTGCATGGATGAATGTACATCAGAACAATCCTTTAGCACCAGTACCTCAAGGGCTCCATTCAAATCCATATGGAAAAAGTAATGGTAAATAGAAATCGTATGGCTGGGCTTGCCTGAAATAGGCTGTGTATGTGTGGCTAATTTTTATAACCATCTTTAATATATGGCACTGTTTAGAAAATGGTGCTCTAGGCAAATGGTGAAAATGCATCCATGATCATTAACAGTAGAGAAGAGAATACAAGACTAATAAGGCAATATATAGATAGAAATATGGAAAGATAATAAGATCCCTTTTTTCGTTTGTTAAATCATACAGCATGCCGTTTCAGTTCATTCTCTTCAATTTACATTCTATGTGATATTACCAAATTTTGGACATTTGCAGCCTTTTCTCATCAGATCTGCAACATGACAGGTCCAATCTGCCTTTCGACCCCGCAGCACTATATCTTTGACTATGTATCATTCAGGCATGGTGTGATAAGATGCCAGATAGCTCTTCCACTAATGCATTGGAACACCCCATGCCGTCATGCATAGTTCAGTTTAAAATGTGTTTTACGGTCCAAGGTATCCAGTTTGCAAACTCTTCAAAACTTGATTAAAAAGGTAGTAGATGAATGGAAAATGCTATAAAGCAGCACAATAAAACAGCACAAGATCTGATAAGCAGAATTACTGCATTTGTAATTCTGCTTAGAGAAGTATGACATCAGTAAAGCAATCCTAAAATGTGGAATATGTTTGTTAATAATAAAAAAACATGAACGATTTTGGGAGATATGGTTCTTAATTGGCACATGTCCTAACTTGCCAGCTCAACAATTGAGCTTTCAGAATACTTGTCATACTTTTGGAATGGATGCTGAAGAGCTTAATTTTTCCTGGAAGAATGTTTCTTCTAATAACCTGGATATGTATACAGTATATCTACTGACACACCAATTTCAAATCCTTTTCACTCCCAGAAAGCTACACAACACTACACTACATTACCTTTTGTTGACTGCAAGGAGGAGTACTACACTAAGTCTATAATTTGTTGGTTGCATCTACAGTTATATTCAGCCGGCCATATTGCTAGATAAACTTCATGGAAATAGTAGTTATGGACTGGGGTTGTGATGGCCCACACTGCACAATAACTCTTTTGTTGTTGACTGCAGCGCCATTACTGTCTGAACACCATAGGAATTGTATACTGGGGTACTTGTGGCAAATTTTTACTAGCCCAGCTATTGTAAATTAAAGCTCACATGTTGCGCAGGTACATGCTGGTATGTTGACTACTACTACCATAGTCATATAATTTTTATATTTGCCTCCCACCAGCAAAACCCTCTCCTGAACAAACAAATGTAGGCAACTGGGAGGAGCTAAGGAGATATTGGGGTGGGAGAGGGGAAAGGTAGGGAGGATATTTTGCCCCTTCCCTGGAAAAAAAAAACAGCTGACGCCCACAAGAGGTTTGCTGAGCCCTGCGAAGTGCCGTGGCACAGGAGGTAAGGCAGTTTAAAAAACTGGTACGCCATTACTGTTAGAATGCCTGATCGGGCATTTTCGTCTTGCGGATGTCAATTCTGACACCTGCTGGAAGGACTGTGCAGAGAATATACAATATAACTAAAGTGATGGGTCAGGGCTTTTCACTAAATATTTATTGGACAATACACATAAAAAAATCCTGTCTGTCTTTGTGGATACACCAAATAAAAAAAAGAATTTGTGAGAGAAATGTGAAAAACCTCCAGGTTTAAGAGAACCCTAGCAAAGAAGGGTTTATTACTGTGCATTTGCTCGAATATAAGACAAGGTTTTTTTTCAGAGCAAATGTTCTGAAAAATACTCGTCTTATATTCAAGGTCGTCTTATAATCTAACCTCAAATAGAGGTCTGACTATAAGGCTCCTCTCTGGCAGCTGGTAACAGGACAACCTCTGCTGCTGCCCGACACTTCTATGACGGAGCACCGGTGTGACATGACCTTACAGTGCTCCAGTGGAAGTGCCATGTAGCAGCAGAGGTTGTCTATGCCCATTGTGCAGACGTTCACCAGGTGCCCCTTCTGAACACCAGGGAGTCTGAAGCACGGGTGACAAGTCTGGGGATGCATTGGTAAGTCAGGGGGGCAGAGTGCCATATCAGGGGGACAGAGTGCCATATCAGAGGGACAGAACAGCATATAGGGGGGGTATAAGGCATATCTGGGGCAGAGTGGCAAATGGGGGGTAAAAGGCATATCTGGAGGCAGATGTGGATAACTGGGGAAATAAAAACAAGAAATGTGTTTTTCTCAATCATAGTTTTTATTAAATATGAAAAAATAGTGAAAAAACAAGTAAATTAATATTTACTAGTAACACTTTTTTCCTATAGGGTAGTCTTATATTCAGGCTTTCTTTTTTTCCCTAAATTAATATTCGAATTTTGGGGGGGTTGTCTTGTAATCGAGCAAATACGGTATTATCATTTTGCTCACATTATATTTTTATAATCATTCATC
Source organism: Spea bombifrons (assembly GCF_027358695.1). Lineage (NCBI taxonomy): Eukaryota > Metazoa > Chordata > Amphibia > Anura > Pelobatidae > Spea > Spea bombifrons. The sequence goes on along the minus strand of NC_071090.1, from coordinate 69,372,569 downwards.
AGATTATTTATCATATGTATTCTTATATGCTCCAGCAATTGTGTTTTATCGTTTGATGCCCCTTCGGTCATCGTTCTGCGATGTGACAGATTGGTATTCAGCTTTCTGAAGCCTCAGAGATTAGCAGCTAGAATTGCTTCATGACCTTCTCCATGGGGAATATAAGAGGCGCTGATTGTTTCGGGCAGTGCCAAAGCAATGTCTGGTGATCAGGAATCATTAGTGCCTAATAAACATGATGCGCAACAAAAAGTAAATCAACTTTATTTAAAGTTTTGTAACAGCCTCATCTTGGGGTCCTGTGATACCAAATATTTGAATTCATTAAATTGGTATGAAATTGTTGCTACAGGAAGAAATATCTCAAGAAGCAGGCAATACCAGGCTATCATACTGTAATAATAAATCCTGAGTCTAGATGTGAAGTGGGTAAATATTGATAAAGAAAGGAGGTAATGATATAGAAGAATATGCTGAAAGGAACATTTACTGTATAGATCTTGCATGTTCTCTAGACATAAGCAAGCAAGAAGAGCAATGATTATGCATAAATGGGAAAATCTGTCAATAAAGAGATGTACTTAGATAAATAAAATTATACTTATATGCATGGCAAACACTAACAGCCTTAATGCATTGATCCGCACATCTGTAGGGAATGAAAAGTTTTATCGACAACAATATGAGCTTATTACCACGCCTATTACCATGTGCTTATTACCACACACATGTGGCATGGGGGTCTCTATAGGGTTTAGTGTTTTTAGTGAAAAGGGCTGTACCTCTACAATCTGCATAACAGTGATATATGACGTCCCATGCAGGGATCTGACGCTGTGAACATCCACCCCCTTCCCCTGACCCCCCCTCCCCCAGTCAAAGTCCTCCAGGAAAAATCCAAATAAAGACACATTTATTTTATGAAATATATCTATTTTTAAAAATGCACAGAAGAGCTCATGTGGACCACAACTCTTATGGTTCTCAGCTTTACAGCACAGCTGAAATTGGTTGCCAAGATCAATCCTAATCTGAATAAATCACTCCGAAGCTAGACCAATACGTTCAAATAATTTATTTATTAACATCTTAGGTAAAGAAACATAATAGCTTCATATCTTCGGAGACAATGTATCTTGTGTCAGCATCAAGTATAAATGTGTTTCATCCAACCTGGACTTGAAAATATATTTATAATTTTTAAATACAAATATAAATTGGTTATTAATAATCACTGTAAGCAGACTGCTAGAATATTGATTCCTATGCACATACAGTATATAGAGCGCTTTATGAACATTATTTGATTATATATTTTTAAATAAATTTAGAATTTATATAGACAACCTGCTTGAAAGCAGGTCTCTGTCTTCGGTTTGTCTTAGTCTGTCAATTATAGTCTTGTCATTCCCCTTTAATATATGTATAAGAAGCGGTCCAAGTCGGAAGGGTGCTTTCTGGGCAATTCTGAAGCAGTATGGAGAGACAAGAACAAGTGGTTGCAGGGGTCGCCCTAGGGAGCTGGGACCCCTGTAGCTACCACACTGTATAATGCTAGGGAGCACAGAAGAAGAGGCCTTAAGTGACATTAGGCCAGTTAGGGGGATTTCCCAAACCAGCTGTGAGGACTCTGTGCCGTGTACCCTGTCCGAGTGGAGTAGTTTTAGAAATGTAAAATGATTTTGTTACACTGGGAACATGAAATGCAGTGTATATACGAGTATCATGATTGAAAGAAAAGTAAAGCTTATTCAGTAAATAATAAATGAAATTTGCTTTTTAAAACTTTATTTTTGGAACAACAAGGTCTGTATATGTTAAGAACATTTCAAGTATACGCAAGAACAGACAACCCCCTCTTTCCCTCAAATGTAGCAAAATAAATGAAGAAACCATCAACACAAAAAAAAACCAAAAGATCCCTTTTCATCCTCCTCCATGGGTTGGACAGAGAGATTTGCACCCTAGCACCGATTGCTAATGGAAAAGTGAAGTAACGCATTATTTGTGCATCTTTCATAAAGGTCTTCATGTAATATAGTTTGAATGCCATGTCATAAACATATTATTTATCATTGTAAAAGAAGATATTCCACAATGCATTTTGTTTCAAATTTTTTTGTAAAAAAAAAATGGCTTTGGAAAAAACGAAAAAAACCCAGACCTTCCCATCTCTACTCCTACCCCTATCCCACAAGGGGTGCTCTGGGTAACCCGGGCCAGAAGGTTTCCAGGTATGCTAAGGTCTCCTCACATCTGTGTAGAGTAGGAATGAGTCACCCTGACATTGGAGTAAGAAACCTGAGAGTCGGGGTATAACCTCGGGTGTTCCCAGGTATGTGGTGACCCCAAAAGAAAAAGCTTATTCATACTCCTGGTTTAGTTTAATTAACTGGGTGTTTCTTATAAGTAATTACTGGTTTTAGCAACACACAGCCCTGTCTCCAGCCCTGGACACGTACGCGTAGAGTTACGAGACATCCTACTCTAAATATCCAGTTGCGGTAAACTTGCCATTAGTAAACATGGCGGGTGCGGTAACCGCTCGTGGATTGGGTACTTCCGTTACTTCCAGTTTCCACAGGGGTTTCTGGGAGTTGTTGTTACTTTTTTTGCTATCTGCTGCTGCGTATCGGCTAATAAACTAAGTTTCCCACGAGCCTTTGCGCCTGGAGCGGACGTGTCACCTAAAGGTAGCGGTCGCCGGTTTGTTCCAGACACCGGCTCTTTGAATCGTATTGTGTATTGAGCCGCGTTGGCTTCTGTGCTGGGAGGTGGATTACCGGACGCGTCAGCATGCACCCTGCGGTGGCCGTGGGCCTGGTGTTCGCGGGCTGCTGCAGTAACGTGGTGTTTCTGGAACTTTTAGCCAGGTGAGAGTAAACAAGTTGTCTCCATTCATTCCCTGGGCAGACAGGCAAGGGCCACTCTCCCTGAATGCTCTGTATTGGCGATGCCTGCGTGCCGTGTTAAGCTGTTATTATGATATACTTTGCAGTAGTATCTAGTGATTGAGTTCCACTAACACACATCCCTCTGTCTCCTCTACACCTTCAGAGTAACTTACACACAAAGCACATTGCATCGGAGGACATGTCATTCTGCAATAGAAGAAATAGCCCTGTTTACTAAATTTAGGGTCACAAAATAAGTTCTGTGCTTTATACGCAAGCCTGGCGTGTTTTGGGTCGCGTCCAACTCTTATGATTCCCAAAGTAAACATTTTTCTTGGTGGTTACTGCTATCAGGTGATCCCTGCGAATCGGCATACCTGGGAACTTTCTAAATGACTGTTACGTATTAACCCTTTAATGGCCCGTCATGCAGAGTCTGTGTAGGTAACACATTTGATGAGTCGCTAAGTATTTAAAGATGCTCTTAACTATTTCACCTGTATTCAACCAGGGAAGTCAACCATAACGTACAGGGAGCAAAGGCACCAACTGAGAGTCTTACATATGATTACGGTAGAGTAGGAAGGAGACAACCCAAGAGTCTGCCGCACCATTGTAGAATTGCAGCTAAAACCCGAGATTTGGGGTCAAACCCTTGAGTTCCTGGGTACGCACATGAGCAGTATGCATTCTGAGACTTTCACGTCCATCGTTTTGGAAGCGATAGGATCGTTTATTTGTATGCCCTTTGAGACGAACTTAGAATTTTTGGAACTGAAGGATATAAACCATGGTGTGAAATGGTGATTGCTACATATTACTCATCCTGTAAGTACACGTTAGCCCGTATTCTGCTTCTGCGTCAGGAAGGTGTGTTCAGTGATCTTCCCTCTTTGCTAATAGCGCATTAACCTGTTTATCAGCCGCTGTGCAGGGTGGATGCTACACGTTCAACCTTGAACCTCAGGGCTATAGGAGAAAATTGCATATTACCAGTGCCTGTGAGCATGCGTACAACATGTGTGTACAGTACTCCCAGGGGCACTGCCAATGTCACGCAAAACATGCAGCGTTTGAGAGAAACACAAGTGAAGCAGAAACCGGTGCATTGAATGCCGTGGAAGAGCATTGTACATTGTACATACAGACCTCTGCGTGAGATACTCTGTGGTTGCTCATATTACCACAAAATAAACATGTGGAAAATAAACATTAGAGCATGTGACAATTGAAGTATGCATATTTGTTCCTTTTAACATTAATAATATCATGCCTGACTTACTCAAAACATCAACTGTATTCTCTTTCATGTTAAGCAAATACTCCTTAGTAGGTCTGACATTTTTATTTTATTTCGACCATCATATGCATAATATAACTGTGTCGTCTCTTTAGATTTGTGAGGGATCTTCCTTGCAAATGTATGGGGGGGTTCTGCATGTATTTAAAGGGACTCCCCAGGCTTCATATGCATACAAAAGCTGCGTGGTGCACGTACGCAGAAAGCGCTCCCATTTATTTCAGTGGGGACAACTTTCCTGCCATGTCTTGGCCAAAGCATGCGCGAAAAGCAGCAAATTACTCCCTATTAATGGACTCTATTACGCATTCCTCGTTGGTAGGGCTGTATAGGGACATGAGAGTGTTTATTTAAGACATTATTCACAAGTAATCCTCTTTCTTTCCAGGAAATTTCCAGGATGTGGAAACATCGTTACGTTTGCACAGTTTCTATTCATAGCCATAGAAGGCTTTATCTTCCAGGCAGATTTCGGCAGGAGGAAACCAGCCGTTCCAATAAGGTAGGACATTACTCGCTGCCGCAATATCTTATTGAACCTTACTTTTTGTAATATTATGGGTTTTTTAGCAGCACAGATAAAGGCAAAAGTCATTTCACCATGCTGATCGCAACTATGTAATATCTATAGAGTGGAGGAAGTAAATAATACCCATGGTTATTAAAAAATAACTATGAACTTTATAGGTAACAAACTGTTAACTGGACTAAAGTCTGCTGTTACTCATCACACAGTAGAGCTATTGCAAAATGAATTAGTAACTCTTGGGAAAGTTTTCTTTGGGCTCACGTTCTTGATCCTGCTTACTTAACAAACCTATTGAGTGGTGCTAAGTTGCTTACAGTATCCGAGTGGGTGCCACGTTATTATAGCAACTTGGTGTAATAGCTACCAAGATACTAAGCGTGCTCAGCTCCAGAGTACGAGTTTTCAGTTACTGGACTTCTAACTGGGAAGTTGAGCTTCTTGGAAAGTGATTTTATTATATCATAGCATTAAATACCTTCTCATAAAGTAGTTTTACAGTGCCATAAACCATGGGGGGGGGGGTTAAGGCTGATGCCAAATGTCATAGTATGTGCTTGTGAAAAAAAGGTCACTGCCCATACTTTACTTTAGTTCTGTATACATGCCAGCATACTATTTACCATTTGTGCGCGTGTGTATGTACAGATACGTTTCACCTACTGCCCCGTAAATAGTGTAAAGCATCCTGCTCCAGTTGCCCGTTTAGCTTATTTATCTAATTCCACATGCATGTATCCATTCATTTCATATAGTTATACCAACTACATTTGGTAGTGTGGAGCCCTTGACCTGTTTGTATGTTTCCCCAAACTTTACAGATTACAAGCCTATTTGCTATTTTTTGTTGTAGGTATTACATAATCATGGTAGCCATGTATTTCACAGTCAGCGTGGTGAATAACTATGCGCTCAACCTCAATATCTCCATGCCGCTACACATGATATTTAGATCGGTAAGTGTTAAAACACCTTCTGGAACTCTTCCTTTTACCGAAAACAATTATTATAGGGTGATATGTATTTATAACATGACATTATTAGAGCATAACAAAATCAAAATGTTGATCAGCAGTTTTGAAGATGTCTAAGATTTGCTATAACTACCCATTGTGTTTGGAACATTATATACCCGCATGTACTCGCCACCCTCTCCGTAGCAGGTTTGGAGGTTTTCATATCCTAAGGACCAGAATGCTTTTGTCATTTTTGTTAAACCATGATTTTCCTTTTTTCGTATAAGATCAACAAATTATACATCTTTTTTACCGATCATATCAATATATACAACATAATTATTAGTCATAACAGATACTAAAAACTATACTGAAATAGAAACAAAAAAAAAAATTTTGCAAGTTTGTGTAACATTTCTCCTGTACTGTAGGGGGTCACAAGACACAATTTATGTTCAGCGACATCTGCAGCTTGTAGTAATATCCCATAAACGTATTTGTTTTAGGTTGAAGAGGGCATCACCCATCCTTTACATATTATCCTATATTACATATTTTGAATACTACTGGCTTAAGGAGTTTGGGGGGGTAGTGATTTTTTTTAATATCATTTTTTCTTATTGTAGTATAATATATATATATATTCATTTTTACTTTCCCTTTTTTTCTTAAGGCTCTAGACTCGAGATCCCCTTGGGGTCTCCCAATAACTTTCATATTTGCATTTTTTTTTCTCCCTCTCCTCCTGATCTGTCTGTGCTGGTCACACTGTGATCAGCAAGAGGGGTTCCATAGGCCAGCATTGGTGATCACAAATCTTGCAAACATAAGGAGCAATGGGAGAGCCCAACGTTCTAGAATGACCCTGCTCTCCTGTCCTCGTTCCATGTGTGACGGCGCTCTGATTTTGTATATCTGTGATACGTCGTATATTTGGCTTTTGACATTATTATACCAGAAAGTCTGAGCATTTAGATGACTATTATTATGTTAGCATAATAACAAGACACTTTCATTTTTGGAATGTAACAGATGATGGAACTCACTCAACTAACAGGTTTTCTTGTATTCCAGGGATCTTTGATAGCAAATATGATACTCGGCATCATTATTCTTAAAAATAGGTAAGTGACCTAATCTGTACAATATTATGTACCGCTCAATCAATGAAGGGTTGCTACTGTAATGGCTTAATTCGCTAGTAGAAAAGCCCATAGTGACAGTGTACAGTAACTGGCGTTATATGCCGCTTCCTCACCAAGTAATCAAAATGAAGGATTTGTCATGAATTTGTGTGTAAAATGCAGTAAGAAAGTAAGGCCATCTCAGGCAGCTAACTTGTACTGTGGGAAGGATATTTAATCAAATAATTGTCTGCACTTTAAACGTACACTTCTTGTTTCCACAGCTGTCAACCCTGTTCCATTTTACCCGTTATTTTCTGCATGTTTATCTAGTTATTAGGCAAGTGCCTTCCCACATCTTCTATCAATCTGTAACAGAATCCCCACCTGTAATCCCCTGTTATTTTTTCACTCCAATCGCCTTCTAGATTTCTGTATCTCAGTATGTTTAATGGCCATCATAATTCTTTACATACCTGGATAGTATTGCCATGAAGCGCCATGCCACTGATTATCTGTATTTTTAGCCGTAAAAAAATATCATATGCGTAAAGTGTATATGTTTTCTTTTATTTCTCCCCAGATACAGCACATCCAAGTACCTGTCTATTGGCCTGGTGTCTATGGGGATCTTTATTTGCACATTAATGTCTGCGAAGCAAGTGGTATGCGTTTATTTTGATCAGATATGAAAATTGTGGGGTTTATTTTTAACCAGAAGCCTAGTGACGCGTATCTAGTGAAAGTAATATTGTCACTAGAATGACGGTGCATTATATGAAGTATATTACATTTTTACACTCCTCTAGGCATCCCATCCATCTGCCACTGAGGAAGATGGGTTTATTGCCTTCTTATGGTGGCTTCTAGGTAAGTGTTTGCCGTTCTTTCCATCAAACGTTTACACTAAGAAAAGTATTTCCAGAACGCAGCATGCTTGGACGTTCAAGATGATAAAATTAATTCAATTATTATTGAAGGATGGTTTTTCGAGACTTTGAAAAGCCAAACCTTACTACCAGTTAAGCTGATTCATTAAAAGTTCATTTTATTGATTTAAAGAGCAATGCAAATGTAATTGTTGTGGTTAGGAAACCATATACGGTAAAATGAATACTGCCATTGCCACGGTCGCCTATTTTAATGAATACTGCTGCTTTTCAAGGCAACCCGTCCCATTGAGAGTAGAGCAAGGCTGCACACATCCCGCCCTTACAGGTCACATACAGGCCAGGAATCCTGTCAATCGCCATCTGAAAACAAGTCGTTTTTTACATTTTTAATTGAGATGATGGGATATCCATGCTTTCAGTCACTGTAGTAGCATGAATGTAAAGTCCCTTTCTATGTCTCTGTTTCTGTTCAGTTAAATCCATTTAGTGAGTGCTTATGTGAGTTTTCCCCCCCTGCAGGTATTGCAGCTCTGACCTTCGCCCTTCTAGTTTCCGCCAGGATGGGAATCTTTCAGGAAACGCTGTATAAGGAATACGGGAAGCATTCCAAAGAGGCATTATTTTATAACGTAAGGTTAACAGCGGGAAGTGTACCGGAGCTACATGGAAGACATTACATTTAGAGGCGATTTATTCTATAACATTCGGCTGCCCATCAAGAATAGTTCTAGTGCATGGTTATAATTGTATTATTTATTGCTTTAACATTTATGAATGCAAATTATACTGCGCTGCAGTATACTGTGCGGCGCTTCTTAGGTTATGTACATCTAAACCAGCACACACAATGTAGGGGTATATACAATGTGTATACAATGTGTATATAAAATGTCATTCATTTACATATGCATAAGGTTGATAAAATAGTATCTCCCTGATTTAACCATATAGTATAAAGCATGTGTGCAGCCCCTCTTGCAGGAGAAGATTTCTGGGCTTTTCAGTGAAATACAGTATGTCATTTGAATATTCATGGTGTAGTGAAAGACGCTACACTGGTTTGGTGTACGGTGCAAAATCTCCATACATATACTAATTTATTGTGCATAATTTAGCATGTACTTATGTTCTTATGTGTGTATTTCTAGACGGTGATCCTACAAAATTGAAAATATTAGTTTGATATAACTCCTGAGCTTTATGGTAGAATTAAATCATCTCTCTCACGTGTTCTTTTCTCTGACAGCATGCATTGCCTCTGCCTGGATTCCTGCTCCTAGCTCCTGACATTTATAATCACGCGGTTATGTTCACCAAGAGCGGTAGGTGTTCAGGCTGTCGGCGGGACGCTGTTTTTGCTGTGGGTTAGACACAATCCTCAGTGTTCCGTTACTTGCGACCTCTCATTTCTTTCTGAAGCGTGTTCCTTATTTTCCAGGCATGAAGGTCTAAACTTACTTAGCATGACTGGTTCCATTATTATTTCCTGTTACTTATCAAAATACCGCAAGATATGGAATTGAGGGTCTGCGTATGTCATATGCAGAACATTACAAGAAGGCCATTATTTTGTCCTGCTGTTATTTTTCTGAGAATTTATAGATTCCCATATGGTTAACCCATCCTTGCTTTATTGATTGCAGAGCTGTTCCAGGTCCCCGTTCTGGGAGTACAGATGCCGATCATGTGGTTTTATGTGCTAATGAACGTAATCACTCAGTATCCTTGCCACACAGCTTTACCCATCTCTGGGGTTTCTCGCTGCTCATGTAGGGACCACAGAAAAGCAATCAAATGTATGATTGATGGTTTTGCTACTTTGGAGTACTGTATTGAAGTCTGCATTAGATGTTAAATGTTACAATGCAGGAAACTGAATGAATTCAGTAGAAATCCTGGTTATGGGCACATGTAGTATACTGTGCTGAGGTACAATATGAATACATGGTACTTGCTTCTGTATCCTGTGTTGTCTGTTCTCCTTAACTTTGTTGCGCAGATATGTTTGCATCCGAGCTGTGTTTACCCTTACCACTGAGTGTCCATCTCTCACGGTCACCCTGGTTGTCACACTTCGCAAGTTCCTTAGCCTCATTTTTTCAATACTTTACTTCAGTAACCCTTTCACCACCTGGCACTGGATTGGCACGCTTTTTGTGTTCTTGGGAACTCTATTGTACACTGAAGTGTGGAACAGCATCAGGACCGCACCTTCCAAGGATAAGAAGGAAACTAAAAAGGACTAGATGACCCCCCTTTTTATTATAGTCTGGTACAGTGTCAGCGACTATGAACATGCCTGTACAGTCTGCATTGAATTTTTTTTAATGTTGCATCCGTCTCATTTTATGATAGTCTGTTAATAGGAAACATTGTAACTGATCAGCACTGTAAATATCCGGTTACCATTTTATTAATAATTTTGTCAAGGCATGTGTTCCACGCTGATAATGCGGAAGCCAATCACATCAGAATGCTCTATTTACATAAGAAAAATATCTTAGTTAAAGGACTATGGGTGCTTAAACAGAGAATAAGCTAATGGTAATCAGCAGCGGCAGTACAGCAAACCAGAAACTGGATCCTCAGGGGTGGTGCCAGGTATGCGCAGTTATAGAGAAGGTAATCCTGAAGAAATGGGAATCTTGCTGATTGACCCTTTGTAAACCACAAAGGGTTTTGAGATTACTTATCCCAAATAAGAATATTACAAATGTGAATATTCAGAATCTGGAAGCGCACACCATTAAATAGTTTAGCTTTACTCTCATTTAACATTTTGTTATCCCCTTATTTATTTCATATGTGATTTTCAGTATTAGAGCATTAAACATCCAACGGTAATTATACATAGGAATTACATTGCGCTTAGTTAAGTTTTTAAATTTTTAGTCTCCTAACTCCAGGATTCTGGTGTACACATTTTCTATCTCCTGATATATTGTAAAGATACAATATAGGTAAGTGACTCATTTTATATGGTTGTGTATAAAGTAGCACCAACATCCCCTATTGCTGAACCTGGCAAATAAGACTCCTTTCGTAGAGGTCTAATGAATGGAGACATTCCACGCAGATCTGTCATTTGATCCCTTGCCCGTCCATACACTCCGCACAGTTGAACAAGTGATAAGTATTTGTGCTGCAGGATCTGAGATCTCCGTGTCCTCACATCAGTCAGTCAAGGACTAAGTGTGTTGCTAGCAAAATCCATCTGGAAACCATACATTATTTTAAACCTGTAGAATTTTCTGCATTTTTTTACTATGATAAAATATACCTACCTGTAAGAAAAAAAGCGTGTTTACATGTTTTCAATTAAAATAGATGTTTACAGCCTTAAAGTTCAGAGCAGGACTCTGCCGCTGGTCTTATTTTCAAGATGTATCTTAAATGCACAGAACTGTATTGCGCTCATCCTTTTGTCATCTAAATGGCTAAGCAAAGTTTTAATTTAATTTTGTTAATTTTTTTTAATCTGCTGGAAGATAGGATATTTAAGTATTAATACATTTTAATGCAATTTGAAATAGCTGAATAGTAGTATATGTTAGATACTGTTACAGCAGTGTGCCTTATTTCTCTGAGGACAGAACGGTTTATCCGGCCAGATTCCAAATCCGTTTATACGGGTCAGTAAAAGGTGTATAAAACTAGCTACTAAACATTTTGCTTAAATAAATATCGGTTTTAAAATAAAAATATTCCAAGTTTCAAATACTGTTATATATTAGATAATGTAGTTTTGTTTTTTTACCTTCGTTTGGCAGAAAACAGTTACACTGTGCAATTTAATTCTTTGGGGTGACTTTCAAAGCTAGTGTTTACGTACTTCAAAGAGATCTGAACAAATTTATAGCATACGTATCTTTAGTGTCTATAGCAAGTGTGCTTTGTTTCTCTGAGTACTTTGGTTTAATTATCTAAAGTGTTAGGGCAGATACATGTTCATTACAGTTAAACCAGTGTTCAGCTTTATTGTTGAAGGACATGTACATACAGATGGAATGGTGTCACAACCCAATGTACACAGGCTGCGAGAAGAATGACTCTTCATTGTACTGTGAAAGCTTTCAATAAATTTGTACAATTCCTGATGTATTCTTTAAAAAATGCTAAATAATTTTAGTACATTGAGTAATACAGAGAAGAATTGTATGTATTTTTTTAACACGCGCCTTGGTGTTTGACATAATTAATAAAATGTCTTAATAAATCCCTTTCACTTTTCCTGGGTCTTGAATAATTTGTGTCAAAACAGGCAACTTTTAGATCTGCTCTATTTGAACATGGCAAACACTAACGTTCACCTACGCCAACCCACTTTGTGTGCAGAATTGTTATAAAAAGACCTCAACATTGACTATAAAATCATTGGCCCACTTGGGAGCCTGAGCCAATTTTTGCAGTTTTACTAAACGTTATGTTTAGGTGACAACCAGATGAATAGATTACACATTAATTTCTTCAGGACAAGTAAATATATCTGTTAATATATTTATAGATAACCTAGTTTAACCCCTTAACCTTTATGACCTTCCATGCGGTGATGAAGAGCCCAAAAACCATCATGGCATTGAACGTCATGAAGAAAGGAAGTAATGTAAAGCGATCCTGTCGCTACCCGTAGATTCCCAGTACAGAGGACACACATCAAAATATGTATATATAATATATTTTAAATAGGCTGATTACTCTGCGAATACAGCTCCCATCACCCATCTGTGCAAACAATCCTAAAAAAACATGGAAGGTTTGGTGGAAAAAAGCAATGGAAATTAATGGCTCTCTTTATCGGGCAACCGCTCAGCCCTCCTCAGTCTCCTCCACGAGGCCTCTACCTTTGTCACGATGCCAGCGTTTCATGCTGAGCGCCGGTATATGACGTCATATCCGGCGCTCAGCAGTGAAGAAGCGCACGTTGCGGCAGAGCAGGAAGACAGAAGCCTTGTTCTTCGGACGCAGGACTTAAAGGTGAGTGAGCTACAAAGGGGGAGAGGGTAGATAGTGAGTAGGGAAAGAGGAGGGAGAGGGGGTAGAAAGAGATAAGGGAGGGAGAAGGGGTAGAAAGTGATGAGGGAGGGAGAGGGGGTACATAGTGAGAAAGAGGGTAGTAAGAATATTGAAATAAGTAAAGTGTGAATGAGTGAGTGAATTAATGCGTGGATGCACTGTGTGAATGAGCGAGAGTATGAATTAATGTGTGAATTAATTGTCTGAATGAGGGAGAGCATGAGTTAATGTGTGTATCATAGATGTATAATTGTGGAAGGGCAAATATGTCACTAGCAGGATGTTTGAGCCTTGGGGACCAAGATGGCACAGGCAGGGTGTATATGGGACAAAGATTGCACAGGCAAATCTTATGTGTGCTATCTGGTGTTCAACCTGTGATCTATGCCTGTAATTTAGGGTTTTTTAAATATACCTTTAATGCCGTGTTTTTAAGTGAATTCTAGTTGATCTATACCGGCAAAGCTGGGTTTGTGTTATTCTGTAGATCCATATCTGCTATGCTATGTTTCCATACATTATTCATGTATACCTGCAAATACAGGGTTTGTATGTCTTGTTCAGTTGATTAATACCTGCAATGATCTAATATTTATATATATCGGCAGCAGGGTCTAATATTAACGAAACTGCCGGTTCAGCTATAATTGGATATTCATTATGTAGTTGAAAATGCATGTCTAACACATATATGCGATGGGGCCATCACATAAATCAATAATAAAGGGAGGGGCTTGCTGGGGGCATTAATACAAATAGTGGTGGCTGGAGGCGATCATACAAGGGTGTGGGGGCACCACATTAATCTATACTAAAAGGGTGCTGGCTGGGACATCAATACACAAGGGGCAAAAATACTAAGGGGGTATAAACGACAATGCAATGTGAAAAATCCATCCTGATGTAGATGTCTGTGACGTAGATTGTGTCCTGCTGTTTGTGTATTTTTGGTTATCAGTGTAGCAGAGCCTGTCCTTGGGTGTGTGTATAGGTGTTGGCGTGGGAGAGCCGGTCCTGCGGTGTGTGTGTATAGGTGTTGGTGTGGCAGAGCCTATCCTGGTGTGTGTGTTCGGGTGTCAGTGTGGCAGAGCCTATCCTGGTGTGTGTGTTCGGGTGTCAGTGTGGCAGAGCCTGTCCTGGTTTGTGTGTTTGGATGTGGGTGTCAGTGTGGCAGAGCCTGTCCTGGTGTGTGTGCGTTTGGGTATTGGTGTGGCAGAGCCTGTCCTGGTGTGTGTGTTTGGATGTGGGTGTGGCAGAGCCTGTCCTGGTATGTGTGTGTTTGGGTGTTGGTGTGGCAGAGCCTGTCCTGGTGTGTGTATCGGTGTTGGCGTGGGAGAGCCGGTCCTGCGGTGCGTGTATATAGGTGTTGGTGTGGCAGAGCCTATCCTGGTGTGTGTGTTCGGGTGTTAGTGTGGCAGAGCCTGTCCTGGTTTGTGTGTTTGGATGTGGGTGTGGCAGAGCCTGTCCTGGGGTGTGTGGGTGTCAGTGTGGCAGAGCCTGTCCTGGTGTGTGTGTGTTTGGGTGTTGGTGTGGCAGAGCCTGTCCTGGTGTGTGTGTTTGGATGTGGGTGTGGCAGAGCCTGTCCTGGTATGTGTGTGTTTGGGTATCGGTGTGGCAGAGCCTGTCCTGGTGTGTGTGTCTGGGTGTCAGTGTGGCAGAGCTTGTCCTGGTGTGTGTGTGTTTGGGTGTCCGTGTGGCAGAGCCTGTCCTGGGGTGTGTGTTTGGGTGTCCGTGTGGCAGAGCCTGTCCTGGTGTGTGTGTTTGGGTGTCCGTGTGGCAGAGCCTGTCCTGGTGTGTGTGTTTGGGTGTTGGTGTGGCAGAGCCTGTCCTGGTGTGTGTGTTTGGGTGTTGGTGTGGCAGAGCCTGTCCTGGTGTGTGTGTCTGGGTGTCGGTGTGACAGAGCCTGTGTTGGTGTGTGTGTTTGGTCATCTGTTTCCTGGCACTTAACTTACAATAGGAATAATTTAATTTATACTTATCCAGAGATAAAATGCCCTCCTGAAGTTGTAGTGACTTCAGGGGACAAAACGTTCATGGCCCTGAAATCATTTAGTGGAAAAGTTAAGGTATTGTGTTTACTCAAGGATTAGTGGTACTAAATTGTGGGTTCAGGCTTCCCATGTTGAATAATCAATTATTACGTTAGTCCAATAACAAAAGTATCATTCCATAGCACATTACTTTTGGCAGTATATATATATATATATATATATATATATATATATATATATATATATATATATATATATATATATATATATAAATATGTGTTTTTTCAGTGGTATGATTTAATGGTGGAAATTATTAATGCCCCCCCAGTATCTTGTGGTATCTTGTGTGCCCCCCCTATATATTGTTTCTAGAGTCGCCACTGATTACCACAGTCACTAGCAGCCATAAAACAGATTGAATGTCAATTTTATTTTAGTCTTAAATAAACTGCCAATCTGATTAGCAGACTGATTAGCAGCTTCTTTCTTTTCATTGTAGATGAAGCCTGTGAATTTAAGGTCTGTTTGAAAAGCTATATAGCCAGCACCACCAAATCAGCAAAATGCAGAGGAATATTATGTATATTGTATAATTACAGACCCACGAACGCCCTCAAACGAGACCCAAGACAAATGTAGGCACTGAAGTAGGAACTAGTGCAGCAGTTCTAATCTCTAGTTCGTCTGCAGGGTTGGCCACAGTATAACGAGGTTTTGGAGGTTAGTTTTGTAATTACTGCTACAAGAAAGTGGAGTAATTCTAAGCCACATCATGTTAAAATATAGATTACATTTCAAAACAATTTTGTTGGTGAATTTTATCTAGTTGGTGGTGATGGGAGTGTATGACGGTTTCATGCAGATGGTTTGGGGTGCCCCCTGTAGTTTCTAGTAATCTGACGGTAATGCTTTTCATTGCCAATGATCTTTTACGTCACTTGGATTGTTTAATCTTTATGGGATTGGGATGTTGTCTAATCTTGATCTCACAGTGGCTACTAACTGGCATGTCAATATGTTTGCAAACTATCCTATTGGTTTAAATGCCATTCATTATTTTCTTTATTATGGTCTGTTACCAAATATTTGGAATCACAGACCTCTAGGGATGTCATTGTAGCAATCACAAGAAGCCAGGCTGTAGCCTTTGATAAAATATATTTAATATTTTCTTTACAAGTGCATGTAGATGTTTATATTTTGAAAATATAGACAACACTCTATAATATAGTTACATGTTCTAGAACTAGTGCAGCTGATATGTTTCTGGAGAAGAGAAGACATGTTATTAAAGTGATCAGTAGAAAGTGAACGAATTTTCGAGGTAATGTAAATTATTCTTTTTATCTTTCGTATTTTCACTTTTGCAGACATTGCTCATATTATTACGATAGTTATTTAAGCCCATGAGGGGGCAAGTACAGGACAGCAGAAAACTGACTATATGAATCTAGAATGTAGCTGTAAATTCTGTGAAATGTCCTTTAAAATGCTTTATTTGTTGAGTTCTTAATCTATGCCTATATCAGTGTATTATGTTGAAGATTTCTTTTGTCCAGATGGAATAGGAGGGAGAACAGGCTTGCTGTTTGATCCTGGGCGGCTTCTGCGGTTGGACAGACGGGGAGATGATGAGGACTTGGACTTTGATGCTCCTTGATTGGAACGTGCAGAAGAAGACAGGCGGGGGGTGGTTGGTGTGTTTCCCGCACTCTGCTGGTCTAATGCATAAGAGAACAATTTATAAAAGAAAAAAGCAATATATTTGGTATGCAATTAGTCTAATTCACATTGTAACTGAAAGAAAGATGGCTGCAGCTAGTAAATATATGTTGGAGTTCTAAAGCACCAAAGCATTTGTTATAATGGGCATAGTTTTAGTATTATACCTGGTTGCTGCCCAAGGTCAGATAAATCCAAAGGTTCTATTTTCTCCTCTTGAGGAGACTGAATATTAATAACAGGGGTCGGCTGAGATGAAGATCGCCTGGCAGAGAATGCTCCAGCTGAAGATAATAAGGATAACCCAGAGCTGGGACGAGAGTCTCTTGAGCTGTGAAACAAATATTTATTTATTAATATCACAAATAACAATAATGCTTATTTTAACCCATCTTAAAGCACAAAAACTGAAGCGTAACCTGGGTATCTGTGCACAGTGATGGGTTTTTTCCAGGTCATTCTGAAATATGAATGGCTGCTTTACATTTTAAGTGTTATTTTAACAACATTATCAAAAGAGAGGAAACAGTTTAAATATAAATTGCCTTGTGTCTCATTGTGTTTAGAATTTACCTGGTATCAGCGCTGCCCAGAGGTAGGCTGCAGTCTGCAGTCACATTACTTCCGCTCTGAATCATCAACGTGCATGAGGATGGGTCTAGAAGACGACGGTGTGTGCCCAAGGTAGCTGGAGCCGTCAATGGACCTCTACAAAAACACTCCCATTATTTATAAAATAAACTAGGTATTATATCTAGA
Organism: Spea bombifrons; assembly: GCF_027358695.1. NCBI lineage: Eukaryota > Metazoa > Chordata > Amphibia > Anura > Pelobatidae > Spea > Spea bombifrons. The sequence continues at coordinate 69,355,391 of NC_071090.1, read as the reverse complement.
ATAAAAAATGTGGAATGGTCATGTCAAATCATGATGGTCATAATTTACCAGCTCAATCCAGAGACAGTAAGTAACTTAATATACAAAAAAACCTGCAATCTTTATAGGGCAGTAGGAACATTATGAAGAGTTGGTTCTGTTTTCTGTTGCCCTGTTAGCCATGCCAAACTTTCTTTAAGTCAACCAAAGATACCAACTTCAAGGTTTCTTCAAACCATATTTAATTTTCAGGTGATACAGTCATGTCTTTAAAATGTGTTAAAGAATGTGTTTCCAGTACATCAATTTACAAGTAACTGGGGACAACATTTAAAGTGCACATTTTATACTATTATTTATTCAGTGTTATCCAAAGGAACCACCCAAAGAATGTCTGGTTCCTTTGTCTGAGGAAAGCAGAATACAAGAAAGACAAATTTAATTGGGGACTATAGGCTGGGGGTTTTTATGCAGTCAGCAGTATATGTCTTGTGGCACTAAGGGAACCTGAAATCAATGATTTGGTTTAGCAATAGGAAGAAACACAACCCATGCCTTAATTGATATAGAATTGCCCCTGCGTGTCTCCTCTTGTGTGTGTATAGCTCCATGGTGCCATTGACCCAAATACCAACGTATGGTATCCTACTCAACTAATGTGGACCAGCGAGAGAGCAGGAGAAAGTGTAATTCACTAGCCTGTCAAGACTTGTCTCATAGGAAGGTGATTGGTTGTGTTTAGGCTTACTAAGAGGTGAAAAGCTGTCTGGAAAGACAATGTCACTCAGCTGAGCCACATTTGCAAAATGTACATGACCCCTGCTTTCATATGGAGCAAATCAATAAAATATCATTTGTGTTTTCCACTGGAATTTTATCCTCCCTTATCAAGGTTCAGCTTCTAGGCTTTTTAGTTTACCTTTGGAACAACTGTGTATATGTCCCCGGGGTCCTCCCTGCTAACGCCTGTCGGGCTGCCAGCTGACGTCTTTGGACAGAGGCTTCTTCCTAGCAGGAATAACAGCAATGAAGCACAAGTGAAGAGCCCAAAGCGTGACTGCATCCTCGAATGTCAAGGTTATAAGCTACAGAGCAATCCTTACTGCTGGTGTTTTCGACGATACTTTTGTGGAGACTCTCTCTGAGTAATTCCTGGTAGCCGAATCTAGAAATTCACAGGTAGCTTGATTTGGAGATAGTTTACTTGGTCCATTTGGTGAGGATCCAGTCAATGATTTCCCTGAATCTTAAAATAAGGTATTAGACATCTTGTTTGAGAACTGCTAAATACAGGCCACAGAATGGTCAACATAATATTGTATTTCATCTAAACAAATTGTAAGGCTGTTTGTGTATGCTGTAAAGTTCAGGGAGTATTTCTACCTGTGACAGTAAAAAATACTGTGATTTATTTAGAAGACTGTACATGTTGAGGCAGTTATTCACTGGGGTCTATTCTCAAAAGGGAGAGTTGTCAGGAGACTTGTTTTTCAGCTCATTCATTTCATATATACATTATGAAGGGCCACCTCCAGCGAGGTTCTTCTGCAGGAAGAGCTTGACTAGCCCTGCATAAATTATAGTTAAAGCTGCAATATTTCTTCAGACTCCACACCACTTTTATGCAGGGCCCTTCTTGCTGGAGAAAGCTGCCGGTGTTGGCCCTTCATAATGAATGAGTAATGAGTAATATGAGGGCGCAATCATAACTCTCCCTTTAGTGAATAACTCCCACTGTCATTAAGTAGGAGAAAACTAGAGACCTCGAAGAGGAATTGTTTTTGGTTAGTTGGAGCACGAGACTGGAAGGGTTAGGTGTACACGCCATAAAAATAGCAGAAAAAAAAACAGCACATCATCTATTCTTAATAGAATCCTCGCTGTCACAGAAATATATAGTCAATTCATTTTATTTAACACAAAAGGCCAGCTTAATTATTTAAGTTATATATATATATAACATGTATGTATGTATGTATGTATGTATGTATATATATATATGTATATATATATATATATACATACACACACACAACCCATTAAAGGTTTGGGGTAACTTGTTTTTGAAAGAAAAGCAAATTACAGTGTAGATGTTCTAAATGACTATTGTAGCTGGAAATGGCTGTTTTTTAATGGAATATATTCATAGGCATACAGAGGCCCTTTATCACTCTCATCACTCCTGTGTTCCAATGGCACGTTGTGTTCAGTAATCCAAGTTTAAGTTTAAAACTTGATCATTAGAAAACCCCTTTGCAATGATGTTACACAGCTAGAAATGACCTTGTTTTTCATTGAAAACAGCTGATTGACCCTAAACTTTTGAACAGTAGTATACTGTATATAAAATTGCTTTCTAAATAGCACCTGATATCATGCTGTTTTCAGAATTTCTATACCTTAAGCAGAAACATCTTACCTGCTCCTGATTTCGGCATGCTGCAAGATGACTGTGCAGGCTCTGTCAGACCCAGGTATTCCTTAACTAGCTGTCTTAATTTAGTGTAAGCTTCGTCCAGGTCATCTGCAGGCATACAATTACATTAATACCATGTTAAAAATACCTCTATATGTCTGTGCAGTTGAGTAAATGAGTGTGTTCTTCTGTTTGGGTTTTGTGATATCTGGTGGGATGACTGTGGATCGCCTTGTGTACGGCTCTGTGAACGGGACTTGGGGTCTGGCTCAGCCCCGGCTTAACTGCTGTCAGTTCACCCACCTATACAGGGTTTATTCACTAAAGGGATTAGCTAAAGAAGAGTTGCGGTTTCAACTCCTTGACTTCGTTCTATATTATAAAGTTTCCACCTTGGTATGCTTCAGCCGCAGGGAGTGCTTGGCTAGATCTTCATAACGTGTAGTGTAATCGTTGAGATTTCTTTGTCTCCTCACCCACTTGATATGCATGAAACAGGGCCAGCTCAGCCCTTCTTGCTGGAGAAACTAGTGTTGGCCCTTAATATTGAATAGTGATGGTTGAGGAACCACAATCCTCCTGCGAACTCTCCCATCAACTCTCCCTTTAGTGACAGAGCAGCGATAAGTCTTTTTGATGTTCAGTAGACATGCTTGCCAGATAAGCATGATTAGCTTGTGTAGAAACAGCAGCAGATTCAGGGGATCTGTCATGGCCATATTTAATGAAGTGAAATAGCATGTGTTTATAAAAACAACTAGCAACAGAAAGAATGTGTCAGGACAGTATTAACGCACACAAGTAAACTGTGTAAAACAACAATAAATGTTACTGTATGTTTTAGACACTATTTGATCCAAATGGATTTATAGATTTATTTATTGTAATGGCCTCTCATAATATTCACACATGTGGCTGCAGTATTTTGTGTATAAACAGTCTCTCTAGTGACTTTTCAGGCATTGGAACTACCCTTCTAGTACATTCATTTTTCTTTTCCGTGCATCATCTGCCTCGGTTACCTGTATTAATCACATCATCGAAATAGCCTGGGCAGTCCTGGTGTATTTTGACGTACATATCCACTCTGGACACAGCGGTGTCTATCTCCGGTCTGGTGAATATCCCTTTCCTCCTCAGCCACCCTTCATATTTCTCCTTATTCATGGGTAGGAGCAAGATATAGCGTGGCTCAAAGTAGCAATTTTTCAAACTCCTTACACCCTGTAGAAAGAGATATCAGACGCCACAGCATGTTTTCACACATTTTGGATTCTTATGGGCATGAGGGACTGGTGTTACTCTAATGACAACTGCTATATGTGTCTCCTGCAGCACAGCTCTGCCAAAGAGTAATGAGCAAGGGGTACATAAAACTGCAATAGCCACTGAATCAAAGGGTACAGGCAGGGGTTAACAATTTTAACTATATAAACAGCCATTTAGCCATACATACACACAAACACACATATCTTCGATTTATGGCTTTGTTATTGTGACTGAACATACCTCTATTTCCATGTGAGTGCAACAGGCAAGGCCTTCTCCTGCCACCGATTCAACAGCCTCCCTGCTCAGCCCGTAGTAGTGGCCGCTGTACTTCATAGTTAGGAGGAATTGCCCCTGTGTCCAAAAAAAAGCAGACAATGGCAAACAATGCCAAGCCGGTCCGGACAGATATGTTCGTATACATGCAGAGGACAGGGGAGTTACCATTAAAACCAGCAGAGAAATGCTTACCGAGCAGGTCATATCTTCAAAGACTTCTGGTGTGACAAAATGATAATCAAATCGTTTCTCTTCACCAAAATAAGGATTCCTGGTAGTGTGACACGGCCTGAAAGATTTGACACATTCAGTTACGGCAGCTCATCGAAAGCAACTAAAATCATGAAATTAGGATGATATAAATTACAAATAGAAATATCTACCTCTTTTACACTAGTAACCACTACTCCAACCCTATTTTCATGTTAAGTGCAAATTGCAATTTTAGTGTTTAATGTGTGTTGGAGTCCCTTTTTGGAGGGACTCCAATGTATTGACTGCATGTAAATGAAAGCATATATTATGTAATTATCAGAGACTTATTTACCTTGGGTGCTGATCTAGGCATGACACCGCGGCCCTAGCCACCCCCTTCACAGCCACAGTCCTTGTTGTGGAACGCCAGGATAAGATGTTACATCCTGATGCCCTTTGACTTAAAGGCCCATGGCTGCTCACATTGATTTCAGCAGAGCTTGTCTCCCATTGACTAGAATGGGAGTTCTACTACGCATGTGCAGGAAGCATACTCAAGTATGCTCCCTACTTTCAGTAGAGGCAACCTAGAAATGTGAAATGACACATAACCCACAGTTGCAGAGGCGATACTTTTTTTTAGTAAACTTAGCTGAAAAGATAACAGTGTTTTGTCTAGTCCTCTGCTAATTAACTATAATATTTGACCAATTACACTGACACAAGGAAAACAATTCTACTTATATTAGCAATGATTAACAAGGCAAAACTCCTTATTATTAATCCGTAATGAACCTGTTGGTATGCAAGTGGATAATATGGTATTCCAATACCAGTGTTACGTGTATGTGATCCTATAGAACCCCTTTACCCCATTAACCACATTGTCTAAAATGTCACTGGACTTAGTTCATCTCCTTCTGCAGACATACTGCACGCGTGTAATATTAATGTGACCAGGGTATTTATTATTTGCCTCCTTACAGTCCATCATGTAGTACACATCCTATAAAGAAGGTCACAGCCTGTTATACTATTTTATCATATGACGGTATATGTGGAAGAGCTTCCTTCTACTGCTATGTAAGATATGGATGGGTTGGTCTTAATGATAACAATATGAACCATCTGAATCACGTCAACGAGCGTGATGCAATGGCTGTATGGACGTTATCGTTATCCACCCAATCTTTTTTCATCTAATCATCTGTTTTAGTTATAATGACACACATATGACAACTTTAGGTTCACCGTTAAAATGGAAAAAAAAAAACCTACATTTTATGGAAAATTCCAGTATGTTCGACATCTGCATCTAATATTTAGCAGATGCTTTTTATCAACCTACGCAAAGGTACTTTAGATAATCTACGACTAGAGATTCTTCTAAGACTGACATGTATATTTACGGCGGCCTTTGATATAAACTCTCGTGTTAATATATATATATTTCGGCATCCTGCTTTTACATGTATATGATTTATTTTGTAAGTGTTTCGCCCTTTGCATACATCTGGGCACATATTTTACCGTAAATCTTTTCAATAACTGGAAGACAAATGATGCGTGCGATATTTTAGCGCATGCCAGGCTTTATTTCATCCAACGAGATACAGCCCCCAAATGCCATAAGCAGGGATTTGAAACATGCGGTTTATAGAAATGGCTGTGTAGTGGGTGTCAGAGGATGTTGCAGGAAGGCCATCATGTGGCCGACAATAACACTGCCATGTAATATGCTTTTTTTTCCCAAAAGGTACACAGTGATTGCAATAAATACATGGCATACGTGTAAAAATATATAGGCTAACGTTAATAGTGAATTGTGGCTTACCCGTATCGAAAGAACTCTTTGAATTCCCGGCACATTCTATGTGCCAGTTCTCTTTTCCCACATGACTGGGGTCCAGTTAGAACTAACATGGGGTATGGAGTATCCAGGTTGGGCAGTGTACTGCAAGACAAGATGCTCTCTAACTGTAAGCCTCTGAAACAATCTCTATTCATTCATTTAACACAAGAAACTTCAAAAGACGAAAACCTTTTCAGGACAAGCATCTGAAGTCTAATCAGCACAAACATCTCACTGGCTTCCCACCTTTCAAACTTTGCACCAGAATCAGCATTTATAAATTACATTTTCACTTTTAAGATATATTCCACTCTATGTTTCTTGATGTCAATCAGGTTTATAATGTACAAATTGTGGCCAGTGCTTGTTGCATTTGTGCATGCTACAAGACCAAACACATTTAATATACATGAAAATCCCATTACTTTGATTGTAGGTTTTAACCTACATACATGTGAACACAGAATATGTTAACAAAGTGCACTAGGTATTAATCTTAGGAAAAAAAATATTAGGAATTTAAAGTATGGTGGCATAGATAATTCAAATCTCAAAGGGAATGGTCTCATCATTTCTGTATTACAGAAATGGCTTTATCTCATTTGTTCCCAGTAAGCAAAAGCACTATCCCTAACCCATAATGGTGACAGAATAAAATATCACATGACGAGTTTACCTGTCAAAAACCTTCTGTAGTTGTATCATGCTGTACATAACGTTGGCCATGTGATCTCGCGCTGCGATCACTTCCGGAGGAGGCTCGTACTTATTCACTGCGGCTACCTGCTCATTTTACATCCATAAAGTAAAAAGTAAGGGTTATAAAACTTTAGACAAGGAAAAAAAAGAAAAACAGCCACTTAAGCATAAATACAACATCCCTCTGACAATAAGAAGATTGTAACAGTGGATAATATTTCAGTTTTGTGTTGTTGTACTACTTTGTTACCAGAGTAATGACGCCATGTGAGAGTGATATCTCTCCAACTTACATCTTACTTTTATTATTATTTATTGTTTTATATACAATGGGTAGACATGACATAACAAGTAGTAGGTAACATAACAAATTGACTCACAGAGACAACAGGTGAGGAGGGGCCCTGCTCAAAGAGTTTAAAATCTATGAGTGTGATTACTGTCCTTACAACTGTAGGATTAAAGGGACATTTAGTGACATGAATCCCCTCCTATGGAATGCAGCCATTGATCCACACTTGAACCAAAAACCAGACTTTTTGCATGGGTGTATGATTGCATCCACATAACCCCCCCCCCCCAAAAAAAAGGGCTATAAAAAGGCAACCGTGGACATTTATTTACAATTATTTGGGACCAGCAGGTGTATATACGAATAAATACCTTTTCTTCAATCTTAATCTTCTTCAGATCCAGTTCGGTTAACCTCTGTAGCATAAAAAGCACAGATAGCCAGTATTCTGCTTGTTCCTGCATGAGATGAAAAAGGGCTAATTTAATGCCACCAGTGATTGAGCATAGTTGAGTTGGAAAATAATGATTTTTATTAGGTTATTTAAACTTTTTTGCAGTGTTGACCATTAAGCCACCATATATAGATTGTGCGTCTTTCTACTCTACGTCCTAAAATGTACACTTTTTGGTAATATTTCCAAACACAAATTCAACTTACAAAACATTAACCCTTCATTTTTTTTCCGGGGATCAATGAAACAAATGATGTTTGCTTCAGTGATCCAAAGCTTCAGTAAAACAAACAGTTTAACTTGTACATGTCTACTTTTCTAGCAGCTGCCTCCTGACATCAATCAGACAGCAGTGACGGCTTCACCGCTTCTTGCCGAGGCCCTGGAAGCGCATGCTCACGTGCTTATAATGCATTCTGCTAGGCAGGATCGGGATTCAAAAGACACATATTTTTCCTTCCACTCACTTGAATTGGATTATTTAACAGGTTTAGCACGTGAAGTAGTGGCAGTTCTTCAAGATAAGCAATTTCGCTAATCTGGCATATCTGTGAATAGGAAGACATGAACAAATCACCAAATTCTGTTGAAATACATATATTTCTACATGAGCTGTACCTATGTCAAAATCTATGCTGAGAAGATATATTTACATGAAAACAGCAAACCAGTAGATTTACTGAATGTACCTCCTAAAAATTAAATGTTCAAATGTGGCAAAAAAAAGCAGCAAGTCTAATGGCAGCAATAATTGTCGATAACAGTTCCCATGAGCTGCTATCGATCCACGTATTATAAGAACTTATATGATAAAGCAAGATGGGCTGCATGGCAAACACGCAGGTCTGTACATAAACAATTAAATAGATATAGTGGATAGTCAAGAATCTTATTATACAGCATATTATTTAGCATGTGCTTTAGTAGCCATATAACTTATAACTAGACTTTATAGCTCTCTTCCAGGCACTTCCCACATAACAAATAAATCAAACATGCCTCATCATATTTTTTTTACGATTTTCATGCCTATTCATAAAGGCAATTTGCTGGGGTGAAATACTGCAGGAAAGATAATCCACACGATCTCGCTGACTTCATTTCAATGAGCGAGCAGATGATAAACCACGCGGGTATTGTATGCTAATGAAAAATTTGGAATGAAAACTATTTGGATTTTAGCACCTGCCGCTTGTTAGCAAACGGATCATAAAGAGAGCCATAAACGGCTGTAAATGAGCACTTTGTAGACAATTGCCTGGCAAAACTGAGCTTCATGGGAGTCAGTTTTTAAAAAGCTGGGGCATTTCATGTATATAAACTTCAGGAGATGGGCCCACGCTTTTTATATGTCTGAAAAATTAAACATTTTCTACTAAAATACGTTGATCGATCTGAAAATTAAATTTGTGCTTCTCTGGCAACAATTAAAACTTGAAAACCTTAGATATCGAGTTAATGATGGATAGTGGGATAACTAAAACCATGAAAAACAAAGATGAAGAACATCAAGGACTGGCGGGGTCGGAAAAAATGAGAAGAAAGTAGAAAGAAGGATGGACAGTGAGTTAGCTTACTTCATTATCCTCCAGGTTGAGGATCTGGAGGAAGTCCAAGCCCTCTAGACCTTCCAGGCTGGAGATCTGATTACATGACAAGTCCAGTGTTTGTAAAGTTTTCAGATTTTCTAAACCAGTGATATTCCTAATCCTGTTGGAGCTCTGCAACACCAAAATTATGAAGATGACAATTTATTGTGAAACTAGCAAAGTTCTCACAACTAGTATTTAATCAATGACTCTGCTATAAAACACACTGAAGAACTGCATTCAGTTAATACAACAAAGCATCGTATACATTCCATAAGTATTCCCAGGAAATATATATATATATATATATATATATATATATATATATATAAAGTCCAAAAATAATTACTAATAATTGGACTTTATATTATTTACTGCTGCAGTTATTTGGCACCGGGCAGAAATTTGGCATTTGGAGTGCAATTGTTAATTTTGGACTTTATATATATATATATATATATATATATATTATATCCAGATTTACGTTCACTGTGCTGGATGAAGTATGGAGTATGGAGGCTTTATGGCTGTGCTGTACATACAATGGGAAGGGAACAAATAAAAGGGGAGAGTATAGTTTGGGACACAAGGGCAGGCACAGAGCCATTAGAAATCAGACTAGATATGATAGACAAAGCATCCCGATTAGAAGAAAAGGAAGCCATAAGGGGACGTTTTAAATGGAACCTATTTTTAAGTATAAACGTGCCTTAAAACAAAAATTAATTTGGAGGACTTATTCAGGGACATGTTGCTCATTTGGGACACATACATTAGGGCAGCTGCAGTGTGCAGTGGGGCTGGCAGTGTGTGCTTCATTCTGAGTACAAATCGCACCACACAGTGATAAATGTATTCGGCTATGCAGAATTAACCCCCTGTGAAGCCGCATCCCCTGCAGCAGAGAGCACACGTATGTTACATACCAGAAGGAGTGTTCTGATTGGTAAATTTCCTAATCCGCCAATACTTTGGATTCTGTTGTGAGCCAGGTTTAGATGTGAGAGACTGCTACACTTTTCCAAGCCACTGATCTCCTGTATATTATTATCTGTAAAAAGAAACCTCTTAAGGAAATAACAGCCTCCTTAGCTGCTGTATATGTATATGTATATATATATATATATATATATATATATGTATATATATATATATATACATACATATATATATACACACAGACACACAATGGAATATATATATATATATATATATATATATAAAGTATATCGAATGGTATTTTGAGGGTAGGTTTAGAAACTGTTTCTGCTAAAGCTTCTCATGCAAATACATTTTCTACATGTGGCACTTACTATAAATATCACATATAAACAGTCAGTATGTATTTTAGGTGATATATTTATTATATGTTTATCACAAGGATAATTTTATTTTAAATGTAACCACTGTTACTTTTTTCAAATTGTATTTTTTTTTAAAGTATTATTTTAAAACTTTTACCTGCCAAGGGGAATTTTAAGTGAGACACGAAAGAAAAAAAATTGCATTTGTAAATACAAGTTTCCCTACTGTATATAATGAACTGAGTTGTAGTAGTAGTATATAGTAGTATATTTTGTTAAAAATAAAAAAATACAATTCTGAATATTGCAAAAAAAAAAAAAAATACATTAATTTCTTCATATGATTTATTGGTAAGGAAACAGGTTATTGCAATATATATATATATATATATATATATATATATATATATATATATATATATATATATATGTGTTTTGTTTTCGATTTTGCAGACAAAATCTGGCACCTAAAACAATAACTTGCAGTTCAATTATTTTTTAACCCCTTGTTCCTATCTAGAACCTTAAAAGGATACTGTTTATTATGAGCTTTGTCAACATTTTATGTGCAGATAAGTCCGTCATGCCTGATATCTGATTGAATGAGAGGTCCACAACCTAGAGAAAGGGAAATGAGCATGCGAGAAAAGAATAATAATTAATAATAAAACCCACTTTATCCCATCATCCCCCAAAAATATTTTTTTTTTGGATCTTGCAACTTTGTGTTCATAGAAATTGTATGTAACTGTATGTTTATGTTACGACAAAAATACATAGATAAAAAGGCAGGTTAGAAGCTCATATGTAATGTAAGGAAATTGTACTTGGAGGGCAGTAGATAAGAGGAAGGGCCTTCCAGCAGAAGTGGTAGCGGTTAACACAGTGGAGGAACTTAAACACAGACACAGAGCTATACTGAATCTAAAACAAGACCGAGTCCGATTCTCCATTTGTCTCAACAACCATTATTTTCAAGGAGGCAAACTTACCTTGAGATTTTTAGGTGGTACAAAGTCAAAGAACGTGCTCAGGTTGTTGTTGGAGGCATTGAGCTCAGTCAGGTATGGCATATAACTGACGCAGGACAAATCTAGAGAAAACATCGAATAACAGAATGATGCTTTTAAGAACTTGATATCCAAAGCATTTAACTCTTTGAGAGGCAGAGGCCGGGGCAGATTCTTCCTCTTGGGAGACCGGACAATTTTTGTAGCTTTACTATAGTGCGATTTAAACAGTTTATACTTTATCTAGGAAAACCTTCACATGTTTTTATTATTCAGGACAGGCTAAGCCATTCATAGATTAAGGCAAATTGTCCATCTGATCACATGATACAGTGGTAAAAATACACAAAAAGCCTAGAAAAGCATAATTTCCCCCTATTATCTCCCTATAAATTATAAACCCAATAGTAAAATTAAGGCGAAACAAGATAATTTTCTTACTTAATGTATCCAACAGAAGTGGTTGCACATACACGCAGATTGCACATGAAACCCATGGACGTGAAAGTATAACATATACCAGTAATGCAGTTTAGGCACATGTTAGAAAGGGGTGACTTCTATAAGTTCAGGCGAAAGGTACAAATGTATATGTCCGCATGTGTGCCAATCTTTTTCACACCTGTGGTCCACCTGATTTTTAGAGTTCCAACAGCCTCGTCATTATTCTGGCTGAGGGTGATTGGAAACGTGGCCAACAGAAGCTCATCAATCCGTTTTTTTCATAAAATTAAATAAATTAATTTAATCATTTTAGAGTGAGTATGTGTGTGTGATAGCATGCTGGCACTTTAATACCCCAGTGTTACTGTTACCATGGTAGCGAGCAGTCCTATTCGGCAGCATGCTCCACGCACTTAATGTTTAATGTTTGAGAGACAAACTTCTCCCAGGGAACTTTCCTCGTTAATATAAGTCTCACACCTACTGTGCAACTTCAGTCTGGGGAAGTTAAAAAGCTGCTGGTTAGCTCAAGAGCCATCTAGCACCCTTCCCTGCACTACAGAAACTGTTCCAACCACTGAAACCCACTGAAAGGGTTAAAGGGGTCTATTCACTGCATATGAGCTGAAACACAGCTCTCCCGCAGACTCTATTAACTCTCCCTTTAGTGAAGCGAGAGTGAAAACACTCCAATTTAAGGTGGACATATTGGTCTTGCACAGGCCCGATAACCCTCCTTATGAAGTAAACGGGGGCTGAGTACCAGTCACCAACATTTAACATCCAAAATGGATTCCAATATACATTTACCATGAAAACAGACTAAACCTTTAAGAAGCATTCAGGTTTGGTAAGGCAGTTTGGAGCTGCTTCTATTTTTGATCTAAACATAGTGTTTTTGTTTGTGACACTTCAATAATACGGTAATAATTCAATAATGCATTTTTATTTTTTTCATTACATTTTATTTATAGAGTGCCTGCTGATTCCATAACTTGAAAAATTCCTGTTCCAGTCTGTCCTAAAGTAAAGTTTGATGTCAACCTCCAATACCGGTACACTATACTGTAAATAGTCAGCCTGCGAGGGAATAACATACCAGTAATCCCATTACAGGAGATGTCCATCTTCTGCAGGTGAACATATCCACAAAGGATTCCAATGTCTGTTAAATGGCGTTTCTGTGATAATAAAAGAGAGAGACATGCCATTTAAATCGCGCAGACATCAAAAGGTTGTTCAATCACGTTTATCCGTTAGTGATTTTCTTCTTCCTGTGCAATTTTATATACAGGCTGCCCTCATTCTTGGTTTATGTTCCAGAAAACAAATTATGATACGGGGGAAATGATGTAAGTCAAGTGTGATTTTTACATGGAAATAAAGTATATAAATGGTGTTATGTTCCCGATGAGTATAATAACACAGTGCAGTGAGGATATGCGGCAGCAATACTTAAACTATACCGATTAGACAGCAATATGATGCAACTTAGATCACTGGACATTAATGTAATGTTTATTGGACAGTTCAAACAATAACAAAGAAAGAGTTATAAACTATAATAAATATTTTCAAGTACAGAAACGAAAATGATTAAAATAATTCCACGCAAGCTTACAAACTAGCATTAGCATTACTAATGTCATTTGTAAAATTTTTAGTCTTCTGATTCTTTACCATCTAAAAGACAAGTGTTCATCAAACAAAATGTTGAAGCATGATGGAAATCAATGGGAGAGGCAATGAAGTTTAGGTTTGTTAAAGAATACAAAGATTTCTGCCCCAGAACATTTAAGATAAATAAAACCCCTTTGCAGTGACGTAATTACCCTCAGATACCACATCCGGAGCCGGAATTTTCAGGGTTTTTAATGGCTGGTAAAACGTCCACAATGTAAATGAAGAGATCAAAAATCTCCCTTGTAGCCGGCCCATTGAGCAGCTGGACACTGGGGTGGGCTGATTGCCCAAGAGTTGACCTGCACCTCAATTTTAGAACAGGGGGACTGCCAACCACCCGGACCTGTCACCCTAGGACAGGATACGTTATTGGTAATAGGGATAAAATAAGCAGGGCATGGAGTATATGTTCAGAAACTTTAAAGGACATGGGTAACACGGGCAGGCTATGGACTGTTACGGGGTATGTGAATTACTAGTATGCCCACCTTATTGCAGCGCACTACACCCCTAATAACATGGAGCGTTGTCTGCCTATTGGGAAATTCAGAAGGACGGGGGAGCTGACAGACCTTGTATTGTATGCATTGTTTTCCAAATGGAATTGTTGTATGTTAGCTACTTTTGGACTTTAATTCATATGATAGAAAACTCACCTTCTGCCAATGGATCAAAGAGACTGCAGTTTGGTGACAGCTGAAAATATACCTATGGAATAGCAGGGGGCTGGCAGCCTCTTTTTAAGATTTTTTGGGCCACTGTCTATCTTTTTCATGGGCTTTACCTGCACTTCCACATAGAGCCACCAGGGGGACTAGATTAACAAGGGGTTTACGCAACACTTGCATTCCTTCTGTCCTCCTTTTCTGCATTTTCTATAAATGTGTGTAGGACAGGACGGGGTTGTCTGGCAAATGTAATTTGGGCTGCTTTATTAATGTGCCATTTGGCTTGAGTTGCCTCTCAGGCTGAATGAAGCTAATACTTCCCTGTGGCTATATCTATAGAAATTGTAGTCATGAATGTTGTGATGCCATCACTGCAAGACTATTTTGGAATAATATTAGCTTAAATCCCCTGCCAGAGGCATCTAAGGTCATAGAAAATCGTAGTGAATAAAAGATTCCAGCATAACAATACTAGCGGGAGCTTGTCATAAATCCCCTATTCCATAGTGTATTATTCGCACATAATTATGTCATCAGAGAAGAGAACAGCAGGAAATGGTTTTATAAGTTCATACATAATAAAAATACATCTTCAGGTGTCTGCTTACTAAACAACTTCAGCTGTTTGTGAGAAGAATCATTATTTCTCAAGGAACTTGTACTGTAAAATGTTTTAGAACGGCGGCATGTTTCAAAATATAGCGTTGTATACAGTGATATAGGTCGGCATTGACAAAAACTGTTTTTATCGCCTTTAGCTGTAGATTTAGTAGTCATGTCATATTTTAGGTGGCTTTAACTGTGCAAACACCACACGGAGCTGATTCTTTATGGCAATGCTAATGAAGTCAATTCCTCCATAGACTTTCATGAGTTAGAATGTCCTTCTGGGTGATTAACACAGAGCCGCTCTATTAATTAACACAGGCAGTAGATGAAAGAGCTAGAACACAATTAAAAAAAATACTTTAATGTATTTTAAAAAACACAATATTTTTTGGAAAATGTATATTTCATTTTATACTAGTAATAAAAAGAAACGATGGGAGTTCCCATTTTGCGATATTATAATATCCACTGCATTAGAGGACTGCTGCAGCTTTCCAATATTAAGTGATTTTGTTTATTTTGCCATTACTTACAGACAGCATTAAGTCCAGGTACACATACTCTGTGCCAACAGCAGACCGGCCCAATCTGGACAATCCTTCAGAGACTGCCTCTTCCCGTAACACTCCATCGAATGCCTGCTATGAGTAAGAGGAGACACATGAGTTCATTGGGGCTTGTTTTTAAAATATCCTATTCCCTAGGACATAAAAATAAGAATTCTTTTTAGGGAAGATTTTGAGGTTGTCCGTTATGTTATTATCGTAGATACAGTATGGTGCAGGGATATTAGATGGAGAATGCTTCACAATGGGCTTTACAGAATATCGCGGAGAGCTGCGATCTCAGATTTATTGATGACACCAGAGCTGCGGAGCTCCTGTGCCTAAAAACTGACTACTACATATTGTGTCACGACTATTGGAGCTTGCCTTAAGCATAATTATTACTATAATTATTATTAATACATCCGAAAGTTTGACAGCTCAGTAGTGAGACAGTACATCGACACCCAGCCCATAAAATATGAATTATTTCTCAGCTGATTATCTGCCAGCATTTCCTTTCATTTGAGTTCTACTCGTTGAGCGATACTCGCTGTTATTTGAAATATCCCTTATGGTATTTAATTTAAAGATCCCCCTCACATCTTATATCTCACAGGTCAATCACAGCAGCAGGAGCCAATAGTAATGGCACTAATACTGTTTATGTCCTGTTTCCCCTTGTACAGCGCTGTGGAATAGGACAGCGCCATATAAATGAATACATAATATTAATAACAGACATCTTGCAGGACACTCCAGATGCTAGTTTGATAAAGGATTGTTATTCCCTAAAGCTCTATAGTGCATAAGGCACAGAGGCACCAGTGCAGATCTCATACACCCAGTCAAACATGGGCTCCTTATCGCATATCTATACTCTAGAGACTGTGCTGGAGAAGCGGGCCACTAGGCAGCTATGTAGCCCCGTACCCGTTATTAAGTAAAAGCATGTAGCCAAGCTGCCCCTCTTACCGCCATCGCGGGTTCTTCCTGCTCGCTCTCACTGTCACTGAGGGAATCCCTAGAGTCGCCACCGTTGTCAGGGCTGGGAGCTTCCCAAATCCCTCTGCCATGCTCCGTCAACTCAGTTTCCATCTCTCCGGAACTCAGGGGGGAAAATGTCTCCCGAAACCCGGGGCTAAAAACTGCCAGCGCCATATTACACCGGTGAGCACGGAACCTTCCTCGGTAGCCCCGATTGTGATACTTCGGAACTCGCCGCTTAGAAACAGGACTCTCAGAGACGGTCCGCCATATTGTTGACAAACTGGTTGCTTGGAGACGGCGCTGACGGGAGGCAGGCGCTCGCTCGATGCCGAGCACTGGCCTTTGCAGAGAGCACCTTCCGGTCACCTGTAAGCGGTTACTCTAAGACATAGCAGGCAATGGGGATATGTATATAGTGTGTGTAATTATATAATATATATATATATATATATATATATATATATATATATATATATTATATGTGTGTGTGTGTAAGAATGTGGTATTAGAGTGTATGGGGTTGTGTGTGTTACCATATGGCACTAGCGTGAGTTGTACGTCAGCATATATTGTTAGAGGGTGTGTTTATTAATGTTTGTGTTAGTATGTGTGTGCATGAGTGTATGGTTTTAGCGTGTTTGTTATTGTATTGTGTGTTAGAATGTTTGGAAGTTAGTTATGGGGTGTAAGTACTGCACTTAGGTGCCACTAACCCTAGGCTCCACCTTGCCTAGGAGTATGGGGAATCTTGATTTAAGGACCTTGTAACCATTAAACTGTTGAAGAGACTTTCTCTATTCCATCATATACACTCACTGGCCACTTTATTAGGTTATTAGGTTTTTTTTCTCACGGTGTCACTTTATTAGGTACACCTGTTCAATTGCTTGTTAAGACAAATGGCTAATCGGCCAATCACATGGCAGCAACTCAGTGCATGTCCATATTGACCAAAATCTCTGAGGAATGTTTTCCAGCACCTTGTAGAAAGTATGCCATTAAGAATGAAGGCAAAAGGGGGTCCAACCCGGTACTAGCAAGGTGTACCTAATAAAGTGTATATCTGTGGGTACTTATAGGGGAAGGGCAGGCAGTAAGGCCGTCACCCCTGGGCTGGTCTTTAGGGCTGCGTCGAGGCAGGTGCGACCAGTCCATCTCCCTGTGACCGGCCAAATATTAAGGGATCGCGAGGTCCGTCACTCCAGACCTCGGCTTCTGTACTCCCTAATCACTATGCGTCGGCATAGTGTGGGTACTCGTATGGGTGTTTAAGGCCCTCTGGTAGCAGGCAGGAGGCCGCACGGTGGATATGGGGCTGTTGCTGGGAGTCCAGATCATGAATAATGTGCTGGGCAGGGTTATCCACATCCTGCGGCATGGAGACTGCTTTCGGGAGATGTCAGGACAGGGGCTGGCATCGGGGTAGTGGCAGAGAGGAGATGCCAACCTAAGCTTTTACCATTTTAGCAACCTTATTGAATATTATGGTGCTATATAATTAAAAAATAATTATGATAGCACTCACAAAATTAAAAAGGTCAGAGAATGCCGTCTTACCCCTTCCTTCTTTTATTAGGGGTGAACAGGAATAAATTCAACAAATACATCTGAAAAAAAAAATATTAAAAATCCTGAATGTTGCAGGAAGCAGCAACGGTCCAACAATGCCACATTTTAGAAGCACCATGTCTGCGTGTATATTTTCCCCTCTATAACTAATACGCATTCACTAACAAACTCACCATATATTTTCACATACATATGTACACATTCTTTCTCCCACCTCTCCTCTCCCCAGGGCACCATAAACCTAAACTGACAGAGGCACCCTCTTACTTATTAAAGCCAAGGGATGGAGCGCATATCTGTATGTTTTAGTTACCAATTCAGAAAATGAGAAAATACTGTGCGCTAACAAAGATTAAGACTCTGTGGGCTCCTAGACGTTAAAGGTACATCCTTATTTGACAATCAATGTCAAATAAACTGAAATACTCCTAGCATTTTCCAAACCTGAGGCTAATCAGAGAAATACATGTTCTCTGGTCCTGCAGCTGCTTGTCAAAAATTAAGGGAAAAATTTGGAATGCCGGTGGACAGATATAAGCAAATATTGTGGTTGTAAAAGAAAAAGCCCCCCAGACCGCTCTGAATCTAAGTTAAACAGCCGTGCGGCTGCAGGTTTTAAAGCGGCCGTAAGACACGCCGCTTTAAAATCATTGAGTGGCCGGCCAGCCCAAGCCCCTTTGAAGATGCTCAAGGGGGCAGGCTCTCATGGAACAGCTGCTCGTAACAGGGAGAAGAGCACATTGGAGGAGACCAGTCTGCAGGGAAAGAAGGCAGCAAAAAAGTATTAAAAAAAAAATAAATAGTTGGGGTAATAGGTGTAAGGGGACATCAGAAATCAGTACACAAGGGTGTTGGGGCATAAATGCACAAAGGGGCTGGCTGGAGGCACAAATGCACATGGGGCAATACACAAGAGTGTGGGGGGAATTCATTAAAACCAAAGGGGGGGGCTGGCTGGGGCATCAATACACAAGGGTGGAAACACACAAAAAAACAAACCAGTATGGAAAGCATTTTTTAATGCTTTGTGTAGATTAACCCATACTGGTGCGGGTGTCCGTGTGGCAGAGCCTGTCTTGGTGTGTGTGTTTGGGTGTCAGTATGCCAGAGCCTGACCTGGTGTGTGTGTGTTTGGGTGTCAGTATGGCAGAGCATGTCCTGGTGTGTGTGTGTTCGGGTGTCGGTGTTGCAGAGCCTGTACTGGTGCGTGTGTTTGGGTGTTGGTGTGGCAGAGCCTGTCCTGGTGTGTGTGTTTGGGTGTCTTTGTGGCAGAGCCTTCCTGGTGTGTGTTTGGTGTGTCGGTGTTGCAGGGCCTGTACTGGTGTGTGTGAGTGTTGGGGTGGCAGAGCCTGTCCTGGTGTATGTGTGTTTGGGTGTCAGTGTGGCAGAGCCTGTCCTGGTGTGTTTCCTGGTACTTTAATTTCTGTAGGAATAAATTGAACAAATTTATTTTTTTGTTACCCAGAGATAAACCCTCCTGAATTTGTAGTGACTTCAGAGGACAAAACTTTCAAAGCCCAGAAATCAGGGAGAGGAAAGTAAAGGTTTTGTATTATTGACTGTATTTCAATCTTCATATTTTATTGAAAAGGATTAGTTGCATTAAATTGTAGCTTCAGGCATCCCGTGTATGATGACTTTTTTTTTGTGTACTGATTACTCCCAGTCCGATCACATTACATCAATATGCGTTAGAAAATCATAAGAAGATGGGCATGGATGGTGAGCTGATTCGGTGGGACAACGGGCCACTTCACTAGACTTGCCCCCCAAGTCTGGCCTTAGGCTGCCAGCCCTCCCCTGCCTCTAGCAGCCTGTTTTGATGTCTGCCAAATCTAGGCTGAGGTGACCAACCTAAATACATCACCAATGACACATTAACATTCTGCAAAGCAACATGTCTGTTGGTAAAAGCAGGAGGATAGAGTCCATTTTATGTAATCCCTAATAAAAGCCCCTGTCGCTATCTCTGAGGTGACCCAGGTAATTAACTCATTACATATTAGTATAGTGTTTATTGACTTTTTGAGAGAAAGTGTTAATTGCATTCTCTATAAAGTCACATAGTCGCATAACTATATATTTTTTAATGCAGTGCTGTTAGAATTCCATGCACTGTGTGTTGCCGCTGTGAAGGGCTGTGATTGATAGAGAGCTCTTTGTAAGTTGAACATTGATGGAATACAACACTTGATGAAATTGTCAGCACCATCTGACTGCTTCCAAACGCACCGGAGGAAGCAATCTGCATAATCAGAGCTCTATTGTTTGCCGCATTAAGCCATGTTGCTGTCAAAGGGAGCATAGCATTTTTGACGTTGCTAGAAAGAGGGTAAGTGCAAACTATGCACATCAAACTAATCATCCAATAAGCCACACTTATAGCTTCTTTATAGTCCTTGCGTGATTTACATTGTGTTGGGTTATTAACCTCATAGTATCTGCTAATTGTTTTTGGTGTGTGCAAATTGTCTACCCTCTTGCCTCTCAGATCCCGATTCCAAAAAAGTTCAATTCTGATGACTTGGTGTTATACTGTCCCTTTAAATCAAGCTTTCAAGAACTTTAAAGCAAAGTTTGCGGGCATTTTTTATGCAATTATACTATGAACATCATGAGAGAATGTGGATGTGACCCCAGGACACTGCGGGCAACTATGCTTAAATCTGTAGTTTTTTCAAATATTGTATATTTGACACTTAAACCATATCGTAACAAACCATGTAAAGTAAACTATGGTTACTTTAAAATACAATTTACCTTTATGGTTAAGAGTTTAAGGGGAAATTCTGAACACATAACAGTTCAGCACAGTTATTTCTTTTTCTTTAAATGGTTTCAATTTCATTACAGTACCTTCCACAATCAACATCGTTGTCAAAATATTCATAAAAATGCATTTTTGTAATTAATCAATCTGGTTACTGTTTTACTGGATATGGTGTCTATAAAAGCTGAAACTACCTGCAATCTTGCATTAGAAATTTTGTTAAATGACATTCAATTTAGGTCTGCAAAGTTTCTGGTGTTGCCATATTGGCAATGTTTTCCTGGACATACCTATTTATATACGGTATATTTATGTCCAAAGTTTATAAGCAAGCATGGGACACTCTGATGCGTTAGATGTTTTTGGCCAAACGTACTCCCCACGCGCTAAAGTCTGTTTGGGGTTGTCATGACTCCAAGATAAGGAAGGCACCAGGTGGCCTATGCTGGGAAGTTCCAAGGTATTCCTATAAAGTATCTTCCTGAAGTATGTATGATTATGGCCTAAATAAAACATTAGTGGAGGAGAGGGGCCCAGAGGTGCTTTTGGAGAGAAGATGGTTTGGTAGGCTGGCACCTTTACAAAGTGGATTGTGTGCCTGTCTGACTTTTCTTTTTTCTTTACAACGTGTGACATACAGTCACACAAGAATGGGGGGTGCAACACGTAAAAAAAGTAGATGTGTCCTAAAAAATCATTATGGGGCATTTATATTCCTAGCATTTGAGTAAGGTATGACTCCAGTAGTGCAGAAGACTCATAAATAACTGCATTTGCAGAATCTTACTGTGGAAAAAATGCTGCATGTTGAACATCGTTTTTTTATGCTTTATCTGTTATGTTCATCCTTGATATATCTCATTGGGTCGACAATAAGAGTAAGTATTGGCTCTAGAAGTATATTTTATATATATATATATATATATATATATATATATATATATATATAATGTACTTTAGTGATTGTGATATTCTGAATTTGCAAATTCCAGGGTATATTTCATATTCACGTATGAATGAATCTTAATCCAGAGCTTCACTTTCTTATATGTTGATATGATAAGTATAAATCAATCGAGATGTTATCCATCTGATTCCTTATTTAATATATGTAGATTTTATTTTGAAAGCCATTACAATTTTCAGAGTGTCATGTTATGGCAGCAATCTACATCTACTTGATGCACTTGTATTATCATAAATCAATTCAAAAATAATTTCTATTTTCATTGCTGCGTCATGATTTATGTTCAAGGGCAGCTAATTATACAACTTTTCCTGTTTGAGATCAATGTTAAAACTTCCTGGTATTAATTAGAATTTAGGAGTGCAAATTCCTGACATTGATAAATGGTTTTCATTGCCCAGGCGTACATATATTTATGCTTATAGAACTAATTGCATTGTACGCGCTAAGGTATTTGATGTAAGCTACTGGCTACGGTTTTCTCTGGGGAAAATAGTTTCTTTTTTTAATGGGAGCAGTTAACATGAATGTTATTATTATGATATCATTGTGGTGAGGGACACAGAAAGCGTCTTAACCTAGACAAAAAAAAAATCAATTATTAAGCGGCCAAGAGATGCTTAATCAATACTTAACTCTTGTGGTTCCATTTCATATACAATGTCGGGAACCACATCTTGTGAACCTTTATGACTTTTTGACCAGGGGCCTCAGCTGTTCAAAATGAAAATGAGATGTTATGCAAAGATGTGACTGATGAACTTTCAATAGCAAGTATTATAAAGCTTTAGTGTGTTGGCCAGTGGTCCGGCGGGCTAATTCTCCTTAGTTTTCATAGCTAGCTTAGCCTATCTGTGAACTAGCAGAATCATATTTAGTGAAACTGCCAGCTAATCCTACCTGGCTGTTACCCAGCAATGTAACCCACCTTAGTTGCAATAACAGCCACATCAATGTAATAAAAAAGCACCTTGCAGGTTGCATTTTATAACATACCTCCCATCACAGTCCCCACTCTGCGACGTCTGGACCTATTAAAATAGACCCCCAGCATATAACTATACCTGGGAACTTCCCAGGGTATGCTAAATGGAGCTTTCCCTCTTCCTGCACCTCTTCCACCTCTAGCCATGTCCCTGTCCTGGCTCATTGGATAAACATTTGGGGAGGTACGCCAAAAAAAGGTGCAGGTATTAAATTATTTTCACCCTCAATTCAGTGCAAATATAAGCATAATTGTTTTAGGGAAACAGAACACTAGATTGTGGCATTTAGGAATGTGTGGGCCAAATTGAGCCAACTGACCATTCAAGTGGAACATTTTCAAAACAAATCAGACAGAAATGTAATCAATCAGCAAATTAAAGTATTCCTGCATACATCCCATCATTGGCAATTGTTTTGGAGAGTTTGGTTAAGGGCATAGCTAGAGATATGGCTTACTGACACTTTTTAGGTCATTCTTTGTCCTGTTGACACAGTGGAGTTTTTTCACTACAATGAGCCAGGAGAGTTAGCAGGGCAGTTGTGGTTTCAACTCCTTGATGTCACTATGGTAGGTTCTGTAATGTAAAGCGGTGAATAAGGGTGTAAGAGTGAGACTGTAAGAGAGTTAGGAGGGAGAGAGTATGTGTAACTGTATGTTAGTGTGAGCATGTATAAGTATGTATGTGTGTGCTAGAGGGAGTTAGCATTAGCATGAGTATGTATTGGTCAGGAGTGTGTGTGTTTGAGAGTATGTGTAAATGTATGTTAGTGTATGTGTGTGTAGCATGAGTATGTACGTGTTAGCGTGAGTGTGTAAGGTTCAGTAAGTGTGTGTTAGTATGAGAATGTGTGTGTAACTGTGCCTGTGCAAATGTTACCAGGGGAGCTGATATCTGCCCCCCCCCATGCCATCCCTACCCTGGAAGTTAGGGAATTAAAAACTACAACTCTCCTCCTAACTCTCCCTTTAGCAATTAGAGCCCAGCGATATTTATGGCCCTTCTTTACATGGACACTTTTGTGTTGGTGTAACATTGCTTAAAGACTGTAACAAATGGCTGAGTGTACCAGAGTCTAAAGCATTTGTCTTGAATGCTGGTATTTTGTGTCACTGGTCTGTGTGAAATCTTGCATTTGTGTCAGATGTACAACAGAGCTCAATAAAGCAGATTTGAAAAATGAAGCAAAATTATTTGTAGAAATGTTGACTTTTATTTTCATAGTAGTCATGTCTACCTTTGGGGAATACTTGGCATTTTACATTTTGATAAAGCATTTAGGCGAGAAAACAAATGTGACCTTTTTCAAAACTGTGCAGTTGAGCATTTTAACTCAATAGAATATTGTTGTCATTGTGTATTCTAGCTGAAATGAGCTTTCCTGCAGTTCATACAAAGCAACTGAAGTCCACTATAAAAATGATGATGTCCTACTGGATCTGGGCACCCCTGCTGATATTTTTATTGATTGGATAAAAACAAAAACATGACTTACAAGAAGAAACTACCAATTTGCAGCAATTGCTTTTTTTCTGAATGGTAGTTTGAATGAATGTTGGATTATGGCTTCTAGATCTCTCTGCTGGAAGCATGACTAGAAATGCCATGCATAAAGCCGGCATGCAAAGATGCACAGGAAAAGGTTATTTTTGCAATTGTATTGCCCTATCACTTCGGTGCTAATGTGCCCAGCATAGCACCAACAGCAGTGTGGTCAGCGAAGCAGTAGCACAGATCAGGACTAGTTAAAGGCCTTGCTGGTCCATATATATTGCATTAGGACACACAGGGTCTTCTTTCCATTAGGTTAACAATCCTTGTTCTGCATACTGTGTCTAATAAAATAAATGTGCTCACTAAACCTTAACGTTGAAAGACCTGTACTCTCTGTACTGCTTCGCAGAACTCACCAGGTCCGACTCATAACGCACATTATTTGGACAGGGAAATGAGGTTAGCATAAAAGAGACATCAAACATAAAATGATCAGTCTGACATATGCTGTCCAGAAATGGCAGTTAAACACACATCAGTTTTGATGTTTTTACTCTCTATATATGATACATTCAATTACTATTTCACACAATGGAATATAATTCTCCCACAGAGTACACTACAAGCTTTTAACATAAAACCCAGCGACACATTTTATCTAACCAATTCCAGCCCATAGTCTCTGTATTTTATACTGAATTAGCCGTACATAAAATCTCCCTTTATATCAAAGGCACCCCACTGATGAAAATAACATTTCTACATGTTATGCAAAAATTTCTACTTTTTCCATAGAAACTTTGAAATAATTGAGTGGGACATGGAAGTACAGCCAGTCCTTTCTGGGTTTTGAGGTTGCTGGCCTTTAGTGACCAAATTAATAGTTTTCTAGTCCGTTTATACTGAAGTAGCTTCAAAGATCAGGGGTGCAAACCCCAAATCTGCCTTCATTCTGGACCCCATTTTCTATAAATTGGAAGTTGAGCAGGAGGAGCCAGGGAATTGCAGACTTGGGTTTAGCGATTGCTGTAAAGCGCAGGACTAAGAATGGAATCCAACTGGGAAATTGCACAGCATTTTATAGCTACTAATGAATGTATGTACATTCACATGTCTATATGTAAATATTATTAGACGTGTTAAAAAGTTATTTTCTAGAGGTGAAGCTTGTAGTTTAGGTTTCTGTTTCGAAATAAAGACTTAAGCATATTAATAAAACAAAGAACATGCACATTAAGAATTGTAAATATAACTGAAACATTGTTCCCTGGGTAATTACAGGGGCTGAAATAGACTGCTTTGCGGACAGCTCCTGGCTGTTTTGGCACCACGGGGCCTCCACCCTTTACGAGCATTTCAGACTGTGGTTATTTTCTTATCCTTGGTGGCTTGTTTGATGGCGGCCTGCTCGCAGATGATCTCCTTGAGACGCTGCAGTCTCATATTCTGAGTGGTCTGGTCTCCCACTCCAGTCTGGCTTCGGTGCAGAAGGCTGAGGGCATTTATATATTCCAGCTCTGTGTATTTTACTCCTTGATCCACCACTAGGTTTAACAACTCGTCTGCGCTGTTGTACATCATCTCATAATATTGCCTGCAGGGTGCAGAGAAAATTGAGGGAGTTGGCGTCATAGATATATCTCTCATCAATATACAATTTTAGATATAGCTTAAACAAAGAAAAAAAATAATAGTGTGTATACACACACACACACACACACACAGGGAGACATATAAAGACAAGCAAATATGCAGCTGGAAAGATACAGAAAACTCTCATATTAAGCAGTTTCCAGTTTAGTTGATGTAATAAACTTTATGGTATTAAAAAATGCAATCCAAATTTCCTCTGTTAAATGTATCTGTTATTATTTGTGTCCTCTAAGGTACTGCTCCCTTTCGGTGGACACTGTAAAAAGTTGGGTGAGGGAAAGAGACTCATATGCTGAACTATGGCTTGAGTGCTACTCATTTGAAACTCCTTAGAAATACATATATTCCCTCTTTGAAAGCAAGGGCTTCTCAAGTGGGGCATGTTTTACAGTACAAAATTCATCAGGAAAGATGAATGCCCCTATCCTCTGGAATGCCTTCACCCGGTCTATCCGTCTCTCAAAAAATCCCTCAAGACCCACTTTTTTAAGGATGCTTATAATATAGCACATTAACACCACCCCATATTCCTTTAGCTCACCTCTCCTAGTCCCTCTAATGCAATACTTACAGTAATGTAGCTGGTCTATCCCTAACAACGGCACTTTTACCTATTGTGTAATACACCCAACTCCCTCTAGACTATAAGCTCGTTTGAGTAGGGCTCTCCTCACCTGTTGTCTCTGTAAGTCAAATTGTTATGTTACCTACTACTTATGTCCTGTCTACCCACTGTACAGCCCTACTGAATTTGATGGCGCTATATAAAACAATAATAACAAGAAAAAAAGGAATGGGGATATCATAGAGAAAATGTGAATACGTAATGGGGCTAAACACATTAAGTATATTTCAAAAGAAGAAACATGCTAGGATAAGAGGGCAAGAGCCTTAGATGTAATTTAAGAGTATTTCTTCATTTTGAGGGCTATAGGTAAGTCGAACCGTCTTGCAGAAGATGTAGACGGTAACACAGTGAGGAAATTAAGACATGAATGGAGTAGGCATAAGGCCGTCCTGACTATAAGACAAATAGAAGGACTTGGGTTTTAGGTCTTAAAGCAGGTAGATGGGTAGACTATATGGGCCAAATGGTTCTTAGACTTTGTGATCCTAATGCAGTAGTGCAGAAAGCTTGGAGTACAAGACATGCAGATGTATAACAATATTCACCTTTTAATACTCCCCTAAACAGTTGCAGTAAAAGGGGGACTATAGTCGAATACACAATCTACTGTATCAACACCTCAACAAAGCTCAAGTGTCTCCAGTAGGTGTACATTTTGCGCTATAGTCGACAATGCTGTATACAGAATTTGAACGATGAATGAGTGTCCCTTCCAGCCCAATACTGATTGGGGAGCAGGCAGCAGGAACTATTTGGTGGTAAGGTAAATACAGTGTTTTTACTCAAACGTCTATGAAAACCTTAATCTTCACATAAGTAACATTTTCCAAATCTTAAGGGTTAAAAAAAAAAAAGTTTAATGTCACTTTAAGTTCACGTACTGCACTAATGAGAAAATAATCCCAAAATAAACTCAGGCGATGGAAACAATATATGACTTCACTTTGAAGAATCGAAAACAGGTAACAAAATGACTGCAGTAAACTGTAGAAACTCAGATGTGCTATTAATATCTCTCCATTTAAATGCTAATTCTCACCTCTCACCTAACACAGCGGGATGAGAGCTTCCAAGAAAGACCCACAGAATTCACAATGAAATCCGAATTTCTCCCTGAGAGATTCAATCTCTGCCTTACAAAGTGACCTCAGCATTTGAGGTGCGTTCTGAGATATCATTTTCTTTCGACGCAGTGGGGATGGATTTAATGTGGGTGCCACAAGTTACACATTCTCCAGATGGGTCAAATGATAGGCGGCAGGTGGCCAAAATATGAAGCGTTTACTTCATGCAACCATCTTTCCTTAGAAAACATACCCCTCATTGCAGAAATGGACTGGATGCCATACGTGGATTTACTGGCGAAGGAGAACATGATAACTGAGCATTAAACCATATGAATATTGTGTGTTAAATATTGCAGATTTTCTAGTTTTTAACTAATGGGTATATCTAACATTATTCTTATTGTACAGTACTATCATATGCTTATAACAGGCATGTCCAAACTTTTTTCGAAGAGTGCCAGATTTGATGAAGTGAACATGTGCGAGGGCCGACCATTTTGCCTGACATTTTCTGAACCCTTAAAATGAAATGCAAATTAACTATTTTATGCAAAGTTTATTGAAAACGGCATACCACATCTATCCCTTTCTCACTCTCCTTTTTCAGCAACCGCTCGGCACCCCTTGGGCCCCACTGACTGGCAGAACTCCAGGGCCCGGTCGCAGTCGCGACCCCGGTAGTTCCGCCACTGCCTACAATTTCTTCATCAGATGCCCTTGTGGCTGTGTGTGCCGGCGCAGGGAGAAGGAAAGCCCAAATCTAGCGACGTCCGAGATCGCAAGATTTGGGCTTTCCTTCTCCCTGCGCCGGCACACACAGCCACAAGGGCATCTGATGAAGAAATTGTGTAGGGGAGGGCAGGGGCGTACCTAGAGTATTTGGCACCCGGGGCGGATCCTGTATGTGGCACCCCCCCCCCACACACTTTAAAACTACCTGGCCGAAACTGAATATGACCCCCCACACACACCATAAAAAAAATCTAACACTTTTATTTAAAGTAAGTAACACACCAAAATAGGACAAAACAATTAAATAACAATATATATATATATATATATATATATATATATATATATATATAATTGTTAACAGCAATCACATTCCTATCATGCCCAGGCATACCCAGATTCCAGGAGGCAGTCGCAGACTTGGCATGATAGGAGTATGATTGCCTTATCTACCCCTTCTCGCTCCCTTCTGCCCTATCTACCCCTTCTCACTCCCTTCTCCCTATCTACCCCTCCTAACTATCTACCCTCTCCCTCTTTGAAGTTCACTTACCTTTCAGGAGTCCTGCGGTGGGGGTGCAAGGCCTCTGTCTCCCAGCTCTGCCACTGTATGGAACAGTATAGAGTGATGGGAGTTATGATGTACTTTAGAGCATAATTATATAATGAAAAATACATTGGAAATTGTACAGCATAACACCCATCACTCTCACACATTTACCAATCCACACATACCAATCCACACGCATACCAATCCACACACATACACCAATCCACACACATACCAATCCACACACACATACACCAATCAACACACATACACCAATCCACACACATACACCAATCCACACACATACACCAATCCACACACATACACCAATCCACACACATACACCAATCCACACACATACCAATCCACACACATACACCAATCCACACACATACACCAATCCACACACATACACCAATCCACACACATACACCAATCCACACACATACACCAATCCACACGCATACCAATCCACACGCATACCAATCCACACGCATACCAATCCACACGCATACCAATCCACACATATACTAATCCACACACATACACTAATCCACACACATACACCAATCCACACACATACACCAATCCACACACATACATACACTAATCCACACACACATACCAATCCACACACACATACCAATCCACACATATACACCAATCCACACACATACACCAATCCACACACATACCAATCCACACACACATACTAATCCACACACATACACCAATCCACACACATACACCAATCCACACACATACCAATCCACACACATACACCAATCCACACACATACCAATCCACACATATACACTAATCCACACATATACACCAATCCACACATATACACCAATCCACACACATACACCAATCCACACACATACACCAATCCACACACACATACCAATCTACACACATGCACCAATCCACACGCATACCAATCCACACGCATACCAATCCACACATATACTAATCCAAACACATACACCAATCCACACACATACATACACCAATCCACACACACATACCAATCCACACACATACACCAATCCACACACATACCAATCCACACATATACACCAATCCACACACATACACCAATCCACACATATACACCAATCCACACACATACACCAATCCACACATACACATCCACACATATACATCCACACATATACCAATCCACACACATACACCAATCCACTCTCACTGTATGCTTTCCTACCTTTCCTCTTTTCTCCTTACAGCTCCTTTTCATGCTCTTCGCTCCTCTTCTTCTTCAGTTCTTCTGTCTTCTTCCGAGGGCACGGGGTTCAGAGGGCACGGACAGCGGTGGGCGCGGCTTCAGTGTTGTGCGCCGGGATCTGACAACAAACCCCGGCGCACAACAGCTGTTGCCGCGCGGATCACAAGGGAGCAGTATCGGAGGTCTTTACCGGACATCCGGCTCCCTTGAGTGATTTTAAGCCGGATGTCCGGTAAATACCTCCGATACTGCTCCCTTGCGATCTGCGCGGCAACAGCTGTTGTGCGCCGGGGTTTGTTGACAGATCCCGGCGCACAACACTGAAGCCGCGCCCACCGCTGTGTGGCTGTGTGTGCCGGCGCAGGGAGAAGGAAAGCCCAGATCTCGCGCTTTCCTTCTCCCTGCGCCGGCTGATGACGCCAAGTCCCGTGGCTCACTAGGGGGCCGCATCAGTCCGGAACGCGGGCCGCAATTGGCCCGCGGGCCGGACTTTGGACATGCCTGGCTTATAACAAGGGCTAATTGTTCAGTGGAATAAATAATTGGTATAAAAATGTCCTCGTCATGATAACCAGATGTCACTGCCTTCTGATAACTGAATTTAAGCTGCAGAAGATACGTAAGAATGTGTTTTTTTATTCCACATACGGCAAGCATTTTCTTCTGTAAAAGTTTCCACAACACAGACATTTAATCACATAATTTCATCATGAATTTGTCATGAGACCAGATTCTCCATAAACCACTAGGCAAGACAAGGATGGACAGAAATGCCCAATACTCCATGTTCATGGTCAACCCAACACAGAATTAGTCACCTTCACCCCCTGACCCCACAAAGTCGATATTCTATGTGATCTCCAACTCTAAAAGCTATATGCTTACACCTGTCCAACAACCCAGTACTACTAAGCAGAACACCTAACGGGAAGAAGCTTATTCTGGAAGAAGGAGGAAACTGTACCTCTTGTGTCGGTCAAGAACGCAAACAAAATGATAAAATGACATGCAGAGGCCTGTGAAATACTTTACAAGAACAGCTTACACGTTTCACTGCAGTAAGTTATTTCTTTGAGGAAGCAGCATGTGTTCAGGATAAAATATGTTTAATACGAGCAGCACTTTCCAGTAGATGAGGAAGGCACAGCTCCAGGACACTGGGCCTCATCAAAAAGTTACACTGTGGGAAGCCTCCCTGTGCATATATGATCCATGACTATTCGGTAATACTTACACTGGTCCCCTAAGTCATAACGATTAAAGATGCAGTCGCACTTGGAGAAAACATTAATTGCGTTGTAGTTAAGGATTTGTCATGTAATTATTTCATGTGAAGCTTTAATCACATAAAAAGGACATGGAAAATAGCAATGAGCCTGCTTTTGCGTTGAAATGACAATTAAGTTATAAATTAGACACAATTCAACATGCCTAACCTTTAATGTGCACTAAAACCAAAGACAACAGTAACACAATGGATTTTCTGTCTATTGGTGTAGTGGTAACTGGTAATGTTTGTGGAAGAAATGATATCACTGAGGGTAACAGAAGACACTTTAGCGATTTAAATGATGTACTTCACAATACGGGCTCTCAGTTATTATTTACAAAGAGTTTTGAGCACTAGGATATAAAAGCAAATGAGTCAATTAAAGATATTTGAAACATTATGAAGCCTATTTAGTGCAATTAGATCAGATTCTTTTGACAAACCCATTGATTCGGGCACTGTGTTTCATAAACTTCACAACCATCTGAAGTACGGCCTTTTTAATTTTCCACATTGAACTTTATGGGGTATTAAATAAGCTCTCTCAGCACTTATCTAAATCTTTAATTAGTTCTATAATATAGTGATGATATCAAGGCTAATTAAATTTATATAGATAAAGGGCTCTGGAAATTATAACCAACTGAGCTGGAAAACGCAGCCCTGATAATAAATTTAATGGTTTGGGTTGATAAACGGAATTTTATATCACAAAATGTTAATTCAATTTGTATGCTGCGTTCAAGTAGGTGAGGAATATGGAAATCACAGGATGGGCAGGTAATCTTTCTTAAACATACTGCTTTTACTGGTCCAGCTGCCCATCTCGAATCCTGAGTTATTAATGTTATCCTTTCTAAATAAACGGCCACATTTGCATATTTACTGCATAAGGAACAGAAATTATTTCTGCCATATGCCACGTTATAACAATTTCGTCCGCTCCTCCTCTTGGCAGGCATAAATTAAGAGGGAGGGTTACGCTTATATCAGGAACTAGTCAGCAATTCACCATAAGGCGTTCTTACAGCCAGCCTCTCTCAGCATAAAAACGGACAGGACTTGAGCACCCCTTTTGGGAGTTATAAACCTGCCAATGCCTTTATTTTGCATGGCATTAAGATTAAGTCAAATAACGCAAAACAATACAAATGTGCAAACATGGTAAACGATGGGCTGTCTGGCCTCCACGTCTACTCCCTTTTTGATGTAGGTCCCATATGGTGATGGGTCTGCTCCAGGCATTTTATAATCTCTATAAAAATTAGACATAAAAGTCACATATTAATTAATGCTCTGTTACAATTTCATTGTGGCACTAATTATGAGATAACATAACTGATTATTATTGCTAATTGCCTGAATGCTAGAAGCCAAGGCAGTGCGGCCCTCCTGCCTGTATTGGTTAACGGTATTACATTACTGGGTCCTGAAAGGCTCCCATGGTCAGTGGAGATTGATTCATGTAACTAAACCTGTGGATTCAAGCCAGCTGCTTGGGGGAAAAGTATTTGTTTGCAAGTTATTGGAGAACGAGCAAGTTTAAAACTTTCAGGGAAAGTTAAACAATGTTGTACTTTCAACATACATTTACAACTTACCTTTATGGCAACATTTAGCACTTAAACTCAGTATTAGAAAAACAAGGACAACTCTACCAAGCATGAGAAAACATGAACGTGAGATGTTCATAAAATATTATTCTGTATTCTGCATATTGTCATTATTTAGCACAGGTTTAAACAGATTTTAACTTCCTTGTGTCCGGCCTAAAATGCTAACAATTTATTTTTAAGGTATATTATTTTTTTTGGAGACTTCACTTCCCTCCAACAGTCACCATCTTATGACATTAAGGGGCAGATGTTCGCCCTCAGGGTAGTGAAACAATGGCACAACTGCCCCATGTCTCCTGTACAGACATGCCATTGAGATCTCCTTATGTCTGGATTCTCAGCTGGAACTGAAATGGGGACAGTGAGACTTGGCCATAAAATATTCCTTCCTTCAAGTTACAAAACAAAGACCATTTGAAATCTATGTTTCACTATAAAGTTGTTTTTCTTTTATTAAAGAGGATAAAAAGGTTATTCAAGTTAATACTTAAGTTGTAAAGCCTAACCTTCCAATTTCCCATCACAAAACAGACATGCCTATAGGAATAGATATTCCCTTTAAATCTCATTGCAGCACACTTGAAAATTGGACAGCAAATTAAATAAATCTACATGCTGTTTCTTTAATGCATTTCACAGGGGTACAGGGATGAAATGAAGAAGAGAATCTTAAGGCTGAATTAATACGACATCTTAAAAAAATGTGGAGGCTCTGAATCGATCTTCAAAGCATCTTTCTAGGGCGTGAAGATGCGAGAGGTCCAAGTGACTTTCTCTTCTGCGATGGCTCTTCTTATTACACAGTCTAGCTACAAAGTCTGAATTTAGTAAATACACACAAAAGCTTGAAGAATGCAACACCAAGAACCTTCAAGTCATGTTTTTTTTCCCCAGCCTGGAATAATTAGCCATAAACTTGATTCCGCATATCTACCACTGGCACGTGGAACGTTAAAAATAATCTATTTCTAAATGGCTTTCTTTTTATCACTATATTGATGCTAATCATTCTAAAAGTTTTCTTCTTTTTTAATCTTATAGCTTCTCAGTGTAAACGCTTAAAGACTTCTGTCTAGAGACGCTGCTGTCACATGCATAAATCCATCACATTATCCCATGAGGCTGGCACAGTCACACGCTACACTTTTACAGCTCCGCATGAATATGCAATCTTGATGCAAACATGGATTCTGTCACTTTCCCTTTCCCCCGTATGACAATCAAAACTTTCTTTTCCCGCGTGCTGCCTATACAGAAGAACTGTGGACCTGACAACACTGGGTCTTCTGTGATACGCAGGATAGATTAACACACTCTGTGCCACTAGAGATGTCAAGACCTGCATGCATAATGCACTCGATGCTGATTTGGCCACCGTGGGGCTGCGGGGACAGATTACACATTGAACCCGTTCACATTCTGTCAGTCTCAATGGTTAGGCTCTACATCTTTCTGCGCACACAATTATTCAAGAAAAATAAAGTTTGTCCAAAAAACAGTGAAGGTCAAGTTCATGGACACGAGTCCTCTGAAATGCTGCGACATGCAATAATACTCCAATTAAAAATATTAGCATCTGGCATGGACAATAGTGATCAGACCTTGTTGATATGTGGAAATCTCCAAGCATTAGGTTAACAAGCATGGTTACTTGTTCACGGACACAGGTGAAGGCAGTAAAGTGAATGGCCTTTATTAACCCTGTTAGTCCAAAGCAATCCAATGTTATGAGGAGGACAGGAGAAGATTCATAAGACTAAAGATGACTGTCAGTCCCACTGACCACGTGTGCTGCTTTTTATTATTATTGTTGTCATTGTTTACTGGGTTTCCGACAGTTTGTTAGCAGATATGCTAAAGAGTATAGGTGCACATTAAAGTCTTAGCAAATAGACCTCAGAATGACCTAAAAAACCTTT
Source organism: Spea bombifrons (assembly GCF_027358695.1). Classification (NCBI taxonomy): domain Eukaryota; kingdom Metazoa; phylum Chordata; class Amphibia; order Anura; family Pelobatidae; genus Spea; species Spea bombifrons. The sequence goes on along the minus strand of NC_071090.1, from coordinate 69,320,644 downwards.
GGGGTTTTATCTCATCCAGACTATCAGTTGGTTAACCCTTAAAATATTTGTTGTATTTCCATTACAATTATAGTATTTCCTGTAGATAATCTCACAAGGCACTAACCTAGAAAATAAATACAATTAAAAAAACAAAACAATCTAAAGCAGTATGAAACAATGCATTTTATTTAACTAACATTTCATTTTAAGGGTAGGCTTTCGAGAATATCTCTCAATTTAGTCAAAAGTTACATCTACACTCATGCCCGGTGGGCCACCGGCCAATATCACCGCATACTCATCCAGTCTGCTGCTCCAGCCCTGCGTCCAGAAAAATGCTGTGTGCGGCAACACTTACACAGCTAATGTCACCGCCAGTCAGTCCATGTCTACACTATTGTATGGACATGACTATCCCAAACTACATAACTTGACAAATAAGTAGACACCATACACAAATTCACCACTAGATGGCAGCAATTGTACAAGAATTGACCTCCGCATAGTCAGAATAGGGACAATGTCCTGCAGCCATACTGGTCCAACCATGATAACGTTGAAATACGTTTTTTCTGTACCATTTTTGTGTAGCCATCGGTTTAGCAGGGTTAGACTATAACATTATCCGACATGACAACTTACAGCCATACAGATAAATCATTTTAATGGGGGGATATTACATTTACCCTCTAGATTGTAAAGCAGGATCCTCTTTACCTAATGTAAAGTTTCTCAGTCTATGAATTCTGGTTTTGTATTACTCATTGAATAAACATTGGGTAAATTGTTGGTGGTTTATAAATAAATTATGATAATAATGTACAAACTTGTTATAATTAGTTTCTGGGAAAATAATCCATTATATTAAATTATAATTTTATTTAAGTAGACATGTATAGACACATCAGTATGGGCTAGATAACCATTAGGAGCGCACAGAGTGTCTCTTGGACATTGAAATCCAAAACAGAATACATACATAGCTGTCTTGGAACATGTTATTGAAGGTGTGAAATTAGTGCTCACAATATGAGCCAGCTGATATGTTTAGGAAAACTGTGTGTTTCAGGCATCGTTAACAGCGCATAAGGGAACGTTTCAAAGGAACCCCTTCTGCCCCAAGAAGCCTGCGCCCTACCCTGGATGTTGGGGATTCCAGTCTGCTCAGCTAAATCAAGGCTGCAGCCTAATAAGGTACTTTGTATCCCTTTACCTCACTGTGTTTGTAGAATGGTGCCCTGTGTGGTCGATTGTTTATGGTATAAACACGTTATATAACGCGCATCCTAAATTTTAGGATATTAGGGTGAATTGTATGTTTTATTTTGGCAACACTTCCATGGCAGAGATGTAGTGTCAATGTGTGAGTAAGCTATGGCATTCTGAAGCATTTTGAGGATTCCCTGAATGAGACACAGAACATGCGTGGAAAAACTTCCATTAACACTGACTGCAGGGGGTTCCCTACCCTATGGATAATTCATCTCCTGTACACATGACTCCTGACACCTTGTCACAGCGGAACCATAAGACTAACTGCAGCAATTAGCACCCCAAACCCCCCTCACAAGATCTCATTCATGAAGAAAATCTGGAAGCTGCCACCAGACCCGGCTCAGATGTTTACTACTTTAGTGCCAGCTAAACCTACCCAGACACAGCACAAAAATACTCAGATCTATACCCCCAATGCTTGGGATAGACCCAATTAACCCAATAAAGCCACAATTACAATTTCCATCAAATTAGTTTTTTGTGATTCGCACCCCATTGTAAAGCACATTGCATATTTTTCCAGTTTAAAAAATATTTTTATCCTTGCACACAAAATAGAAAGCTGCTTATCACAATGTAGGATAGCATTTGACAAAGCCTGCTTTTATCTATTTTTGCTCCAATAAAAGTCCTTTATATGTAGGCTTAGGGGCTACCATTGTTGCCAGTTGGGACATTTTGGGTGGCCCTCCATTCTCAAAAAAACCAAACTAAGTTAATTCTTTATGGTAATGCTAATGGAGTCTGTTACCCCATCTCAGGTTTTGAGATTGAGCCATTCTATTGTTTAACGCAGGTCGCTTGACGAGAAGTCGGAGTATTTGTCCACTAGACTGGGCTAAAATACCACAGCTAGAACACATACAAATGGCTCATGAAAAAATATATATATTATGAAAAAACAAGAACTTTTTTTGTAAAGCAAACACAATGCTTTTTAAAACATATAAATAAGAAAGCTTGATTTGTGTATATATATTTTTAAATTAAAGTCACATTTTATCTCAGTATCGCATATGATAAACAAAATATCATCCGTTTTTAATTCCCCATAACTGTGAATGGACCCACATCTAATGTTACTAATGAATCTTAATGGGAAAGGATTTATTATGCTTTGCAGGTGTGCAACAATAATTTTATTCTATTCTCTCACCTTTCTTAAATCCCATGCCTGGATTTTATCTCAGATACGTTGAGTGCATTCATACCTATGTGAGAATTGGTATTCAATTTACCTGCAGTAATAGAAACTGGCCCATCAACATATTTACATCTGCTTGGCATTTTGCCATCTAGATATTCCTAAACATATGATGGAAAACTCTGGTTTTAAAATCCTCCCTAATTTCCATTAATTGCTGTAACCGATTTTCCCACCCGATCTGGATCTTTCCGTGGGCCCTTTTGCTGGTTGTCAGGTGGTAGCCTAGGCACATAACATTTTGTCTCCTTCTAATCTATTCAGGAAGATGTAAAAAGCTGCAAATGCATAGCGCTCTGCTAATGGTATCAAAATCAGCTCTGATCCAGCACACATTATTCATACAGCGATGCAATGTTGAAATGCAGTAATATTTGTGAAAATCTGTTGTTAAGGAGATGGAGACAGTCTGTGATTTTGGGCGTCAATTAAATAATGCATGTAGTAAAAAGCATCAAAGTCTATGCAAAATGAAAACGTCTACGTCAGTGTCATTGTAGAGCACTGATAACATGTCTATATACTAGCCTTTATTTGTAAACTACAAGCAGTACAACGGCATCATCATAAAGCATTTCACAGACAAAGGCTTAACAATACCAAACATGGTTGACACTTAGCACGTAGACGGACTGTCAAATGTATCTCACAGGTGATGCCTCAATGACACATCTGACAGGTGCATATTTTCCACACATATCACTGGAGCTAAAATCTTGGCTTGGATCTGGCTCTTCTGTGTAAGTCAACACATTCAAGTACACAAGCCAAATGCCCAGTAAGTTGGCATTCCCTTGCTTGGCTTTCTTTCATATATTTCTGATGGAAGAAGCCTTAGTTATTACATCCAGGTTTTAGAGATGGCAAACAGATGCGAATAAAACGTCCATGATGTTGTGCTCATAAGAAGCCACTTGAGTTGCCCCATACCCATGTTAGTAAAACAAAAGGAAAAGAGTTTCCATGTTCAAACTACAATTACTATTCCAAGCATAGAGAGACGTTCTACGTCTAACCTCCTTTCAGAGCAACTGGAAGAATCTAGCGATTTCAGTTTAAGAAGAAAAAATCTGTCATGATTTGAGCTCTTTGCTCTTTAACACATACCGAATTTAATGTAGTCCAGAGAGATGTTTAAATAGTTTCTGCTGCAACTACATTATAAGAATACCAAAATATATTTCATTAATGCCTTACTGCAAGTTTCCTTCCCGAGAGCCTTAACAGAATGTAAAGGCTGTCAAAGCACTGGTTTGCTGTCAGAAGACAACTGAAATACATTTCTTTGGGTTTAAATCTTCACTTCATGCACTCCAGGGATTTTGCTTTCCTGCAGGAATCCGCATGTAAATGTTTGGCAATAGAACTTCTAGTATTTTCCTAAACGCAACTCAAAAGCATTCACATGTGCAACATATGCATACAGTGGGTCTTTACAGATTATGGTTGTGGTATGATGCACTCAAGCCTAGAGGCCAACGACAGGTACAACATCACTGATCGATAATAATGGTCCTTGGCATTTTAAACTTAATACTCAATTTAAATTTCTCCAAGAAACATACTACCTCCTCACTCATTTCTAAAGGCACGTCTACCCGGTCTGTCCGCTCATCCAATGATCTCCTTCTATCCTCTCCTCTGATTTCTCATGCACGCTTACAAGACTTCTCAAGGGCTGCCCCTATCCTCTGGAATGCCCTCCCCCGGCCTATCCGTCTCTCCCCCTGCCTTCGGTCCTTCAAAAAAATCCCTCAAAACCCACTTCTTTAAGGATGCTTACAACCTAGCACATTAACACCCCCATATTCCTTTAGCTCACCTTTCCTACAATCCCTAACTGTTGTGTTGGGGCAAATAACAAACAGCACTTTTACTTCTTGTATAATACACTAACTCTCCCTGGATTGTAAGCTCATTTGAGCAGGGCCCCTCCTTCGATATGTCATCTTGTTATGTTATTGGCTAATTGTTATTTCCGGTTTACCCTTTGCACAGCACTGCGGAATCTGATGGCGCTATATAAAACAATACTAATAAAAATGCATTTTTGTATAGCAAGGTAAACATTTTCCACCCAAAAAAAACATCTACCTGAGGGGACTTGCATTGGTAATTGGCATTGTGGAATGTGATGTATAATTTATCTATGGGTTTTGCTATCCATCTCAATTATAATAAAATCACCCGCAGACTGCTCTAGCCTGATATTTAAGGACCTTATTTCCCATGTGAACTTTGACTCACCTTGCAAAGTCCAGGTCTGCCTCTCGGGACATAGTAATATTAGTGAGGTTCTGCTGAAGGACAAAGATATTCCTACACATCTTCTTAATGCCAGACTCACTGATGCGTTTAAAATACTGGGCACCATTAATCAGGATGCAAGAGATCAGGTGCCCCAAGCCTGGAAGAAAATATGAAGCATATTCATATCCGCAGAATTGACACAAAGACAACAGAGAGACAGGGAGGGGGTGACCAGGTGGAATGAGGGGGAACAAATACGAGCATCGAAAAAGAGTGGATAATAGAACAGGAGTTCAAGTTTTTTGTTTCATTTATAATAATGTAACAGGACATGTTACTTTCTGTTGGGGCTGATAATGAATGATGAGAAGTAATGAGATATTTTAATTCTAAGCATTAGCCCTCGCTTTTGCATCATGAATGGTGAAGACATTTCTGAATTCAGGTGAAGACATTTCTGAATTCAGGTGAAGAAGTCACGTATTATCAGCGAGAACACACTTCTGACCTTCAAAGATGTACTGGAACTTGTGCTGCTGAATGCTGGCTCCCATGGCCTCTTCAATTCCGCTGATGTCTTTGTTCAAACGCACAACCAGTTGATCGTAGTCCATACTCTCCACGTTGGCAACAATGGCATAGTTACCTTGCTTTGCTAAGGGGATAAGATAGTGGAAGCAGTGAACCCTGTCAAAGAGGACAGAAAGGACAAATGATGGTTTTGGTGGATGCTAAATCGGGGTGATGAGATTAATTAACAGATTTGGGAAAAAGGCACACTGCAGGGCTGTACTTCAACATAACATTAAAGCTGCCCAGACGTATTCTAGTAAAGTACACTTTAAAGGACAGGTAATAATCTGAAGCTCAGAAAATAGAACTGCATTTTCAGTTGTAGTTAAAGACACAATTGCTGGAGGTTACATTCCTCATAACCGTGACCATGTCACCGAAACAGATTTTAATTCACCTGCACCGGGTTTCTCAAAGATCACCTGAAAATCAGAGCTTGTGATTGATGCTTTCACCGTGCACTCCACTCTGTCTGTTCATTTCTAGCAGAGAGAAAGAGCCTGACCCGGACTCACGCAAAATGTCAAATGCCTCTCAGACTGGCACGTTACATGAGGACTCCGCACATACTTTCCTGAGTGAACTTTTCAGAGACCTCCTTATTATAGGGAACTTGTAATAGAAATGTTATAGGTAAACTAATGAAGATTGCCGTATACACGCTCGGCCTGTAACCTTTTCCTAAAAATTGTTCTATATGGCATACCGCTTACAAACGTTAATGGAAACAGAATTGGAAGCAAACTGATTTTTGTAGTAACATTTAGTTCCGCACTGGAAATTGAGGTTCTCTCAGTCGGTCTCTCTATGAGGTTTACCGACTAAACCGTGTGGTTTGCTTACTTTATGTCACTATGCATTATGAACGGCCAACCCAGGTAAACCTCTCAGGCCATAAGTTAAACATAGCTAAATGCTGTATAGTTAAATCAGCGTGATTATTTCATATCTTGGTAATGGTATACTTTATTATTATTGTTAATATTTACTAGTGAATAACAGGACTTTTTGACCCTTCATAATGCAAAGTGACATGAAATCTTTCAACTTAACCACCTCGCTATCTCGACACATATATGTACAGTGAAGGAAAAATGTATTTAATCCCCTGCTGATTTTGTACGTTTGCCCACTGAAAAAGACATGATCAGTCTATAATTTTTATGGTGGGTTTATTTGAACAGCGAGAGACAGAATAAAAACAAAAAAAATCCAGAATAACGCATTTCAAATAAATTATAAATTGATTTGCATCTTACTCCCTTATGAATCAGCTAGATGTCTGGCTCCTATGTGTCTTTTATACAGATAACGAGCTCAGATTAGGAGCGCTCTCTTAAAGGGAGTGCTCCTAATCTGAGTTTGTTACCTGTATAAAAGACACCTGCCCACAGAAACAATCAGTCAGATTACAAACTCTCCACCATGGCCAAGGCCAAAGAGCTGTCCAAGGATTTCAGGGACAAGATTGTAGACCTACACAAGACTGGAATGGGCTACAAGACCATCGCCAAGCAACTTGGTGAGAAGGTGACAACAGTTGATGCGATTATTCGCAAATTGAAGAAACAGAAAATAACTTTTAATCTCCCTCGGTCTGGGGCTCCATGCAAAATCTCGCCGCGGGGAGTTTCAATGATCATGAGAACTGTGAGGAATCAGACCCGAACTACACGGGAGGATCTTGTCAATGATCTCAAGGCAGCTGGGACCATAGTCGCCAAGAAAACAATTGGTAACACACTACGTCATGAAGAACTGAATTCCTGCAGCGCTTGCAAGGTCCCCTGCTCAACAAAGTCTAAAGTTTGCCATCTGAATGATTCAGAGGAGAACTGGGTGAAAGTGAGACCAAAATCGAGCCACTTGGCATCAACTCAACTCGCTGTGTTTGGAGGAGGAATGCTGCCTATGACCCCAAGAACACCATCCCCAAACATGGAGGTGGAAGCATTATGCTTTGGGGGTGTTTTTCTGCTAAGGGGACAGGACAACTTCACCGCATCAAAGTGACGATGGATGGGGACATGTACCATCAAATCTTGGGTGAGCACCTCCTTCCCTCAGCCAGGGCATTGAAAATGGGTCATGGAAATGGAAATACCAGCATGACAATGACCCAAAACACACGGCTAATGCAACAAAAGAGTGGCTCAAGAAGAAGCACATTAAGGTCCTGGAGTTGCTTAGCCAGTCTCCAGACCTTAATCCCATAGAAAATCTGTGGAGGAAGCTGAAGGTTCAAGTTGCTAAACATCAGCCTCGAAACCTTAATGACTTGGAGGATCTGCAAAGAGGAGTAGGACAAAATCCCTCCTGAGATGTGTGCAAACCTGGTGGCCAACTACAAGAAACTTCTGACCTCTGTGACTGCCAACAAGGGTTTTGCCACCAAGTACTAAGTCATGTTTTGCAAAGGGGTGAAATACTTATTTCACTGAGTAAAATCCAAATCAATTTATAACGCATTTGAAATGCGTTATTCTGGATTTTTTGTTGTTATTCTGTCTCTCACTGTTCAAAAAAATAAATTATAGACTGATCATGTCTTTGTCAGTGGGCAAACGTACAAAATCAGCAGGGGATCAAATATTTTTTTCCCTTCACTGTATACCGCATATTCAACAGAAACATGTAACGTTTCTACCTACATATACACATATTGTATTCTTATATTAATATTGAATACATATTGTACAGAAAGAAAAATATACAATGTGTAAGGAATGAGAGCATCAAATTACTGTTACGTGGAATTATTTCCTCCCCCTTTCTATGGCCCGTACACTATTAAATACCTTCATACTGTATACCTAGTAAAGGATAACGTAGTAACCAACATCACAATATCAGACAGTGATGTGTATAGCAAACAAAAAGCTACGATTACATTTTTTGTTCAGCATGAAACAGTGAAGACATTAACAGACAGTTCATATTATCAAGACAATGCCAAGGTTATTACCAAAGCCGGGAGGACACTTAATTATTTCTCACGATGTCAATTTTGTACCCAATAAAATTCTAACCTTCAAAATATTTGAAAACATTTGCATTAACCTCCTAGATAAATTCCCAATTTGTTTTTGCAATGCAATTGTTGCTGATCAGGTGCTGGAATATAATTGCTAGTCAGTAGGTGAAATATCGGGAGAAATATATTTAACGGTTCATTCAATGTAACAGATTATAAATAAAAGTAAAAAAAAAACAACTCTCTCTTCTGACATCAAACAAATTAATATTAGGGCTGCAACTAACGATTATTTTAATAATCGATTAGTTGGCCGATTATTTTGTCGATTAATCGGATAAAAAAATACATTATTTTAAATTGAAGAAAAATTGCAATAAAAAACGTACAATTTACACTTTCATCTCTTTATTGCAATGGCCTCTCTCTATTCACCTTCTTATTTTACTGACATAATAATAAAAGCTACAAGAACCCAAACACAGTGCTTCTCAAACTAGGTTTTAATACAAAGTTATTAGTAAATATTAATTCATATGTTAACTATTTTACATATTTAATAAAAACTGAGAAAAAAGCCTTGTTTAAATTTTTTTATTTACCAAACTGCCCCCAGTTATGCACATCTGACCCCCAGCTTGCCACTCTGCCCCCATATATGCCTTATACCTCTTATATGCCAGAGATTCCACTGTGCCCCGATATGCCACTGTGCCCCGTGATATGCCTTATACTCCTTATATGCCAGTGATATGCAACTGAGCCCCCTGATATACCTTTTACCCCCAGATTTGTTTTATGCCCCCCTGATATGCCTAATATCGATATGTCTTATACCCCCTATATGCCACTGAGCCCCCTGATATACCTTTTACCCCCAGATATGTTTATGCCCCCCTGATATGCCTAATATCCATATGCCTTATACCCCCTATATGCCCTTAAAATTCATAATACCCCCCATACACCACTATAACTCACCCATACACCACTCTGGCTCCTCCCCCTCCCATATACCACTCTGGCTCCTCCCCCCTCTCATACTCCACTCTGCCTCCTCCCCCCTTCCATACACCACTCTGCCTCCTCCCCCACCCATACATCACTTTGGCTCCTCCCCTCCCATACATCACTTTGCCTCCTCCCCCTCCCATATACCACTCTGCCTCCTCCCCTCCCATACATCACTTTGGCTCCTCCCCCTCCCATACTCCACTCTGCCTCCTCCCACACTCCACTCTGCCTCCTCCCATACATCACGTTGGCTCCTCCCCCTCCCATACATCACTTTGCCTCCTCCCCCCTCCCATACTCCACTCTGCCTCCTCCCCCCTCCCATACTCCACTCTGCCTCCTGTGAACCTCCGTTTCTGACAAGACACCAGGGAGCCGGGTAGAGAGGCAGAGTGGCGTATGAGAGGGGGAGGAGCCAGAGTGGTGTATTGGAGGGTGGCTCCCATACATCCCTCTGACTCCTCCCCCCTACCATACACCGCTCTGCCTCTCTACCCGGCTCCGTTACTGAAGGCACTTTCACTGCAGCTTCATAGAAGCCACAGTGTAAATGAAGGGCAGTAACGGAGTCTGTCTGTGCGATGCAGAGAGGATGATTCTCTGTCGGCCGGTGGGGGTCTGCATCGCACAGACAGACTCCGTTACTCACCTTCACTTACACTGAGGCTTCTATGAAGCTGCAGGGAAAGTGCCTGTCAGTAACGGTGCCGGGTAGAGAGGCAGAGTGATGTATGGGAGGGGGGAGGAGGCAGATGGGAGGGGGAGAGAGACGGAAGTGAGAGACCGGCCGACAGTGAGGGGAATCCAGGTCCCCTGCAGCGTAGCGGGGGATCTGGATTCCGGTGTTATAATCCGATCTCTGTTTGAGGTCGGATTATATAAGGAGAGGAGTTTTTCAGAGCATTTGCTCTGAAAAAAACCTCTTTTTATAATCGATAAAAATCGATCCGATTAATCGATAATGAAAATCGTTGACAACGATTTTCATTATCGATTATTATCGATTTTATCGATTAGTTGTTTCAGCCGTAATTAATATACACATGTAGTTGAATTTTCTACAATATCTATAAAAATGTAGTGTCTGCATCAATCACTGTACTTAGGGGAAAGCCCTCTTGCAGCAGCCATGGGTACGTAAGACAATGACAACTCAATGGGCTGAAATAGGTACTTAAAAAATGTAAAATGGCCAATTGCCAACTCTATTCCACTAACGGATGGGCTCGGCAAATTTGGTATCGACAGATACAGAGCTATATATTTCCTTTTGAATCCCGTGCTACTTCCACACAAGTTTATACAAAACTAATGAAACCTACCTGACTTCCAAGTGGAGAACCAGAAGGCAGCGGTCAGACATGTCTTGGAAGGATTTCGCCAGCTCATTCAATGTCTGTAAGATCATATCGGACACGGCAGGGATGTCCATACTCATCACACTGTCTGAACCAGGGGACATGGCTGCAGTGAGAGAAAAAATATGCTTCTGCATTTCAGACACTCAAAGACTATACAAAGAGGCAGCATCGTGCCAAAACGTTTAGGGTTTTTAGTACCCTAAATCTTGCAATGTTCATAGAATGTATTTAGGTGCACATTAGGTGCCAGTGATAAACAATGAGCCAATCTACTCTTAGCAACATCCCCCTACTACAGACATTCCACACATACATATTTTGATCTTCTACAGCAGTGCTCCTCAACCCTCTCCCCAAGACACACCTAACAGTCCAGGAATTAGGTATTATCAGGTGTGTCTAAGTCCTAGAGTATTAGGTGTGGAGTATATTTAATACTTAAGGGGTTTGGGGTGGTGAACAGGGGCGGGGGTTATACTTTGTACATGAAGTGCTAGAGCAATGGGATGGAAGGGCTTTTTCTATTTTTTTCCATTTGCAGTATGGATAGAGATTGCTAAGTACGCCAGCGAAGTCACAATTCCATCACTGAGCTTACTGTATTGTTTAATATCAAAAATAAGAAATGCACTCAGCACGTCAATGGTTAAATACAAAGTAACCAAGCCAATACTAGTACTGCCCTTTAAGCACCATGCAAGTAACCACAAAATAAAACATATATGGCTAGCATATACTGTAAAATTTAAGGGAAACATAAGTTTTAATTGAAATGTTCACAAAACAAGTAGTATATATACAGAAAACTATTTTTATGGGAATAACCATAAGAACAATCTGTGCATTAAATACAAAATGATATCCTTTAAGGCAATCCTTGCCAGGTTGTTCTCACATGGAACCAGTTGCCTACGTGATGTGACCCTGCTGAAAATCTGTGCTGGAAAGGAGGATAGCGACTTGTGTTGTCACTTCCTCAGAAGTGAGGGAATTCTGAAATCAGAACAAAGCATGCAACTACAGTATTGTGAAAGGCACAGACGGAACAAATGTTTGTTTTTAATTATAGCACCGTTTAAGGCAAACTTTACCCAGACTTATTTTGAGCCTTACAGAAGTGTGTGACTCATTATTCATTTATCATGTTTTAATAATAATTAGCTTTGCTGAAACTAGGTAAACAAAGTACAGTCTGCAGCCACTAGCAGTCAGAACGTAAGCGCACGCATACCCAGATTTTAAAGCACACCCCCACAGTCTTTGACTTTCACTTTTTCTGTTTTTAATAGTATTGTACATTTTCTAGGGCTGAGGAAGGGTATTACAGAATTCTCTCAGCCTTAGCCAATGACAGGAAAACAAAAACACATTTGTAACATAAAATATCAATTAGTTTTATGAAATTCTCTTCCTTGCTCAACCCCCTTCCTTTACAAAGGGTGTCTTTACTTACCAACTTCTACTAAAGGGTAGCAGTAGCCTAGCAAAGATGGGGAAATAACCAATATCCTTTGTATTTTAATCTAAAAACATAATTACCTAGGTTAATTAAGTGTACCAAACTGCAGACTGATAAGCTTGCAAAGTGATGGATCTAACTCACACCACCACCACACATTATGACTAATTCCTTTGATCTTTTCCTGCAAGAACGTCTGAGTTGGCCATGTATAACGCATCAAGATGGCATTCAAAAAATCCCATCGGAATAACTTTGCATTTTACAAGGCTGGCCTAGCAAGTAAAACTTGCAACGGTAGCATAAATGGTAGAATAAAATAAATGAAATCTTTCTCAACTTCTCAAAATAAACCGGAGAAAGGGCTGTCAATCTAGAGTTTATACACTGCAAAGTGTGCAACTAATTGAACTGGGTACAAGAATACAGTCATCTGTCTAGAAACATAATCAAAGAGACAAGCAGCCTGGCCTGAGGTGCAGTGGAGATTCCATTAGATAAGAGCAGTGATAAGCAGCATCCACCATCAGTTCAGTAAACAGTGATGATGGAGAGAGTTCAGACTGTCAGGCGTGATAAAGAGCCAGCTAAACACTCTATTAGTTTTTCATTTGCCGAATTAATGTTCTTTACGGCCTGTGTGTGCTGGCTGCTTAATGAATTGTCTCGTTTAAACTGCCTGCGGTGCTGTTGGGCTGCCTCAGCTCGGAGGCATAAATTCAGACAAGAAATGAGCCATCGAGAAGAAGACATAACTCCTCTTAAAGTGGATTTGGTTCTTCTACAACTGTGCTATACTAGGGAGGGAACGGATTATCACAAAAGATCGCACATGGAAGAGCATATTCAGAAGCACTTCAGTAACGCAAAACCATGTCAGCCATGAACCAACACTGCATTTACAAAATGTGCCAAGAATATATACAGTTAAAACACGATTCCTCTGAAACACTAATTCTATCCTTGTGATTAAAGTTTAGGTTATTTTAAGGTATATTATTTCCCTGCATAACTAACCATGTTAGTGGCATAAATTATATTAATGTCAATTAACCAATCTGCTTTAGGGTGCAGTCTCCTTTCTCCCATTTCTCTTACCAAAATAAAATCTAAAAACAAAGTACACAAAATGTAACAAAATGTAACCAACCAGCAAGGGAAAAACAAAACATATACATGCTTTTTGATAAGACAAAGGTATGTGGACATAAACAGATTACATTTATGAAACACGCATTAGCTAGAACCCTAAACTGTAGTGCGTTGGTATGGACAATCATGGCAGTGGTGTCTATAGATCCTGCTAAGCTTAATGTTATGTGTACTAAACTTTGCAGGAAACCAGCACTGTCACATTCTGACTATGATCAGCAACGAAGTGGAGTTTCCTTGAAGATAATGGGCTTTCGGCTCAGAAGCGTCTTTTCGCCCTAATGGTATGATTTCCTAACAGCTGCAAAGTCTCTATAAGTGAAGGGTAAAGCTTTTCAATTTAACCGATCAGGGCAATGACAGCTAAAAGTTAGTGTTTCCTATGAAATCTGTCAATCAAGATTATGGGACTCAGAGATCTCTCCCAGAACTATCATAGTAGGTAAATATTTTGTCCTTGAGAAGCAAATCTGGACCTGAAGCACACAAGCATATTTTGTGATCTCCATGACTACTGCGTAGGTATAGCACAGTCATAAAAAACAGATTATAAATCACTTCTCTTTGTGGTTATGCAAAAAAATTCTAATTCCTGCCTGAAAACATAAGAAAAGCAACCAAGTGTCCATTTATTATTAATAGATTCCAAATGTTAATTGTAATAAAGAAATATAATACCACGGTGTGTGTAATGATCTGTGACTTACATCACATCATTTTATTGATAGGGGAACACATTAATTAGCATTTAGCATTTGTAATGAGAAAGGAAATACACAACTGAAGATAGTCTTTAAGACTTTAAGATAGTCATTGGCATAAGATAGTCATTGGCATAATTAGAAAGAATTGTAAGCTCTGGGATAAACAGAAAGAAAATTGAAGTGCTGATTCTTGGGAATTATATTTCACTGATATTTGTAAATATGCAAATTTAAAGGTACACTCCATCCCTAATATGCATACCATGGCTTAGTACAGGCCTATTAAGTTTGTCTCCCCCACACGTATGCAATCACATAATGGGGTTCATTAGAATCCCCTATATGCATTTGCTTGGTTGCTTTTCTCTCCAGCTATCTTTCTTGCAGGAGATATGTTTGGGCAAAATTAACCATACAGTTAACGATGTGCACCTACATGAGACTCACCGCCAGCCAGCACTGGCTCATGCAAGAGCTTCTGGGGGTCTAATTGGAGTCCCATTCACATGCACAGAAAGATCTCCCATTTATTTTAATAAGAGCATTTTCCTGTCAGTGAATAGCTGCTTTGGGTGGCAGTGGTGGTGGTATGCTGCAGCAGAATAGAAAAAGAAATAAGCTTTTAACGAGAAATTGAGCAGAATGAAATCTGCGTATCAATTTCATGTTTTGAAGGATTTATAAAGTTACAGAACCGGGATTCGGTCACCACACAATCTCCTTCGTGAAATGGCTGGTGAAGCAACTAGACATGGAGCACAAGTGCAGCGGAAAGATGGCATTTCCGACCGTAAAGATAAACAAATGAAAACAAATGTGTGAAACAGTGCACCTTGTCCAATAATGCAAATAATCAGCAAAGTAAATACATATAATCTTCAATCTTTACTCCATAAGGGCGTATCATGGAGAGACCATAGTCTCATGAGTTTTTGCACAAGACTTCATGTTTTTGAGAATTTATACCATGGATGGTGACTCGCAGTAGATGTGTAGCAGGCGTGCTACCATTAGCAGGGGAGGGTCAATTATAAAACATTGCTACTTAGGTAAATAACGACATGCAAAATAAAATGCATGTATGTCAATGTAAGCATGTCTAAAGACAATCCAGCACTAAAATCACAGAAAGGTAAAAGTTTCCAATGCCCTCTTGGAATTCTAGGCAGAGACATGCAGATAAGGACACAAGGTATGTCACTTTTTGATTCCTTTCCCACTGTTCCATCAGTGCCATCATTTGCAATGCATGTTACTTTAAACATAGCTGTGAGAATGTGAGGACTGGAACTGCATGTGCTTTAGTATTCCACCTCCATATAGTGGTTTCAGTCTTGTTACAGAGAGGAAAGAGAAAATGAAAGAAAGAAAGAAAGAAAGAAGAAAGAAAGAAAGAAAGAAAGAAAGAAAGAAAGAAAGAAAGAGAAAATGAAAGAAAGAAAGAGAAAATGAAAGAAAGAAAGAGAGAAAAAGAAAGAGGAAAAGAAAGAAAGAAAAAGAAAGGAAAGAAAGAAAGAAAAAAAGAAAGAAAAAGAAAGAGAGAAATAAAAAGGATCTGTCCTGTGCCCAATTCATGATCCTATTACGGAAGACTGACTCAAGCACATCCTACAATTACTGGATGCCACGTAAGTTTCCAAACACTATTACCGGTATGTCATAGAAGAAACACCTTAAAAGTCCTCTACAGCTAGGTTCCCATGAGATCAAGTAATGGAGTGATTACATTACCAGAGAAGGCAATTCACTACACACGGTATTCTAGATTGACTATTAAAGGATCAATATTCTAAAAGGTTGCAGGGTCAACTCATTTAGGTTACATGGCTGGACAAATGATTGTGGAATGCAGGAACCACACAGAAAATAATAGAAGACATTACCAGTTTTCAGAGTCAGGAAAGGATGCAAAATAAAGTACTCTCCTAATTCTTGTAATTGCTTAGTATTTATAGGTTTGAAAAGTAATTTGCTTAAATAACGACAATCTGCACGTATTAATATGTGCAAAATGAAATATATTTGGAAGAAGTTCTTCTTTTATTACATTTATCATTACATAAGAGTCATTGGCCCTCTGGGAAAATTACATATTTGCTTTCGAAACAATTAGATACAATCAGTTATTGCTGTGTATTATTTCATTATTAGTTAATTGATGTTAGTGTACCGTGGGAGAAAATAGCCCAGAGTTAGAATTAAACTTTTGGAATATTGTGGGTACAATAAGGCGCACAGCACCGCACGGCTATGCTTTGAAATTCACCAGTGTGACGGAATCTTTAATCCCCGAATGTAATTGTTAAAAAAGGAAGGAGGCGTTTGTGTTCCTTTAAAAACACAAGAGGGGAGAAAATGACTTGTCGCACCTGACTGCTCCGGTAATACAAAATCCAATTGTGAGTGAGGGGAGATAAGAGAAGAGAAGTGAAAGTGCCATCAAATCAGCAAACACTAAGTAATGAACAGGACTGTCACTGTCGGCCATGATAAAACACTCCATTAGCTGCGCTGCTTTTAAATGAGTGATAATTGTGGCTCCTGTGCAGTGGAAGTGATTGAATTTTTATCTCTAGCTAGGCGTCTTGACAAGCTGACCAAGAGGAAAAGATGTCCCCATCGTTTAGTTTGTGTCCATTCCAGTAGGCTTTACTATTTAGCCATTACAGTAAAGTTTAACCACTTAACTTCCACATAGTACAGAGACATGGAAATGATGCACACAATTATGTAGAAATTTGTGTCACATAGGATTAATTGAGGAGTTGCTGGCTGCTATACGTTGGGTAAGATGGGGCTGTAGTTGTGGTGCATCAGATGCAGGTTGTGGCAAATGAGAGTAGGACCACATGTGGTCAGGATTTAGGGCTAACACGCCGCCAAAAGGTTGTCAAACATTCAGTCACAACTAGACGCTGTCAGGATAGCCAAAGTTAGTATGGGAGCAGAAGGCGTATTAGACTGACCCGATGAACACGTGGGTACTGTTATAAATATTTATACATGAGATTCACCACTTTACATGGCTTTTTTTGTGTGCCGTTTCATTCATAGATCAACTTTTTTGGTGTGACTATCACGTTGGGGAATAGTTTATACATGGCTGCATTTTATTTTTCCTGTTTTCTCCTGCAACAACTTTCTGAATTTCATATAGTAACTAAGAACTTGTTCACCAACGTCCAAGCAGAGGCAATAAGCCTCCAATGGGATTCTTCATTTTTTTTTCTTCCTCAGCTAAAGTTTCCGTCTCTCATTCTCATGACCCTTGCTAAAGTGAGGTAGATTAGAGATGATTGAACATCTAGATAAAAAGCATAAGTACTGCAGTTTAGAGATACTGAATTCAATTATTTTATATGAATATCATCTATCACAGTATGTCCCTTGAAGCATCAGTAGGTGAAAAGGACTGCACAAGGTGGCTGCTCTTTGTGACAACACTGCAATGCGTCTCATAACATATGCTATTTAAATTTGTGATCATCTGACCTCTCTGCTGAGTGATTAAGGATAGAAGGATTTCTCATTGCACTAGCTCTTTCAACCTTCCATGCCAGCAGAGGAGTAAGTAAATTCTACCGGAACCCTGAGCATAGCGGGGTGAACAGTTGCAATATTTTCATATCTGCAGGCGCTACTTGCAAAAAGATATTATTTGGCTAAAGGGCCGTAGAGACCTAGAAAACAAAAACTAAGTTTACCGTTAAACAACCAATGTTTGGAAACATTCAGTCAAGACGCTCTCAACTGCTTAATTTTCTAACTGGAGGGATTATATTTAATCAACACCAACCACTTGCAGCAAAACCTTCTATAAAATCTTTATCTGGTATAAAATCCCCAATGCTTGCTGGAACAGGTACTTTTTTGGAAGTGAATATAGTATTAAATGTTTGTAGGAACAAATCACTAGACTTGTGCAAGCACAGATTTCAATGGCCCTATTGGTTAGCGGTTTTAGTGAGCCGACTTTGGTCTAAGCCTAACTCTGAGTACAGAAGCTGAATTATTTTCTTGACATAAAGAATCATACCATTTGACTATCTGTCTGTATAAGATTGGCTATAAGCAGGTACCTATGGTCAGTGCAATCTACCTGAAAAAGCTGGAAGAAAGCATATGTCCCAATTTTGATAGCAGTGAAAATTGGTGGGGGAAGCAGCCTAGAGGTATGACTAGGGACAGGTTTTAATGTATTGTTGTGGTATATTCAGAATTTTATATCAGACTTTCATATCTAAAAGGAAAATATGATATAATTAAACTTAATTTCTAAACCCATTTTTTGCTAATTCCATCCATATTATTGCGACTTTTAGGGCTGTGGAATATAGTTATAACCAACAGACATTCTGTGCTCCTAGAAAAGAGGAAATAAGAACTGCACCTTGGTCCTGAAGACAGCAGCTTGGGACATAAACAATACAAGCCTCTTCATCATTATATACTTTGTTGTGTGGTTCATTTTGCAAATACATGGAGGGATTCTGCACAATCCCCCCCAAATGCATGTAACCCTTTCTTGACCCCTCAGACAAACAAACTGCAGGAGATGCATTTGGCCAAATGCATGAGATATCCTCACCTCCATCACTGGCTCTGCTGAATGCTGCGTACAGGGCTCTGTTTAGACGCCGCACACATGCATTTCAATGGAAGCCCTTTCCTGCCACTGATCGGCTGCTTAAGCTTTCATGCAGTAACAGAAATACTCCCACTGGTTTCGCTGGAAGTACTTTACTGCAACTGACAGATTAAGCAGCCAATCAGTGGCGAAACATATTAGCTCATTGACGAAGACTTTGCACCATGGCAATGTCAGATTTTTTTTTTGTTTTTTTGAACAATACTTATTAAAATTGTTTTTAAATAACTGAACAAGATGTAATAAAAGGGTGTTCTGCCTGGAAGAAAAAACCCTGAGGTTATAAGAGACAACAATTTAGGTTAAATCAAGTAATATAGTACAGAGCATGAACATACATGAGTAATTATAAAACTTTAAGAATATCACCATTAAGTTAAAAATTCAAAACACACCAAGAGCAACATGCAATGTGCTCGAGGCTAAATACACCACAGGTGGTCTGAAAGGATCTTGCTGGACCTTGTATGTTCTCATTACAATAAACATAAAGCACTTACTCTGTGCATTGGGTAAGTTGGCGATAGCAGATTTAAGTCTTCCGGCCAACCATTCCAGGCTCTCATGGAGGTTTGCAAGTGCCTTCAGGTCACTGACATCTCCCATGATCTCATTGTGTTGAATGAGTTTATCTCCAAGATTCCCAATCAGAACTTCTGACTCTTTAGCAAATGCAGCCCTGAAACAGAATAGAAAAATACTCAGCTCACCAAAAAAATGTAGGGTGCTCTGGCAAACCCTCTTAGCTAACGAGTCAGTGCTGCCATGAATATAAAGTACTACGTTGCATTAAAAGACTTATATGAGAAATGTGACAATCCAAAAACAGACAAAGTGTAAGCTTACACTATGAAAACAGACATCAGAAGCAAATAAACATACACAAACCCAGCAGATTTGACAGGTAAGTTTTTCATAAATCCCAAGCTTTCTTTTTGGTGGAAGAAAGAGCTGGCTAAAAATCAATTTGGGTAAGAAGCCAGGCAAATAACCTACTACCACAGTAGGGTCTTCTACAATGCACACAAACCACTCCTGACCAACAGACATTTGGAAAATGCACAGAAAACTCAAAGTAAGGACACTGAAAAGATCCAAGTTACGGTGTAAATTCTGCATGAAGTTGCTGTTATTCAAGACACTTGCAAAGGCAATATATAGAAATGCAAATTATATCTCTGGCAGTAGCCAAATTTCTCCAAATCGGAGGACCCCTGAGGCAAATTAAACTCATGCCGCCAATCTTGAAGTATGTTTTACAGGTTAACACATATTTATTCAAAGTTTTTATTCATTTTCTGATAGATGCCTATCAGCAACAATCAGCAAATTAGCAATAGGTCTGAGATAGTATAATGGGAAGTTATAACCATATAGATCTTGACATGTGCTTATTCGTTTAAAAGCTGACCTAAAATGATGATTAAAGAAACCATCTTAGGAAACAAAATCATTAAAATATCTTGTAACCAAATTGTTTTTTTTAACTTTTCCCATTCTAAGCACCTGGCAGCTGGTGTGCACCTTTGACAGATTATGAATTAAACAAGCAGGTGGTGAAATGAATTACAACTTACATACGGAAGAATAGAAAATGGGTTATAGGTTTGTAAAAAAAAACAACATTCACCATTCGCTTTCTCCATGGCAATAAACTTTAAAGTAAGATGATAATACTTGAGGATACATAAAAATGTCTGCGTTATAATATTTAGTGTTGCAAATTGCAATTGTAGGTGCTGACAAGTATGATCATAAAACTGCCTGTTAATTCACAGCTGGGTGCTTTAGACATATGCAAAAAAGCAAAAATTAAATGGAGAGGTTGCCTTGATATAGAACATATGTCAGGAATCTAGATCACCGTAGATGTGAAGGAGAAGAAAGAATTAGCTTAAAGGCCGGTGCCAACACTCCACAGCAGAGGATTACAGGTTAGATATTTGCCCTTGGCATCGTCTACAGCTTCTGGTCCCTTGTCTTTCCAATGCCAAGACAATTACTGCATAAAAAAGGGAAACAGTGCCCTCGCATAAGGTTAGAGTAAGCCTCTTTGGAGATGCAAAAACCAAGGACTTCTCTCTCTTTTGTAATTAAGTGGCGATATGGAATCTGCTGGCGCACAATAACCTCATATTATGGATTTTTATATGAATCATCGTTCAGAGAAATGCTAAACGTCCAAATCTTTCACAGAAATAATTCTTGAAACAAGTAAAATGTTGTTACTTGAAACAAACTTTCCCCTTGTACTTTGTTAAATCCCATTATACATTTAAATGCTTCTATCACATTGCTTCTCCCTTAGTCCTGCAAACCATTCACCATTTTAGTAGAGCGTCACTGAAAACTTTCCAGAATGTACACAATACTCTCTGTGAGGTGTGAACAGAGATCAGTGGAGTGGTATAACCACCGCCTCCTCTTCCTGCTACTAATGCCTCTAGCTATACAATCAAGCACCTTGTGACTTTGTCTGATGCTTTGTTGTATTGGCTGCTTATCTTAAAGTCCTGTCAAGTCCCTCTGTTCTGTTGCTGACAGCACACTATGCTTTATTTTATTTTTACATTCCACCAGGAATCTGCAGTCCTTACCTTTAAGAACTTTTGTAATATTGCCAATAAAAATATTTAAAATTATGTACCAATCCCTGAGGTACCCCACTAGTAACAAGGGATAATTCAAATACATTATAGAAAAGCAGATATGCTCAACAGTCGACTATAACATGTGGCTACAAAAGAAGCTTCTTACAGTGAGATCCTGTCAGGTCTTACTCTGCCATCACTGATCATAATAAATAATGATACAAATACATGAACCAAATGAGCCCCCCATCTGTCCTTTAACATAACCCAGCACGACAAGCAATTCATTCCTGCTGTGCAGCACAGACATAAATTGCACTGTGGCAGGTATGCAGCAAGTAAGGGGCCCTTGCCACAAGGGGACCTGGGGCAAATGCCCAATTTCCCTCACTGTTGATCAGCCCCTTTGCTTTTGTGTCACAGGACAATGAGGCAAAATGCTACACGAATAAGTAATTATTTTGGGGAATGCTTTTGGGATTCAATAGCACCAGTAATCATGTTTCCAATTTAGTTACAAATGTGTTAAATTCAGCAGCTAAGATGGAACCGGAGCTTTAATTTTCGCTAATACTTCTGTTGGTTCCGATCTAATTTTGTATGTGACTTTTAGATTTCAGTATGTATTTTCTTTGCAGAGCCTTGTTAATAATGATAACAGTAAATCTACCGTTGTTTGGCGATTGCAAAGGGAAAGGTTTAATGTTATGCTGGGTACAGCTCTAATCCCTAGCTATGCCACCTACATCTCTCTTTCGTCTATTTTCCCACATCAAGTCAAGTCTGCTAATAATAAGTGTTCTTCCTCGGTTGAAATATCTGTTCTAGAATTGAAATCAGAGGTAAACTTGATATGACTTGAAGGACGACAGGTGCCCAACTGCCCTTTGGGCTTTAAAAAGGAATTATACAAGGACTGCTTACTTACTTGGGTGATGAGAACCAACTCACGAGCCAGGGGCTTTACTAGCCCAATCTTAAAACTCTTAGATCTAGCCTTCAGTGAAGTGAGGGACAGATCAATGAAAAGGACATGTGGGACATGCATTTTACTTTCCCCAACAGGAACCCTTTGATTACAGATACATATCAGATCATTACTTTTATTGGTGTTAGATGCTGAAGATGAATACACAAGATTTAACAACCCTCCTTCTACCATTAGTTTGAAAGTGTCTGTACATTTATAGACAGACATTCATAGACATAGCCTTGTAACACTATTGTTGTTGAACTCATTCTCTAAACTGATGACCTCCAGTGTATATAAGATGAAATGGAGCAGTGTAGAGGTAGTATAGTTGATTTGGGATGGAAGGTAGGTATATATGTCTCATATACTGGCAAGAAATAAGAACAGATAAAAACAGATTCTGTAGCACTGTTACAACAGGGGACCGTTTTTTAAAACTATTAAAATGATTAATATAAAATGATGTCTCATTTAGATGATGCGTTATAAGAAATCAGCACACCCAGACCAATATTGCTTCTTTAAGTAAGAAGCAAAATGTACTTCATTTGGAGGGTTTATATATTTGTGGGACAAAATTCTGATGTGGGAATCGTGAGTACTCACCGTATAAAGTCTTCCTCATCTTCCCTCTTGGGGCGTAGCTGCTTGGGCTGCGCCATGTTTAGCCAATTTGGAAGAGACTTTAAAAGCCTGGTGATGTCATCATCTTTGGCCCATGAACCGCTAATCACAAGCTTTTCATCACATTGAACAATACTCCTAAGAGAAAAATGTTAAAATGGTCAATGAAAAACTCAAATGAGTCCATTTTAAGCATGGACATTGAACATACAAAATAAGATTTTCTCAGACAGGCTATACACATGGAAAGCAGTAACATAGTAATTTAAGTTATAATAAAAAAACACACAAATCCATCAAATCCATCAAGTTTAACACTTCTACCTATCCTTCCTACTTTTGATCAAAAAATCCTTTGTGACTCCACAAGGCAATCTGTTTCTCTTTGGATCAAAAAGTATTGATGTTTATTTAATTTCATCATATTTCATAGCACCACATCTCTTAGCAGTTTTTATTGGCCCTGCACATATTTATTCAATGTTATAATATCCCTAGCACGCACCCTCACACTCGGAGAGCAAAAGTTTATAGTATAAGTATTAAAATCTTTACAAAAGTAGTGATCATAATGTCCATCAATAATGATTAAGTTTACGGACACATTACGGTAGTATATATAATTATATAAATGCAGCATTTGTCCCGTCATGATGGATTTAGTTAGAACCGAAAACAATAAGGACACGGGAAGTCATTATGGATGGCAAATAACCCTGACAAGGTGAGCATGATGGAACAGATGTGTTGCCAGAATCATATAAAAACCTCCCTTAAACCTGTTTCACAAATCACACTGGGCTGGAAAACGCAAAGAGATGCAAATGATATTAAGGATCTAGTTCCAACAGGACTTGAGATGTCTCATCAACATCCATTTATAATCATTACAGTTAATAGGCTTCATCAGTGTCCAGTACTTTGCTTCACAATTGGTGAATAGACCAATTAGCAGCAAACACCACCGACAATGGCAGCTTTGGAGTGTAACATGTAAACATTAGTGGGGTCAATGAGGCCAAGGAGGCATGATGAACCACAGATGAACCACAGAATCATTTTGTTTCTGACAGAAAACATTTCCACAAAACACATGCAAACAGGAAGCACGAGGAAGTATGGTTCTGCAGCGTCTTTTAATAGCTAAAATCCAATATAATTATACAGCCCACCCGACCGAAAAAAAGATGCTTGCAGGATGAATCTTAGCAGGAAAAAATTAGGTTAATAGATACTTCCAAAAGCTATTATCTGCTAATTAGTTTGCAGATCCTTGCATGAAAGACAAAGCCATCTGTGTAACTGTTTTTATCTTAGTATAGTCACGTAAACTGATGGATCTAAGATGTCTTTCCAAAACAAACGTCATGGAATGAGTGCAGAATTCAAATACACGGAGAGGTTTCAAACCTGAATACAACTAAAATATGTAGTATACGTAAGAACAGGCACATTTTGCTGCAACAACAGCGTTAAGCATTTTGGGATAATGTACCAGGAGAGTGGTTTTGGCCCATTCTTCTTGAGCCAGCTGTGCTACCTGGGACATCCAGTCACTTTGGACTGTATTTCTATTACTTCCTGTTTAACTTCTGTACAATTCTCTATGGTCTTCTTGTTTTTTCAAACCCACAGCCTGACCAACCTGTAATTCACAGGTGGTGACCAATGGTGAGGTTACTTTTTTCTGAGTAGACTGGGAGCCACCAGAGTACAGGGGGTGTATACATATGTAATGAAAATATTATATTTTTAACAATACAATTTTACCAAAATAAATCCAGTCACTTTTCAAAAATTTGTTTAAAAAAAGTTTGTGTTTTAACACAGACTAAAAATGTGATGCATCATTATGAGAAGTAATATCAGTAAATCCCCTTGTAAGGCCCTTTGAGATATATTACCTTGTCTTTATGCTCTATTTTAGTTTTGTGTACAATACAAAGGCAATAACTTTATAACTTGCTTGCACAGGCACCCCATTTTTATTTTTTTCTTCAGTGTTAAAAGGACACCCCAGGCAAACACTGCGGTGGTCAGTCCGGATGCCCATGTGCATGTGTGTGGAACACTTCTACTGATTTAATTAAAGGCGCTTTCCTACCGCTGACTGGCAAGAATTGTTGGACCATGGAGGAGGACAGCAGCTGCAGATTCCATCTCAGGTAAGTGTATTTTTTCCATTTTAGAAGAATGCATATTAAAGAACTTTCATTGCACTTAAATTTACATTCTTCTTTAGTTGACCTGTCAAGGACAGTAAACTATTTAAATCCACACCGCATGAAACAATACGGGTGATGCCTCATTTGGTTTAAAGGTCAAAACATGATAACTCTCTATCAAACACCACTTCTTGTATCATCCAAGTCTTACTGAAAGTACATCTGTGCTTCTCTGTGACAAATGTAATCACTTTCCCCAATCATCGCTTTGATAAACCTGGCCTAATGGATACTGTGCGTTCTCTAAATTAACATATTCAATATACACTTGGCTATTTGAGTTACTTGACACTTTTAAAGTGAAATGCAGTCATAGCCTGAACGCCGTATAGACAAATGGGTATTAATGTAACATTTGGAAGGGACAATGCGAGCGGGGGTATTGAATGAATGCATTTTCCACATGAGGGGATTATGGCATGTGGACAGATTATCGCGTCCGGCTGTGGAAAGCCTACGTTCTGGATTTTCTATTAGCACTGCTGCTCTCAACGCATAGTTAATCCAATAATAAAAGCTATTGGCAATAATTTGATTTCTCATTTTACAGTCACAAATGCGCTAACACAGCTAACATGTAATTTTATTTGAAACCCTTTAGTGAATCAGAGATGAAACTGTCAGTGTGTAATAACTGCTGTGATATTTTAGCACGCAAATGAATACCGGGCCGTGATTGAGTTTATGTAATTGCTGGTCTACTTGTTTTTAGCCGGCAAAATGGCCTAATTAGGAACTCAGGCTCCCCAGATCACATAGTATAGACAGAATCAATTTTAAAATCCTCATGTTTCTAATCAACACAATATAGAGCTTAATGGAAAAGCTGTGAGTGAAAAAGATTATTGTCCATTTCTAACGGGAACTGGTAATATGGGAATAGCTACAAATGTAGTAGCATAATCCTATTATTATTTATTGTTTTATGTAGCGCCATCAGATTCCGCAGCGCAGTACAATCTTATCCACACTACTGATTTGTGCGGTATATTAGTAGCTATATAAAGTGAGGCCCCAGCCATATTTCCTTTAATGAATTTGGCAGCTGCACTCGCCATTAAACAATCATTTTCAGGGATTGATTACAATCTAGCCCTCTAACCCCACATTTGCAAAAATGCTTCCACTTGTTTCAAGCAGCTACAGATGGCATGAAAATGACATCATGGAGGGGAAGTTGGGGTGCAGCTTATCCTAAAAAGTAAAAACCAGCATTCTAGGCATTCTTCCAGCAAAGGATGGGGAAGTAGTGAAGAAAGGGAAGCTCAGGCTGCCCTTGACCTCTGCTCAACTGATCCCCCCGCAAAAAGAAAAAATAACTGAAAAATCATTCTTATTCTAGGTCTCCTTTGTGTTAGCACAAACTAACATCAGGTTTTCCAGGAAACCTATGAAATAATCCAAATAGTGAATATATAGTGAACAATAGGAATTGTTAAGGTTACAGACATAGATCGAGGTAAAACATTACCTGAATGCTGCATTGCAGGTATCCTTGTACTCCTGAAGTTTAACACAAACCATATTCAAAAACTGATCTGAATATGCGCTGAGGTCGCGCATCAGATTCAGAAGGTCCTGCATGGTTTTCTCCACAATGACAGTGCTCTGTAATGGAATAAGATAAGATGGTCAGGTGGGATGTCCATTTAAGATAAACTCTGGAGTCAAATACTATCTGAAAGGACTGGCAACATGTTATTTTGGCATTACATGTACTAAACGTTATAGCTATGGCTGCACACACACACACTATATATATATTTATATTTATTTTTTTCAATGTTTCATTTATAAATTTTCGTACAAATAGACATAAAATAAACATATATACATTAAGACACCGAGATAATAATAATAAAAATATATATATATATAGGTATATATATATATTTTATTTTTTTTTGCTAACCTGGGAAAGAAAATGAAAATATGTCTTTGACATGTAGAAAACTCCATAAAGGTAAAGGTTTCAGTGAAATGTTACCATGGAATATTATCGCTGTTAAATCTTAGGAACATACTAAATATATAGCTACATACTATTATCCACATGACCAATCAATGTAATTGTTCTTAGTTTACTTCTTACAATGATAATCTCCCTTTAAAAGGGCAATCATTTAAGGTTTATTGTTAAGGTATCAATTTTTCAAGCCTTATGGCACAGGCATCATTCCAATGTGCGCAGATTAATTTGTTGAACTCCGTCGGTTTTGGAAGCGGATATTTGCCCTGAGCATGTGCTTACACAGGTACTGGGAAAACGTTTCAATGCGCAAGTGTTGGCAAAGGGAAAAGGCGTAAACAGTTACAAAACCTATCCAGCATCTTTAGATATCCAGTTGCAACAGGGTAAAACGGAATTATTCTGGCATGAAATAAATATATACAAAATACATAAAAAACTAATGAGCTCTTATAAAGAACTTTCCTTAATGTGGCTCAGATTCCGCACTTTCCCAGAAGGCTTCTGCAGATCCAACTCAGCTTGCAGGTGGTTTTAACACGACTGAAAGTAGGACTAGTGGTCTTTGGTTCCACAATTTGTGGTTTAGGTTAGTAAAAATAAAAAAACAAATGGAAGCACCAGTTCTAGATTGGAAGCTTATTTGAGAAGAGTTCTTCTCACTTGTTTCTGTAAGCAAGATTGTACATTGTACAGCGCTAAAGAATATGATAGTGCTATATAAAACAATAAATAACAACAGTACTGAACGGGAAATCTATATTTTATGGTACAACATTTTGGCAAAAGCAAGTTTATTCCACAGACCGTAAACACCAGCAATCCATCTGCTGCTAGGCTACAATTGCTAAAATGCTCTGTCATATAACACAAACAGTTACGTCATCGGATTTTAGGGGTATTCTCTTATAATGTCTGAAATGACTAATAACAATAGGAAAAAATAACTAAAAGGTAAATGATTCATTGGGTTTAAATTAAAGTATGCCTGGCTAGGAGAACTTGCCACATGCCTGTCCCTGTATTTAATTACAGCCACTTCCTGAGATGCTGAAACACACTAAGTCCCCAGCAAGATGTTCTCAAACATTAATTATTCCCAATGCCAACCGTGATGGGGTCTCACTAGCAGGGGGCTCCAATGACCCGAGGTGGCAGTTCCCATTAGGAAAGAGATGCTCATCTATAAATCAACACGTCAGCAGCTCAGGGAGAAACTGGTGCTGGCAGCCTGGAAGAGCTGGGACGTTCTGCTCAATGCAGATTCACCTGTCTGTAAGGAAGGGCTGCAGCTAGTCATTCATTATACACTGACACCTTCTGCTGACTAAGCACCTACTGCCCTCACTCCGGCAGGAGCCGAGAAACAGAGAATTCCAATACCGCTAATAACTCCTACATTGCCAATGATAATACTTTGAATAACACATGAGGAATAGGTGTGCAGCCTTTAGCCATGGGGGCCAATAAACCCCCTGGCCCTTCCCCCCACTAAACCCATACTCATTCATATCTGGAGCCTGACTTAACCCCCGCTTCCATGAAGCGTGAGCTGGTGTGCTTCTACTGTAAGACAATATAGCTTTGTGTTATGCGACCCCACTGAGATCCTGACCCCACAGAGGCCAGTCTGCGTCAGATCTGCCCTGTTTCAAGAATTTGGACCTGCAAAGTGGCAACAGCCCACGTTCTCTAGGCCAGCCGGCCTGTCTGCTTGCCAGCCCCCAGTTGTGTGCACACTGCATTTAAAATAGGTTGTTGAAAGGTCTGGTGACCTGAAAACACATACTAAGAACTGCATTAAGTACACCAAGATTGTAATAGATGAAAATGTCATCTCCAAGACTACAATGCTTTTCTTTCATAAAAGACTGCACAAGCCAGGTACACTCTATAGCTGAATCAGACAGATAACTCAGAGATTGTGTTTTTACATCCTGTGTAAGTAATGTAATTCAACTGTGGAGTTCATAAGGCCCCCATGAAGTGTTGTCCATGCGCCTTGAATCAGGTGATGTAAATATTAATTTCCCAGGTGGATGTCATGCAGCTATGTTGTGAAGCTGCGGTTTCTCTGGTGAACTACCACCTCCAGGTCACTGACATAAAAAGCCTTTTCACATGACAATCTTTACCGTGGTATGCAAACAACTACATTTTGTCAAGATACCCTAGGATTTTAAAAATTGTTGGTTACCTTTGGGGGAAAAACCCAAAAATGAAAAGCTAGAATTCACAGAAATGTATTTGACTTGAGCAAGCAATTAAATAGCACAGCAGATCTGACTCGAGAAAGAATAAAAGCTGCCCAGCTGTCTGCTAACACACCTGATGATTCTCCTGCCAGCTGCAGTACGCAAGCTGCTGCTGAGAACTGCACTGCGGATGTGGCAGAGGCTGCATCCCTGCTGTGGATCTTGCTGCAAGTATTTATAGGTGTTACCCTTCTCTCTGCTCCATAAAAGAGATCTACCTTCCAAATAAAATAATAATGCCGTCTAAATAGAGCTGTTACATGAGTGACATGAAATAGGCACACAACAAACCTGTACTATATGCCACTTGTAATGAGTTTTTATTTTAATTAAGGCACGTATTTTATAGGTTATTCAATAGGTTTGGAACATATCTTTAAAATGATTTTAGAATAAATGATTCTAAGCATTAAAAAATTCTCCCTATAAAACCTGCCCTGTGCATTGGCATTGTAATAGTAAAAGCAATGTTTGATGGTTTTACAGGATTCATTTTAACCCTCGGGGAGTCAAGATATGGGTTAACAATTTAATTGGGCAAAATAACATTAAAATGTTCTTCATTCCTTCTTCCTCAGGCAGGTACGAATGCCTTTCAAATCAATTTTCTCATCTTAGGCCAACACACTGTTCAAGAAGGAGTTTTATTTTCTCCCTGCAAATATTGCACTGGATACAGCAGTGAAATAAATCAAATCCCTGTGGGCTCTGATAGCCTTTTTTCCCCCCTTTGCCGTTTCATCAACCCTGATCAGATGCAATGCCAAGTTTCATTTAATGCAGTTTCCACTCTCTTATGCCTGCAGATCTGATCATCAAATGAATGGGGGCACAAAATGAATGGCAGATGTATCTTTAACTGGAGAGCAGGTGATTGACAGCTGGATTTCTAGCGCAGGAGTGTGATTGTTACAAGGGCATATAACATGCTATTTGCTTCCTCCAGCAATTACTGACAGCGGGCCAATGGGTCATCCTTCCACCAAAGGACGGCTCCAGCAACCACAGTGCAGAGATGTCACCTGAACAAAGGTCGCCAAGTTCAAAATGACAGCTAAATTAAAATAAACTAAATATAAGTACTTTCTATGAAAAAAGAAAAACTGTAACACATACACTGTTTAACTACATTTTTAATTTTTGCAGTTTAAAATATAGAAGCATATTCGGCAATATCTATGCACATATTGTGTCATTTTGGAGCTGGAGAACCGAACACAAAGCCCCTACAATGGGGGACATCAGGGGAGGTGGGTCATTGCTTCTGTTCCATTATCACTTTCTATGCCATCATGAAAATGTGTGCCAAAAAATCATGATGGCATGGAATGTCATGACTTAAGTAGAAGTATAACTATAATAGAAGTAGAAATATGATAGAAGTATCATATGATTGTCAGAAAGATATGGGAATTCTATGCATACTATATAATGTATTTTCAAACTCAAAACACCTATAGTGATTTATTGTGGGGTATTTTGGTGACCCCAGCTTACTTTTGTGACAATCATAGCATTAACATACAAAAATGTGGCTTTTCATTTCATATTCATTATTCATACTAAATAATGAACATATCATAAAAAAAATGAACACCACTTTTTTTTTTTATACCCACACTCTTAGAAAACATATGGGTCATCTCAACATACTCATGGCCAGTCAGGGTTACCTCTGTCTAGGGTCTAATAAACATCCCTAATGCCTTAAGAAAACGTATTTCTTATGTTTGGATGAGTTCTCCACTGCTCAATGTTTTACAGATTTGATTTTAAGGCAAAAGCAGGTAAAGACTAGCACTATACAAAGCAGCACATTTTTGCAAGTTGAGTTCCAGAAACCATTGCCTTGCCTCATGCAAATGTCAGCGGTATGTCAGGGAACAGCTTACCTTTTTTAATATCAGGATTTGGTCAGAAACCTTAGATCAGCAGAGCTTCCTAAACCACAATTCAAAACTGGCACACTGCCTTATATCACAATATCACCTATACTCAAAAAAAATCAGGAATGGAAGAAACTTTCCAAATTGTTCTAAAGGCTTCCGCCAATCTTCCCCTTTACATTACACACATCTTATTATGTATGCCTAAAAGGTTAAATTCCTCCTGCATAGAGCCAGCAGCAAATAACATTCAGCATAGAATATGTTTGATTTATTAGCAGATAAATAAGATCTCATTTATAAAGCTGCGTACATTGCAAGGAACAATGATCAACCAGCCTAATGTGTTCAGTCAAATAAAAGGTCACTAAAGTCCAGATAACTATGATGTATTATGTTTATGGGGACTTAATACAAGCATCATTACTCCTAATGATAATGGTTTATATAAAAATGACTGAAGTGTATCATACAATAAATATGATAAAGATAAAAAAAACCCACAATACATTTTATTTTATAAAACTGTCAGGTTTCTTCCATCCACTAACTCGGTAATAAATCTAACTTACAATCGTAGAGTATAAGAATAAATTATCAAGAATGATGACAAAAAAAGTAATGCACAAAAGTAGAAAAAAAAATCCCATATTTCTAAGACCTATACATAATGGCTCTCCAACAATAAAGCATTCTAGAAGCGGAAACCTTGGCATACTTATGTGGCTCTTTCAAAACATAATATCTTCAAATACACAGAAAAAAATACATACCTCCCAAGTGTCCTGGTTTCCAGACACTGTCCCTCTGATGTCGTAGAGATATGTAATATCAGTGGAGGTCTGTGCTCCAACAACACAGACCTCCACCGCAAATCCCACCTGGCCACCTTGGGATTCTCTGCAATTGAGCGCCGCAAGGTGGGAAAGTTAGTCTGTGGCCCTGTATGCTACTGTCTGTCAGTACCACCCCGGCCTCTAGCCACAATCCAACCTGGGCGTGCTGATTCGGACACCTAAAATTCTGGGGGTGTATAACAACAGGATGCAGAATCAAGTAGCCACCTGGTTGACTACATACCTCAACATTTCAGGTGACAAAAAAAGCATGCTTAGCAAACACTTAGCATGCTAGCTGCATATGGACTTTTTCAGTGCAGTACCATATTGCAGCCAATATCTAATACAGGACGCTGGGCAGATCGCAGCAGAAATAGTAATTTATGAAGGGGATATTAATCTTTAACAATTACATCTAAAAGGCAAATAAAAGGTATTAAATGAGAAGGCGCCATTGAAGAATACTTAATGAGATTAAAACATAAGCAATATCATGAGCAACAGAAACACAAACCTAAAAATATTTGAATGCATGTTTGCATGCTGAGGCAGTCCTTTTTAAAATATATGTATGCATGCCAGGGCAGTCTCTTTCAGAGGATAAAACACATGGCTCTGGGCTCCCATGTGTGCCCTTCAGCAAGCTCTGCAGCAAAAGCAATTTTCAGTGTTTTCTCATGGCAGCTGGCACTAAAGGCATCCAAGCGACCAACATTCAGCTTCAGTCATTTCAAGAAAATGCATTAAACCCCCCCCCTGATGAACACAGGTCAGAGTAGGGCCAGCATAAGTTTTCCTGAACCAACTCAAGCCCTCTGCCAACCACCACCTGAAGAGAACTATCTCTCTTCTCTCTCTCTCTTTCCACATGCTAAGACCTCTGCAAACCACCATCTGCAGCCAAGCATGGACTAAATCAAAGCCCTTAAAAACAAACAAAAAAATATATATATATAAACACATTTCCATTATCAAGTAACCACAGAATATTTGTGATGGTCTATGAAAGGTGTAATATTTGAGAAATAACAAGAATAGCAAATTTAAAAAGTTCTTATGTATATCTATACCCCAGTGCATTTCTCCTACATGAAGAGCTGAGCTGGCCCTGCATAATACATAGCTAGGTCAGTTAAGTAAAGGATCAGGCTTTCATAATACAGATACGGCTTTCTGGTTTAGTGAAGTAAACTATAATGGGAAGGAAGATTAAGAGTAGTTCTGATGCATACAATTACTAGAAGATGAAAAGAAGCTTTCACAGAACTTCTCTAAACAATCAAAATAAATATGTAGTGAAAAAAATTAAACAGCTACATTTTGGTCATACATAACATTTATGTGAGGTTTGAGGTTTTTAAAGCGGGAGAAAATGGGCAGTCTAGATATGCCGAATGGCTCTTATGTACCACCAAATTCTATGTTTCTATGATCGGTGGGAATGTCTCCTGACAACTCAATTGAACATAATGAGCACTGTGCATCCGCTTGTGAGATTGTATGAAAATGTAGGCCCTTTGTCTTCTGTCACCTGTAAAATAGAGTTATTCTTGGTTTTGGTAAGTACAGCCTTATATGTTCAGCTCTGTCAAACATATAAAAACCATATATTTTTTATACGGAGGATAGATCAGTTGAGGAAAGCTTAAAAATCTTTTACAGCCAAAAAAACTTTACAGTGGGGAGCTATTGATTGCAACTCCAGCTGACAATTCGCTACAACATTAGTGCTTGGATCCGCAGAAGTGAGAACTCCACCATGACAAGAAAATCAATGTGTCCGCTTGGGAAGAAACAAGGGCACAGTCTGTCGATCGGAGGGGAACACGGGTTACTGCCAGGGAAATGTTCTACAGAGGAAAGTGTTTAAAATCTTTCCAACCAGATCCTGATTAAATCACCCACACTGTAGCTGTTCATTTCATGGGGCAACAGAGAGGAGGTATACATAAGGTCCGGGAACAAGAGGGGTTTGGGCTGCTGAAATGTCAAGGAAAAATGAATTGATCGTGACCCAATTTAGATGTAACGGGGAGACTCAGAAGATCAAGATTTACAAGAGTTTCCACATGACCTAAGATTTTAGTTTACTAAGCGCTTCTTGAATGCACTCTACTGTGGAGAAAATGAGGAATGAGAAGAAATCTAACAAAAATGGGGGAAGGCGGTAGAATAATTGATACAGGGTACAGATAAGACAAGGAATATACAAGTGAAAAACAGTACTACAAAAGGAAGGGAACAGAAATATTCATGGAGCAGTTTATGAAAATACCATGCAGGTGGAGGAGAACCTCCATTATCTATTAGGAGGTGAAGCAGCATTTGGCTCTGAATTCAAAACAAGTGTTTACATTTATGAAAAATTGTGAATGCAAAGTAAAATTGCTTCTCAAAACCTGCTGAGAAGAGGAGTGTAATTTCAAATGTCAAATTCTATAAATGGTTGGAGGCTTATGCATGCTATACTCTATATAAACTACACAGCATTTGTGAATATGAAACTGTGGCCTTTCCCAATGGAATTCACAACAAGACCTCAGGCCCATTTCCTACACGTGTACTGTAAACTGTTTCGGCAGCCTAACGTAGGCATCTGGTAATGTTCATGGGCTGCGTGACCTTCCATGCATCGTGCTTATAATACACTACATGATTCCATTTCAACTCATTGTTACATTTTGTTTCTTTTCTATTTTATTTGTATCATATCATATGGTACATATTTGACTAAATGTGAACCTGCCGCCTACAACTGAACATTTGTTAGAGCATTTAAATGGTCATGGTTTAGCAGTTGTGGAGCCAAGCCATATTCTTTATTGTATTATATACATTACTTAGTAATGGATCACCATAGCATGCATGATATGCAACTGTTTTTTCACACAATATCTTCACAGTGCAGGGCTGTATTTTAGTTACTGTACTTTAATGCAACAAACTTGGGACACCCACTGAATGATGAAAATAATAATATTAAAAATGGCTAGAAGTAGAACACTTTTTTCATTATCAGCTCCATCCTTCCTAACCCCTCATCTTCTGTGACTCGAATTATAGCAACATTTTGCACCTGTGCACATTTATACCAGACTTTGGTTTTACGTATCAAATACATTTTATAGATTGACTAAAAAAGCTGTTTTATATATACATATCTATATATACACACACACATATACATATGTAAAAGGATAAATTCCCTCCTACCTGTAATAGAGGACGTTGAACTCCAAGGTTTTTCATGGTATCAGCACTAGCCAATATCTTTAAAGGATCAGACACCTTGGTGACTCCTTCAATTTCTTTGTTGATCTCTGTCAAGACCTGGTGTAAAAATATATTCTTGATGTATATGGTGAGAAACTCACGCAAAGGACACTGCTTGGCCGGTCCCAAACCCATTGCATGTTCAATCTCTTGGATAAACCTGGGGAGAGAAATAGCAATGGGTGGATTATGAGCCAATTGACCAACATTGGATTGAACATCGATGTCTCAAACTGTGGTCAACATGACTAAAGTAAAACAGTGCTGGATTTGTTTTGCTAAATAACGAAGTAAGCAGGGACATACATATATGCACATACACCAGATATATTAATACATATTTGCATGCATGGAGTAGAGGGTGGGGTTGAATTTACTACAAAGGTTAAACAGAAGTAAACTATTTCACTTTTTCATGTTATACGTAATTAAAACCTATTTCTCGAACATAAGCTGTTAATCATTGGAATGACACTTCCCAGGTGGGATGTGTAAGTGTTTTAAAGTAGCTGTGTGTCTGTCTTTAAACCAGTAGTCTGCAATACTACAGATTAAATAAAAAGATGGGGAAGCCCACATGGGCCAAGTGGCACTTATCTATTTTCAAGTTCTTTGTAAGAAGCCCTCTCTTCTGGGAGAGCGGACTTCATTATTATCAGATTAGTTATGCTACAGTTGCACACGCTTCTGCCGGCTTATTTCAAATCAGATAATAATGGCATAATAACTGGCTTTGTGTCTGTCAATCCAATTACTTCCTACTTTGTATGTGCAGACATTCTATTAAAACCCGCAGACACATGTCAGACTTTATTAGTACCATCCGATTGTATAATTAGCTTCCACATAGGAGGAGCTGATCAATGGGAACCCAAATTCGGCACCTCATTTGCTAAAGAAAACAAAATAAATAAAAACATCAGGAACACAAACCAAGCGTTATCTATTAAACAAACTATATTCTAATAGCAAGCAAAGTTGTGCAGAAATACACATGTATGGGATTAATGTGAATATGAAGTACATTTAAAAAGACATATCTTTATAATGTACAAAAATCAACAACAGACAGGGAAAGATCTGTTCCTGTTTCACACCACACTGCCACCGGCAGTTTCGCAAATGAGCCCGGTGACCTGCATTCCTTTGATCATAGCTTGCATTAGTCAAATATGTAGGGTAAGGTTATAATTTAGCGATTTTT
Source organism: Spea bombifrons (assembly GCF_027358695.1). Lineage (NCBI taxonomy): Eukaryota > Metazoa > Chordata > Amphibia > Anura > Pelobatidae > Spea > Spea bombifrons. Next base: position 69,284,209 of record NC_071090.1, on the reverse strand, counting down.
TTTTAATGAAAGAGCTATTTGCCCAATATGTTGGCTCTCTCTTTTTTGTTGGTGACTCTCAGTCCGGCTACTGTAACACTCAGATGCTTTCTTCTGCGAATCTCAATACAAGCAATTTAGAGAGTAATTGCTGAAACACCTGTACTTCTGGGCCATACTTCCTGATGCTAACTATTGGTTTTACGCACGCATTACATTTATCCCTGAGTTATATTAAAGCATGACAATCCTTTTAGCAAGTCTGGGTGTTCCAGACTTTTCACCACGTAAAACACTTTCCAAGAGGTCCTATGAAAAGGTAATGGAAAAAAGGACACAATGAGTGTTGAGGTCTTCAGTATCAAAGGTTGAACCCTTAAATTTCGTTTTAGCCTAAAGAGTTTTGTTGTCTTAGAGATAACTGTGACGGAACCCTCCATCACTGGGGCCACTGGAGAGGCCTGAGAGCCAGCCTCCTCCTTGTTGGCTATGGGCCCTGGCTTTGTAAAGACTTCTGTGTCTACCCCCAAGAAGTATATCATCTCATCACTTGCTGAGGGGATTATCTCTGGCAGGCAGAGGTTGGGACTCCATTGTATTGTTATTCCCTTTACTGACCCTGTTGTCTCTGGGAGGCAGATTAAGAGGGAGGTTTGTATCTTGATTTATGTTAATGTGCTTTGCTGGCTATACCCAGCCATGTGTGTGAAAAATAACGTAGTCTTCATTTTGGTTATACCCTCGGCTAGTGACTGGGAAACCTGGGAAAGAGCGTGTTGTCCCAGGCTAAGGGAGCACAAGTCAGCGGAGATAGTTGGTCGGACTATCCAGCTCCGTGACAATAATTTAGCATTACTTTTTCTTGTGATGTTGCGTCTATCACTGCCACTGCTGAGGTGACAGTGCTGTGCCTGAGCCAAACAGCCCACATGAACTAATTCAAATAAATGCATTTGTTTTTTTGATTTTCTGTATCTGAATTACCACATATGCTTGTACAGCAGCCACCTATTTGCTTCTCCTTCCCTGCCTGCCAGAAAACAAACCATGCAATGGACTCACATGCCGACAGGACCAGTTTTAGAGTAACAGCACAATCTGAAGTTGTATCGTTCTGTTCCATTGAACAGTGAAGGCTCATCATATGTCGCACACATGCCAACACTTGAACATAGCCAGAGGAAGAATTGATCAAGGGAAGGGTTAGCATTAACAGAGACACACTTTGCTACAGGAAATAAAAAAAACAACCACTACAACCAATCTCTAACATCTTCAGTATCAGACATTTCACTCAAAATGTCTTAAAGTAACCATTAAAACCAGATTAAATTGAACCAGTCACTTCCATAAACTGTACATCTTTCCAATCAATATACTAAATAAAACTATATGATGGCGCTGAAAGTATCTGCACGTACTTCTAAGCATTGTGGAGGCCACAAATTGTGAACCTCCCCATGCTTCATTGTTGCCTGCAAACACACTCAAGCACTTTGGCAAACTGCTGCTGTGTTCATGAATAGTTGAGTCGCTTGGCTTTGTTTTTTAAGTCAGAGGTATGACTTTTTGTCCACAAGTCTTCCATGAAGACCACTTCAGACCAGACTTCTCCGGACAGTAGATCTGCTGATCTGATGGCACTGCTAGGTATTCCTTGGCCGACCACTGTCCTCAGCATTGCAAATCAAGTTCTCAGAACATCTTGAAACACCTGTCTGCCTTTACATTTCTTACTGGCAGAGGCCTTGTGTCTTGTTGGTGTGCTTGGTCTTGTCAAGGTGAATGACTTTTGATATTAAACTGTCTTCGGCAACCTCACCTTGTTTGTGAGTCTAGTTGTTCCTCACCCAGGATTATTCCTCCTGCACAGCTGCTTCGGTTTCAGTTAATCATTGTCTTTCAACCTACATATTACATTTATGATTAGCACCTGTTTGGGATAACATCTGGGTTTTATTTTTAGTTAATATGATCTTACAGTATAAAGTAATGGGAGGGGTGTACTTATTACAAGTATCAGTTTGATTTCTCCTGTTTTTCTATCCCTCCCAATCTCTCCAACTTGCTGATGGCTTGTGGCAAGTTTCAGAAAAAACATACCAAAAATGTTCTCATCTGGGTGTGGAGGAGGCGGCAAAGACGTTAAGTAAGGCCTTGTGCATGAAATTGTGATTAATTCCGTAATCTGTTTTTGTTGGCTCTGTGTGTCTTGGGAGCAGAGATAAAAATCTGGAGCATGAAGACCCTTAGCTTTTCATTCAAATTAAATAAAAAGAGGAATCTGACAGCATGGAAATGACATTAGGACTTAATCAGGGAATGAAGTGAGAATTCAGTGCTGTGCAATCATTTTGTTGCCTGGGGGTATGGCGCAGAGGTGTTAACTCCCCTGACTACAGTACAGAATTAAATTATTCTACACGACTGTAGTGGGCATAGATTTAGCTATATATGCACGTAGGATGCTATACTTTTGAGAAGCATTAAATTGCAAGCAAACTGGTTGAAACATTCTCCAGTTTAACTATCTGTATTATCCAATCTAGCCATAAAAGCCAACAAAGACTTTTCATTGTTCTGCTTACAATGTAATTTTACAATCCAATTCAATAGATAGGGAAATATGATATCCACACATGGTGGATCTTTTCCAGTCCAGTCTGCTAACATGATAACAAAACTTTATTCACACCCACCCAGTCAGTGGTCTTCTCTGGGTAGTCCATCTATGGCATGCACTGAGCTCTCTAGAATGGTAAGCAACTAAGCCTTAGAAGATCTTTCATTTTATTATTCCCTCCACACATGTTTACTCACATAAAGTAACTTCTTTCAGGTTTTATGGCAACAATTTACCAGTGTCTGCTTTTTTTGTGTCACATGACATGACAAATGATGCAACATTTTACTTGGCTAAATAATTATCTCTAGGCAAGGTTTGGGTCATTCAACAGAACTAGATTGTAAGTCCACAAGAGCAGGGCCCTCTTCTCCTTTGCACCAGTTTGTTATTGTATGTGTTTCTAAATTGTTCTTCTGACTGTAACAGCGCTGCGGAATCTGCTGGCGCTTTATAAATAAATGTATTGTAAAATTTGATGTAACTAGAAATTCGCAAGGTGGGTGAAAACAGTTGCTTTAATGTTAGGTAGGTGACTATCGCCAATGTGCAGGTCACTTTATGAAGTTGATACCGTTTTTTATAAGTTCTCTAAGATGATGCATTTCCTCCATACCATTAACAGTGTCATGTGTTGTTCTCCAAAATCTAACATGCTTTCTGTCATCATAAAAATAAAGGGACACATAGAGTGCAAAGAACAAAGGACTCATTTAAAAAGTCTGCTTGAAAACACAAGCACAAAAGGACAAACATTTAAGCTGCTTCAATAGGCATGGTTCTTGTCACCTCATTTCCTCTTATAATAGTCAACGAAATAAAAGATGCAGAAAAAGAGAGATAAAGGGAATTGGGTGTTAAACAGAAAGTGAAATAAGGGGGCCTGGTACGGTAAAGTGTATGCTCTAATTAGATGCTGTCTGAAGCAATCACAGGTTGCAACGCTTCGTACACATGTAGTGCAATGAAAGACAGAAAGCATTCTTACACTGCATCCATTCTTCCATGTAACCGCACAGCATTACACTGACAATATGTTCCTAATTATAGAGATTTCCGTCCCTTATGAGCTTACTACCCTAACAATAGAAATGCAAATTAATACGCTCATTTTATTATAAAAGCTGGCAACATAGAGGTTAATTTTTTCTAGATTGCAATATTTTATTCGCAGCTAATTATACAAGGAATACCATTCCTGATGATAGAGTTAAAATGATTTGATGAACACAATTGTCAAAGCACATGTAGCTCTATCAGTAACTGATTTGGCTTTGAAAATTAAATTAGATATACTCTGAATATATGTAATTTGATGACCATTTAATCTCAATTTATTTGAATGATCCCAGTATATACCCCGGTTATACCCTGTACCATGTTGTCAAATAAGAAAACCATGGAGTCTGGAATACTCTGTGTTTCACATCAGTTTGAGATCCATGGAAAATTAAAATTATATAACATTGCTCTGTAGTGATACAAAAAACAGGATAAACATTGGTGGGTTATGTATAAAAAGTAATTCTGGTGTACCAATAGTTAACTTACTCAAAACCAGTGAATAAGAGTAAAGTCTTACAGTAGCTACACAACTGGGAAGACTAGATGGGCCAAATCATTCTCATCTGCCATCAAATTGCGTGTAATAATTCAGATAATACTGTAATGAAAAAAATGGCACAAATAATTAGACATTCTATAGCAACAGCATAACAAATCTATAAGCAGCACTTTAAAGTTCTGCTATAAGCAAAGATTTGCTGATTGCTGGTTAGCGGCTGCAGGGTAGTCTGTGTTATTCTGTCCCCATCCCGCCAGAGGGAGCGACATATACTTGGATGTCTGGATGAAAGGGTTGTATGCTTTTCATTTATGTAATTAACTGGAAGAACTAAAATGTATATATATGTATATATATACACACACACACACACACCGGGGCTTCTATGACGCAGCGTCGGAAGGTAATGTCACACCGGCACTCCGTCATAGAAGCCCCGGTGGAAGTGCCAGGCAGCAGCAGAGGTTGTCTATGCGCATCACGCAGATGTCCACCGGCTGTCTCTACTAGACACCAGGGAGACTGGAGCATGGAGGGCAATCCTGGGGACGCTTTGGTAAGTCTGGGGGGGAGAGTGGCATATCAAGGGGGCAGGTTGGCATTTCAAGCGGTATAAGGCATCATTTTAAACAAATTTTAATGTAATAGGTAGGATTCTCTTCAATTAAGATATACATTTCTGTATTTTCATCCTTCAAACACCTCACACAGATATAGCTTTTTGGCCAAAACTCAAATGCCTGAAACATCACTCTGGTTTCAACATCATAGTGTGGGAAAGTTTCTCGTCTACAGGGTACGAGTATTTCTAAGGCAGAATGGAAGGAACAAATCATACCGAAGCTGCTTTAGGCAACTTAAAAACTGAAGGTTGAGAGGAAAATCACTATTCAGCAGGACAATCATCCCAAGCACATCCACGGTTTGGAGTCCACCAACGATGCCCAGCCAAACTGAACAACCTGAAACACTTCTGTCTGGAAGAATGGGTCATAATCACCCATAAACAGCATGCGCAAAGCTACAAAGTTCTTACAACAAAAAGACAAGCTATAGGTGTACCATTTGGAATTCAATAATATCAGGCAGTTATATATGAATTTTGCAAGGCACTATATAAAATGTATGTGAATAAACATAAGAACATTAAAGCTTAATTATTCAACAAGGCCTTAAAGATTTAGTCCATTCATTTATAAAAGCTGCCACCATAGCTGTTCATGAATATAAACAGTGTGGTGACAAAGAAGTACAAATAACAATGATTTGGAGAGTAATTACTTTGTTAACTGTCGGGCTATGTTGACACATTCAACTTAATAACCCTCTAATTGGAATTTTATGTACCAGTGTTAATCATGGTTTCAGCATCATCAACAGCTTCCTCTGCCAACTATACCCGCAAATCTGTCTTGTCACTATTGATACCCTCATAATATCTTCGATATCCTGTCCAAAGCAAATAAGCTGAGGTTTGCCGTTACATTCACAGTGCTTTTGTTGAAATCTGCTTACAATGTACTACACAAGATTTTCCAGCTATAATAAGATATACAGATATCAGTGTTTACTTGCTAGAGAGAATAATAAGCCCAAAATCACCCCAAAAATGACCTGCCTTCTCTCACCAGGAGCCAGGGAGCACATAGTGTGTAGAATACACAGTAAAAATCTAAAAAGCTTTGTGTATAAGGACATAATCTTAGAAGCCAGCACGATGGACTTCTAACTCGGTGCAGCTGTATTAGAACTGTGAGCTGAAAGGATTTAATTATACGGGGTGGGCACTCGGAACAGACGAGTAATTGAAAATAACAAAGCATAGAAATGCTAATAAATGCTATTGTGTCTGATGGAGAAAGACAGGAGATGTCTACATATGAGCAATTAAAGGGGTCTTCAAGCTAAAAAAGAGAGAATGTTCTTTCAAAACATTGTGATGATTTTATTTGTACACTCTAGGTCCCACCGGTTCCTGAATATAATTTTGAAAGCATTAAATGTTGCAATGAAATGTCTTAGCTGCTGTAACCAATTATTATGGAAAAAAAGGTAGGCAACAAGCAGCTGTTTGGGTCTAGGCAGGCACAGACTGAGACGCTTCGTAATGACGACGAGGGCTCTTCACAGTGGAAAAAAGCATTATAGTCCTGGTTGGTGCTTCTCAACTCTGCTACTCGAGGTTCATTAACAGCTGCAGTTGGTTTAATTAGCCACCCATTTAGTTTAACACTACTTCACAACTGCTGCAGTAGGGAAAAACATAGAAATTGACAGCACATAAGAACCATTTAGGCCATCTAGTCTGCTGTGGAAACCTCAAACCTTTGGTCCTTGGTCTTGTCTTATATTCGGGACAGCCTTATGTCTATACCATGCATGTTTAAAGTCGCCCACTCTGTGTGTTCACTAAGTGGCATTAAGTATTTTTTCTAGCCACTGTAAGTAGTATTTAAGATATTTTAGTTCTAATATCTACACAGGAATAGGAGGAGAGCTACATGACTACCAAAATGTCCATGACTTACAGTGTCTACACACCCCCGTGCCAGGTTCTTGTGATGTTAAAGAATGAGAACTTTTTCCACCTTTAATGTGACGTATAATGTGAACAATTCAATTGCAAAACAAACGGAAATTTTGAGGGGGGGGGCAATAACCTGGTTGCATAAGTGTGCACACCCTTAAACTAATACTTTGTTGAAACCCCTCTTGATTTTATTACAGCAATCAGTCTTTTGGGGTAGGAGTCTATTACCATGGCACATCTTGATGTTACTGTATTAAGATCCAAAGAATATGTATTTAAAATTAAATACACATACTGGTAGTATTATTATAAAATGTATATGAATGCGCAAAGCTACTTCTTTATGCAAGTTTTGCAATCGTTTCACACTAGAACACATCATTGGACTATGGGTTTGCAGGAATAACACAGGAGGAACTATATTTTGAAGCAGCTAAGTAAAAGTGAACTTTTTTGACTTCCCATTATTGCTGTAAGTTATCTTGATCTCGGCAGCTCTGTCCGAGTCAGCATTACCCCAGGCCAATGACTCATCGTGATGACATAAAGCAATATCTACTTTGATGACACCTTAACATTTCATCTATGTGTGACATGAGAGGAATAATAATATAGTTATTCAGTAACAACTTTTCAGTTGAATTCACTCTGTGTAAAGCCTATGGATTATTCTCTTTAACTACACAACTGCTAATAGCCATTACATATGATGAAAGAAGAGGCCAGATTTCACAACGGTCTTTAATTTGAAGCTCAATTTGTTCCATAAGTTAAGGGTGGTTCTGAAATAAAATTTATACTGAAACCAGAGGTTGTAGACTTGCTAATTGGCTGGCCCTGTGGGCAATTTCATAAAGCTCAGTGTAGCTATGTCATGAAAACAACCTCAACTATCAACTATCACCTGGATTATTATTATTTTTTTTAACACATATTTACTAATATGTTTTAAGTACAATGTTCAGTCCTCCCTGCTCTTCACTATATCTCAGGACAGTTTTTATATCCATTTCGTAGCTAATCCCCTGCTTCTTGATCTCGGTACTCTATCCAGTTGCATGTTTGATACCCTAAAGATGCACAAAGGATGCATTGCCTCACTGCTCAACCCTATATCAAGGGGCACAGAAAGCATATTTATATGCCTTCCTAGCACATAAACATTCATATAAACGCACTAGTATGTGCAGCATCATGATGTGACCATATAGTTGAGTAAGGCTTGAACGACAAACCAAACAAAACACTTTGTTGACTGGTCTCCCAAAACCCAAACAAGTTGTAACTACCAACTTAACAGTTCCATCCACCATGCTTAACACGGGCTCCAATGCCTTTAACTGCATGCAAATTTGAGCTTGGCTACCTATACTAGGACCAAAAAGAATTCTTATGTTAACAACTTGCACATACTCACTAGCATTCCCACCTACGTCACTCAAGCAGCAGCCAACCACATATATGGTAGCAAAGCATAAGTGTTCAGACAGCATACACGTGATGGGCTGCTACTACTGGCAGTGATTTCAATGAGAGCTCAGCTGTCATTGATTAGAATAGTGCTACAGAACATGTGCAAGACGTTTACTGCAGTATGCACCGAAACATCCCATTTTTATGTATCAAGATCTTTAGAAAAGAAACATGGTGGCATCATTTAGATCAGGGGCGTCCAACATGCGGCCTGCGGGCCAGGTCAACCAATCTTACGAGGGCCGTACCTCAAGCCCTGCTACAACAAGAGCCCTGCTACTTACCAGTGGGAGGGTCTTTTGTACTGCAAAGAGGAAGCGGAACCCAGCAGAGTTCACGTGACATCACATGACCCTGCTCCAGTCCTGCTTCCTCTGTGCAGTACTAGAGAACGCAGAGGGAGGCCGCGCCCCCTGCTGAAGTCTGTGAGCGGCATCGATGAGCTGCAGTGCAGGTAAGGGGGTGGGGAGGGTGTTTGAATGAGTATGCGTGATTGAGGGAATTAATCTGTGAACGAATGAGTATATGAATGAATGAGTGTGTGTGTGATATCATGGATGTGTAAGTGCTGGAACTTAGGCATGATGAGACTGTGATTGTTGTTAGCAATCACACTCCTATCATGCCAAGTCAGCCAGTACATGCTGAAACCTGGCTAGCTGCCCCCCTTGTGTATTGTTGCTGCCAGCAGTATGGGGTCTGCACATCACTTACAGCCACCCTGTTCCAGCATGTACTGGCTGACTTGGCATGATAGGAGTATGATTGCTAACAGCAATCACAGCAAGCACAGTCCCATCATGCCTAGGTACCAGGATTTACTGGTTGCCTGCCTGGGTATGATAAGAGTGTGATTGTTGTTGGCAATCACACTCCTATCATGCCAAGTCATATTGCTAATTTTTTTGTCCAATTGTGGTGTGTTACCTACTTTTATAAAAAATGTGAGTTTTTAGTATTATTTTTAAAGGTGGGGGGGTCATTTTCGGTTTTGGCTAAGTGAATGTTTTGGTCCAGAAGTTTCATTTTGGTGCATCCCTAGAATAAATAGAACGATTTCATTTTTAATTATCCTGAATTTGTAGTCACAACACTTTCTAGGCCCAGAAATCAGTGAGAGGAAAAGTAAAGGTTTTGTGTAATTTACTTTATTTTAATCTGCATATTTTATTAAAGGCCATATTTTCTCACAGTGAAAAATGAGTGCGGCCCACGCACATATACAATTCTGATGAAGTGGCCCACTGCAGAAAAAACTTGGACACCCCTGATTTAGATTAATAATGGATGGAGGTGTATCCTTGAAAGTAACATTGCTTACTTAGGTTTTCTATTGTGATTTTTTTTTATGTTGTCTAAATCATTGGCGCTTCCGTGTGGCATTATAACCAGGGCCAATGTTTCTGCAGTTTGCGCTGAGGCTGGTACTATCATAAGGTCAATCAGATACCAGGACGTTATTCAAAGCCTGTTAACTTCCAAATGTTAATGGTATTTGATTAGAAACAGACACAAAAATCTTCTTATCACTCAACTTCAACAGCTTCTCTTTTACCTGGTATCGCTCACCTCAGAGCAACTGTAGCCTGAACTACTGCTACTCAGCCGGAAGCGGTTCATTGACAGATGATCCATTACAGTACCAGGACCATACCTAGTTTATCTCATGGATTGTCCATCACAAAGTGGAGCTCCTAGTTATAGAAACCTGGTAACAAGTTGGGAAAGAGTAGACAAGCACTCCCATAGGACAGACAAAACTGGGGCTCTGCTTCTTGTGTAAACTCATCTGTAAGGTGTGGAGAGCAATACTCAGCAAAGTTTACAATCCTTTTGTAGGTTAAAACTAACTGGAATGGGTGTGGAGATGGGAGGTAGAATGGAGTCAAAGAAGGTACGCAGCAGAAACGGGATAATAAGGGTTTAGTCTTTAAAACAAGTGTGCATGAGAGCAGTGGTTTCAATTTGCTGTACATTATGAAGGGTGAACCTCGGCAACTATCTCCTGAATGAAGAGCTGGGCTAGCCCTGAATAATGCACACATCAGAACCTCACTGATAAGACTATGACAACTCTCTTGATAACTAACCAGCAAACACTTGTTTTAAAGTAAAAACCACAATGTAAAAAAACCCCTGACTTTTGACTTCTATCCCACACACATTTGTGTGTTACCTTGACATGGTAAACAAACTGTCCTAACATAAATGGGGGTAGCGTCTCAACAGATTTAAACAGTATCACACTGACATTAAAGAAGAATTGTAGAAGAACAGTGGATTTTTGCTTCCAATGTCACGAGTTAGAGCACTGAATGCGATGGGTTAAGCCAAACTATTTTACCCCATATTATTTTTGCATCGGTAAGATTGCATTATGTCACCGATGGCAGCTGACGCATAACAAACTGATGCCATGAGGTAGCAAAACTGAGTGCCATTTTAATCGAAGAAAATGTATAAAAACGCATAGCTCAAAGAAAACCTCTCACCTGCTCCATAATGGCTGAATGGTTTTAAAACCCTTCGCATTCAGCTTGTATTAGAAAAAGGAAAAGAAATGTACAGATAATAACAATTACAGATAAAATGTGTATGAAAGTCTTTACATTACAGCAGTTTCTCTGCCAATTCTCACAAGAAAAAAAGTGTTAAAATAGTGATGAGATTTGTAATGAAGTATTCTGAATCGTTATCGCCAAGGCTAATTAACAGATTTAATAGACTTTCCAACAATGCTCATTAGTATAATTAACCAGCAGGTCCTTTCATTCTGTGGTCATGGGATGGAGCATGTGCGCCACAGATATTATTACATTAAGGCTTTCTAGAGAGGATATTAGATCAGAGTTGCCAATTAGGCATTTTCTCTGCGTCAGTGCAGCTGCTGCAGTGGATACCGCTCAAGAAATCCAACACTTCTAACGTCAGCAAGATTGCTATGTGCCTTAACCCCTTCAGTCATACATAGACCCCTATTTGAAGGCCAAATCTGCTAAAGACTGATATGGTTTAATGAATAAGCGGATACTAATTCGAAGCAGTATCTTGATGTACCTATGGCAGCTGCCATAGGTTTTTGCTATGTTAGAGATGTGATAATATTCACAATTTTTGGCTGGCTCCTAGATCCAAACCAAATTTGACGACCCCTGGTATAAGTGTTGACGCAAAACCATTCATGCTTAGCCTTAGAGGGACTACAGACCCAGTAGTCTGTGTGCAGTTGTCTATGTACACAGGTAAAGCTACCATTAGTGGGATTAGAACTGAATGTTTCTAAGCTTGAATTCCTCTAGGCATTATATTGGTAATCACAGAGAATCTTTGATTGTCCTGAGATAACCATCCAAAAGCACACTGCAATGCACAGCAGCCCCCATCTATGTCAGATACATATGTAGCAGTATCTGGCAGTGCTCGATAAACTAATAGCCAGTCATAACTTAGTTATTTGTGTCTTTCCTACTGTAACTCAGAGCACAATGTTTCAAGCTGATCCAGAACTATAGATGTCGCTATGATTTAAGAGCCTGGGTATCCAACTGTAACTCAGCAAGTGCATTATACCTCACTTGCTCAAAAATCTTGTCCCTCCACATGTCTGGTATACTTTGGGGGTCATTTTTTTGAGCAATACAATTTAGAATTCTTAAAAATGAATGCAAACATCCAGTAAGTTTAGGTACAAATGGTAGTATTTATTAAAGTGCCACAAACTCATCATAAGCACAATGCCTAAAACTGTGCTTGCACCATAATGACATATAGTTGCATATGATGAGATGTCATGCCATCATATGTAACAGTTCTTTTTGCCAATTGATATTTATCCATGAGATGGGGCACTTACTTTGGCACGATTGAGCGCCTTTTCTCTTACAGTTATGTTTTTAGGATTGGTGTCACATTCCAGAATATGTTGTCATAAAAATATTTAGATGTTGGATACAATCTCAATTTTTCTTAATTTCCTGTTTTCAACCTTGCAACATTTCTTTTATAAATCACCCTCTGTGAATCACCAAATGATTTTATCACATGGTTTTAATAAATGGGTTCAAATATATATATATTTTATGAGTTGTGAAAAAATATATTTAAACAAATATTCTCTAGTATTCACACAACACATCTTGGTGGTCTTACCTTTGATGAAAGTCCTGTAACGTTCTTTAAAATGCCAGTAGCCAAGTATAAAGCAATACTAGCTGGTTCTTGTCCTATATTTCCCAGCACTGCTCTCATCTAGAAGTTTAATTACTTTTCTTAGACATGGACGAGACGCACGTCGACTAAAATTGAGTCTCCAGAAACTCCTGACATTCTTTCTCCTACTTTCTTTTTCTTTGTCGGTTGGGAAATCTCATAAACTTCCCAGGTTTATTAATAAAGCGAAGGCTGGTGTTTCTGTCAGCCTGGGGTAAAGATTGTTCTAGAGTTATCAAAACTACATTATTAAAAATATATATAATATTAACATGTAGCCTAAAGGAGCAGATGAAATTCCAATCACAACAATATCAAGAAAATTGTATCTATATCCTTGGTGCAAAGAGGTTAGATACGGCATCCGTTCCCCATAGCCCTTGTGCAAAGCTACATTATGTACGTAAGTTATAGATTCAGTTAATCGTATCCCAGGAAAACAGTATAAAAAGTATATTTTATTATATATCAATTAAAAACTGTAGGGTACAAGGTATTTCATATGTCTACATTCATTCACACACACAAAAAAAGAACAAAATAAGGTACATGGCTCTGCTCTAGCAATGTTTTTTTTGAACAGTGTAAAACTGAAAAAAATAGTATTGACTAGAGAGGTGTCGTTCAAGAAATTAATCCTCTCTCCTGAACAGAATTCTGAAAACAAATGCATCCACAACAAACATAAGTCCATAGTATGGGAAACCTTTCCAATGTAAGACCACATGGTGTGAGGTACACACAAAACCGTTATAATACGTCCAGTATGTTCAAGGTCCTTTTCATGTTCATGGGTCATTTTCACATTATCTAAAAGGCACGGGTGCGATAGAAAAGAGACAGACCAACAGGTAGACCACCAGCTGCTTTCGAGATTATGTCTACCACGGTGCTAAGAATACTCAATACAAAATATAACGAAGGTACCAGAGTTTGACTTGGCATCTTGTCTTTTCAAATCCACAGCTGCTGGGCTACCTGCCCCTATAGTCAAAGGCTGTCTTACATTCGTTTTAGACCCTGTAATGTATAAGTAAATATGATGCTCGATGGGAAACTAAACTACAAACTGATGTGTGAACATGAAGCTGAGTTATAGATGGCAGAAAGACACTAACTGGCCACTTTGAAGTCTTACTTCCCCGCTTATAGATATAAAACAGTATTTCACTCCATCAGGACAGGGCTAGAGATGCCAATATAGCTTCAGGCTACAAAAGGCTTTTTTGCTCTGACATGATCTAATTTGTGGCATTTCGGCTGAGCGAAAGAATAAATAACCTCACATTCCAAGCCGCAATGCAGCATCGATCTTTCAACAATATTACATAGCAATTATCATTTAGTCCTAAAAAGAATTCTACGCTTCCATGTCTACCTCAGAAGCAATGCGAGACGATTCTCTACATTCCGTCACATTCATTACAATTTGCTGCGCAGGAAAAAGGTCACAAACAATGCTGGAAATCAAATGAACTGGCAGAGTGCCTACTGTTTCTATACAGCCCCAGCAAAGCACATTTGCTTTTGGGAATACAATGACATAGGGACACATTGGCTCAAACACATAGGAATTAAAGTCCAATTGTATTTTTCATTATAGCCGATTTTCTTTTCTTTTCTCCAATGCTACATTTTGCCGTTCAGTACACTAAATAAACGTACTGTTACATTTATTATTGTTGGTGAGAGATTCCGGCAATGTGGTTCAAAGATTAAATTGCTTGTTGAAGCTGCGACATACATAGAAAAATAAATACAACATCATGTCAGCATTTGGGGTAGAGAGAAATGCAGAGAGAGGCTAGTGTCTATTCCAGGGGAGCACAATTCCAAGGGGCACAAAGAGGCCACACACTTTTCGGAATCTCAATTAATTAAATAAAAAGGCATTAAACCTACTGGTCACTACTGGACATGCAGAATACCTGCCTGTTTTAGCAGCCCTCGAGGACTGAAATTGTGTAGCCATGGATTATTCACATGACTTTGGTTTTTGGATTGTTTTTTTGTAACACCAAAACCAGAATTGATTGCCGTCTAGGTTGCCACAAAGACTTCCCTGAAGACAAATCAAGGGAGTCTTAGAATTCTTTATAAAGCGGTATTAAAAAACAACGAATGGTGCGCCCTAGAGAATAAAAAAAAAAACACTTTTTGCCAACGATTATTGTGATTAACCCTAAATACTCCCATAGCATGCATATAGCAAATACATGTAATGACATAACATACCTACACCGCTCTTATAAGAAAGTGCTTATTATTTTTCTGTACTGTTTTTCGTTTTGGGCAATCAGGGGAAAAGACGCAGGATACATGTGCTTATATAGAGATTGAAGCCCAACAGTGCATGCACGCCAACAGGATATTGTGTATTCAATCTGAAAATCTATAACAATTTCACTCTCAACAATTGTGCTAATAGATTGCTGGGGTGTAAACTAGCCAATTTATCAAAGACAAACAGAAGGTGGTAAAATTCCACCTTTGCATTTAACCAACGCTTACTCCCCAGTACAAACTTAGCAGTGATTTAACTTTCATGTTAACCCTTAATCACCTTTAGCCAAGACTTTTTTCCATTATCAAATGCATACAACGGTACCACCAAGGTAGGGGACAAATCAAGGTTTGCCATAGGTTCATTTTGTATCAATATTTACTTTATTCAGAAAACAGGGGGTACAGACTATGGTGCCGATTTATGACTTTCTCTTACTAGAGCCCCTATAAAGTAGTTGCCTACACGTTTTGAAGTTGAAATCCTTTTAACTATGTAAGGTTACAAGTAAAATCGAGCAGCATTTGATAAACCACACATTGACTTCCCAAAAAACACAAGCCAGCTCTTCTCTCAACTTGTTCTTACAATCTCAGGATATTACACAAGACTGGGAATAAAAGAAAATAATATTAAAAGAGAAAAAAAAAAACATTTTCTTTGGTATGCTGAATGGCAATTTGGAGAGACGTTATCAGACGTTATCTTATCAGACAAATCCACATTCAAGATGTTCCTGCACTTTCCCAACCTGTCTCTAGATTGTCATATCTCACAAGGCATTGACAGGTACATTTTGATATCAGTGTTTCCCTGGCAGCCGCAAAGAGTTTTATTTATTAATGTCAATTTGCCTTTATAAGATTTTTTTTTTGCAGGGTACTTTAGAATCCCACCCATGTCAAATAACATACATTCAGGATTTTTTTTATATTTGACACGGAAAAAAAATACATTTTATTAGAATGATTTTGGAATGAATTACTGTAGAAAGCCGCTTGTGTAAGACTTGTAACTCTCTCCAATTTAAAAACACAGAGAGCGGGTGTGTGACATGTGAACACATATTGCTATATGCAATTGCAATGGCTTGAGATTTTAAAATAATTATTTTAAATGATGTGAAGTAAAGAATGGAGTAGGATGTAGGACTCACAAAGCAGGGTTGCTCTGTATTTTAATTCATAACAATGGTGTCTACTGATCTCGGGAATATAACAATGGATTTACAAGTGCTAAATAACCATTCTAAGCCTTTCAGCATAAAGGCCGATAAGAAAGAAGAATATCACAGCACTACGTACTTTTTTCTTTTTTGCTATCAGGCTGCACATGGCAGCATTTCCAAATCTGGCAAACACGTACTTGTAAATAATCCTTGAAGAAATTCTACGGCAGCTAATAGTATAATATCAATGAGAGGAATGAAGTCTGGATGCACTCTGTTATACAACGATAATAGCATCATGTTTCATTATCTGCTTTTTCCCCATGTATTCTATTTCATATAACTAACCTAATTCATTACAGCTGTCAGGAGATTTCAAGACATATTACTAAGAAGCTGCTCTATTTCATCAAGTTAATTGGGACAGTTTTCATTGGGTGGTTGGGGTATAATTCATTGGAACTGCAAGTACTACGCAAGTACATAGGTCACCAGAAACCAACATGGCTACAGCAGAATAAACATTAATCTAACGGCTTTCCACCAAATCAAATAAAAAAAAAAACTGTGTGTTGTGTAATTCATTAGATATTGTTTTTGAGTTTTCAGGTGAAACATAGTGGCAGGTTTTTGTTTTTTTAATATAATATTTGCTGGGTATGCATTGATCTCTTGCTTTGGGAGTCTTCGGATAAGGCACTTCTTCTACTAAGACGTGACTGTTCAAACAGAACTGAGACCTCCAGGTGAGTCAATACCCAACTACATAGAACAGATAAGTTGGGGGATTGCTTGCCTGTACCGAATATTTGGCATAGCACTGGACTCTGAAGACTTAAACATGTATGAAACAAAACCACCCTACTGAAAAATGTGTGTGTTTGTATATATATATATATATATATATATATATATATATATTCCCATCGCTCCCATTCTTTCATTTCTGCAAGTGCTTCTATCCAGCTCTACAGGTTGCAAATTGAAATGTTTAGTGGCCCATTGCAGATAGATTGAATCTGGAAAGAATACAGCAATAAGTGTGAACTGCAGCATCAATATAATACACTGAACCTCTCAGGAATGACAGGAATGATGGAGGGAGAACGGCTGAGCATTTGTTAAACTTCTACCAATGTGAAAGCAACCTATCATTTTCCTGCTTGTTCTCCCAAATGCCTCAATCACCGGTAGAACAAGTCACCGAGCAATAATGCAGTTCATTTTCTCTGGCATTCCATGCAATCTAGACAAGCGGTGTTATACTCCTGCCAGCTTTATTGAACACACCTTTGCCCTCCCCATGAGAAGCCGCTAGGATAATTATTCTGCTCCTTCGTAAATATGTCAATTGTAATGCCATATTACAGCATTTCCCGATTTAACGTATCGTTATTAAGTCTACAATGCTTATATTACTTTGCTTTCACTTGCCGGTACATTGACAGCAGCAACCAAGGGAACTTAAACTGATTTTTAAAATAATTTTCCTTAGCCCCTCAAATTATACAGCAATTTTTATATGGAATATGCCCATTAGTAATTGTAAACTCACTGGAAACTCCCATTTCACTACTTGTACACTTCATCTGTCATGTGATCACATGGAGTACTCGGCTGTATTACTAAGACTGCGGGAAAAGTTATTTAACAAAGGAGAATGTATAGAGAGGCTCTCAATGGTCATACTTTGGGGGGTCTTTTTTCCTCTTAACCCCTTAATGACAAGACTTTTTTTTATTTTATTTTTTTTACTTGTAGTACACTTTGGGACAAAGGCTGTTTTAACACTTCTGCGGTGTTGCTGTTTAGCTGTGATTTTTGGAATATTGGGGTTCTTTTGTCAGAACAAGCAGAGATTTCTTTATATACCATTATTTATATTATGTCATGTAATGTACTATTATTTTTTTTGATAAAATATGGTGAATTTCTTCCAATCTAAAAATGACTTTTTCTGACTTTCATTTATATATGTTTGAAAACTAGACTCCCCAGGGTATTTCAAATGCTAGTACTTTAATGCTTTCCATGCACCAATTATGCCACCATCCTTTGTCAAGCTTGATGGTAGTAGTTTTACTTCAGGTATGGATTTACAGCTCCTGATATGTGTTACTGTCAAACAACAACCCAATATGTGTTCAGCAACATCTCTGATACAGTGACACCCCACATGCATGGGTTTTTCTGGTTATTTAGGAGGTAAAAAGGCCACTTTTGTGATGTGTGCATTTTTTTGAATTTGAACATCTGGTCAGTCAGTCAGTCCCATTTCCTATTTTTGGGACTCAATCATACATTTTGTTTTTAAAACCACATGGACATTAAAAATGCCAGCATTTTAACTCTTTCCATACGAGAATTTTGTGAAGATATAGTGTTGATTTTAGGACTTATATATTTGGAATTTAACAAAAAAAAAGGGTTGGAACTGGATGGTTCCCCTGATGGTGACATCAGTCTGGATTTTCACATGTTGCCAATTGACTTGCAAGGTTCAATGCAGTACCTGGACAGACCCTTTGTAAACACGTTAGCTTTTCATTTGGCACCGCCACCATGTGAATGGCAGCAATGTCCCTCAAAGATGGTGCTTGTGGCTGCTCTTTGGCAAAATCACAAGGTGATTGGGGTGGGGGGGGTTGTGTTCATTATCGAGGCATGTCAGCAACACAGATTACGCTTAGGAAAGTGATATGCTGTGAAGGCCTTTGGATCTCCTCAAATGGACAGGCACATTAACTTAAATCAAAAACATACAGGCTTCAGAAAATGGCAATATATAGCACATTTAAAATACTATGAAACATTGTTGCTTCACTGATCACAAACACGGCACTTTGAAATGGAAAGAAAATGTTGTTATTGTATGGCTCTTGAACACTTAAGCTGTCTAGCCTGCGCACATACAGACCAAAGCTTCCTAAAATGTTACTACTGGTGCAGAACCTGCTCTGTTATCTTATACTGATCTCTAAGGAGGTATCTCTAGCTCTAAAAACACAAATTGGCTCCCAGAAAATGCTGCCTGATTTATATGACCCTTTTATTAATGCATAACCAAGCAATACATATGAATATCTATGCACACACAGGACAAATCTCAAAGGGCTCATTATTACAGCACATATTGTTCCAGTGGTTTTCCAAAATATATTTAGTAGGAAATCCAGTACATGTCAAACAGTGAATCATCACATGGACCCTGCATGCTAAGTGATGTTCTTCCACTTTCCATGGTTGACTTTCTCTAGAGACGCATACATACATCGGATAAAATTATTATTTTATTTGATTATAAATATAAGAGCAAGTTAGTCTATCCCAACAGTTGCATCATAAAGCTATACTACTTTATAGAGGTATGTAAAGCAATGACCTCTCTTTGGGAGAAAAAATATATATATATATATTTTTTTTTAAATGCAGTTTGTACGACATGGGGATGCTTTCACTATGTAATTCATTATGAAACCCTTCGAGTGGATTGGAAGATAAGCACTGGTCCCTTGTCAAAGTATGAAAACTTAGCAATGAACGATTAGCACAAAGAAATGACAAAAGCCTTTGTCAAAAGCTGACAAGCAAAATGAGAAAGTGATGAAAGTTGAGGCGTTCATTATCTGAGCACCTTCCAATTGTGTGCTTTATCTTTTGTGTGTGTGTGACAAAGTCTTCAGCTGGCTACCATTAAAGCACTCTGATTAAAAGAACCAAGATGCAAATTGTTACTGTCATACTTGCCTTAATTACTAGGATTTGAGAAACAGATGTTGGACATTAAAATTTCCTCACTGCCATCATTGAAATTTCAGACAGCCACATACTCTATAGTGCAGTACAATACGGGACAAGACAGTTGTGGAATTTTAAGTACTCTGTTCTGTCCAATGAGCACTACTCTAGAACTTAACTGTACGAGTCCCAAGCTTTCAAATCTACTTAGGTTTCTTTTTCATGCATATTATCCCAATATGAGACCTAAGTAGTTTCAAAAGCTTGCAATCTAATGCAATTCGGTTATCCAATAACAGTCTGTTGTGTTTGCTTGCCTGCCTGTGCTCATGGCCTTGCCTGTATATGGCACTAGGGCTGCAACTAACGATTATTTTAATAATCGATTAGTTGGCAGATAATTTTTTCGATTAAAAAGAATTTTTCTTTTTATTTAAAATAATGTAATAAAAAATACACCACTCTGCCTCTCTCCCGACTCCCTGGTATTTTGTGAACCTCCGTTGCTGACAGGCACTTTCACTGCAGCTTCATAGAAGCCTCAGCGTAAGTGAAGGGCAGTAACGGAGGCTGTTTGTGCGATGCAGACACCCACCAGCTGACAGAGAGGATGATCCTCTGCAGGAGACCTCAATTCTCTGTCAGCCGGTGGGGATCTGCATCGCACAGACAGCCTCCGTTACTGCCCTTCACTTACCCTGAGGCTTCTATGAAGCTGCAGTGAAAGTGCCTGTCGGCAACGGAGGTTCACAAAACACCAGGGAGTCGGGAGAGAGGCAGAGCAGTGTATGGGAAGGGGAGGAGTCAGAGGGGTGTATGGGAGGGGGAGAGAGACAGAAGTGAGAGACCGGCCGACAGTGAGGGGAATCCAGGTCCCCTGCAGCGTTGCGGGGGATCTGGATTCTAGTGTTATAATCCGATCTCTGTTTGAGGTCGGATTATATAAGGATAAAAACGATAAAAATTCATTCGACTAATTGATAATGAAAATCGTTGACAACGATTTTCATTATCGATTAGTTGTTTCAGCCCTATATGGCACCCAAGAAGAGGACCAAGGATGAAGCAGAATTTATCTGCTGAGCACAGGGTTCAGGACTATCTAGTGTCCTTGCACAAAGATTCCAACATGAGCCTCATAACTCACAGCAATTACATGGAAGTCTTATGGTATACACATACATTGGGTTTATTGTTATTATTATTATTTATATAGTGCCAACAATTTACACAGAGCTTATACATATTGCAACATCAGAGAGTCACAAATGATACTCAAGGACTTCATATAGTGAGACTTTTTGCCAGTATTAATTCACCAAGCCCGATGGTATGGGTACATGTTTATTTTATAGTAAGTGATTAAAAGAGAGGCAGCATTCTTGGTAATCTGTTATAATAGTGAACTGTTGGATGTATCACTATGTGTCATTTTCTACAGCCTTCGCTATAATATTTTTTCAAGGGAACAAAGGGTCATAGTTTTAGCAAGAAAACTAACTCCGGTTCACTTGTGCAAAACAATAGCAGTTTAAAGCTTATAAAAATAAGTGTCCTTTTAAAAAAAAAAAAAAAAAGGAGACGTGCCAAGAAAAAAATAAATGAGTAGTTGAGTCTGAGGGAGTTGTAGAAGAAACTTTGAGGGTTGAGATACATTACCTGAAATGCCTCATGCAGCTGTTCAGCTTACAGAAGCATTTATACCACAGCGTTACTGAAGAGTATAATGGAACAGCAGTCTTACTTCTATCTGTCCCTGGGGTAAGGCAATCATGTTTGCATTGTCACAGCTAATGCAGGAGATCGTGCCTCAACTAATCTGCAGGGATTTAAAGCAAAAAGCAGAGAACGGTTATTCTACTACACTCACTTCCCACCCATAACCCTATCTCCGTGATGGAGCACTGCAAAGACAAACAATGTTCTGGCAACAAAAGTGTTACCTACACACGTGGTGCTCCTGCCATGGATCAATATGCCAAAACTTCATTTTGATTCTCATTTCGTTTGTAAACACGTAAAAAAAAAAAAACCCTGCATTTTAACCCTTGCAGTTCTGGTCAGACACCTGCATGCATACATGGAAAATGCCACCATTCATTTCAATGGGAACACTTTCCTGCCACTGAGTGTCTGCTTGAAGAAAGCATCATCAGACTGGGAAGGGTGAGCGCAGCTGCAGCTTCTACTTCGGGAAAGTGAAGAATACATTATAAAGTAGAAAGGCAGCTCTGGGGAATACTGGTTTAGAGAAACGTGGATAGGACAATGACTCCTCAAAGAGCATACTTTGCTTCTTTCGTATGTTTTGCAGGAAGCCTTCTTGCATTTCCGCATATCCAAGTCATGTTCCAGGACCCTGTCCTAACGAACGCTCTGGGTTTCTGCCTTGTTCTTCAATCCAGTGGGATTTACCTGATCTATATGTATAGCGTCAGAAAAATATTTCACAAGAGCATGCGATTTATATGTTTATTAACATCGCGGGACAGATACAATTACACTTAGAGGCAGATTTTTGCGTGTTCAATGCAGTTGCTGTGGTTTTTTTTTTACTTCCCCTGGCACGGTGCGATTGTAACCTAGTCAAATATCATTGATCTTCCTGGCTGGCGAACGGTGGCAGAAAAATTAATTAGTCCACAAATCAAGGACAGAACGATTGCCTGGTAAAACAAGTTATGCAACGGCTTAGAAATACATTAGTAGGAATTGTACCGAGCATTTATCAGCTAGAGAGTGGTTGTTCACGCGTACAAACAATAAATAAATCAACACTGTTTAACCATTTAACTTACAGAGGCGCAAGGAAATCATTGCAGAGAACTATATGGTTCACCTCCTAGAAATGAAAGGGTTAAGCAATTAAACACTGTGATTTTCTTGTGAAGCCAGGGACACAAGACCTTGTTCTGGGAATTCACCAGAGCAAATGTAAGAGCAATCGGTTCACACATCACTTGGGTATCTCTTATTATTGGAAATGAAGCTTCTGACCTGGAAGAATTAAGATGACCCCTTGCAATGATTTTATTACCTTTTATCTAGCTGATAACACTAACAAAAGGTGTCAGCTGCATCACGAGCCTACCATGCCGAAAGAAGAGTAAGGCTAAAATGGACAGCTTCAATGGACCGACATCTATGCACTCTGCCGAATGTGTGAATACAAAACAGCAGGGTGCTGGATCGTATGTCAGGCTCATGAGCATAAATAAACACAACAAAGTTTGACAGTCTTATAACAGGCTGCTCTCCCACTTCCTTCTCAGATGTAAAATAGGACCTAACCTTGCCTCTCTGACATCTATATTCAAATCCTTTGCGCCTTTCCTTGCAGAAATCCATGCTCCCATTCCATGGTGTGACTATATGATAATGCTGCTTGGATAGCAGTGCAGCCTAATCCATAGGGACCTTCAACAGCACAGACCTCAGTGTCATGGGCACCAGCAGTATTGGTCAGGTTGGGGCTCTTGTCAAAAATACCCTGACAATGTACCCTAAAACTGGACACCCATGCTCAGCAGTCATTTGGGCTATGAACTGTGTGGCAGGATCTAGTTGATGGACTGCATGCTATTGTAAAAAGTCATTTTTTGGCATGCAGATTATAACTGGGACTGCAAACAGCACATGACCGCGAGGCAGAAATCTCAATTCCACAGATCTCAATTCCCTTTAAGTTAACATTCAAAATGACTGTGTGAAACAGAACAAAAGTGGCCCTACATTCTAACTGTACTTGGTCGTGATAGAACAACATTTTAGACATAGGGACAACTCATGCGTATCATGTGCAGTAGATTAGAGGATTGGAAAACAGAGCATAATCTGAACAAAACCTGGGCTCAAGACACTGAGTCATATGCTAGCGGAGGACTAACACATAGGAAAAGTCTTCACAACCATGGCTCTGCTTCAGCCTGATCACTGATGCCCATTGCATGTTAAAGCGTGATGCCTGCGGAGGAACACATAAGTACGTGGACTGCAGCATAAGAAGGCTTGAACCCCTGCCTGAGCACCTGATTGTCAAGCCGATATGACCCGGCTGAATCACGGACAGGTGCAATAGCTGCCTTTAAATACAAAACACATTTGCTTTTATTTGCTTTCAGCAACAAATAAAAGATTACAAGTCAAAATGAAACCGCCTTCTACGTGAAGAGTTGAATTTGCTCTCCTCTGAATGCCATCATGCCTGCCCTATTAAGAATAAAACAATAGCCAGGGGCGCACTGTTCCCAAATTGGCAGTGCTCGGCAGTAGTCACACATGTGCATGGCTGTACAGCAGTATACATTATGAGTATCTGCTTCATCTGGAAAACATGAGCTTGGCTCACGAAAGATTGTCTCTGTAGCCTGTAGGGAACATGCTAACACGCTTAACCTAAACATGATCACAGTCCCCTCTTCAGCAAATTTGCCACTCACAACCAAGCATTATGGGGAAGATAGCGCAACGTTTCTCTGCTTTATTACACACAACACACACAGAAATATGAAAGAACCAAATATCAGAAGGGACGAGCTGCTTGGATTTCTGTTGACACGTCTCCTGTGGTTCTGTTTGGAAATCCCACTGTGTAATGTGCTGTTAAAAACACGGCACAATTGGAATAGCTGTGTTGGCTTTATTCTGATGACAACTCCTCTGTGTATCAGATCTTGACTTTTCTATTTTTAAAATATATAACTAGCTTCTTTGAAGGCAACTGCACAGGTTGTAGATGCACACTGTGAATACAAATGTAACCATTTGCTCATCAGTTGCACCTTCCTGTATAAATTACATGATAACAAAAGAGGTTTTGCCGCAAGGTACTTTAATGAGAGATATGTATGTTTTCAGAAGTCATTAAAGGATGCTGGGCCACCAACCCTGCTGAATATATCAATTTTGTAACTAAATGCAGCATTATCGCCAGTGACGTATACTGCCCAGGCTGGCAGGTCCAGGTGGGCAGCTGTACCTCTGCTACCAAAACCCGTCTATCCCGCCATGGGCCAGTTGCAGAGGAGACCTTTGATCTCTTCAACTAGCCCATTTACACTATGGAGGCTCAGTACAGCCCCCACAGACTGCCTGCCTTTAAGACGCAGAGGGCAGCGATATGATGTCATGTCCAGGAGCTCCATGTCTTAAAGGCACGCCGCACCTTTTAAGGTGAAGGACTAGGGCAGCACATAAGGCAAATGTACCACTGATCATTGCTAGTACTAATGAATGCACAAACCATTCCTAGGAAGAATTCATCATCATGGGACAGAAAAGCAGCCACAGAAAACAAATTTTTTTGTTGTTGTTTTCTTTCCTACGATTAAAAGGCAATTATCTAAGGCAATCCTTTGTCTACCTGTAAAGGCAAAAGTTATGCGTTTTTCGCCAATTTCTTTAGTTAATACTGATTGATTTATACAGTTATTGATTGATCTATACTCGACCATCATATTCCGCATAATGCGTGCAATGTGTAAATAGGATACAACAAATGGTACATCACACAGCAATTTAAAATCACTGCTGTAATGTGCCTGCATTTACACCCATACATACACAGATGAGTGAAGCTTTGTCAGTCATCAGGTGTGGAGGGGCATTCTAGTAAGCCTACTTATATTAAAATGCATAAATCACAGGCAAATCAAAGCAGCTCTATGCAGGATTGATTGCGACATTGATCTGTTCACTAGCAGACCAGCAGGTGTCCTCGTTACTGCATGCTTCCCACTAGCCCAAAACGCCGGAATATCACAAGATAATCTGGATTCAAATACAAAAAAAACAGAGCCCTGCTAATTACTAACCTGCGATCAATGCTGTTCAGCAACATAGTGTTTACTAGTTACAGAAAACAATCTCCTGGAAGGGTAATGCGTCAAACAATGTGCCCCTATTCTTTCAGGCAATAAAAGGGTTAACCAACTCTTTCCCTATCATGGGATCTTATGGTGTACAAAAAAAATTAAAAAAAAAAAGCTATTCACATGTCAATAGGATTTTATTTTTATAGACATTCTGCAAAATGTCAACACTTCCCAAGTCACATCCCAAGTTAAAATTCTCACTATGAACTCAGAAACTGTGAGATAGTACAGACAAGTAGAACACAAAACAAAACTTTTCATATTAAAGAAATATTATCTGGTGCAGAGTATTTTTTCACTTAAACCCATGGAAACATTGGCCGTGCAATATAGTATTACGGTATACACAAAAAGAAGGACCAGCCATTGAACACACTTACCTGGTGTATATGTGATATATATTATATATATAACACATGCTCAATGATTTTGCTCTCAGCTATATTCTGTAGTGTAGCTGTTGCACTGCGGAAAATTTTGCTGCGAAATCATTTGATACAACTGAGAAAGATGAAAAAGAAGCCCTAGTGCAGATCTGGATATTTGGACGAGTCCTTTAACACTTTAATCCTGACAAACAAACAGTACGCATGAGTTATGCATTAATGGCATTATTTTGCATTCAGTAGCATCGTTCTGATTTCAATACCGCTTCATCATGAGAAAAAGTAAAAGAGGTTAGCCGAAGAGCCTCCAGGCATCAAGGAAATAATGAAAAGGTTACACAAAATGTGCTGGAATTTATAATTACAGCCAAGTGTTCAGTTTAATGTAGTGTCAGGGTGACCTATGATCAGTATGAAAAATTGTCAGAAAAACCTCCTTTAGCGGAGAACTATATGAACTTTAAATTAGTTATTTTTAGTTACTGCAATTAAAAGAACCGATAGCCTTTCTGGATTATGAGGTTTTCTGCTCAACTAAATCATGTGTAATTAATGTTAGGTTATACTTGGCCCACCTGTTAGGCAAGAGTATCGCTTGCCTAATTGAATTCACAAAACGCTTTCTGTGCGGTGATCATCCAAGTCTTGGCCACGACACACAAAGTACCGGAGGCAATTTAAGTACAACAGGCCTCAGTCGTGAAGACAGAACAAAACACCGGGGTGGTGAACTACAGGTGGGCTACAGAGACGTCATGGACGCCACTGTTTAAAGCTTAATTACATAGTCTACCAGGCATCCGCCTAGCTTCTCACTGCCCTCTATGGCACAACCATCTCCTGCTCCCCTGGTTCCTCCATCATTCAGGGCATCCTAATCAAAGCAGCCCACTGTACCTGCTTCCATCAGCACCTAACACCTCCTAGACTCTGGGTACATTATAACGTATGCATTTTACCCCTTTGTAATAGTCCTATACAGCTTCATACATAAAATAATATGTAATCTGAGAAAGCCGTACAATTTGCATTGGGATAAAATGTAAAAATACAGAGGAGGCTCCATGACAAAGATTTTTTTTCTGTATTCATGTAAATGATGGATACGTTAGAAAACAAGCCTTGATTTGATTCCCTGGAAAGACCGAAGTAATGTATGAGCGAGACGTTCCTTCCTTCTTCCATTACTCTCACATTACTCTTTCTAGGCCCACATTAAGCATTGTATTTCTTCCTTTATTAGATTCAGGTATATAAATGACGGCCAGGGGAGCTATATGAATTTTGATCATTATTTTTGTGCTTAAGTTGTGTTATTTGTCCCGTGGAGAAGATAATCACCAGCCATCTTCTCTATGTGCTCAGCAGGTACCATGACTCATTAGATTACATTTCAGGAGGAGATAAACAAAGGGGTTAACCTGTTCTCTGCCACAAAAAGCAATGAAGCAACATTTCTACAAACCGTTGAGATGTGCTATGTAGATAGAGACAGAAGTTTTGTAACCTGGTGTGCTGGCTGTTGCAATGTTACATTTAGGGGTTTGTATCATTTATATGATGATATGGTAGTTACATTAATGCAATTACAAAAAAAGATGTATGTGAATCAGGGAGTGTGATGTATTAGGAATGAACAGTTACACAACTTCTGAAGAAGAGACTTTTGAGGAAAGAAAGCATTTTGATTAGCACACTATGCTGACCAAATGAATGTACAATGAATGCACAATGTACAAACCAAAAGATATGCTGGATACGCCAGGTTTCTACTATGTTGGCAGGTGGCATTTGCACAAACAAGACATGCCAATGTCAAACAGATAATTGCATATCCCCAAATTTGCATTTATTATGTTTTAAGTAAATGGCCTGGATCTCTATTACTCTAACCAAATACTGAAATATGTGATCCTCATGCCTTAATTCAGCAGAAACCTCTGTGCAT
Source organism: Spea bombifrons (assembly GCF_027358695.1). Taxonomy (NCBI): domain Eukaryota; kingdom Metazoa; phylum Chordata; class Amphibia; order Anura; family Pelobatidae; genus Spea; species Spea bombifrons. The sequence goes on along the minus strand of NC_071090.1, from coordinate 69,256,434 downwards.
CAAAAGAACAGGCAGATCTGTATTATGTTTACTATAACATTTATTTAACATTTATAGCATTTACTATACTATTTACTATAACATTTATAGTATTATCAAAATACATAGGAAAAGGCACTTATGTTCCTAATTGTTCAACTTCTTAACATGCAATGTAGGTAGATTATTTGGTGCATAAGAGCCGTGAGACTAAATACAGTGCTGTGAAAAGGTATTTGTCTCCTTTCTATTTTCTCCAACTTTTGCAAATTTGTTGCACTTAAATGTTTGGAATCAAATTATTTTTTACTTTAGACAAAGACAACCAGTGGAAACATAAATTCCAATTTTAAAATGATAGTTTCATGTATAGAAGGAAAAAGCTACCCAACCCTACCTGGCCCTATGTGGAAAAGTATTGGCCCCTTTTTGATACTAAATCAACCAATTAGCAAAATTTAATTGATAATGGAGTTCAGTTTCACTAGACACACCCAGGCCGGATTATTGCCAGCCATGGTTAATCTAAACATCAAACACAACCTGTCTTGCAAAGTAAAACAGGCTAAATTATCTCAAAAAGCAGCACAATTATATAAATGTAAATAATTCACAAGTTAGAAACAGTCATTAGAAAGTCACTGCTGACCAAAAAGAACACAAAGGCTCGCATTTGCCAAAACAAAAACACTTTGATGACCCACAAGACTTTTGGGACTGATAAGTCAAAAGTGGAACTTTTTGGAAGACATACCGTGTTTCCCCGATAGTAAGACACCCCCGATTGTAAGACGTATCGGGGGTTTCAGAGGGGTCGGCTAATATAAGCCGTACCCCGAAAGTAAGACATATGTCTTACTTTCGGGGAAACACGGGGGATTTGCCGGGTCCGCCACTCTAAGGGGCCGGGAAGTCCCCACCAAGGCCGGCCTTACGTGTCTGCGGCCGCACAGGATTTAAATTAAAACATCGGGGTTTTTTTTTTAACTTTATTTAACATCCTCCATGTTAAATAAAGTTTTTTTTAACTTTATTTAACATGGAGGATGTTAAATAAAGTTGAAAAAAAACCCCGATGTTTTTATTTAAACCCTGTGCGGCCGCAGACCCCTAAGGCCGACCCCTTAGAGCAGGGCCGACCTTTGGGGTGTGCGACCGCACAGGGCGCCACACTCCAGGGGGTGCCAACCTGCGGCACCCGGCACTCCTCCAGAGACGGACAGTAATGTCCGCCGCTGGAGGAGCAGGCTCGCAAGGGAGCGGTATCAGAGGTCTTTAACAGACCTCCGGCTCCCTTGAGTGATTTTAAGCCGGGTTCAACCCGGCTTAAAATCACTCAAGGGAGCCGGAGGTCTGTTAATGACCTCCGATACCGCTCCCTTGTGATCTGCGCGGCAACAGCTGTTGTGCGCCGGGGTTTCTTGTCAGATCCCGGCGCACAACACTGAAGCCGCGCCCACCGCTGTCCGTGCCCTCTGACCCGGAAGGAGACAAGAACTGAAGAAGAGGAGCGAAGAGGAGGAAAAGAAGCTTAAAGAAGAAAGGAAAGGTAGGAAAGCATTAAGTGAGAGTGGATTGGTGTATATGTGTGTGTGGATTGGTGTATGTGTGTGTGGATTGGTGTATATGTGTGTGGATTGGTGTATATGTGTGTGGATTGGTATATGTGTGTGGATTAGTGTATATGTGTGTGGATTAGTGTATATGTGTGTGGATTTGTGTATACGTGTGGATTGGTGTATATGTGTGTGGATTGGTATACGTGTGGATTGGTAGGTGTGTTGATTGGTAAGTGTGTGAGAGTGATGGGTGTTATGCTGTACCATTTCCAATGTCTTTTTCATGATCTAATTATGCTCTAAAAGTACATCATAACTCCCATCACTCTCAATTTTTTCCCAATATAAGACATACCCCGAAAGTAAGACATAGTGGGGCTTTTAGGGATAAAAAGAAAGTAAGACACTGTCTTACTTTCGGGGAAACACGGTAGGTGTCATATCTGCTTCAAAGCTAACAGAGCATTCCACAATAAGAAATAAGGGCTGCTTTACTACTTTCCACAATTGATAGAACCATGAATTCTGCTCTCTACCAGAAGATCCTGAAGGAGAATGTCTAGCCATCAGTTTGTGACCTAAAGCTCAAATTCAGTTGGGTTATGCAGTAAGACAATGACCCGAAGCATACAAGCAAGTCCACCCCTGAGTGGCTCAAAAGAAACAAAATGAAGGTTTTAGAGTGGCCGAGTCAAAGTCCTGGCTTGAATTTGATTAAGATGCTGTGACATGACCTAAAAATGCAGTCCATGCTCTAAACCCCCCCCCCCCCTGGTACGGCTGAATTAAAAGAATTGTGCAAAGGAAATCGGGCCAAAAATCCTCCACCGCGATGCAAAAGACTCATTGCCGGTTACCACAAGGGTGGCACAAGCAGTTATTAGGTTTAGGGGGCAATTACTTTTTCACATAGGTGATATGTTTTACCTTCCCCAAATGAAATGATAATTTAAAAGCTGCATTTTGAGTTTACTCACATTGTCTTTGTTTTAAAATAAAAATTACTGGGTAATAATTGGGTAATTGGCATATCGCATATTGCAATAATTTTCTTTAGGATTAGGGGCTAATCCATATAATGCTATACACAGAAGTATCCATTTTATTACATTTTTAATTACAGTTGCACTGAGTATCTGAAATCCTATTCAGTGCAGCTGAACTTCTTACATTATAGTCTAGATAGTAGCGATTGTCATGCTACATTTTACAATATTTACTACTTCAAAAGTAGAAACTTTTTAATAATATTAGCTGGGAAAGTGTTTGAGAATAAACATAAAGGCGGAGGGCTGAATTTGTCCTTTCAATCTCTATCTGAAAGGACAGACTTGTTTTTTTGACATCCAAGTGGGTCTGCCAGAACAGTAACGGCACAGAAGTGCTGCGACCAGCGTGATGCTCTAAAATATATTTGTAAATGCTAATACAGTCTCAAAAAGGTCAGGGCATTACTATATGCACTGCAAGAAATGAAAAGCCATCACTGAGCTTTGTATCAGAAATATTTTCTTCTTTGTACACTTTGTACCTTTATTTTCTAAAAATAAGGAACCTCATGTGCTAATTTAGTTTCTATTTAGGACTAAAAGCATTGTGAAAGAAGGGCAATAAGTTGCGGTTGACATATTTATTTTTAAACAATCATCTACCCACCGAGGCCAAATTTACCTACTGTGCTTATATATGTTAATCAGTTACCTTTAGCTGCAATATCGCATGCTGCTGAATGCTACTTTAAGGGACCCAGTCATTATACAGAGTTAGGCTCTGTTGGGGCTTATTCCCTAAACTGAGTTGCAGTGAGATGAAACATTTCATAATTTAGCAGAAGTAGGTTATGCAGAGCTATAGTACATCTCAGTGAAAAGTGCGTATGCATCTTAGGTGGTCTAAAGGGGGTTACATATAAAATCTGATCTTGGAACGAGCTTTACACCATTAAATCAATTGCTAGAGTGATAACACCACTTTTCGTCATAACGCTTTAATGTACACGATTATCTGTACATGTACTAATGCTTTTGCAAGCATGGTTTATGCATACAATCGTATACGACGTAGCTCCCAAATCCATGGTTACATTCATTCATTGTCTATCCTGTAGGTAAGGTTAGCCTTCAATTATACTTTAAAATGCTTAGCATAAAGTACTGTAATTAAGTCTTAATCCATAGTGTTGACAGTAGATTCCTCAACTTTGTGTTTCCCCTATGACCGGCCTTCGTTGCTTTTATTTTGGCATCCTTTAAAAGGATTAGTCGAAAATGCTCATTATGAATAATGGGAATAAAAGTCACCGTTAAAAGGACCTACACTGAGTGAAATTTATATTTCAGTTGCACATTTCCAGCACATTTTCAAATCCTTGCAGAGCTATATCCTGCAAAGAAATGACCGGGCTTTTCCATCATTCTAAATGAGCCTGTTAATATATGCAGAATCATGAACAGAAACTTCACAAAAAAGGGAATCTAGCCAGATAATCATATACGACTTAAAGGTTCTTGGTGAAAACAGAATTACAAAACTTTTCTTTTTATTATGTATTTTTTCAAACGTATAAATTTGTGTTGGTTTGTGGATGTTACTTAAATCATACTTCCGATAAGTACAGAGCTTATGAAATAATCTACTTTATGTAGTAACAGAATTGGGTATAGATAAAGAAAAATGTAGTGTTGCAGTGTCACAAGCCACTATATGTGGATTATACATGGAGTAAAGTTAACTTGCATATGGTGGTGCATGGCGATCGGAATAGAATACTTTCTTCTGTTACTCACTCAAACAGTATGTTTTTGTAAAAATTCCCCTGAATTACTGATGATATACAAAGTAGATAAAATATGGTAACGCATATTTATCTTTTGATGGCATCTGTTGTGTATAATACAAACATCATTCGAATTATAAAATGTTTTGCCTCATTAAAAAATAAAGTCACAATTTAGTGAATAATCCTATTGTCTCACAGAGCTCTGAAAACGAAGAACACAGAAAAAAACAGGATAGGAGAAAAATCCGGAGATTTGCAACAATTCCACGGCTATTCCCAGCTCAGCTTTTGACTCCTTGATCCCACGTTGGAATACTCTGGATGAGAAAATCTACCTATACCTTTCCTTCATAGGCCTTGTTTATCATGTAAACTTGAGGTTCATTAAACAATCCTTTTAACCATTTAAAAAACAAAATTGTAAGAGTATTTTTAGATTACACCACAAGCTCTGGCTACTTTTGGCTAAAGAGTAGCGGGACCAAAATCTAAAAAACATTTAGCTCTGTTTTTTCGATCTCTTGATGGATAGCGAACAAGAGATATTTTCAGGACCTTAAATTTTTGCATCATATAAAGATACAGCATATTGGGCTAACGTAAGCCGTAAAAGAATGCACTTGCATATGAATTGGAAAACAGTCATTAACGGTTATGTATAATGCGCAACCCTGTTGTAGAGCGTTCAAAGGGTTAAGCAGCGGCTCTTTATGATGCTGTGTGTGTGATCTTAGCCAGAACATTTATACTGCCAGCGCTTCACCCTGTCTCCTTTCAGCCCACTGTGCACATTAGGCGTCCTCGATTCCTTCCGCCTATTGTCTCAGTACAGGAACCCTGTGGTGGGCAAGCTAATAAAATAAAGCACTGCGGCTGCTGTCCTGTTGTTTTTAATAGATGTGCCTAATGGACTCTAAAATCCAGCACAAGGTACGGCTGCCGTGCACATGTTGCTATTCAGAATTAAGTGTCTAATGAGTATACCAGCTTCTGACAAATGAATGCAGACCCCATCAGTGCTAGAGGGGCCGCAGGCTCTGAGGGTTAGTTCTGTTAAAACAAGAGACCCCACTGAGAGGCAAGGGACTAACAGGATCACTTTCCAGCCCATGCTTCCTCTAGGCACAAGAAAATACCAAGGATTAAAAAATGGACCTCGTCCAATTGCTAAACACTTAACTCCTAGGTGGCTGTGACAAAAAAAAACAAGAAATATATAAAATACCTAAAAGAGAAGGAAACTAAGCCGATTGTAAGAATATAGTAAGCATTTTTAGAACTGTATAGGATCAACAATAAGACTGGAAGTCCAGAGCTTGGCTTCTCATACATCTAAGCGTCTTGCCTGTAGTAGATGTATGCATGAAGCCCCAAATACATGGCAAGGGCATATACTGGTACTGTTTAAATCCCCTGAGTAGATGGTATTTAACAGAAAAGGGTACAAAGAGTGGGAAGTTTCTGAAACCCAAGTTGATTGGCATCGCGTTGGTAAAATCAAGTGTTAAAAACAGTCCCTCTTCGAGCATAGCTGTGAAGCAGCTGCATTGCTGTCAACCTAAGCAATGTCTTTTACAATTCTTATGGGTAAGTCTGGCTTTTCACTGCATTTAATTAATGTCTCACTCCATTACTTTTGGGGAAGACTGACAGGTTTCATAAACGCAAACTGGGGGAAATAAATAAGTAACATATAGCTTTTCCTTCCTGCCCTTGGACAAGAGACATCTGAATTTATCAACGCAACAAAACACAGGGGGGGAAATTGGGGACTTTGAGACAGAAAGTACGAAACAACCAATATATTAAACATACTTCGGCAAAACAATATGATAAAACAAATGCCGAATCTCATCTGTTTATAAAAGGTCAGTTTTGTCCATTAAAAGTCTGGTATGTGACACAGTTATACTCAAATGCATTCTTTAGTGGTATATGCAAGTCACACATTAAATCAATTTAAGGGTGGTGTTCTTCCTGCACTGCTGAATTTAACACATTTTAGAACTAAATGCACCATTAGAAACATAATTCTTATTTAAACGATCAAATCTTTCTAGGAAGGGTCTGGTCACTCAACAGTACAGAGAATGCTAGGTTATTGACACATAAATTGAACCTCTTCTCAAAGATTACGTGGGGTTTTCTACTATTTTACCTTAAGAAAAAAATTATACAATGAAAGATCTGATTAGCTTTGCTAACTTAACACACAAAAGAAAACAAATGTTTTTCTGTGTGAGGAACACATTTTATTAAAAATGGAACTTTTTTATTTATTGAAAGAGACTCAAATCATTTGTTGAATGCTCAATAGACATGCAAGTCACCTGCCAGTCACTACGAAATACAGTTCCCCACGTCTAAAAAAATACAATCCGTGACCTTAAGGAGGTATATGAAGCTCCGATATGCCAGTAACACAGCTGCGGAACACTCGAGCCCTGGGTCAGCCCACAAACACATTACGGAGATACAGAACGAGCTGTCAGTTTCCATTCTGTTTCTACAATACTGAGAGCATTAGCTTTAGGATGGATGTTGGAGGCAAAGGTGGCTCTCCAAATGATGTTGAAAATGACAGTGACATATCAGGCGTGATGTGACATCCCGATTGTAATGTCAGCACTGCAGGGGTGTCGCAGAGAGGCTGGAAAGAAGAAGAAAGGAGGCAAGCAGGCAGTCCAACAGCATGGAAGATGACAGCAAATGTCAGGGAATCATCACCAAAGCCTTACATCCATATCCTCATTAGCAGTTTATAATCTTCTCAGTGTGTTGCCTAAAATCAGGACCAAACAGTAGCATGTAACCAGGATCATAGAACGTGTTAATTTTCTTATGTGAGAATGTAACCTAACCCTACCCTTAAACAGTGTACTAGTGCTTCTGGGGACTCGGCTTATGGTAAAGTGCTGAGGTTGGTTAGATATCCCAAGCAACGCAAATATCAGTTTTCTGGGGTGAATGTACACAATTACTAAAAGTAGAAAGCAAGTAAAATAAATAATGCCACTCCACCTTAGTCTTCAGAAATATTTCAGAATACATTACATCATTATTAAATGTTTTTCATAGTACACAGCACATAGATAAACTGGAGTTTTCTGTGTTACCAATGTACTTTTTAATTTTATATTCTTGGTGCATTTCAGGAAATAAGCCTCCACACACTTCTAAAGGTTGTTTTGAGGCTTCTATTACATTAATTTCTCTTCTTCACAACAGGAAGCTTTACTTTGCTATAAATAATTGAAATACCGGTCACTTTTAATTTCCGCAGCTGCTCTTCGACATCTTCTAGAACGTGGCTGATATTAAAGACTCTAACCTTCATCATTACCGTGCAAATTAAAAGCGAACTTCTGAAAAGCTTGTAAAGTGTTGACGCTTTCTGTACGGTCACTCAGTGGGGCATCTAAGGATACACCAGATCTTTGTCATCAAAAGGATGTTTGGAGCAGGAGAACGTAGACATAGGAGGGGGGCTCCTTTATTCTTCCTCTCATGTCGCGCATCTTTGACATTTTTGAGAAGAAACAAGAAGTGGCAGATCTGCAAATCTCTTTAGAGGTTGCAGATATTTTAGCAATATCTCAGTGGCTTTTACAGTCATAAATAGATCACAATCAATCATGAGCCAAGGTAAAGAAAAACGTAATTACTAGAAATTTAAGGAGAACGTTTTGTAAAAATGAAAAATTATCATTTTCCCAATCCTTTTATTTCATAAGAATTCCATTAATTCTAACATATTCTTTAACTTAGAAAATGATGACTGTCTAACTATAGTCTCTCTCTGTGTGTGTGTGTGTGTGTATATATATATGTTATATTTTTGTGTATATGTGGGAAGACATACTCTTTTTCTATATAGATATATATATACTGTGTGCATATATACTAATTGAGTCAAATATACAGTGAAAAAGGGACATATTGTGCTTGAAAATGCATGTGATTTTAAAAAAATGTTTTACAGCAAACAAAATATACAGAAAGGGGTGCTAGAATAATAATGACCAATAAATACAAATAAAGCAAGAATTCAGCGCGTACCCAGCGAATACAGATAGAAAAAAACCCCGTCTGAGGCATTAATATTGGGGATTCTGTCAATCTACATGGCCATTTTGCTTAACACACCACTATGTCCAAGTTTCGCACGTTTGGAGAGTTTTCATGGCTTTATTGCTTACCAAGTAGCTGAATCAGAAGGACTGCATGGCATTTTTAACCCAATGAGACACCCATGTAATTTTTTAAGCAATATAACCATGAAAAATTAGATCGGCAGCTAAAAAACTGGGTGTGTACTTTGACTTAGTGTTGGAATAAACTTATGACCACATAGTGTGACTGAATCCCCAATATTTATGCCTTATATATGTGGGGGGGTTTAATGGTATTTGCTGGGTATGCATTGAATCCTGCTTTGTTTTTTTATATTTTTTATTTACCGTAAGCCGGAGTCTTTAGTCAGTCTTTAGTTAGTGGAAGAGGAGCCCCTTGAGGCCCTAAAATCTTCCACTAGTCTCCATCTTTTTCTGCAATGGCCTAATAAAAGCTACCACTTACTGAATTGTGTTCTTATTATAAAAGAACACTTTGCTCATAAAGACACAACAAAGACAATATAGTATAAAGAGCAGCAGTCCTGTAAACCGCTTCCAGATTTCTCCATGTCACAGGTGTGGGGGGAGCCTCTGCGAGCGTCTCCTGTTCGGAACTATGCGCTTCATTTCATTTTAAAAGATGAAATAAAAACACCCCATAAAAAACTGAAAGACACGAGGAGGGAGGCAGTGAAATTTTAACAGTGCACTAAACTGATAACATTCTTCAGATTTTACGGCCAGCAATAATATCATATCAATATATTTTGTGGGGTCAGTGTAAATTCAGAGCCATAGTTGTTTCAGATGCTGCTGCCACTTTTCAGAGACTTTTTAAAACTGAAAGGCTATTGTCACTTGGCAACTAATAATTTCATTACAAATTAATAAACAGGCCTGATCACAGTGGTGTGGTCTTAATTTAAAATTCACCCCTCAAGTCGTTGGTATGACCCTCGGTTCTCATTTCACATCATCGATGAAGTCTGGTTTTGCATAACGCATTTAGAAGAACGGAGCAGCACTAGAACAGATATTGTCGTAATATACAATAGGCTATCATTTATTGATTGACAGTGCTATCATATTATGCAGTACCATGCAATAAGTAAATCGGGGCATAAAACGTAGCAAATATATATGTATACAAGGGCTTTCAAAAGGCAGTACAGCAAGCAGCAGATCACAGGCACAAGGAATTACAGAGAGTGTTCTCTACATTACTGTCCCTGAGAGAGAAACGTTTAGGCGTTACATAGAGAACAGGCACATCTTAGGAGCCAGATATACAAATCTGAGAGCCAGCTTGGTGTCTTGTTTCTTTTAGGAGCTAGAAGTACACCCACTAAGATCAATATCAAATGGCACAAAATGTTAGGAGACACGGCCACCTGCTCCTGGGAGTTCGGTAGCAAACATTTCATAAAATAGTTTATGATTCGTTCCTTCCTCCAATAGATTGTAAACTTACCACAGCCGTAACACTACGTCTTAAGGAGTCTTAATGTTACTGTCAATTTAGTTTATTGCCAGTTTTAATGTTTTTGTTCATTTTCACCGGCCTCCTACTGTAACAGCGCTACGGAATCCGCTGGCGCTCTACAAATAAACGGAACATAATTCACAACAAGCTGTAACAAACAACTAAAATGAGCATCTGTAACATCAAACATTTAAACCATAGCGATCGCCACTTCAGATAACATGATACATCTGGAAGCACTCAGCTCTTAAGCTTTAGCAGTTCTCATTAACATGAAATATGCGTTTCACATAATAGACGTGTCTTAAGGTTTCTAAACAGCCCTAATGTTTACTAGGCACATTAAAGGAGGCCCTCTTCAGCCGTAAACAAAAGGAATTAAACCTCAACGTTACATTTAAGAGAGGTTATAAGACTCACAAATACTGGAAATATAGTTGGAAATGCAGAGGCCCAGTGAGAAATTTATCATAAATTCACTTATAGATATCGATGAGGCCAGGGTATGCAGCCATATCTACTACTGGTGTACACGACACAAGAACAGTCCCATAATTAAGGGAAGAAAAACTAACATCTAATTGGGGCTTCCTGCAGGAAGAAAAATTAATAAAGTATTAATAAATTAATAATAATAAAAGAACTTGACAAATAAGAAAGTAAAACTGTCATTTTCTTCCAAAGCTGGTTTCCACTACATCATTTTTTAATTGGGCTCTGTATGAGCAGAAAATTACTTAAATACTTAGAAACATTTGATTATTTTTACAAGTTTGTTTAATGTCACCCACTACCAGTTTAAATTTCATATTGTCAACACAACTAAAGAGATTTCCCATATGTTCAAGAATTTAGTTTAATAGGGTCATTAAGATTATTTCATTTAGTCCAGACACACCTTTCCCTTGTACAATACTGAAAAAGCGCACATCAAATACATGTCACGTTTGTCTTATGTAAAGAAATTAGGGTTAATAGTGTGATGACCACGTTTTAGGTCGGACTGGGGAAGGCTTCCTTCCATCCAGCAATGTTTCCCTGTGTTTAGGGCCTTCCTGCACATATTTGCACATGCAATTGAAATAGAGCTTAATAGTGTGATCGCCACGGACTTCCAATGATCTAGACAGCCCTCTTCCACGCTCTATTATTTAGACGCTATTCTTTCCGGACAGATTTTTGTAAGTTTAACGGAATCCCTAACATGGTTTCCTGTTTTTCCAAGCAGTATTCATCCTAGAGTATACTGAAAGAGGTCTTATTGTATTTAGTGTCTGTCTGCACGGCTCTTCATGTGGGAGAATTTCGGTTTAGAAGCACGTTTATTGATCTAGGTAGACTTCCCACCCCTCCATTATGGAATAAAGTCATGTTTTAGGGTTAGCTGGCATGTCTCGGCCTCCCGTGGGACAATGAGAAAACTATATGCTGATTGCCATCTGATTTTGGACAAAAAAGGACATTCTGCTTTACAAAGCCAGATTTTGACTGATCAGATGTAACACCTTTTCGTGACAGCTTGTCTGGAACGAAGGCCTTACAAAGTAGGTTTTCATAGGGAAGAGATAGGCTCTGTCACTAGGAATGAACAGCCGAACCGTAACATTTTCAGAAACTGTCATGCCTTATCAAACAAAAGCTGCCAAAGTCTGTCAGGACGGATGAGCCTCTAATGTGACAAAATGTGTAAATTTCCCCACTTCATTGTTTTTTTCTCAATGACCCAAATAAATATTAACCCTAGATTGGCTAGAAAATAGTGGCATCTAAGTAGAAAGTTTTTTTTTTTATGTTTAAATGATGACTGGGTAGAACCCTAGAGAAATATGATTAAAGCAACAAAGCTTACAAGAAACCCTTAAAGGAAAGCTATTTCTCATTATCCCTAACAGAAGACCGAGAGCCAAACAACTCAAAACTACTCTGTCATCTCGAGGAGAACGACTAACACATCTTCTTACCTAGTCAACCCTTTTGACTTTTTTGATAACCATTTCCTTATTCTCACTCCTGTTATTCTTGCCGCACCATCACACCTGAACCGGTTTACGTCACAGTGTATAAATGATTCTTGCTGCGATATGGTACTTACAAATCTATGAGTGTTCTGATGTCTAAGGTGCATTTTTTTTGTTAATATTATTGATTGTACACAGGTTAGGCCTGTATGTACTTGGTGAAGCTATTGATGTGTGTGTGCTGCATTGCAGTATGTCTTTTGTATGAAATGTATTTTCTGCCTTTGAATGAACTCAACCGAGCCGACTAAAGAAGTTGTGTCGCACGTCCTGTGCGATGTGTGCTTTGTTTTATCATGAGCCCACAGAGGCTAACAATTCAGGTGCTCCAAGCGTGACACTGCTTGCGTCTTTTTTGTGAGAAGCTATTTATACAACGCAAAAATAAGTGTTTTTTAATTGAATAAGAAAACATGAAAAATACATTGTATATAGAAGCAAGAATTAGACTTTGTTTTAATCTGGACAGTTCCACTAGGAATAAGTATAAGAATGACTGCTCATACATATCAGTACATTTATTACGAGCAGATACTAAGTTCCTGCACAAGGGATGCATTTATGAACTCAGTTTAATTAACAAAAACAAATCAGATATAGATAGAAAAACCATCATGACATATTATTTTATTGCTTTAGGTAGCATCATCCTTTTCCACATGACTGAAATTATACTATTATTTACATACATATCTATGCATATTGCTTTGTATTCCCTGTACAGCCTTTTTGCCTTTGTTCTGCTTCATATGCCAAAATCCGTTAAAGAATAAATAGGTTTACCTGTGAGGATGAAGGAAGCAAGCATACATTATGCAGAGTCCTGGAGCCAGACAGACTCTTTTATGAAAGAGGTTGGTTGGTTTGAGGTTTTCTTCTTAGCAGCCATGAAAGTATAATGCCAAAAAGATCAATATAAAATAGAGCATGTTGGGCACCAGCCATAAATTTTAAGTAGCCATGGCTACCTGGCTTCTGGGATTTTTCCAGCCATCAAATGACCCATACCTCTTGCGCACATTAATAATCTGCCTGAAAGCCACACTTCCAGAGCTTTGAGAAGTCAGGCCATCGTACCTCAATGAAAGCTAAGGTAACATTGTCAGCGTGTCTAAATCAGTACATGTGAGACGATAATGGACAGAGACGGTTGATTTAGAGAACACTACCTAGTTTATGGATATTTACCTTTGGTTGCTGACTAATATTTGCTTAGTTTAAACCTGAAGATGAAATAACAAATATTCTTTAAAAACACACAAAGAGTATGTGTTAAATGTCAAGCTTCCTGATATACCACGATACAGGCTGTGGTGTCTAACAGCACTTTGGTGATATAAAATAATCATGTCAGAATATCTCACTAAAGATGACAATATGCTCTCTTTTTTTTTTTTTGTTTAGCTTGTTTTTTTGCCACAGAACTAATTACAGATTGATATTAATACAAAGTGGCTGCCATTCATGCAGGAATCTCCTACATGTCACAGAAGAAGGACTCCGAGCCGGTTAGATTCACTGTCAGTGTCCTAACACTCCCCCAGAGCTGTCCTTCAGACATCTGCAATATAGTCTGTGAAAAACCATTTGTAGAACATATGTCTACTCATTACCACCCCTCAAGAGCCAGATTTTACTGTCAATTACAACAAAAAGGAACATTACACTGAGATTGTTAATTTTTACAGAAGGGTCACTTAATACACGAGTCAACATTCCCTGGAATCTGGGACCCTATTATATGGCTCAATGCAGAGGAGTTAAGAGCCTGCAGTTGGTAACTTTTAGATCATCATAGAAAAAGTAGTAAGGCAAACTTTCTGCTGAGGAGTTTAAAAAGTCCTGTTGAAATGACCAATCATTTACTGAAGAAACAGATCAAACATATGTGTACTGAGAAATTATTTAATTATGGCCACATTATGGAAAAAGTAAGCGAGCCCTTCGGAATTTTCTGGTTTTCTGCACTAATTGCTCATAAAAATCCAACTTCACAATAGTAGCAGTGTTTATTTTTTGGGTGTGCAGCACATTATTGATTTCATATGATAGTACTACAATGTTTTGGGAGATAATTTTCTGTGGTTTCACTCTGTTACCTTAATTGCTAATTTTAATCTACTATTGTGATTACTTTATTATTGTGAGATACATCTAAATCTAATTATTGATATGCAACCACCTGTATTTGCCTGTACAATATCATTCCCACTACCACATTGTCACTTCTGTCCTACAGCTATACTGCTGATCCAGGACACTGCGCACATAGAGATTTCATAGCTAACATAACCCAGAGGAGCAAATGGATTGGAATTGGTATATTTATGGAATACGTTGTTTGGAAATTGTAATAAACATTGGTCTTATTACCACTGGCTAAGACAATGACCTCATAAAACTTGCAAAAATGACATCTAAAGAATCTGACAGCACTGCGGCTCAATAGCTCCACAAGAGTCTTCTTCTGATCCATTTTAAACAGCTGGATGGATACTGTGCTTGTCAACATACACAACCACTTAGCATATTTGAAAGTAAACCCATTAGTCCTTAATCAGATTTACTTTATTCAATTACATCCAAGCGTGTACCCTGGCTACTTCTGCGAACTCAATTTTTGTTTGCTAGGCACAAGGCTGAACCTCGTCATCTTCAGGGATCACTGGGGTTAGAACAGAGGGGAAAAAACTCATCAAATACTTCAGCAAAACTCTGAAATGAGTGACCTGTTGACAGTGGTGCTCCACGGCTAGGAAAGGACTGGAGACTGCCACAATGTTCAAAATCAAGAGAAATTTAATTTCACCTTTCCAGTTCCACCTCTGACCGTGTTCTGACTCTATCAGATCAAAATAGAAGCTTAATCATTTCTCACTCTCTTGGTCTCTCTACCGCTCTCCTGGCTGACCGTAAAAGCATCAGCTGCATGCTTCCGTTAAATTGTCCACAGAAATCGTGCTGCTCTAATCAATGACAGAGTACACACTGTAAAGAATGGTCGACAAGCAAGACACCCAGTATTGTTAATTGCTACATATAGAGTTATTAGGTTAATGAGACAATGTGTATACCAAGATTACAGGTCCCTTTCTCAACGCAAACAATTTTGTTTTTGTACAGCTTGTGACCAGACATCCCCACACTGGTCATCTACAAGTTATTATTTCCAGTATTATTATGTTTTAGTTTTTTCCTTGTTTATATTAGAGACACAATATATAAAATACAGTATACAGATCATTTAGTGCCACCAAAAGACCCCAATACAAGAAATCAGACCCATGTCTTATGTAGTTTATGTACATTCCACAATGCAATTTGAATTCCAATATTAAACTGTACCTCAGCCCAGATCACTCATCTTACCAAAATTTTATAAGCATCACTTAAATGCCAAGGTCTCCAAATCTTTACCATGCAAATAATTTTTGCATATAATTAAGGATTTGAATTCTGAAGAGAAATGAGCCAAAAACCTGTTATTTCAAACTGTATATACACATTTGTATGTAATCTATATCAGAGTTTATTGGATATTTTTATATAACACCATAGTGTTTTATGCATATGGATGGAAATGGTTTTTCCCTCAGAAGATGTTGGAAAGATTTATTGTTGTAAAGGAATGGCTCCGTTCTTTACT
Source organism: Spea bombifrons (assembly GCF_027358695.1). Classification (NCBI taxonomy): domain Eukaryota; kingdom Metazoa; phylum Chordata; class Amphibia; order Anura; family Pelobatidae; genus Spea; species Spea bombifrons. The sequence continues at coordinate 69,240,855 of NC_071090.1, read as the reverse complement.
ATTTCACCAATTGCTTAAATATATGTATAGGACAGCATCCTGAATTACCTCCAATTACATGTAATTCATTTCATTCTATTATCATTTCAAACAATGATACAAAGTTAATATCAAATTACGGGCAACTATCCCTTTTAATAGTAAAAAGCATCAATGCATTAAACATAATTCACTTCATTACACTTATGTGCTTCAGGTTTTTCGTCAACCAGCAGCTGCTACATCTCTATACACTGAGCATTAAAGTGTGAAGTCGGATATAGAGTTCCCTTACCATTTAGAAACATAAAGCACGACTGCACATAATGGCCAATTACCCCAACCACTCCGTCTAGTTTCGCAACTTCAACCTTACTTGCTCCTTCACCTTATCTTCATATTCAGGACAGTTTTAAACCTATCCTATGGATACTTCAAATGCCTCACTATATAATTATCACCATTGCATTGAATAATAGCATGTCTAAGAAGCTCACCCTCCAATGTTAAATGAGGACCTCTTGTGCATTGCCTTGAAATGTCCTTCTATACGATCTTTAACAACTGAATGTATTGAACTATTTATATAATATGCCATCGCCCCTGTCTCATACTAATGCCTCTTTCTACACAAACTAGCATAATGCTTGCATTTCCTACTGCAACCTTACATATAGATATTCTTTAGGGAGACCAATCTTATTTACCTTGCAATTATTTGTAACTACCCTTGGTTAGGGGTAGAGCTGGGACCGCATGTGTACCTAACTACCTCCATATGGGAGCCGTGATTGATCAATTTCACATCAAAGTTGGCTGATCAGATGAGCTTGTCTGGTCTGCCTAACCAGCCCATGATCCCCGCTGGGCGTTGTGGAAGCTCCATGTGACAGCAGGCTGTGCCCCGAAATCAGAACTATGCAGTCCTGACCAAAACACATTAACAGAAAGGGAATGCATAAAACCACATAAGGAGAACAGATAAACTCTTCCTAAAGTCCTGGTTACTGTAGGAGAGGGTGGAATTGCAAGGAAATACAATAAAAGCTTCAGTAACCTAAAATCTTTGAATCAGAGGAGGGCAGAGGGTAACTGCACATTACCATTGGCTGCGGTTTAGTTGCTTAAGCGTTGTTTTGTAAAATGACTCAAATGAATTCATCAACAGGCTCTTACCTGAGCAGCGGGTGGAATATGATGGTAATATTTCTGGCTCCCGGTTTGCAGACAAATCTTGCTCCGCCACCAATTAAATTATCGTTGGGAGCACCTGTGTCCAAACACAAATAGAAAGCAAACATTAGAAAATGGCTGTGCATTAGATTAGGAATTTCTGAGTTCTATGCAGGACATAAGAGCATTTCTATTTAATGCTCTTTGATAAATTATAGCATTAAAAGATCTATACGTACACATTTCCATTCTTTACATATTAATATGGACATACTGATCATACTAATCATTTATTATTATTTCTTCTCCCATCAAGCCTACAAAAAAACCTAAGGCATTTTTTTTTTAATTATATGACAGGTGCTAATGCGACTGTATTAGATCCTTAAATACATGCTAAATATTAGAAGGTTGCGCTTTTCCCAGATTATCAAACAAACCACCCATGCATTAGAATATCCACACTGGAGCAGGTTACTAGAGAACTAATGCTTTGTAATCAGGTTGTTTAATGTTTAATCTGATTTATAATCAGCATGATTAAAACACTGAGGACTCCCAAAAGACATGCGTGATATTTGCCCACCGTGATTTTTTCTCTGCATCAGTAAACAAACAACCACAAACATTGATAGGAATGTAATACAGCAAAACTACTACTAGCTCAGTAAATCAGTAATAGTTTCAAGAGAATTTTGTTAACCTCTCTTCATGGTACCCAGCATATAGCTCTTTGAGAACTAGATCAGTGATCATCAAATTCCCTAACATCTTCTGCTCACATACAGTAACTCGTTAACATTGTACATACATGCCAAATGCCACATACTAATACCCACTGTTACACTATATGCTCATATTCTCATGCTAACGCAATTCTGTAACACACACTCTTATACACATGCACACACAATCCAACATACACTCACTCACACACTATACATATATAAAAACACATTAACATTATGCACACATACACATTGAATCTGGCACTATACAGTTACACACAGACTAACACTATACACATACACACTGACTCACATAAAACAGTATGAACACACACACTGACTCCAGCACTATACATATATATACACATGTACACCGACTGACACTACAGCATACACATGATATTCTGCCATCATTAACTGTGCTTTCCTGTGGGCACGCGGGGGCCTTGAGGCACCAAGCAGGGTCACATAACATGCATTACGTGGCCCTGCTGAGAGGAGCCTCCGTGGTGACCTGGCACAGGGGGTTTGTCAAGCACTGCTTTAGATCATCAGGCAATGTGCCCAGTAAAATGCATGCCGAGGATCATCGAAGCATAAAAAGGGACAGTTTAATGTACAAAAGACAACCCCAGTATGCATATTAACTTTCTGTACTTTCTGAGTACTTCAACATGCATTCTTTGGAGAAAAAAAATGTTTACCTGACTAAAAAGCTGCTGCCATGGCTATCCTTCTGAGTAGTCTGACATTGCTTGGCACTGATTGGCTGCTTAAAGCACTTACATCGATTTCAATCCCTGTCTGCAGCATTCGTCAAAACACCGCTGGAGCTAACTGGTGGTAAGTACATGGAGGGCGACGTATTAAACCAAAAGTATATGGGGGATTCTGCAGACTCCCCCCAACCATGCATTTGCAAAAGGAATACTACAAAGAGACCACATTTCCCTTTAAGCTCAAAATTTGTATATACTGTGTGCTAGCATCCAAAATAACAGAGGTTTTGAGCACCTACCTACTGCCAATTGACTGGTTTGCCCAAATTTGGAAACATGAAATGCATATACAACTTAAAATTTAGTCAATTTAAAAAAAGTATTCATTTTATTTCAATAGATTTAGGAACTTAACATGGCTGAACAGGCCTAGTAGTGACATGTGAATCATTTTAATCGCCTGAGCACACTAAAATAACATTTTTTTCCTGACAATATCCTTTTGTGATATGTATGGAAAACAGTTTGTCCTGTCTAGAAGAAAAAAGTGAGAATTATCATCATAAATTGTTTTTTGAACACTCAATTGGAGCTCTGTATCTCTTCAAATAAAATTAGAATTGAAAACCAATAAAAAGACCGTGGTTTCAGCGCTGACAGATACTTCATATTCTCTCACTGCTTTATTTTGCCTGATATGCGTATGTTACTTATCTATATTGGTTCTTTCAGACACAGCTAGACAGTCCTGATGTCATAAAAAACATCCAATATTAAAGGCCATGGACAAGATGAAAGGCCAGGTAATAAGACAGCTTTTGGGTTTGTGAGATATGCAAGTTAGCCAGGGTTAAAGTGCTATAAGATATGTCACATACTGGTCACGTGATATTCCTTGACAGGGTGAACAGGACTGCCCTCCCGGCTTCCAGCACCACATGAGAGCAATGCTGCTCTTATAAAGATGCAGAGGTGATTCTGGAAACGTGTTCCAGATACTATCTGCCCCCAATAATTTCACGCCACCACAGCACGTAATTACAGGCTCTATAGAAGAAATACACAACTCTGGTGATCTAGAGACATGGGTGACATGGCATCCTGTTAGCCCATTTGCTTATCATCAGTTCATGTGTCACTTGAGAGCACTAATATTAGAAACACTACTAAATACTAATAAAACTAAACCCAAAATAAATGCATGTGTTTTGTTTCCCTAAAGACTAGAGATCTTCCCTAGTGAAGATTATCACTACCTCCCTGGCAGTGTTTTTGACATGGCCTATCTCCTTACTCCCCTACTGCTCTCAGCGGTAGGATTATAAATACATGGATGACATGAATATTAATGGTAACTTTTGGCTGCTCTATAAAGCGGGTTGTGACTACAAAGAGAAGATAAAGGAAAAAAAACAATGGTGATTTTTTTAGTTAAAAGGATTTGTGGTGCCTAGGTTAAAATCTAGTGTTATCACCATAGCAACCAACAGAATGCTCCTGCTGAATGGTCTTGGTTGCTAAGGGGATAAGACCACATTGTAAGCTTTGCACCAAAACAGCTATTCCGGTATATCTTATAGAAAGACTGCAACATGCTTATGATTTTCCTGTAGCAAAAATATAAGCCAAAATATACGATGATTTTCTGTGGTACAAACATTTGCTCTCAAGAAACAGAGACTAGCTATCGCATTCCTGATATCATGGATAGATCATCATCTTGCCACTGCTGTTTCCTATATACACTGCATCATGCAATCAAAAGTGACCTGAAGAAAACAAGGATTTTTACTAAATAAACAAAGGATTGTTTTTAGGGATATTAACCCCTTGGACAATGGGCGGTCCCTAAACTCATTGAAAACAATGCATTTTGAGCCCGTACATGTACGGGCTTTGTCGTTAAGGGATTAAATGCCTATAACAAATGGACAGAGCCACAGAATATAGCATTTATGCTGCCCATACCCTCTTTTGGAAGCGGAATTCCTTTGTCCTGTTCTCCCCAAATGTCCCCAATTTCTAGGAGCACCCAACTATACAAAAGCGCTACACTCTCCTAAATGATCACAATAATGAGTAAAAAATAAATAAAAATAAATCTTCTAAAAGCTTCACTCTCACTATATTACTTAAAAATAAGTGGCCCAAGTCTGGTCATTTAAAATGTTAGGAGGCATGCATATGGTTAGATGATACTCTTTTGTTTGTGTTTTTTTTTAGGAATATCTAAATGTCTATATCATGACATATATGATATGGCATATAATGATAGAGTAGCATTCAGCACTAATTGATAACACGGTACTAACAGAAAAACAGAACTTCCTGGACAAATAGTAAGGAAAAAGAAAAAAAAAAGAGACCTTCCCCAACTATGAATGTGTTTTTTTTTTACTCTTTACAATATCAACTAGGAATGGGTTCTATTAAATATATCTCCTGCTCAGCAGTGCGCATCTGCCAATATTTACCCCCCAGGCAGCTTCCCTACTGGCTGACATGAGATTTTCCAGTGGTCTAACCTCCATGCACTTGCATTCAATAGACTGTCCCATTACCCATGTTAGGACTTTGTATGCCAAGCAACCATCTGCAGCAGAATTCATAGCCATTTAATGTCTTCCATTTGTAGTGATTCCTCATGGAGACATATACTGCATAAACGCAATATTTTAAGGAAGCCTTGTATTTTAATGTAAATTCATCAACATTATTTCATTTCCAACCTTTGGTTTGTACTCTCTTAGATGGTATCCACAGGCTCTTGCATATAACTTTTTCGTCTCTGAAAACTTTCTCAGAAGATCAACACTGACACATACATTGCTCTCAATCCCCAATAGAGGAGATAAAAGATAACCGTTGTGAGACACAATTTACAGAATTGATTGCACACAGCAGACAAAAATAAAATGACTCCATACCAAATATTAGTGTATTGACTGTTTGTCAGCTGGAAGCCTTCGGCCAGAGTAATTATTGCAGCAGAAACCTGTACAGTTATTACGCGTCCTCCAACTTTGCGCAGATTCAAACTGTATAATTTATATGTAAATGAGGAGCAAACCGTTCAAACAAAATCTGTACTTTGCTGCCAAGGTGAAGGCAATTTCCTGTCTTCCTCCATCCATTAAGAAAAATTAATAATTTGCAAAGAATTTGAGTTCTGTGCACAATAACAAAAAAAAACAAAAAACAAGCATTTACAAAAATATAGATTTCTGGAGGAATCACAGATTATTGTTAATGTATACCCTCCTTCATTATGATCTCAGAGGGTCGCTGTAGAACAACAGTCTGAACTGAGCGCTTAGACTGTGGAAATAAGATATAAATTCGAAAAATTACTATGTGAAATAATTTCTGCTCACATAAAACAGATAACCTTTTGATCCAAATCCCATTCAAAGTGCGTGTCTATTGTATCTATGACAAAATAAAGAGATTTTTTTAAAAAAATAGTATTTTACATTTTGATATAATCAAAATGTCTAGAGCCGAAAGTGGGCGGGGCCTGGAAAGGAGTGGGCGTAACCAAGCACCCCATTCAGAGCTCGTAGGCAAATCGCTGTCAATGTATTGCCCCTGAAAGCAACAGTGTGCGAAGGAGCCAGAATCAGATAAAGGCTAGAATTATTATTTATTTTCACGGAAAAGGGAGAAAAGTCATGCCCTTATCAAAAGTTTAATTTAAAAATGACAATAGCAGATAACTTTTTTGTTTCACCTAATTATGCCAGCAAGAACAATTCGATATAGTATTAATCACACAGCTAGGGCTCCATATGGTAATCAATAATTCAAATACGTAACATCCATCATTCATTGAGCGGGAAAAAAATAGCAGAAAAGAAGGGAGCGCAAAAGTACATTTTCTCCTGTGTTTTACAAACTAATTGCACATTAGTTTACCATATTTCTACATTTGGATTCCGCATACAGGTGAAGGCTGCAATAATTTATGTAATCTAGTTGAAGGGGTTTCGAGGGCACCTACTTTTCCTGGATAAGCGGTTAGAACAGCGTCTTAAAATATAATTTTAAAATAAAATTTAAAAGAGCAACACAAAAAAGCATTATAAATTTTGCATATATCCAAGGGTCACACTGACTGATGAGCCCTGAACGGGTCTGTAGAAGTCTCCAGGCTAACATACGCAAAGCACGGGACAGACAGAATATGACTTCAAAAAGGCAAATAATTACCTTGTGTAAATCCAAAGTTTATTACGTGCTAAGAAGAAAGGCAAAAAGCGGAGGAGGCATTCAGCAGCACAACTGGAAGAGGAACAATGGGACCTAAAGGTCATCAGCAATTTTACAGTGGGGAAAAAATAAACGTTCGGTGAAGCTACAGCAATCAGTGTCACGGTTTTACATAAAAATAGCCAGTCTATTAACCAATTTACTGTTTATGTACACCATTTTATGTTTATAATAGGAGTTACTTGATAAGTTATATCAAGCATAGTCACATAAATTATCTTTGCATAAACGGTTTAATTGTATGTGATATTATAATGACAGCTCAGTTACCTTTTTTGTACGCCAAGCAACACGATATTCAGCTAATTTGAATAATTAATGTTACTTTTCTAACTTTAGTCAACAGTGCAGATTGAGATTTAATTAATCGCTGCCGCAGTTATTTTGACGCTGACGGGAGTTGGAAGCTGAATAGGTCATTAATTATTTTAGCTATAGTTAATCTTTCCTTAGTTTCCAATCATGTTCATGGGCGGAACACTACGGCATCAACAGGTGTTTCATTTTTTTTAATTGGCATATTTTATATAGTGGCCTTTCTTCATTGCTCAATGTTAGGTGGCTTTTGAAATAGCACATCAAGTGCTGAACACATTAAGCATTTGTCTCTTTTCATTCATGCACTCTGTTTCTAATTTGAAGGACTAAGGACCTTCAACATGCTTCACATGATCTTTGGAATGAGGTTGAAAAATTTGATGGACGTGTAAGGAAAAGTTACTCCCCCACTGATCACTGCCAGAGCATCCATTTAGAGTCCGTCTTTTCGCAAACGTGGTGATTGTTTATTGAACTTTCAAGATCATGTTAGGGGAGGGGGTTAAAGCATTTAGGGTTAAAGCTTAAAAGTTAAAACATTGGGCAGAAAGGAGTCAGAGAGAGAAGCAATGGAAAAGTATACAGCAAGGTAAATACAGAGATTGAAAAAAGGAAAGGATGGTGAAGATGGAAGGGAGGCATCGTTGGCAGGGGATCTTGCTAGCTCTTAAAATCCTAGGGAAAGGTACGTTAAATCCCAGAGCAAACAATCCAATAATTAGGTATATCCGAGCACTTGTACTGTGAAATGGTCTACCCATATCACTGAAAATTACCGATTCCTTGCTACAATGAACCCATACAGAACACCAGCGATTCTTTATCCCAACAACTTTTGTCCCCTTTTTGGTATTGAACAAATAAATATTCAAGCTTATATAAAGTGTGGTATATACTCAACATCGGTTTTCTATAAATATTCACCCCGGGTGACTTTCCCGTTAAACCGTGAGGTAAGCATCTTTTCCAAGCCTATTGTTGGTTTAGCACAGTTTGTACACAACCTTTCCCTATATGCCTTTGTGCATACCCTTCCATCAAAGGTGCATTAAAATAACATGGGCCATGCTTTTTAAACATCAGAAGCAATTATAGAGATTTACACACATATTCTGAGTAAAACAAAAGAGTGACAAACTTGCTGATATTCAACAACCTAGCAAAGCCTCATCATCAAAGCCACTTTCTTTTGATGTCCACATAGCGCATACATCCATGGTTGGTACCTTGACCTTCTGTGTAGAGCATCCTCATCTCAAAGCAATCTGCAGCTTATAATGGCTGATGCTTTGATTACAGTTCAGGAACACAGACTTGAAACATGATGCTTTTTACTGTCACCGCATTGCTTCTGAGAGCAACCGTGTGCTCTCCAATATAAAAAGTACTCTGCCCACAGATATAGGAAGGCAATAGATTAAAAGCCAAAAAAAAAAAAGTTTGGACCGAATTGGGGCTCCTGACCTTATTTTACCCTGTGCAACTAAAAACAAAACCCGAACCATTCTTCTAGCCACATGTACGATTTATATACTATATTATCTAAGTAAAAGGCATCAGAGCAACACTTCAAAATGAGATAATCACACATTTCTTTTGCAAAAAAAGATACACTTTTATATATGAAATGTAACATGAGAAAATTTATGGTGTGATTTTGTACCATTCAAAGCTTTTTAGTGAGTCAAATTGCAGAAAATTGTGTTGCAAGATTGTTTATACAACCTGCACACATCTGCAACACCGTTCAAAATGGTCATAGTGACAAAGACTCATTATTACTAAACAATATGCAATGCCACAATAAATAATAAGATTACCAAATACCAAACCTTTGGTTACGGGATGCCCCCCCACTGATAATTCCACATGAAATGGCATTGGACAATACTATTGATACTAATGGAATTAACAAAAGCTTTTTGTTTATTTCTATTAAGAGTAGTTACAAATAATAAAAACAATGTGTTTAATAACGTTTGCAAAGAGTTTCTGATGTGTATCTGCCATACTTCTATTGGCCAAAGAGGGATAACTGTTTTAGGGGTGTGGTTAGGGATGTGGTTAGGGGCGTGGCTTTACCAAGAGTTTTTATGGGACGTCTACACGGTATTTCATATAAACGAGGATTACAGCTAGAGGAAGAACAATGCATTTTACTTACACAATTTAATTCCTAAACACACATTCTGACAGGTGGGAGGTATGCGGATATAGCACTGTAATGTTTCGTGGCATTCATTTTGGTAACCACCCAGCAAAAGTTTAGACAAGCAGCCATGCAGGTCACGTGTATGCTGGGAGCTAGGAAGTTGCAAGCCCAACAGACATGTAACAGAACCACATGTAGCTAAAAAGATATATGCTGAATTTAAAAAATATATACATTGATTTATGTTCTTTTTTAACAAAACTAAATTAGCTTTTGCACAAACTGTCCTCAGAGTAAACCATGTAGATCAAACATATTAGTAAAGACAATTTTTCAAAATGTACATCCAATTAAATTTGTACTTGATTTCGACTATTCAGCCTCAGCTACAGTGGCCTGTTAAAACCAGAAGAAGAAAGTGTTTTAAGAAGAGCTAACAATTGAATTTGTCGCACTCATGAAAGTAGAATTCCTTACACTGGGGAAACCTGATCACATTAACATGAAGACGTAGCATGGAGAGGAAAAAGGAAAAAAAAAAGGGGGGGTGGAAAGAGGACGGTAACAAAAATGGTAACTGAACCCTCGACAGACATTAGCCGTTTCAGGAAAACAGCCAAGACTTTAATCACATTTCTTTTCAAACACAGCCAGGGATTTGGAATTGCTGTTATTCCAGGAGATGACCCTAATACAGTGCTTAATCAAAGTCATTGCCAGCGAGAGAGCATCCTGCAGGCTTTAATAAAAACCAATTTCAGAAAAGTCACTATGTCAAAATCATGCTGAACCGGATTAAAAAAATACCTCTGTGGGGGGAAAAAAAGCCACAAAAAGAGTAAAAGAACAGTTTGCATCTTCTAACAATAAGAAAATAAAACTGCAGAATTCTCTAAAGTAAACAGGTTCGTCATGACTTCATTTGATCAGGGATTTCCTATTATATGTGCTAACCACTTCAAATCTATTCCACAGCTTCTCAGAATCTCCAAGTGACAGCATCAGCTGCTTATCTGAGTTCTTGTTAGTGAATATGGAAATTGAAAGAGAAACGACTCTGCAGTAAGGTCACGGTAGTCTGAAAAGTAAAAGGTTGCAAAGCACAGCCTAATTCTGCCCCATTCCAGAAAAGGTCACAGAAAGTAAAAAAAAAATACCCAATTTCAGATTAAGTCAACCAAACTCACTAAATAATTTGCTTTTATTAACTATACCCAGTCTACACTGTGAATTTTATTATTCTAGCTAAATGGTAATCGTCATATCCCCGATTAGCCCCGGTGCTAACTGGTATGGCTATAAAGAAGATATTAAACGTTTGTTTGTTTTTTTTGTACTGTGTATAGGAGACTCATAGCTACCAACAGTCCCAGATGGTACTGGCATGAAACTGCAAAAACGTTCTAAAGTTTGCAGCCACATTACATTTTATTTTAAATGGTCCCCCACGCAAAGATATTGGTGATGATAGCTTTACAGAGGAACTGCCAAGGTAGAAGTTGCTGCAACATGAGCAGTGTGCTAAAATAAAGTACATTAACTACTCCGCTGACTTACAACCGGATTTCAATGCCGACTCGGGATCATGGAAAATTAAGGGGAAAAAATTGTGTAAGATATCACCGGGCTGGGCCTTGGTTAGAGGCAGAGTGGGCCATAGTTGGAAACAACCTGGTTGTTGTTTTAATGAAACACTGAATATACATGCAAAGAAGATATTTGGCCATTTCTAGCTCCAAACCTCCTGTTCAAACTCTGCCACATTTCGCAGGGCTTCTTTGTGCTGTGTACAACACTTTGTATCACGATAATCCCCCTTAAACGATCATACTGCAAGACCTCAAAAGGCTTAGTCAAGCCCATCAAAAAAATCATTTGCCATTTTGTTGGTCTTAGTATTATATTTTAGTTCAATTATATTGTGAAGTACCAAACAAAACATAGGTTACAGAGAAACATTTAACATACATTAAGAAAAAAGAACACCAAATACTAATGTTCTCTTTCGCTTAAATACTTCTGCTAATGTATTTTGAATTCAATTGATAACTTTAAACTACTAAAGTGTGATTTATTTTTTTCTTACAAAGTAGCAGCTAAGCGTAAATCATCAAAGTACAAGTCATTCTGCAAATTTCATCGGGCCCAACATTTATACCCATTCTAAAAACTATCCGTGTATGTGTGTGTGTGTGTGTGTGTGTATATATATATATATATATATATATATATATATATATATATATATATATATATATATATATATATATATATATATATATATATATATATATATATATACACACACACATATATATATATATACACATATAAACATATGTTATATACACACGTCGATCAGCCATTACATTACAACATTGTGCCTAACATTGGGTAGGTCTCCATTGTGCCACCAAAACAGCCCTGACCCATTGAGGCATGGACTCTGATAGACCTCTGAAGTTGTGCTGTGGTATCTGGCACCAAGACGTTAGCAGCAGATCCTTAAAGTCCTGTAACTCATGAGGTGGGGGCTCCATGAATGCATCCTGGTGCCACGTGTTCTCCAGGTAAGCGACGCACACGCACTGATTCTTATATCTTTCTATCAGAACCAGAAAACTTTTTCAGCAATTTAAGCTACAGCAGCTTGTCTGTTGGATTTGACTACACAGGCCAGTCCTTCGCCCCCATGTGCATCAATGAGCCTTGGCTGCCCATGACCCTGTTGCCGGTTCACTGCTTTTCCTTCCTTGGACAACTTTTTTCCCCCCACAGACCAGGAACAGCCCACAGGAGCTGGAGTTTTGGAGATGCTCTGACCCAGTCACCTAGCCATCACAATTTGACCCCTGTCAAAGTCGCTCAGATCCTTACACGTGCCCATTTTTTCTGCTACTAACATCACTTTGAGGACGAAATGTTTACTTGTTGCCTAACATATCCCACCCACTGATAGGTGCCATGATAAGATTAGCAATGTTGCTTACTTTACCTATCACTGGTCATAATCTGATGGCCGATCGGTGTATATATATTAGTGGATTAACAAGTTTCTGTTGAACCAGAATCAAAGATCCTCTGCAGAGTTTTAGGTCTGGATACGGGGTACAACAAATGTACTCAATTAGAAGCTGCAAGCTCTTACTGGAATAATACCATGGAGCAGTCAGAGATCGTTTTTCAGATCCAAAAGGAGAGACTTCAGGGGCCATAAAAACGTACTTAACTTTACATCCCTTGCTTTGTTGGCCCAGTAAAAGATACCTTCTTCAACTAAAGACTTGTGCTAATACAGCAATATGCTATTATTAATGCCCTGCTAATTCAACAACAATCATGTTAAGTTATTAGTTATTTTCAAATCATTTAAAAAGACATGCAAGTCATTTCTGCACCATAACAATCAATACTTAGTGTGGTCTTATGGTTTTATGCCCAAAACCTTTTTATGCTATTACCTATTAGATTTCTTCCATACAGGATGATATCTGTAACCCGTTTTCCATTTCACCCCTGTTGTTCAGCTGATTTCCTCACATTTATTATGCTCCTTTATTCCATGTACCATACGCTAACCATTTCAAACGCTATTTCAGAATGTTCTTCACCCCACAAAGATTCTACTGCCCATCGACACACAACACAAGGAAAATGACAGAACGTTTTGTGGATGTGAAGAGACTTATTCTAATTGTATACTCATTTACCATGCTATTAAAATCTTGATGGGATGCCGCTTCAAGTAGGAAAAGAAGCAGGGCAATAAGTAGCAGGTAAGTGTCAAACCCGAATCACTGACTCTGACAAGTAATTATGGTTTAATAATTTTAATTGCACCCACTGGGTATCCGCCACAATTAAGAGGTTATTGAACAAGAACTATGAGCCAGCTTTCTCCATGACTTGTTGCTCTTCTTCTGCTCACTTCCAAGGGATAAGTAATCAATATTTCATTGCCTGCCCTATCGCTTTCTTACCTGTCAAGCTCTAGATGTAACTGCTAATGAGTATTTGGAGACTCACCACACCCTTGGAAAAAGGAAGCATATTAATTTTTAACATTCAATTACTAAATATGCAGAGCAAAGTGTCACCGTTAAATATTTTTCGCATGCAGATTTCACTGAAAATTGACATCTCCCCCACATCCGCACTAGAGAACACATGGATACCTGGCCTTTTCGTTAATCATGTAATCCGCAAGGTCTTTTTACATATTTACAAGGGCTCTCACGAGCCGTTAAGGGCAGTACACAGCATATCGGGATAATTTGCATTTACCTAGGAATGGCATTCGTAATAATTGGCAGATAACATTATTTGCAAGAATTTACTTACAATTACCGTAACTTCAAAATAAAACACTTTCTTAATGCACTTTGCATTTTGTTAAAGACCATTCCATCTGTACAGCAGGCCAAACTTTTGTCTGTCTACGTGACACAGGCTTTTTATCCAGAATGTATACATTAGGGTGGCTAACATGCAGTAATTGGTTGGTGAGATTTTTTTTAACCCTAGGAAAAAAAACACTTCAACATTTTTAGTGGTTACATGGAATTGCTGAGGATGAGGTTGAAAAAGCATTAATGCAGGAATTAAAACGGCAGTACCAGTATTTAAAAAAAAAAAAAGGCCGGCTTTCCCGGAATGTGGAAAGTGTCACACTTTACAGTAAGCTGCATAAAACAATCCCTCTTTATAGATAAGGCCAGGATACATCTATATGTTATAGCTCAGTGAACAAAAACAAGTGAATCCCAAGAATGATTTAAGTTCCTTCCTTAACCTAATAAAAGCTCAGTTAAAATAAGAGAATAAAATGAAATAACACACTTAGAAATACAATTAGATTTCACTAAATCATTTAGGTCCATTTCACATATCATCTATGAAGAAGGGGTTGAAACTTTCCACTTAAGCAGGCAAAACCTTAACAGCTTGATTTAATTCATTTAATGAATCAATGGCTGTCCTTTTCCCAAACACAAATTTAACTAGGACCTGGTAGTAGTAAGCCTAAAACGCTCGCAAAACATACTACATTTCTAGTACTTACTGTTCAGGATGGTTTTTTTTTGCCTGTATGTATTGTTGTAACCTTTACCTAAAGGCCATTGCACTAAATCAACTGTCAATTATAGCCTCCAGCGCTTACTGTTAGACTAGGATGTACCCTAATCCTGATGCCAGACATCATCTATAGATACATAAAATAAAATAAAAAAAACACACACAATAAAAAAAAATAAAAACACAAAACTACAGTAGTGTACAGGGCAGATTAAATCCTTTGTGTCCCGTGGGTTGAGGCACAAACTTGGAAAAACTTACGTCCCACAGTAAGGAGCTTCTCTAAGAGAAAGCTTATTAAAATCGAGTTTTATCATTACAGTGGAATTCACAAGGATATTAATGGAAAGGTCGTTAAAGCAGGGTAGAAAAATAAAGCAATTTCAAAAATCCACTGGCCGATTAAGAATTGGCGTTTGTATGTATGTGTGTGTGTATATATATATATATATATATATATATATATATATATATATATATACACACACAAATACATACATATATGCACTTACAACACAAGGTGCACTAATACAATACTCCCAGAAGTAGTGCCTTACTCGAAAAGTGAATTCAATGTCATTATAAGAATAATAGAGTAATTTGCATACATTGTATACCCACGCACATCTTCATACATATGCATTTTGGAGCTATGTTGGTAAACAGACTGTGATTTTATGCCCTGGTATACAACAGGAAATTGCAAAGTTTCGAATAAAACCTCTTGAGCTTAAATCACGAGTCCTTGATTAAAGTTTACACAAGCTTGCTGGCCCCATCACAGACCCAGCTGATGAGCATCTTAGTTGGACGCACACAGAGCTGTGATTTCCATCCACTTTACTAATCAGCGAGTGGCGATTAGCAGCTAATGCGCCAGTGACAACCGAGCAATGACAGCTCAAGGCTGATTAAAATCAGGGAGCAGTTCTCAGGCATTGGCCCACCGAGAGCTCTGAAGAACATCTACTGCCAAACAAAGGTGACCAAGATAGAAGCAAAACCAGAACAATTACTGCAGAGTTATTGCAAACTAACTAAATCCCTTTCCATGGGTGCAAAGGCCTGCAAAAGAAATGCATAGAAGTAGGTACAGAAAGGAGGGTGAAAGAAAAAGAAGGTAGAATTTAGGAACTTTACAAAAACGTAACAAAAAAAAAAAGTGATAAAGTATTTTTTAGATATATGTCAAATGGGAAAGAGTAAACAATGAATAATTGAACTGACCACGCTGGCCACCTCACGAGGCAGGAAAACACAGGGTGTCGGATTCACAATGGCAGAAGATAGGAAGCAGAGTGGCAGATCTCCACGAGGTGATGGGGGGGGGGAGTAGTGTACGTATAAGTATACTGTAATGAGTCAGTGTGTGTTTATACTGTTACGTCAGAGTCAGTGTGAATGTGTGTATATGTATAGTGCCAGAGTCAGTATATCTACTGTATTGTAGTGTCAGATTAACTGTGTACGTGTGCATAGCATAAGAGTGTTTACTAGTGCGTGGCGTTACCATGTGTCTACATGAGTGTAGAATGTTAGCGTGTATGTTACTGTAAGGTGTTAGTGTTTGTGAGCATAAGACGTTAGCATGGGTGTGTCTATTACTGCATGATGTTAGTGTGTGTTAGTGTAAGAATAATGATTAAACATACAACTTTGAGTCTTTATGGTGTAAAATACACCTCATGAAGGGGTTAACTGCAGTACAGTACAAAGTGGTGCAGCACTGAAGAAAGATGCATTTTATGCTGTACTGCCCCAACAAACATACTTGAACTGCAGACCAAAGGGTAATATAGGAAAATAAAAACATGATTGAGGAAGAAAAATTGATTGGATTCTACATTTTTTGTCTGCCTCCTAGATACAAACCAAATTTGTCGACCTCTGAATGAGAAGAATGACCAAGAATGTGGCAGCTGCAGTTTAATGTTGATAAATGTAAAATAAAGCACTTGGGATATAAAAAAAAATGCAAAAGAATAAAGCATCGGGGGCACTGTGACAACAGAAGAGACCTAACCTGCGAAGCGCCCATCGCAGGATATTGACACATTGGAGAGAGAGTTCAGAGGAGGGCTACTAGAATGACAAATGGTTTGTAGACCAAAAATATCAGGAAAGACTAAGCAATGTCAGTATATATAGTTTGGAAAAAAGATGGGCGGAATGTGCTAAAAGAAAATTAATAAAAATGAGATTAAACAAAAGTAGGAGAAATGTTAGATCAAGAGGTCATTGTCCAAGACTAAAGGGGTCAGAGATTTACATGTAAGGAAGATTTACTGTATTGAGAGGTTAGTAGATAAATGAAACAGCATCACATCAGGTGTTTCAACATGCATGGGATAGCCATGAAGCAATACCTAATATAATTTGAAAACATTCTATCCATTTCCAGGTAGTACCATCAATAGCAGAATGGTCAAATCAACTCTTAATTAACAATCACTTAAAATATTGGGGCTTTTGTCTCATCCAAGATATAGTTATTCAAATTAAAAGTTTAATAAGCCTTTTGGACTTAGTTTGAGTTACTGGTAAAATACAGCTAGTCTACTTTTTGCCAATAACGTTCCTGAAGGGAAAGACATTGTTGGTTGAATTAATGGTCGAATTCTCCTCAGAAAAAGTTTTTTCTTTATTTAGATTATGCGCATAATCGAGACAAGGCACACAACACACAAAAGTCGAAGCGTTGTCTAATTACGTATTTGGATTACATGGTTTATATAACTTCTTATACTTCTTATCTGCTTCTAATTGCATGCATCATTCTGATTGGTTACTTTTTAAGCAGGTTACGCCTCTTAGTAGATATGTTGGCGCAACTCATGATACATCATAGACTAGACATTTTCTACTGTCTTTGTCAGCAATAATATTTATGATAACATAAGCATTTTTCTAACAGAGATACTAATTTTTAAGATGTCATTAAAAGAAACGATTTGCTTCTACAGTATATTGTTCAGTGTTGTAAAGTGGAAACACAAATCATACAAATATGTTTTAAATCGTTAGTTTAAAAGCACTAGAATAAAGGAACAAGACTCAGAGAACAGTCTAGCCATTGAAGGCTTATAACACACAAAAAACACACTGGAACACGTGGCCCTCCAACCACTGGCTACCAATATGTCTCACAATGCTCAGCTTTTAAAAGGCAGCACCAGTACGCAAGGGAACTTGCTGGGGATTCTCTCTTAAAATGTCTATAATTAGAATTTATATAAATGAAAAACTATAGGTTTTGCTCTCTATCACACCTGCAGTCTAGCGATCAAGTTACACTGTAATTGATTAAACATTAGGAAACATTTGTTATATTTTCTCCTCTCTTAATCCTCTTTATCACTTCACTTCTACGAAGATTACGCTAACCACATTGGTCATGGAACAAACTGGATTAGTGAGGTGCTAAACCTTTTAACAAGCAAGCATGACGGTTTATACGATGTATGTTAGTTTTCAGCAACACGCACAATTATTTAAATGGGGGTCTTTGCTGATTGTGGATATATTTTATAATTTTGTAATGTTTCATAAACACATTTTCTTTCTCCGTGTTTGTCGTTTATAATAATGTCCTGTATCATCACATCGCTACCAGGTATTGGTTTGTGAATGCTATGTATGAGAATTGCCAAGGAGCATGGACAGATTTACAAGTTGACCAGTAGGGGGCACTAATGCTCTTACTGCTGCCTTTTATACTCTGATGATGGCCACACATATGCACTGGTTTATTTGTTCCAGCTCTGGATTTTCAGACAGGTATACTTGGTTTATGAGTTTTGTTATTACTGGTTATTTTTGGTCATTTGCTCTAAGGTGTCTTAAATCAAAATATTCAGCACATGGCGCTGTTGATGCCGCACACAGCAATAAAAGCTCTCTGAGGAATAAAGGCAATAATTGTTTTCTGCAGGTCTTTAAACAGATAGCCAGAGTGCTGATGAGTCGCTAATTTGATAACGAACGGATTCAGAAATCAGGCAACACACAAAAATAATGTGAATTATGGAAACAATTACCATAAAATTAATAACAAAATAAACAAAAGCGTAAATGAAAAGACAAAACACACTGCCAAATATAATACAATATCAAACAATGCACACTTTAGAGAGTAATCTAGAGGAGGAACAAAGACCAGCTAGGATTTCTTCTAACATTAAAACTCTGAATACCTTACAAGCACAAAGCTGCTTTGACTGTGCCCTTACTATGTTTAAAGAAGTGGTAAATCTTACAAAGCAACACTTTTACAGACAGCTGTGGTTATGCATTCATTATAAGGTTAACGCAAAGCTGTGTGTTTCCATTATACAGGAGGTATTACTTGATCTATACAGCATAGTAAAGGTTAGCACAAACCAGTACTTATGGATCCATTATCACAAATGCTCAGGCACCTTAACAACATATCTTTGAATCTTGTCTACAGCACCACACCATACAATGAGCAGCATAGGTTCAAGTGCAGAACAACTAAATGTGAGTGCTAGCCTGCAATGAATGTGTCCTTATATCCTGGGCAAGGACAAAGGAGAACCATCCACACAGCCAGCTTCAGCAATCAGCTTATATGTGAGGAACCTTGTCTTTAAGAAGGAAGAAGGTCGAGGCGAAGCAAAGCCCAAGTCACCCTTATATCCATCCAACAAAAGCTCCTAGAGACCTACAGTTATTTACTCTATTACATAGAAGCAGGCAAGATTGTCACAGAGAGCACCGGCATTGTTTTCATAATGTTGTATCCTTTTTAAGAGCCCTAAACCTGACGACAGCTAAACTTTGATTCCTTTTGAATAAGCTTTTAGAAATCTGTCTGGAGTTCTAGATCTTTTTCACCGATATCCCCAGAAGTCTCGTTGGTTCTAAAAATGTCTGGTTGCAACAATAGCACTCTGGAATACTTTCTGTCTCAGTCACATCTTTCCCAATCAACACACTGCTACATTTAACATTAAGGGTTAGGCATATGGATTTAAAATGACATCAGCTGCATGAACATATGCATAGTGTTATACTGTGCTCCTCAAGCTGCATATTATTCTATTGTATAAATTCCAACAATAACTCTTTACTTTGTACTTAATGAGAACGAGCGCATGAATGAAGTCACAGAACAAATGCCACATTTAATATAATGTACAATATTGCATCTTTTTTATCTTGCGTTTCAAAAACTAATCACTGGATATCTATAATATAGTTCTCTCCTCATGGATTGTCAAAATAGGGTATATTTCTTACAAAAGGGGCAAGATACGAATGATGGCAAAAATGAAAGAGTTGGTTCTGCGTAACATATAGTGAAAGAATTTTACAATAAATTCTGCTGGGCCACTTCAGAGAAGAAAAACATAACAGTTGGCCATTTATACCACCAACCAAAATTGTTGAGGGTTGCATTTTCTCTTCTCCTAAACTTACATATGCTGTTAACCCCATACATTACCAGTTTGCAAAAAAAGTTTCCAGTTACTTTTATTTATTAATACGTATGTAAAGTCTGTATGCTGTCATCGCTGTGAAATGTTCGGTTCACTAGCATATTAGCAAATCCTAAATTTAATAATTCTGCAAAAACACATCAGTACTGGCAATTCTGCATTTGATTTGAAAAGGAAGTACGTAAAAAAGGCTACCTTGTCCCACAGATATTGTAGAAAGCTCCCACTAGGAGACAAATACGTGGTGAAAGTAAAGTTAAAACGCTAACACTTGTTACACAGATCTGAGCACATAGACTTCAATAGCTTCTCGTCATTTACCAATCCTTGGCAGGATGTGTTTAATGGAGACATGAATTAGAACATGTCATCAGAGCTTTCTGCGATTGCAATACTGCGATCATTACATATTATAATCAATACCCTTTACTTCATAAAGTGCACCTTCATTTTCATCAGCAAACTCTATACTCCCCATATTTCACATGTGCTTTAGCACAGAAATGATCAAGTGGTCTCCACTATAATACAGTAAAAGGAAAAATACAAATCAGATACACCTCAACAACAAAAAAAAAAAAGATGCATCAGTGCAGCAGGCTTTGTGCAGCTATGAACGACCACAATAAGGGAATGCAAGCAGATAGCACAAGGTAAAAGGAAGAGGTTACTTCTCAATTCGCACACAGAAATGGGCAAATGCTTAGTAATTCCCTGATAAAAACGACTCCTTGAGCAGTTTTTTTTTTAATATTGTTTTCCCCTAAAGTGAGAACTTATGAACAGGTAAGAACAATTAGGCTCATCCAGTCTGCCTATAAAACTCAGATTCAGTATTGCTTTACGGCTAACCTACGCCGGTTTACATTCCTTTACTGTATTAGCCTCCACCGCTTCTACTTCTGATGGGAGGCTGTTCCATTTACCCACCACTCTAATATGTATCATCTTTAATATCAACTTCCCTCCTGTACTTTGTTAAATAACTATATGTTTCCATCATGTCTTTTCTTTCCTCCAAGCTAAACATATTGAGCTCCCTAAGTATTTCCCGATACTTTGTATCCTGCAAACCATTGCCTTCCAACTGTCTCCAAAATATGTATGCATGAAATTACATGATACATTATTTATTGTTACACTTCTTTTTTTTTAGGAAGCCCGAGGTGCGTGCTCCTTTGGTGCCGCATTCTGTGCACAAGGCAGCAGAAGCCAGACTACGATACCGAGTTCCCTCACGGAGAACTCGGACAAATTCCAACCCCCCCCATGGGAGGGTCGGATCTTGAGTCTCACCCCGAAGAGTGAGACTCCTTGCTGGCCTTCTTGAAGAGAGGAAAGGGCCAGAAGGCTCCAATCCTCCTCCAGCAAAGTCCAGGCTTCACTGCCTCTTAAAAAGAAAACAGTGTCCAAAAACGAAGTGACAAAATCGTGTGCCAAAGAATAGTGATGGCCAAGCCGTGAATTTCAAAAAGCCGTGAATTCAAAAGGGGGACAAATTAATAGGCACTCGTGATCACACGATGTGATTATATAAATAAAGAAAAATAATTTAAGGACAGGCCATTTCTGGCCTGCCGGATTCAAAAATAAATCTCATCCCCAAGACCTGATGGTACATGGGGGCGAGTAGTGCTGGAAGGCCGCCAGTGGAAACGTGCGCTCACCGTGTGCAGTGGCGTGCAATACCACATACATTTCTGCCAGAGCAATTTCACCTCGGGTTCCATTGCTTTCCCGAACCCTAAGGCCAGAGGATCAGTGTCGTCCCTCCCCACCACAAGAGAGACTACACTTGATCTTAGCCAAAAGGCCGAGAAGCGATATTGTTACATTTCTTAAAAGCGGATGTCTGAAACACAAACTTTTGAATCAAGTATTGTAACGTAATGTTTAACTCCCTTCAGAATGGCAGTGCTTTACCCAATGGTATACCGCACTGTCCCCTGTACAGAATTGTCTTCTATGCTGTCAGCGCTTTGTAACTCATAATAAATACTTTAAGCATGAGTATTTTAATACCAAAACTATGTATATATGATTATAACAGTGCTCAAAGCACATTTTTCAATTTACATCTCTTTATCCTTGAGCCTAACATGATGTAAGGGTGAGGACTGTCTGTACAGCCCCCTAAGTAAACTGATGTTGTATAGACTGCCGGGAAAACATGTACTACAGCTATTAACCCCTTAAGGACAATGGGCGGTCCCTAAACCCATTGAAAACAATGCATTTTGAGCCCGTACATGTACGGGCTTTGTCATTAAGGGGTTAACAGAGTTTAGGACGCAAACACTTGACAGCATGAATCTGTCACACAAGTGGTTAAAATGCTTAAACATTTTACAAACAGGCATGGAGCTTCAAGGCATGGGACCTACAGGGTACAAGGTTCAGTGTATTATACCACGCGTTATATAACGCGTCCCAGTGTGTAAGGTTCCGTATATGATATACCATGTATTTCTATATGTTCAGTTCAGTGTGTAATATAACATGCCCCAGTGTGTAAGGTTCAGTATATGATATACCATATATTTCTATATGTACAGTTCAGTGTGTAATATAACATGCCCCAGTGTGTAAGGTTCAGTATATGATATACCATGTGTTTCTATATGTACAGTTCAGTGTGTAATATAACATGCCCCAGTGTGTAAGGTTCCGTATATGATATACCATGTATTTCTATATGTACAGTTCAGTGTGTAATATAACATGTCCCAGTGTGTAAGGTTCAGTATATGATATACCATGTATTTCTATATGTACAGTTCAGTGTGTAATATAACATGTACCAGTGCGTAAGGTTCAGTTTATTATATAGTATTTCTATATGTACAGTTCAGTGTGTAATATAGCATGTGCCCCAATCAGTTATAAAAGTACCTATTCGAGGAAGACATAACCAGTGAATGGCAGCAAAGGCTGTAATACTTTAAACTTTACAGCTAGACTCCTTCCTAAGATAAGCGATAAGTGGTAATAGCATTGGCAAGCCAAAAAAGAAAACACGAAAGCTTCCAGAGTTACAGGGCATGTGGTTGATTCCTTAATTGTTTACACTATTTATGAGACAGACGCAGTGAGCTAAAGTACATCAAAAACCTGGTTGATTGCACACAAACAATTTGCACAGGCTGAATAACAAACTCGTACTAACACAGCTATACAAGGAAAGTTTATTACGCAGACAGCGGTGTAAGAATGTACACAGTCAAATGTTTTATCATTTCTATATAAAAAAACTGCCTCTGATTGCCTGGTCACAAGGAGGACAATGCATTTTCAGAACAGCAGCTGAATTATATCGAGCAGCGCTGACAAAGCAGGTTTCTCTTCACAAATATAAGTGTACTCGTCAGCAAACTTCTATTAGCTGGCTCACCGATCCACCCAGCTATGCATGAGGTGCTCTGGGCCGATGCCAATTATTGTGCTATAGAGCTGATTACATTGTTTGGCTTATCCATTCTTATTCCAGAAAAGCCCATGTACTTCAATTCCTACACTGTGCTCAAAGGCTCTACGATGGTGGTCATATGCAAAGAAGAGAGTAGGGATAATATGCCAGGGGAAGACACCTGAGAGGTCTTAAAAGCTTGCATTCAAAGGATACTTAGTTAGCCGATAAAGGAATCAACTTCACTCCATTTGTCTTGTGCCTTTCCACAACTAAAACGGTACCAACTATAACCCTCAATCAAAAAATGACATACTTGTCATTGGCATTGGAGTATATATTAACTGCAGGATATATACATACCCTAAACATGTCTGCTAAATATTGCACATAAATGCAAAGCAACGGTGTGCATTAATTCAAGTTAAACAGATTCAGTGAGCTACATTCCCACGGTTCCTAGAATTTTACTGTGGGCTCCTACAGATTTTATACCTAGTACTGATTTCCACAGATGCGCAAGTTCCTGGATCCTAATGTATTCATGATAGCGTCTAAACCCTTTCTAAATTTACCCACAGCTTGATTAAAGCGTACTCCCCAATTATTTTACTGAAAAGATTAAAATCAGGCTACAAGTCTACCTGACTGGCCAAGCCAACAAACCCCCTTTCCATGTTCCCCCAAAAGACATCCAGAGGTTCCATGTTCTTTAGCAATGACAGCTGGTGGGTGGCCACTGCAGATGCACAGGGAAGACCTCCATAAGCTACTCTGGAGAGCCCCTTTCTTTAATCTATAATATAATGTAAGAGGACACTGCTGTGTAAAGAAATGAACTGAGAGCTGCTACACAGATTAGGGGATAGGCCCCTACAACAGAGGGAAGGTAAGGGAAACATAACATTAGGCACTGCGTGAGCCAAGGCAGAAGAAGGGTTTTAAAGGGCTTAGCAAGAGTTCTTGCAGAGATGCTGCTTTCTTGGTGTTTGGACTTTACCGATACGTCTAACACTCTTATTAAGACCAATAAAGCATATGTACTTGGCTTCAATCATGCATTACAGGCTGGACACAAATGTAAGTGAGATACAGGCTGACTCGCAATCAGCCCATTCAGCGGTATGGGATGTTTTAAAGGAACTAAAGCTTGTTACCTTCCACAGCATGCGTGAAATCATACTGAGGAAGGAGTTCAAGACATTTGTGAGCCGTGCCTGCAAATATCAATCTCTCCGTTAAAAGTGGCATCCGTGTCAGTGTAAAAACTGCTCTCAGCGCAACCTTCTCGGACTCCTCAGGGTAAGCTGGTTTGCAGACTCTTGGGGGGGGGTTACTCCAGGCAAGGGAAGGCGTAGTAAGGCAAAAGAGAAAACAAATGACAATAAGCTTCTAATAGAACGCTCCTTATTCTTATAATACCACAGCACTAGAGCAGTGACATGGAACTAAATGCAGTCCGCTGGTCACTCTTCCAGCTCCCATCAACCCTATGCAGACCAGACCTCCTCTACAAAACATAAACCTACCGATTCTCCTCACTATAAAAAAAAAAAAAAATACAAACTAGCTTTTTACTGGCTGCTGCATTTTAATATCTTAACCCTTGAAGGTGCTTAGATCACGTAAAGTAAACATTAAATGTACTCTCTTTGCAGAATTGTCATTTTAGTCTTCCATCTGTCAATCACAAACTTTAAAATCCCCCCCCTGCCCTTGATAGTTGCCATCTCTGCACTGCGATCAGGCTCCACTGCTCCATCATGCCCGTATGCTCTGCTGTGTAGCGTGTGGGTCCTTCCCCTTGTGCTGCCCTGATTCCTTATTGCCACGTACTCGCCACGATCTGCCTTCTGCCTGGTCCCGGGTTGGGTTCGCCTTATTTGGGTGACCCCCCTTATTGGTCTTTCCAGTCCTTTTTCTTTCCTCACACCTGCTTATTACACATTACACTTCGTCGCCTCTGCAGTCGGCGCCGTTGCCTGCAATTTGTGGGTGCTCTCGTCTGTGTGCGCCTTCTCTCCCCTGGGCACTGTGATTTCTCATTAACTATATGTTTTATCTCTACCAGATTTATGCCTGGTCCCGTGGCTTGTTGCTACCTCGTGGGTCCTCTCATGCTCGATATTGTGTTGGGAGTCCTGATGTAATGTACTTTATTGCAATGTACTTTGTCCCCTCCCCCCTCCCTTCTTCCTTTTTGTATCCCTCCCCAAAACCTTTGAAAATAATAAAATTTGATTTACCCATAAAATTTTTCAATTTCTATGGCAAAAACCAATCACTTTGTTTCTGTGTCACATGACACAGTATTCCCAGATTAATTATTAGCTAGGCTAAATTTTTTATTTGGAAAGAACTGTTTCACACACAAACATATTTAGGCAGGTGTGAAAAAAGGCTGTAAAGAATGTTGATGTTTTATTTTTATCATTTAACAAAATAAACTGAAGAAAAAGAAACACATTAAGGTGTAGAGTTATTTATCTCTAGCAATATTTATCTGAAAACTAAAATTCCAAATTGAAGTGAGGCACTAACATGTGAAGAATTGTAATGCCACAAACAAGCCAATCTTATTAAACAGAAAATACAGCAGACACCTGTCTGTAATAGAATTTGACAACAGCATGCAATATATTCCCAAAACCCCATGCCATATATTAATAAGGTTTGACACATGCGTGCGTTTCATGATTAGATTAGGCTTTGGGTATGTCACGTGTCAAATGTTATCATAGTATACATTACAAAACCCATAGCACGTAACATTTACACTTCTTCTACTTGTCAATAATCTCATAAATATCTATTTGTTTTTAGGACAGATCTGCACATATTACATTGATTTACACATATAACATTTGGATAGACATTTCAATTAAAATGAAATAAACCCATGCAAATATGCCAAGTGCCTTTTGCCAAACGTTCATTCTGGTTGTGTAACTCTGCCAAAGAAAAAAATGCCACTTTGAAATTGCTCTGTAATCCAAAATTATATTAGTGAGGTGGTCTACGATTTAAATTTAAATGTATTTTTGTTCAGCAAGGTAACACAAGCATGTTATTTAGCACAGGTATATTACAGCATATCCAAGGTCATTCATTCTATGACCTACTGACATATCTCACTGTAATGGGAGGTCAGTCAACTAGCAGTGAACATTTACATGAAGTGGGTATCAACAAAGGCTTAGGAGCCAGGACCTTGTCACAGTCAAAGTAAGGCATAGTGTGGCAAACATACTTGCAGGGAAATAAACATGGCACACTAGCCATACCAGCGTGATAACCCTCAGGCAATCTATTTGCTGAAACGGCTTTGAGTTACAGTAGGGATAAGAAGTAAATTAAGCATAACATTGCCTACCTGATGGCACGCATACATGAGTGAGTTTCCCTGATGAGCATTTAAGCGACCGTCTTAATAGAATGTAATTATTTTAGGTGATGTAGGAGATCAAAAATGCACATGTATGTATTTTATTTATAAAATACACCCATTTTTGTTCACATCTTCATAGTCTGTTTTTCTATGATTTATTCCACATAAGGAGTTTCAAGCAGATCTTAATACATTTTCACTGGTACTTATTTCTTTAAAAATAAAATAAAATGAAATGCACAGCAAACAGCTCCAGCATCAGTAAGCAGCTAGCAGCCAGCATGTGTGATAATGGCTTTGTAGCTCACAGAGCAGGGCATACATACTGGCAAATGAATACACAGTTATTCGCGTGCTGCTGTTTGATCTTCAGAAAACCAGCACTTTAGCCCACAGAAGCAGGTGACCGTGCACCCGCGGCAGCCAGGCTCAACGGGCTGCTTAGTAACACGATTGCCCCTTGCAACAAGAATTAACGAGGCTTAGAGTACAAAAATGGTTAAAAGCATGGTGCTAGCACAGACTATTTTTGTATCTATATTGAAAAATGGTCAATTTGTACCAATTCAATCATTTCGACTGTGTAATTGTATAGCGATGTAAAGAATGGCAATAGGCTTACACCGAAAGCAATAACCATCTACATATGCACGATTTAAACATTCGTGCCTGACTTATTACCTGCACTAAAACAACTGTTCAATGGCACATCTCGCTTACCTCCATTGCCACTTACTCCTTTAGCGAACGTCCACCAGATGAAATCCCATGTCAGCGTGCCGCAATGTAGCGCACGGCCGAGTGTATGCCGCCTGTTGACCCCAGTAGGCTTAAATGCCAGTGTCATAAAACATCAGCCGAAATACTAAAATGGCAGATCCGCTTAACATAATACTGAGTGCAATTAATGTTTTGCAACAGCACCATCAGACCACTGATTTACTTTAGCCAGATTACTGGATTACATTCACCAAGCAAACCACTAATTTAGCCAAGGAAAAGACCAGGCTTGAATCCTCTTATGTAGGGACTGCATAATCAAGCATCTGGTGGACGGACAGAAAGTTGAGGTCCAGAACTCCAGAGTGATTATAATGAATTTAGTAGAAATTCAAAGAGGTGAACCTGCTTGCATTGAATGTTAGTTTACTTTTCTTAATAAGAGAGCAGCTTCATATATTTTATGTTCTATGAATATGTTCCTCAAAGAAGAACTGTAAGAACAAGAGACCATGAACTAATACTAGAATGTCAGAGGTTTAGATATATATCGTAAGGAAGTTTTACTTTACAGAAAAGGTAGCAGCTAAACGAAACAGTCACCCATCAGAAATGGTAAAGCCTAATACAGTGAGGGGAAATTAAACATGAATGGGATAGTGATTAAGCTATCTAGTATCTAAGACAAGCCCAAGGAGTGATTAATGTCCAAGTCTTTACTTAAAAAATGTTTTGTTTTTTTTAAAAAAAAGGATATTTTAGAAGCCATTGATCTTTTTATAGAGATTATCGGACGATAGCCACAAAAACTAAGTACCAGAAAGGACATTTTGGGGGTCCTGCCTAGGTAACAAGGTATGCAGGGTTCTTCTGCATTTTCTTCTAGGCATAAAGTGCAGTATATGTTGTAGTATCTTTACCAAATCAGTGAAGTCATCCCATGAATATGTAGCTATTTCTGTATGCAAATGCAATTGTTAAGTAACTGACATCTGTACCATCTCTTTTGCAGGAAGATATCATTAGTGGAGATGCTTAACTGTCATTCAAGTGTTGCAGCGGACAATGGGTCTGCGCCTCAGGAATGCTGGGAATTTGGTGCCCTCCCCTCACTATTTTCACCCCCCCAAAACAAAATCTAGAAACAAATTATTTTTTGACACACAGAAACCCTCTGCTGTCAAGTGCCCGACCCCAGTTTGATAATCTTATTTCCTGAAAATCAAGAAGCTGGAAACATAAGCTTCCCAGAGTGTTAATTGCAGTCCTGTGCCGTTACTAATCAAAAAATTGGATGTTTTGCATGAAAATGCTCCGCTAATTAATTCTAAGTCATAAAGCATCCTGGTTTTAATAACCACTCTTTGATTGGATCGTCTTTGAAGAGGCACCAAGACTAATCAGACGAGCTGCAGAAAAACACGGAGAAGAAATAAGTGGACTTACAGTTCCTGGCTGAGGTGACTGTATAATACTTATAGAAAAATATAATAAAAAATATAGTCATGAATTGTAGGTTATTCTAAAGTGCAACAATTCATAGTTATGAGACAGTTATGAAAACAGTCTTATTATGAGATGTGCAAGTTTAGGAATTACATTTCAAACAGACAGTTAATGATTCCACTAGCCGTGGTGCTTCATAGACTTCTGGTAGTGATGGTTGTTGCTATCATAAATGACGGAAATGGCTTTATGTAAACCATTTGCAAATATTTTGCAACCCTACTAATCTCCCCGAATTCTATTCCACCTGTTTGTGGAGGAAGTTTAAATAGCGTGCTATTGTTGCCATTCAACCATGCAAGCCATGAGATCTTCTGCTTCCCAGTGGTCCACACACTGGCTGTTGGCTTCTGAACATGCTGCCCTGAGTCCATAGTAACATTATTACCAGCAGTGAGTTCAAAAAGAGAAACCCTACAGAGAAATAGACCATTCTACTTCTGTGCTAGAGAAGGAAATTCTTTGAAATGCTACACAAGCCATATTAGCCAAGAACTCAGTTTTGGTGGGCATGCAGATGTTACAGATGTCCTCAGTGATCGCATATTTGATATGATATGAAGATGAGGGTAGCGAGATTGGCAAGGAAAAGAAATGAAACAGCTGAATTTTGATTAGGCTTTTTGCCTTTGTCAACAAAACAGAAGACGGCTATAATTCCAAACATGGTTGGTGGCCAGATAATGCTACAGTTAGAGTAAACTAATGGCAGCTCTGCATTTGGTATAAAACTATAAAATGATTCGGGGGGCGTGTCCTGGTGCTTGAGGAAGATGGCCGCACATTAAGTCGGCTCCTGCTCCTTACTCGGCAACAGCAGCCTTTATAGCCTATCCATTTGCCTGAACTGATTGTTTTTCGACATCTTCTCACCCAGCACCGATATGTCCACCCGCAGGGGCGGAAAACAGGGGGCTTCCTCCGAGATGCCCGACTTTTTTAAGAAAAAGGACGCCGCACGGAGTGAGGGCCTAGCGGGAGCAGATGAGGCAGGCCCTTGCACTCGCAGCGACATCGCTGATCTCAAAGCCTGCATGCTCTCGGTCAAACAAGAGCTGCAGTCGGATCTCAAGGCAGGGCTGACGGCTATCTCCGCAGATATTGCCGCTCTGGCCAATAGAACTGTTCAGTTGGAGACTGCGGTTGATGCCCTTACTGCTGCGCAATGCGATCGCGACGCGGCCTTCGCCCGCCTAGAGGCCACGTGCGCGGACCTTCAAGATGCCATGGAGGACTTGGACAACCGCTCCAGGCGTTCCAACTTGCGGGTCAGGGGCGTCCCGGAGTCCCTGCCCGATATCCGCTCGTTCCTTCTCCGATATCTGAGACAACTTTTGCCAGACACTCCGGAAGAGGAGCTGCGCTTGGAGCGGGTTCATAGGGCGCTACGCCCGAAACCAGGCTACGGTGCACCCCCCAGGGACATTGTTGTGAAGTGCCATTACTTCACTACCAAGGAGGCAGTCCTGCGCGCCACGCGGAACGTCTCCCCGGAGCTCGACGGAGTAACCCCGGAGTGGTATGCCGACGTCGCCCCTTCTACCCTGCGGAAACGCCGGGCTTTAAAGCCACTTACAGATTTCCTGCGGGAGCACGGAGTCCCCTACAGATGGGGCTTTCCCTTTCGGCTCCTGGTGCAGAAGGGAGGACTGCTTCTGCAACTCCGGGAGCTTGAGGATGCCGGGCCCTTCCTGCGTCGCCTCGGATTACGGCCGCCTGTCCACCTAGATCGACGCTCCGATGCGAAGGTTCCATCGCCTCCTCAGGATGGTCGTCCATCGCAAGCTTCGGTATCCCCGCGGTCCTCCCCCGGCCGGGCGGTCAGCCCCGATCCGCCACAAGATCGCCGTTGATTTCTACGTGCTGCCCTGGTTCTTCTGCTTCTGGGGCCATGTACCTGCAGATGTGCCGGACTGTACCCGCGGTTGCCTCCGTCCCCCGTGCAGTGGCCAGCTAAGTTCTGCTGTTCCTATCATTTATTTTTATTATTTCTTTTTTCTTGGGACTTTTGCTATGTTTTATTTTTATTTTATTTATGTTTTTCTGTGTACTAGCCACACGTGCAGTGATATCTTTGATTGTATATATGGCGCCGCACTTTGCTCTTTACATCGACATACATTGCCTTGCCATGCTGTTGCCTACCATACCGGGTGGGATCGGCGTACTCGCCTTACCCCCCCCACGCCTGATTGTACACCTATGCTACACCTGCCTTTGTTGTGGTAGTTGGGGTGCTTCTGTCCCGACCGCGCCGACACCCTCACCTTCCTGTGCTATTCACGTTCACTTACCACACATCTTTCCTTTTTTTTTTTTTTTTTTTTTTTTTTTATTATTTTATTATTTATTTATTTATTTATTTTTTTTATTTTATTATATATCTATATAAATGCACGTCGCATGTCTGCGGCACTGTGCTTGAGCTACCTCCGTGTGGGGATGTATTCCTAGGCGCTCCGCTGCCCATTTGCGCTATGATATGTGGGGTCCTTCCCGCCTATTGGCTCTCGCCTTGATTCATTGGCAGTGGCTACGCACCAACCTTACCACACATCTTTCCTTTTCTTTTTTTTTTTTTTTTTTTTTATTATTTTATTATTTATTTATTTATTTTTTTTTTTTATTTTATTATATATCTATATAAATGCACGTCGCATGTCTGCGGCACTGTGCTTGAGCTACCTCCGTGTGGGGATGTATTCCTAGGCGCTCCGCTGCCCATTTGCGCTATGATATGTGGGGTCCTTCCCGCCTATTGGCTCTCGCCTTGATTCATTGGCAGTGGCTACGCACCAACCTTACCACACATCTTTCCTTTTCTTTTTTTTTTTTTTTTTTTTTTTTTTTTTTTCTCTATTTTAATATATATCTACATGCCGCATGTCTGTGGCACTGTGTTTGAGCCACCTCCGTGTGGGAATGTCTTCCTAGACGCTCCTCTGCCCCTTTGTGCTATGATATATAGGGTCCTTCCCGCCTATTAGCTCTCGCCTTGATTCATTGGCTGTAGCTTCGCACCCACCTTACCACACGTTTCCATTTTTTTTTTTTTTTTTTTTTTTTTTTTTTTTATATATATATCTCCACGCCGCATGTCTGTGGCGCTGGGTTTGAGCCACCTCCGTGTGGGAAGGTATTCCTGGACGCTCCACTACCCATTTGCGTTATGATATATAGGGTCCTTCCCGCCTATTAGCTCTCGCCTTGATTCATTGGCTGTAGCTTCGCACCCACCTTACCACACGTTTCCATTTTTTTTTTTTTTTTATATATATATATATATGTACACGCCACATGTCTGTGGCACTGTGCTTGAGCCACCTCCGTGTGGGACTGTGTTCCTGGACGCTCCACTATCCATTTGCACTATGATATATAGGGTCTTTCCCGCCTATTAGCTCTCGCCTTGATTCGCTGGCAGTAGCTTCACTTCACCCTTACCACACATCTTCCCACTACCCATTTTTTTTTTTTTTTTGTTTGTTTGTTTGTTTGTTTGTTTGTTTTGCTTTGTTTTGTTATGTTTTCTCTATTTTTATTTATTTCTTTTCACCCATATACGCTCGCATCTTACACGCCTCTGTGTTGCCACTCCCGATGTTCATACGTCACATTTTGGGGACTGATTTCCACTTATCCAGGGGGGCTATCTAGTTGGCACGCCGCTGCTGGTCATTTATCTGTTCTGTGGTATTATTGTACCTTGTTCCAGTTTGCACTGTTTAATGGATGTTATATGCTTGTTCTCTTTGTTGTTGAGGGAGCATTCTCTCCATCTCTTCATTCCGGTTCCCCCGAGATACTTTCTTATAGACGCATTTGACTGTAGTCTATTACCTTTGTGCTGCACTGTTCTTTCCCTGGTGGTCTCTCCCGCCGGTGCTCTTTCTTCTCTTTCTCTTTTTTTTTTTTTTTTTTTTTTTTTTTTTTCTCTCTCTTTTTCCCTTCTCCTTTCCCTTTTCTCCTCTTCCTCTGCCTCCAGGCCCGGTCGTCTGACAAATGGCTTCCTCCCCGCCGCTAGGGCTGAAGATCATATCCCACAATGTGAAGGGGATGCTCTCCCCGCAGAAACGCCGCATGGCGATTCGACACTATCTTCGATTGCATGCCGATATTATTCTCCTCCAGGAGACCCATTTCCGCAAGACATGTACTCCCACCTACTGGGACCCCCGATATCCCATGCACTTTCACTCGGCGGCTCCGGACAAGCACAACGGTGTCACTATTCTCATACATAAACGACTTCCCTTCCGCGTACTTCACTCGTCCTCGGACTTGGATGGTCGATTTCTCCGATTGGATGGCCTGCTCAATGACCAACCAGTTTCGATAGTAAACGTCTATGCTCCCAGTCCTCCGTGCTCTGCGTTCTTTGACAAGCTTCTGCACCTGCTCCTCACGGTTCCGCCGGGAGGCCTTATCCTTGGAGGGGACTTCAACTCTGTGATGGATCCTTACATGGACAGGACGCTTTCCTCAGCCTCCACCTGCCCAAAGCTCCTCTTTAAACCTTTGCAACGTTTTGTCAAAACCCTTGGATTGTTTGATGCCTGGAGACTTCTCCATCCCACGGACCGGGATTACTCTTTTTATTCTCACCCTCACACAATGTACTCCAGACTGGACTATTTCTTTCTGAATCAGCGCCTCCTCCCCTCGCTCCTTGCCTCCAAAATTCATGAGATTTCATGGTCGGATCACGCAATGGTGGAGATATCGCTCGCGGACCTTCAACCTCCTAATTTGCGACCCTTCTGGCGGCTCAACGACGCTCTACTTCTCGATCCTGAAGTCCGAGGGTCCATCACGCAATCTCTTACCGACTATTTTGCTGAGAACTCCACTCCTGGGGTTGCTTTGGGTACTGTTTGGGATGCGCATAAGGCGGTCCTCCGGGGCCAATTTATTGCCCTGACTTCTGCCAAGCGGAAACGACTTCAATCCCAAGTTCAAGACCTTACTGCCTCGTTGCTTGCGTTGCAATCTGACCATAAGCGTTCTGGTGACCCTCGTGTTCTCCGAGAGATCGTAGCGACTAGGGGCCAATTGAATCTGTTACTCTCTACGGACTCCATTAAAGCAATCCTTCGTACTAAGCAAAAGTTTTTTGAGAAGGCTAATAAGCCAGATACTATGATGGCCAGGAAACTGGCGAACCTTACTCGCTCCCGGACTATACGCACCATTAAGACCAGATCGGGCTGTTTGACATCCGACCCTGAAGCCATTTCAGATAGATTTGCTGAGTACTACTCCCATCTCTACGACGGCAAAAAAACATCTTCATCTCCGGCCCTCGCTTCTGATTTGCGCCGCTTCCTCTTGGACTGTAAACTGCCTTCGCTCACTCCGACGACCCTTGCTGCGCTTAATGCTCCTATCACGGTGGACGAAGTAGCTGCTGCCTTGAAGCTTTTCAAGAACCCGAAGGCCCCGGGCCCAGATGGCTTTACCGCCAAGTACTACAAGTCTTTTGCCGCATGTCTTCTCCCACACCTTACGAGTCTCTTCAATGCCTTTCTCACAGGTGAAGCGCGTCCTTCCTTGGACATGCAGAGGGCCAAGATAGTCATGATCCCTAAAGAGGGTAAGGACCCCTCCCTTTGCACTAGTTATAGACCCATCTCCCTCATTAACTTAGATTTAAAATTGTTTGCTAAAGTCCTCGCCCTTCGCTTGAACGAGTTCCTGCCTTCCCTGATCCATCTTGATCAGGTGGGCTTTGTCCCGGGCAGGGAGGCCCCAGATAATATTCGGCGTACACTGACCCTACTCCACTCGTGTCGGAGGTCCGGCACGCCTATGATGCTTCTGTCTCTAGATGCTGAGAAGGCCTTCGACCGGGTGGATTGGGGATATTTGTGGTCCACTATGCGGGCTTTTGGCTTCGCTGGTGCCTTTCTGAGGGGTACCCAAGCCCTATATACACAGCCTTCCGCTGTGGTGGACATCGGCACGTTCCGCTCTAAGTCCTTTGCAATTAGGGGAGGGACCCGCCAGGGATGCCCTCTGTCGCCCCTGTTGTTTGCGCTGGCCATTGAACCCTTGGCCCAGGCTATCCGCCTGCACCCTGACATTAGGGGCCCTTCGGTTGGTGGCCACGATTATAAACTTAGCCTGTTTGCTGATGATGTCCTACTCTCCCTGACGTCCCCTCTCACGTCTCTTCCTAATTTATATGAATTGTTGGGGCGCTTTGGGAAACTTTCGGGTTACAAGATCAATTCCGACAAGTGTGAGGCCCTGAATGTGTCCCTCCCCAGTCCCATGGTGAAGCTCCTTTCTCTTAATTTCGATTTCAGGTGGCAGCTTCACTCCCTACGGTCTCTTGGTATTAATATCACCCCCTCCCATGAGCAGATGTATGCCGCTAACTACCCGCAATTAATTACGACCCTTAAGCGAGATCTGTCCACCTGGTCCTCCTATTCCCTGTCCTTTATGGGGAGGATATATGCAGTAAAAATGACACTGTTACCTAAACTGTTGTACCTTTTCCGCTCCATCCCCTTGCCGATCCGACGGAGGGACGTTGCTGGCCTCCAAAGTGCTATTGAGAGATTCGTCTGGCAGGGTCGACGTAGTCGGCTGGCTAAATCCACCCTCTACAAACCAAAGACGGCCGGGGGATTGTCCGCCCCCCTCCTTTACGAATATTATGTCGCAGCTCAATTGGCGATGCTCCTATCCATTTCAGTGAGCTCTCCCCCAGCACGATGGGTCCACCTGGAAGCGGATATTTGCCCCGGGACGCGGCCGCAATGGCTTTTGTGGTACCCCACTCTAGACAAATCAAAGATCCAGCATTGCCCCACCCTCCTTCACTCGCTTACCTTGTGGTTTCAAGTTCGACGTAAATTCCGGCTCACAGACATCGGCACCAGGATGACTCCACTGTTCCAGAACACGGAGTTCCCTGCGGGTCTCCAAGTACGCCCGTTCTAATGGTGGGTCGCCAAGGGTCTTGTCGCAGTGGGAGATTTGCTCCTGAATGATCGCCCCTACTCCTTTCAACAGTTGTCCTCCTTGCATGAGATCCCTCCCACGGAATTATTCCGTTATCATCAGCTCTCCCATTTTCTTCAACAATTTCTCAGGCGCCATCCCAACCATGCACCTACGTTTTACGAAACGGCGAGCCGTCAAGCTCATAAACAGAGTGGAGCCATTTCCCAACTATATTTTCACATCCTGGGGATCAAATTTTCAAAGCCGCCGTCCTTTGAGGGGAGATGGGAAGCCGACCTGGGTCAAACGCTTGATTCCTCCGACTGGGGGGAGATATATGACAATGTCTGGAAGGTCACTGCTTGCACTCTCGTGCAGGAAAACTGCTTTAAAGTCCTGTCCCGCTGGCACCTCACGCCCTCACGACTCCATCATATGTTTCCGACATACCCTCCTACCTGCTTCAGAGGCTGTGATGAGGATGGAACACCTTTACATATATGGTGGACATGCCCCAAACTTATGCCGCTCTGGGCCCACTTCTTCCGTATGCTGAGTGAGGCTCTTGGGGAGTCCCTGCAGCCGGAGCCTTGGACGGCTCTCCTCTGTAGAAATTACCCTTCGGATACTCTGACCAAACCAGCTCACCGCCTCATTTTTCGTATTTGTACAGCGGTTCGTCTTACTATTGCCAAGGTCTGGAAGTCGGGTGCTCCATCAATTCCAGAAATTGAGGCTAAGATATGGCTTCTGCTAAAGCTGGAAAAGATCACGGCGTATCTTCATGACACCTCCCATTTATTCCTCGCTACCTGGGGCCCGTGGCTGGAGAAGTTTGATTCTTCTCGTGCATCCGTCTCGTGGATTTGAGAGAGCTGGCCGGGGGTGGTTCCGCTTTGTTCTGTAGGCCGTGGCCGGATGGCTTTGCCCCTCCTTGTCCTCCCCCCACTCCCTTTTTTTTTTTTCTTTTTTATTTTTATTTTCCTTTTTTCTTTCTCTCTTCTCTTTGTTTCTCTTTTTCTTGCTGTTCCTCCCACTCTCCTTTCTTTCTCTCCTTCTAGGTGTTTTCCACTGTCAGTATTGGGTCTGGTTCTAGACCCACCAGATTTTCCGTATTAGTGGCCCTCATGCATTATGTCTCGGGGCTCTGTCGACTCTCTCCTTTATGGGGCTGCGCCCGACGTCGACAGCTAATCCTGTTTTGTTATTATGCCTCTGTATAACATTTCTATGGGCTCATCAGCGTGTATGTATCTCTTAAACCCGCTATGTTGCGCTTGTTTCTTATGTATCTTTGGAACTCACCTTCTGTACCTATAACATAAAATAAACTAAATTTCTTCTAAAAAAAAAAAAAAAAACTATAAAATGATTCGGTCTACGTAATGTCCACATATACATTAAGGTCTCCAACAGTGGAAGTTAAAGTTATGGTGTTTTGTTCTGTGCATTTTTCCTTTTAATCAGCTGCATATGTTTTTATGAGAAAAGAACAAAAAACAAATCCCACACACGCTTCCTTATGTCCCCTGTGCTGGGTTAACAATTCTCCCATCAGCAAAGAAAAGGGACGGCAAACACTGGCATCAGCTGCAATATTTGGGACAAAACAGAGTGTGCCGGTTAACAGTGCAGCGATCTGGTGAACTGAGGAATACACAGTCAATCAGAGCTTTATTCTAAGGTATGGGAATTTGAACATCAAGCTCAGTCATGCTGTTATAGTCACAGTTGAAGCAACAAGCATGAAATCTCACAGAATACAAACGCTTGCATTATACCGAGATTCTGTTATTAAAGCATCAGGGTGAGAAAGCCTGCCAAAAGTAACAAAATACTCTGATAAGAATACAGAACAGTCCTGGAGCACACTATGAATACTTTCTCCTATAACATTTGCAATATCACCAGTCTTTTGTCATGATCAGAACAGATATCTGCATGGTTAACGTTTAAACCGTTGGGTTTGTTATCTTTTATTATTTTTGTTATTTATTTTTTTATAAAAAGTTACTCAGCCTATACAAACTCAAAACAAATGACTATTGGCAGTTTTCTGTCACTTCCCAGCACAGAAATAGGAATGGTCGTAAATGCGCCACAGTGTACGTAACCAATGTCCTACCTTGAAGCTCCCCACTCTTGCTGTACATTTCCCTTCTCTGCTCCCTTAAGTAAGCGCTCATGCTAATGGCATGTGATGAAGATTCAAACCTATTGGGAAAAAATGTTAGTTGCAGTTAATTCAAAGCTCACCACATTCATAATAGGTATTTTTCTAGCAGTGGAATACTGTACGGTACTTGAGTTAAAAAAAAAAGTTAAATGCCACATTCATTAAATGAGAAGATACGTGCCACATAAGCACAAAAGGCAACATTTCCCGCATTTTAAGGAAAAAACACAATATTTTTACACTACAGCATAATTTTCATATACCGCCATAAAACAGTTAATATTAATGTAAATAAATGTAAATTAATGTAAATAAAGCACATTCACAGACGGCCAGTGTGTAAAAGTTTAACCTCCACCTACTTGAATAGGGAGTTTTTAGGCCTCTGTGGTTTCTTCTTTGCAAAGAATGCCGCAAATTCTCGCCCAGTGCTGCCATAACTGAGCTGGGCCGACGGCTCAGAAGATGTCTTTGTGTTCTTCATATCCAGGTATTCAGTCAACAGTATCTGTATAAGACAAAGAGCTGAATCACTAGACAATATGTAAAGCAACCCCAGTACATAGCGCATATTGAAACCATTGTCCTTGTATTTGGTTTATTGTTGAATTACTGCCATACTTTCAAAAACTGGACCATCGCATACATCAGAGCTTGCTAAAATGCATAAAAAACTGAAAGGCAATGATAATACTCCTAAAAAAGAGAGACTGTAGAGTGCGCACCCAAATATAATAAAATAGCAAATTGCGGTGCAACAGCCTAGGACTCACACCAATATTAAGAGAGCCCATAAACAAATGACTAAAAATAAAAAAAGGAGATGCACAAATTTTAAGATATGCAAACATACACTGTTTATTATAAAAATAAAGCAATACTGTACCAAAAAATGATATCAAGAAAAACTAAAGCAATACTGTACCAAAAAATGATATCAAGAAAAAATATACTCACAACATCAGGCATGTATGAAGGAAGAAAAGCAATACCAGTGACGAGGGCTGCCTTGTGGAGATCCCCAACATTTTGGCATTATGCCTTTATCAAGGGTGATCTATCATAGCATTGTGTCAAAACATTGGGGGGGGGTATCCATGACACAGCTCCCTTGTCACTGGTATTGCTTTTCTATTGCCATATATGCGTGTATATCTTTTTCTTTCATTTAACGGAATTATAATTTACATTTTATACAGTAGTAACTTGAAAACTGCACATAATTGATTAAAAAGTATGAGTAAATAAATTATCTTTTATTTATATAGTGCCAACAATTTGCACAGCACATCTTACAATACATACATCTAGAACTGACAGACTAAGCAACCAGCTGCCTTAGTTATTCAGGACGCTGTTCACAAGCTCACAATCAAGAGGGAATGGTGCCATAGATGAAGGGGGGGGGTTGTATCAGTGTCACACACTATTCTAACTGAAAAGGTTAAGTTTCTCTCCAAAAAAAAAAAAAGGTTTTAAGTTTTTCCTGGAATATTGAAATGGATGGTGAAAGTTCAAGAGGTATGGGGCAGCACCAGTGTAGTCTTGTAAGCATTCAAAGGAAAAGGTGATAAGGAGAGCCTTAGCCCATGGGAAGAACGTAAATGTCAAGTAAGGGGGTATTTTGTTATGAGGGCAGAGACATATGGGGAAGCAGTATTATGGAGCGCTTTATGATAACTATTTTAAATGTCATTCTTGAGGTAACAGGGAGCAGGTGGAGGTCTTCACAAAGTGAGGAAGCAGAAGATGAGTGTTGCATAAAGAAGATAAGCCCAAAGTTCTGCTTTGGATAGATCGATTTTCAGGTAGGCTTGTCACATCCAAACAGTCCAAGAATGTAAGCAGCTGGTAATACGGTACATGAGATAATGAGAGAGATCGGGAGAAGATAGATACTAGAAGACAAATGGGTTGATTAGTATGACAAGAGATGAAGTATTAAAGTATAAGAGCGTATTAATAATAAATATGAACTATATTTCTGTAATACATCTTGAATTTCAAATGGCAAAATGATGAAAGTGATGAAAGTTATCAATTAATTCTGAAATGTCAGCATCACCTGTATATGTTGCATTAACGTAATCCTATTGTCTAAAAATAACTATGCATTAGGGCTGAAAC
This sequence comes from Spea bombifrons, assembly GCF_027358695.1. NCBI lineage: Eukaryota > Metazoa > Chordata > Amphibia > Anura > Pelobatidae > Spea > Spea bombifrons. Next base: position 69,200,702 of record NC_071090.1, on the reverse strand, counting down.
AACTAATCGATAAAATCGATAATAATCGATAATGAAAATCGTTGTCAACGAATTTCATCATCGATTAATCGGATCGATTTTTATCGATTATAAAAAGAGGTTTTTTTCAGAGCAAATGCTCTGAAAAACTCCTCTCCTTATATAATCCGACCTCAAACAGAGATCGGATTATAACACCGGAATCCAGATCCCCCGCAACGCTGCAGGGGACCTGGATTCCCCTCACTGTCGGCCGGTCTCTCACTTCCGTCTCTCTCCCCCTCCCATCTGCCTCCTCCCCCCTCCCATACATCACTCTGCCTCTCTACCCGGCACCGTTACTGACAGGCATAGAAGCCTCAGTGTAAGTGAAGGTGAGTAACGGAGTCTGTCTGTGCGATGCAGACCCCCACCGGCTGACAGAGAATCATCCTCTCTGATAGCCGGCGAGGATCTGCATCGCACAGACAGACTCCGTTACTGCCCTTCACTTACACTGAGGCTTCTATGAAGCTGCAGTTAAAGTGCCTTCAGTAACGGAGCCGGGTAGAGAGGCAGAGCGGTGTATGGTAGGGGGGAGGAGTCAGAGGGGTGCATGGGAGCCACCCTCCAATACACCACTCTGGCTCCTCCCCCTCTCATACGCCACTCTGCCTCTCTACCCGGCTCCCTGGTGTCTTGTCAGAAACGGAGGTTCACAGGAGGCAGAGTGGAGTATGGGAGGGGGGAGGAGGCAAAGTGATGTTTGGGAGGGGGAGGAGGCAAAGTGATGTTTGGGAGGGGGAGGAGCCAACGTGATGTATGGGAGGAGGCAGAGTGGAGTATGGGAGGAGCCAGAGTGGAGTATGGGAGGGGGAGGAGCCAGAGTGGTGTATGGGAGGAGGCAGAGTAAAGTATGGGATGGGAGGAGCCAAAGTGATGTATGGGAGGGGAGGAGGCAGAGTGCTATATGGGAGGGGGAGGAGGCAAAGTGATGTATGGGAGGGGAGGAGCCAAAGTGATGTATGGGCGGGGGAGGAGGCAGAGTGGTGTATGGGAGGGGGGAGGAGGCAGAGTGGAGTATGAGAGGGGGGAGGAGCCAGAGTGGTGTTTGGGAGGGGGAGGAGCCAGAGTGGTGTATGGGAGGGGGAGGGGCCAGAGTGGTGTATGGGAGGGGGAGGAGCCAGAGTGGTGTATGGGTGAGTTATAGTGGTGTATGGGGGGTATTATGAATTTTTAGGGCATATAGGGGGTATAAGGCATATGGATATTAGGCATATCAGGGGGGCATAAAACAAATCTGGGGGTAAAAGGTATATCAGGGGGCTCAGTTGCATATCACTGGCATATAAGGAGTATAAGGCATATCAGGGGCACAGTGGCATATCAGGGGGCACAGTGGAATCTGGCATATAAGAGGTATAAGGCATATATGGGGCAGAGTGGCAAGCTGGGGGTCAGATGTGCATAACTGGGGGCAGTTTGGTAAATAAAAAAAAATTAAACAAGGCTTTTTTCTCAGTTTTTATTAAATATGAAAAATAGTTAGCATATGAATTAATATTTACTAATAACTTTGTATTAAAACCTAGTTTGAGAAGCACTGTGTTTGGGTTCTTGTAGCTTTTATTATTATGTCAGTAAAATAAGAAGGTGAATAGAGAGAGGCCATTGCAATAAAGAGATGAAAGTGTAAATTGTACGTTTTTTATTGCAATTTTTCTTCAATTTAAAATAATGTATTTTTTTATCCGATTAATCGATTAATCGACAAAATAATCGGCCAACTAATCGATTATTAAAATAATCGTTAGTTGCAGCCCTACTATGCATTAAACATTAGAGCATAAAACATCCTTGTTTTTTTTCTACTGTTCTGCAAATTGGCCATTAATGCTTTTCTAACAACTTGTTATTGTAATATGCTGTTGCAAGCATAATGCATGTTTTATTCATGTTTGTAAGTCGACTTTAACAGTTTATAACTGATAACGGGATATACATGTTAATCAACAGAAACCTGTATTAGACCAAGCTACTTCAGACTTTACGACTGCAATATAAATTTAAATATAAGGCAACTGGGAAAAAAACCTACTCAAGAGTTCACATTTCTGAGCATATTTAGATTTAAGGGGAACACATCCTAAATCTAGGGCATATCTAGGGGGTAGAACGGCAAGCCTGGGGTCAGATGTGGCTAACTGGGTGCAGGTTGCCAAATAAAAGGAAATAAAAACAAGAAATGCATTATATATGGCAAACAAGAAGTGATAATGGGGTCTAGATTAACACATTCAAAGTTTAGATACGGCAATCAAAAGGTATGCTGCTGGACGATAACCACAATGCTTCACTCATTATAAGAATACATCATTGTCACGGTTTGTATTCTATATATAAATATCTTACTGAATACCACACTTTAGACTTTTCCAATTTTGCATCCCTCCAAACCATTATTTTCCCATTAAATGAGCATATACAAAATTAAACAAAAAAAGTAATTCATTTCTTTAAGAACTGAACAATACCTTGATACTGTATGAAACAGACATGCAATCAGCAAGGCATTCAGGGTAATTTAGGTAATGAAATAGCTGCCACCAGAATTAAATCCATTAGCGACACCAATTGTACAATTAGAAACACCATTAATGTAGATTTTCTAATGTTTCTTAACTCAATGAAAACAAAAATTAAAACCTTTTACTTTATAGAGGCACTTTAGTAAACTCTAGGAAAGGCCATTTAATTGCTTAAGCACCATAAACTCTCTTAAAAGCCGCTTGAGGCAGAAAAAAGTTTCAAAGTCTTGCACATTCGCATATTAAAACAATTTAAACCATTAACCCCCAAGACAGATATGGGAATTGCAGCTACCAAGAAAATCAACATTCAAAGATTTAAAGCAAAGTGTACGGACAGGACATTCCCTGGTCCCATGGGAATATTTTTTTTTCCCTTGAACATAAAACACAGTTCTGTATGCAATAATGTTAGTATTGACAAACCCCTGGTTGTTTCTCACTTTGTTTCAATAAACTTTCTATAAGACCTGGTGGTTTCCATTGAACGTTAATAAGCCTGTTACTTTCATTAGCCAGCATCTGACTGGGAGATTCAAACAGAGTCATTCTATTGTTTACCAAAGTCAGTGGGTTTGGCTGGTTAGGCTAACAGAGCTAGAACACATGGAAAAACTAGAACCATAATAAAAAAGAAAAAGCATCAACATTTTGGAAAAAAAAATGTATTTTAATCCGATGCAAGAAAAAATAAAATAGTTTCCTTTTAAAGATTAATACACCAGAACCAACCAACATCAGATGCCTATACCAATTTGTGGAGGGTTTTTTTCTCCTCTTATGTTTCCTTTTCCTTTTCTAAAAATAAAATAAAATTAAAAAATTATATGAATTTCAACAATGCATGCCGCAGACAGCAGAATCATATTCACTGGATGTTTCTTGCTCCATCACATTGTGTAGTTAGTCTATTTAATGAACACTCTACAAAGCTAGTGTGTGCTGTGAAGTTGAGTGTGTGACATGCTTCGACTGCTCAGCCTGGTAGCCAGGGAAATTCTGGAGAAACATTTATATAGAAGTGGTAAAAGGACCTCCGATGGCAAAATGGGTTTATTTCTAGAACTAGTAATGAACAAATGCCCATGCCTCCATAGTACCCCAAGAAGAAAGTAGAACTTAGGTGAGAGAGAAGAAGGAGTCTTTTGATACGTAACAAGTCATGATCCCAAATGTCAATGGATGTACAGTACCTATACCCTATGTTGGGAACAGGGTATACCAAACCGCTGAGGCACTCATGTCTGTTCCACTGACAGAGTACCCTGTTATTAACCCCTTAACGTCCATTGATGGGTCAGGCACGTCACGGAAAAACGATCACTTAACAACCTATGACGTGCCTGCCACGTCATTTCATGATCTACAATCACTTTCTTCCCTTTTGTCCCAAAGGGTACAAAAGGTAAAGCACGACCTAGTCCTTAAGGGGTTAAAGGGGAAAATACAGAACAACAAACATTTTACAATCTAAGCAGCAAACTAATCATTAGTATCTTGATGAAGCTTGTCTTACGCAACTCTCAAAGCACTTCTCTTTCTCTGCATCAACCAAACTTGAGAAAATAAATAGAAAAAACGATTTAGATTTATTTCAGCCTGGTTATCATTGGGCTAAACCTTGAATAGTTTTATTGTATGGGAGATTCATTGCGCCAATGAGACTGGGTGCCATAATATGTCAATTTAACAAGCTCTTCTCAAGTAAGGAAAAGTAATAAGCAGTGCTCTTTTCATTTCCCTTGCTCTCCATAGTTAATGCAGCGGAATAATGACTATTAAAAGGGAAAAAAGCATCATCTCCAGAAAAAGCTTGCGGCAGAAAATGACCTAACTAAACAAACGCTTTTTCAAAAGTACAGCACACGATGATGCTAAATGGCTCTCTGCCACTATTACGATATAAGTTTATAAGGCAGGAATTAAAAGAGATATATTATATATATATATATATATATATATATATATATATATACACACACACACACATATAGAATTTTTCAGAAATGTTAAAAGTGCATTTACGATAAGTACAGCAAAGTTGTAAGTAAGAGAAACAACAAACAATGGAAACAATGCAGCACATCAGCAAAATGCTTTCCAACCAATTATAGAAAGGAAGGGCAAACCTTCACACCTCAAGGAAGCAGGTTCTTTACACTATTTTACTCTTGAGGGCTTTCAGGATTTTTCTTGTGTCTTTTTTTGTTGTGATTGCACACTTTCACATTTATTGCACTCGCACAAAACACTATATATATTTTTTTTCTTCAAGACAAGTAAGGCTTTTGTCTGGATCTTTAAAATACAATGAACAAGTTGGAACACAACTCTCCTGCAAACTCTCCCCAATGTTAATGCATTCGTAGTAAAGAAATGCTGCATGCACTAAAGCAATATGTATTACAAGACATCAAGCAAGATTCATGGATTTTCAACACAGCAGGCCCAAAAGAGGCCAAGCTGGTCCTGATCAGATGTCCCTTTTTTTGCCGGTCTCTGTGCATTCAATGAACTTATGCTAGCTCAGCAGACAGAAGTGTACAGAGGCAGACTCAGCAGCTGGCCATGAATGGCAAGTGCTTACTGTTCGTACGACGACAGCTGCGTCCTGCCTGTGCCAGGAAAGCAGTGAGATAATGTGTGCATGAATGCAAACAATTCAAATAGACACACTCCAAACATTTCACAAGGATCTAAACCAGTCCCAGTATGATTCTCTGCAACTTGGCTATCCGTTATCCAAACTGTAGTAATTAACAGAACTATCAGAAAAAAAAGATACTGTTAGAGACACATACAGTTACAAGCATAATTAGCTTTATACAATTCCAATACAGGGCAACTCATGTCACACACTTTTATATCCAATAATGGATGTCACATGGTTTGACGTATATACAGACATAGCACTTACATACAGGTTGTGAGGACATTAAACAGTCTGAGTTGAGATGCAGGGAGACTGTGTCTCTGGAGTGATGTATGTGATGTCTTGATCAGTGCTTTATACAAAATTTGGTTTGGTTCTTAAAAAATTTCCTAACTGAATCCATAAACTAACCAGTTGTGAAAACCATGTATGCATGACTCCTATACCTTTTCTTTCAATGAGTATCTGCCTCCATTTTTGAGTCTCTCGATCTTTCTTTCTACACAGAAATCATTTAAAAACTTTGTTCAAATACAAAATAGAGCGGGTAAAAGAGCCAAGTGTATGATATATTCATTGTCTATATCACTCACACACAATCAGTCAGGTACTAGGAGGTGTACATGCCCCGCGGACTCAGACTTTTAACGATTCTGTGTTATTTGGTGGGTATATAAGTTTTAAGATCAGCTCGCCCTTCAAAGCCACAGCGGATGTAGCCGATAGCAGAAAAGTTTACTCCATTTACTCATTTTTCAACATTGCTGCCGTTACCAACATTCATAGATCAATGTAAGCGACCTTTGAAGATATTCTTCTGAAGCTAAGAAAATTGAAAAAACTTCAAAGAGTGATTGCTTAGTGGTGAATGCGTACAATAAAACTGATCATGGATGTCCTCATAAAATAATTAATCCCCAAACTGAGATCAAGGTTTGAATAATATTCTATTTTATGAATAAACCTTCCCATGTCATTATGTAAACAGGAACCCTAGTAGGGGAGGCCTGGCACCTATCGGTCAGGGAATGGGCACGTAAAGTCAAGTGGCTAGCCGTCCCTTGCCCCCGCAACTAGCACAGACATACTAAGGCACAGGAACACATATACCTTGGAGGGAACCTGTCTTCAGAGCTGCTATTATTGCAGGGCCATATAGGATTGTGTTATATAACACCACTAAGCTCTGGTCTCGGCAAGTAAGCCCAATTTGACCACCCCTGCTTTATAAATTTGCAATGGACCAAGGAAGCAACTGTTCCCTGCCTCAGTGGCATAAAGGACATTTCCAAGGAATATACAATATTAGCAAAAAAATCCCTGATACAGATTAACAAAGCATAACCCAAAAGGTATACAAGTGTGGCGCCGTTCCAGATTTTAGTAACACTAATATTGTATTCCCAATGGAAGAATCACATAAAACCATAAAAGGGGGGGGGGTTACGCTTTCTATTGATTATGAGAACAAAAAATTCTGGCAAGGTCATTCTGAGCATGAATGACCTTGATAGATGTGAGATTTTTTTTGCAATAGACATTTCACTATAACAAGCAAGCTTCTCATCTTCCCGTTTCTCCAGTGTGGGATAATACGCACTTGCCACTGTCTGAAGTCTGCTTTTTTTTTTTTTTTTACCCTGACTCTACTTAAAGACGTATGGAATATAGGGACCTATTACATTCATGTGCTAGTCCCATAGCTTTGACTCGCAAAGAATCACTTCAAGACATTTATAATTGCCCAGAAAGACATTTTTCATGGCTTGCGAGCACATTTTCCATATCCTAATGATGGTACTTGCTACACTAAAAGCTTAATAGGAGCATCTGCGGAGAAAGAAAGAAAAAAAAGGGAAAAGAAAAGGTGAGAAATACTACTAATGTTAGGTCACCCTACACCTGAAATTGAGTATTCCATTAATGGGCTGACAGATTAAGGTTTAGCAGTCTTTTTGTGTCTACGTTTAATACATTTAATTCATTAATGAATAATGTTAATAGTTTATTCTTTCATGAATATAGTCTACTGGTGGTATCACAGCAATTCTAAGCAAAGGGGTCATTTTAGTGATATATAGATCATATACACACACAGAGAGATGTATAAGGGTGCAAAATGGATATGTTTAAAATATAGTAAAGAGCCAAAACGTGGGCAACTAAAAGTTATTTTGGAAAAAACTTTGTTAGCATATTAATATGCATTAGTTATTTGTAGGGGGCAAAATCATGGCCAACAGTAGCCAATCACTGACATTCCAAATGAAATCAATGGGAATACTGTGCATACTTTCTGCACAATCCCCCCCATATGCATTCATTCTTTCCCCCCAGACCACCAGCTATTTGCAGTGGTGGAGAGGCATTCATATTAAAAAAAAAATCCTTACATTCCATGTTGTTCTTACTCTTTCTACTAAACATATGGTAGAGGTCAATAAAGTTAAACCTGTCTTCACGCAAACCAAATGTTGAAGAACAAATAACGCTAAGATTCTTGTTAGGAAAATGTACCTAACACTTGTTATTTTAAAGAAAATCCAGGCTTTCATCCAACACAACAATGACATGTGCAGCCAATGAACACAAGAGTAGCATCAAATGCTACTTTGATCCTTTACTGGATACACTTTTTGATGTATAAACCTAGCAGCAGGCTCACTTTAGGATTATGTGATAAAGGGTCTTTCATGCACCAGAGCAAGAATAACGGTTAGCAGATGAAAGACACTGTAAAACAGCAGAAAGATTTTTAAAATTAATTTTTTTGACCCATCATATGTTTTAGGACTGGATCCACTAGTCTCCCCTGCCGTCACTAATTAATCTCTTAATTAATCTTTTTTTTTTTTTTTGCAGAATCTTTTTTTTTTTATTATTATTAAAGACATATAAACAAAGAAACAAGCACACATAAATATACCTAAATATTAATATATTATATATTTAAGAGCTTCTTGATCCAAGGAGAAATCCGATTGCCTCTTGGAGTCAAGAAGGAATTTTTCCCCCTGATGGCAGAATTCAAAGTAGCTTAATTAGGGTTTTTTTTGCCTTCTTTTGGATCAAGAATAGGAAGGTTAGGTAGAGGGGTTGAACTTGATGGACTTAGGTCTTTTTTCAACCTTACAAACTATGTTACTATCTATATGTACATATACAAGCATTATAAGTACTAGCTATATAACATTTCAGGCGTCTAAAACATATTACCGTATTTTCTGGCGTATAAGACGACCCCCAACTTTTCCAGTTAAAATATAGAGTTTGGGCTATACTCGCCGTATAAGACTACCCCTCTACCCAGTATACAACAACCAGCCAATCATGGCAAGCGATGTACCTTACCGGTGATTGGCTGGTTGTTGTATACAAAGCCCGTTTGGATTGGGTGGGTCAGCTCTCCCTAACATATGCCTGTCCACACACACACACACGTATAGACAAACTGCCCTCACACACCCCTTCCTTTACACACATATACACGTACACACCAGCTTACAAACACACATATACACATACACTGCCCATACACACACACACACACACACACACACATATATATCTACACATACTAACATACGCCTGTCCATACATACACATTTATACACTGCCCTCAACACACACCCCTGCCTTTACACACACACACACACACATATATATATATATATATATATATATATATACACACACACACACTCACACACACACCAGCTTACAAACACACAAATACCTACACTGCTCTTACACACACCTGACCATACACATACACTGACCTTACAAACACAAATATATCCCCTTAAGGACCGGGCTCATTTTTCGTTTTCTACCCTGTGGGACCGAGGCTGTTTTGACACTTTTGTGGTGCTTGTGTTCAGGTGTAATTTTCTCCTCACCCATTTAGTGTACCCACATAAGTTATATATTGTTTTTTTCAGGACAAGATGGGCTTTCTTCAGATACCATTATTTTGATCGTATCATCTTATTTACTATAAAAAAAAATAAAAAAAACATGGTGAAAAATTGAAAAAAAGACATTTTATGACTTTTATTTGAAAAATCTTTTACTCACCTAAAAAAGCAAGTAAAAAAACTAGCTAAATAGATTCTACTACTTGTCCTGAGTTTAGAAATACCCAATGTTTTTATGTTTTTTTGCTGTTTTTTGTAAGTTATAGGGCAATAAGTACAAGCAGCGTTTTATGATTTCCAAATCTTTTTTAACAAATCTGGTCATTCTGCCTCCATCTCCTCTTTGGAATATCTTTGAAGCCAGTTAACTCAATTTAACCCCCCTCAAACCATATATTTTTGAAAACTAGACACCCCAGGGTATTCCAAATGCTGTTATTTTAACCCTTTCCATGCACCAATTATAGAACTACACTTTGTCAAACTTTGTAATAGTATTTTTTTTTATTTTTTTTTTCACACAAATTGTACTTTAGTTATAGATATACAGGTCCTGATATATGTCACTGTAAAACAACCCCCCAATATGTGTTCAGGAGCATCTCCTGAGTACAGCGATACCCCACATGCATGGGTTTGTCAGATTGTTTGGCTGGTAAAAGGCTACTTTTGGGGCATGCGTAATCCAGGTGGTCATTTGGTCATTCTGCCTCATCTCCTCTTTGGAATATCTTTGAAGCGGGTTAACTCAATTTAACCCATTCAAACCATATATTTTTGAAAACTAGACACCCCAGGGTATTCCAAATGCTGTTATTTTAACCCTTTCCATGCACCAATTATAGAACTACACTTTGTCAAACTTTGTAATAGTATTTTTTTTTTTTTTTTTTTTTTTTTTTTTTTCACACAAATTGTACTTTAGTTATAGATATACAGGTTCTGGTATATGCCACTGTCAAAAAACCCCCCAATATGTGTTCAGGAACATCTCCTGAGTGCAGTGATACCCGACCTGCATGGGTTTGTCGGGTTGTTTGAGATTTAAAATGCCACATTTGGGAAGTGCGCTTTTTTTCTCCATTTTGGTCAGTCTGTACCTATGCCCTATCTTTGAGCTTGGCCACTCCAATTTACCCCATCAGCCATTTTTTTATATATTAGACACCCCTTGGGTATTTGAAGTGCTTTTATTTTAACTCTTTGTTGAGATTTTTGAGAAATTTTAGCACTTGCTCAAAATAATAAACTTTATTTTTTTATTTTATTTTTTTAATACTTTTTTTATATTTTTTTTTTTACACATTTTGCAATGTACTGGATGGTTCATCTAGTGACATCACTGCATAATTATTTTTAAATGTTAGCACATTTTTTTTTTTTTTTCATTTTTTATTTTTTTTTTGAATATTTTACTAATCACATAGTGATTAGAAAGCTGGGTTCCATTGACTTGCATGGTTGAATGCAGTACCTGTCTGGAGACCGTCTAGCTAACTCTCATCTTTATTGTTTATTTTCCCGGGCCGCCGCCATCTTGTTTGATGGCGAAGATCACCGGCAGCTCCGGAGCGGTCACAGCCCATCCAAAGGTAAGTGTTTGGTGTCGCTGGATGCCTCCTGATCGAGGCATTCCAGCGACACCATTTAAGTTTAGGAGGCGATCGTCGATCGCCTCCTAAACGCTTTTAAAACGGGCGTCCGCCGCCATACAATGTATGGCGGCTGTTGACGCCCCGGGGAGGGGCCAGACATGGCCCCCGATGCCGATCTCGGCGTTACTGAATGCCTCGACATCGAGGCATTACAGTAACGCCGTTTAAGCGAAGAAAGTGATCGTTGATCACTTTCTAAGCTTATTTTATTTTATGACGGTTCTGAACCGGCAAAGGTCGCGAAGGGGTTAAAAGAGCGGCTGTTAGGTTTGCAGGGGAGAGGAGAAACTGAGTGAAGGAGCAGCTACAGCCAGCGCTGCAGCCCACCAGGTTTGAAGCTTTACCTAGGGAAAACCTGTTACTTTGCTTTGTTCCAGACCTTAGGCTTGTACAGAGGTATCCGGATGTTTAGTTAGAGCCGGACAGGCTTAGAGTTTGTTTTGTTTACAAGGTGCTCTGTGCCTACAGCATATAAATAAACACGCTTTACGTTTGAAACCTGTGTGAATGCTGTCATTGCCGCCCCATGCGTGAGCTGTTCCCTACAACACATACACAGCACTTACACCCCTTTCTCCCCATCTCTTACCTTTCTCATCTTCTGTCTTCCATCCAGTTGTGGGAGCGCAAGGTCTGTCATTTCAGACCTCTCCTTTACTGCTCCCTCATCACTACGCGCCGGGATATGACGTCATCCCCGCGCTCGGCATCAATAGCCGGCGCGTAGTGATTAGGGAGCATGGAAGCCAAGGTCTCAAGTGCCAGACCCCGAGCTCCCTAATGTTGGGCTAGTTAGAGGGAGGTCATGATCTCCCCAACCATCCCTGCTCATCGGGCGCCCGCTGATTAGGGCTAGTTGGGAAGATCACAATCTTGCACCTACCTCGGCGCGTCCCTGAAGACCGTCCCAGGGGAGGCAGCTTCTCCACTCGCCCCTCCCCTAGAGATACGTGGCTTTGTGGGGAATTGTGATTCTCCGGCTCGGTAAGTACCCGGTGTATAAGACGACCCCCGACTTTTGTGAAGATTTTCAGGCGGGGCCACTGCTTCAGATTTTTTTGCTGTAATGCCGACATCACGGCATTACAGCAACACCGTTTGGGAGAACAAAGTAATAGTAGATCGCTTTCTACACCCGTTTAAAGTTATGACATTATATATATATATATATATATATATATATCTATATATATATATCTATATATATCTATATATATCTATATATATATATATATATATATATATATATATATATATAGATATATATATATATATAGATATATATATATATAGATATATATATATATATATATATATTACTGCCACCCCCCCCCCCCCCTTCGCTATGAGTTGATTCAGGAATCCCAAAGAAAGAAAACAAATTCAATTTATTGAAAAGCAAAAAGTACAAGCTACATGTAGTTTTAATAAATTAATTTGGTTATACTTAAATCAGTAAGGACAGTAGTTTCTATTTAAGACTTTAGCTTTACATAACATGCACTATCTAGATGTGTAACCAGTAGCGCAGTATAGATATAATCTTAAAATATTTAGTTTGCTTAGCCATCCAAGTAAATTCAATATAATACACAAGATGAGACCATCTGGGAGTGAAGCCAAGGCCTTCTACAGGCTGTTTTGGCCTAAGGGGCACCGCAAGGATCTCTAATAGTGTGTCTGAATTAATCTCAACTTTTTTTCCCAGTAGTTAGTAATGTGCACTTCATCAATGCAGTTTACCAAATGCAATGTATAATTAATGTGATGTTTCAATAACTTGGTAATAAAAACAAAGCAAATAATAGCAGCACAAAAATAAGAGTAAATCAATGGTCTGTTACACACACAAATATATATTAATAACAGTCTAAGTAACTCTGTATTTTAAAAAGTTACCAATTTCTATATTTAACCTAACCTTACACCATTTAAACCTTTAAAACTTTGTTTTTCAATAAAGCTTGAGGGATTGAACTATGTGACATACAGTATCTCAGAAAAGTGAGTACACCCCTCACATTTTTGTAAATATTTTATTATATCTTTTCATGTGACAACACTGAAGAAATGACACTCTGCTACAATGTAAAGTAGTGAGTATACAGCCTGTATAACAGTGTAAATTTGCTGTCCCCTCAAAATAACTCAACACACAGCCATTAATGTATAAACCATGGCAACAAAAGTAAGTACACCCCTAAGTGGAAATGCCCAAATTGGGCCTAAAATGTCAATATTTTGTATGGCCACCATTATTTTCCAGCACTGCCTTAACCCTCTTGGGCATGGAGGTCACCATTAAGTTAAGAGACCTTGCTCTCCCCCACCTTCCATTTGGGAATGCCCCACAGATGCTCAATAGGGTTTAGGTGTGGAGACATGCTTGGCCAGTCCATCACCTTTACCCTTAGCTTCTTCAGCAAGGCAGTGGTCATCTTGGAGGTGTGTTTGGGGTCGTTATGTTTGAATACTGCCCTGCGGCCCAGTCTCCGGCAGCACTCATACGTCTATTTCCCAAAGACAACTTCTGGATATGATGCTGAGCACGTGCACTCAACTTCTTTGGTCGACCATGGGGAGGCCTGTTCTGAGTGGAACCTGTCCTGTGAAGCCGCTATATGGTCTTGCCCACCATCCTGCAGCTCAGTTTCAGGGTCTTGGCAATCTTCTTATAGCCTAGGCCATTTTTAAGTAGAGCAACAATTCTTTTTTTCAGATGCTCAGAGTTATTTGCCATGAGGTGCCATGTGGAACTTCCAGTGACCAGTATGAGAGAGTGTGAGAGCGATAACACCACATTTAACACACGTGCAACCTTGTAACACTAACGAGTCACATGACACAGGGGAGGGAAAAAGGCTAATTGGGCCCAATTTGGACATTTCCACTTAGGGGTGTACTCACTTTTGTTGCCAAGGATTAGACATTAATGGCTGTGTGTTGAGTTATACTTGAGAGGACAGCACATTTACACTGTTATACAGGCTGTACACTCACTACTTTACATTGTAGCAGAGTGTCATTTCTTCAGTGTTGTCAATGAAAAGATATAATTAAAAAAGAAAAAGTCAGGGAGGCTGATGACATAACTTTTGTAAAAGACAAAATAAAGATAATGGATGTTAACGTAACACCCTATAAATATTAAAACTGCTTAAGGAGTGAAACATTTTATGTTTATTATGTTTTATAGTTTATTTTATAATGAATTGCTGTCATCTAGCTCAACATATTACAGAAGACTTATTACTGGCCACGGTGTTATCAAACTGCCAGAGCTGAACAGGAGATGCTGTTCTCAGTCCTGAAAATATTAATCAGCACAGTTTGAACACCTTACAGTTTTTATATAGAGTAATGAAACATACAAATGCTGAAACGTTTAAAAAGCTGAAAATGTAGATAAATGTGAGAGTTCAAAGGGGGGGGCTACTAAATGGTAAATGGTTCACAGGATAAAAACTATTAGGAAAGACTGAGGGAGCCCAAGATGGAAGTTTATTTCAATAGACGAAAAATGTCAGAACAAGAGGTTATAATCCAAAACTATATGGTGAGAGGATGAGATGTAAAAGGAACTTTTACTTTAGTGAGAAGATGGTAGAAAAATTGAACATCCTCTCATCAGCAGTGGAAGAGACTAGGGCTGCAACAACCAAGCGATAAAATTGATAATCGATTATGAAACGCTTCAATTATTTTCATTATCGATTAGTTGAGTCGATTTTCATCGATTTATAAAATTATTTTTTTCAGAGCAAATGCTTCATCATGGAAGCCCCAACGGAAGTGGAGGGGAGAAGCGGAGGCTGTCTGCGCGCAAATCGCACAGACCCACACCGGCTGCCAGAGAGGATCCAGGTCCCCTGCAGCGGATTTAGATTTTAGTGCGCGATGTGCGCAACCTCCGCTACTTCCCTTCACTTCCACCTGCCCCACCAGGGGTTAATATATCAACAGAAGAAAAACGGGGCAAATAAGCACCACTGGGTAAGCTAAGCCTGGAGTATTATCTTTATTTTTATGCTTATTTGCCCCTTGTTTCTTCTGTTGATATATTAACCGCTGGTGGGGCAGGAAGAATATTTTCGGGATCTATTAATTACGTGCACTCTTTAATGTGTTTTTTATATTTTATTTATTGTTTGTATTGTCCATATATTTATATATATTTATATTGTATTGTGTATTATCTATATTTTATGTCTATATTTATTAAAGCATATATTTTATATCTATTTTAGCGCTGTCAGCTTTTCTTATATCAGGGGGGCATGACATATCTGGGGGTGTAAGGCATATCAAGGGGGCACAGTGGCATCTCAGTGGCATATAGGAGGTAATAAGGCATATATGGGAGCAGAGTAGCATATAGGAGGTATAAGGCATATCTGGGGCAGAGTGGCAAGCTGGCGGGATGTGCATAACTGGGGGCAGGTTGGCAAATGAAAGAAAATATAAACAAGAGGCATTTTTCTCATAGTTTTTATTAAATATGAAAAAATAGTTTATATGAATACTTACTAGTAAAACTTTTTTTGGTATTAAAACTTAGTTTGAGAAATAATGTGTTTTGGGTTCTTGTAAAATATAGCTTTAATTATGTTAGCAAAATAAGGCGGATAGAGAAACGCCATTGTGATAAAGAGATAAAAGTGTTAATGACACATCTTAACGTAAATTATACGTTTTTATTTTAAATAATCGAAAAATTTGCATATTGTTTTTTTAATCCGATTAATCGAAAAAATAATCCGCTAACGAATCTATTATGAAAATAATCGTTAGTTGCAGCCCTAGAAGAGACTAATACGTGGCGATGAACATTTAAACACGTATGAGATCAGCATAAAGCTATCCTGAATCTAAAGAATATTTAAATGTTTCAGCCTCTACAGGCTATAATAGGATATAAGGCACACAAATTCAGATTCCTGGTTGCTGCTAGTATAATAACAGCCAATAAGTACACAAAACAGCGCAAGAATTCAGCGTATACCTAGCAAATACCGTTCAAAAAATGCCTAAGGGCTCCTAAAACATTGGGGATTCTGTCACACTATATGGCCATATATTTCTTAGCCAGCCACTAATATTTATATCTATGCCTTAGGCAGGTGTTTTTTGAACACGGATTTGCTGGATTCTTTTGTTTTGTGTACTTATTGGCCAATATATAAATTGCCCTGAACATATTTTACAAAGGTAAATGAAGGTGCAGCTTAACCTTTCCACAAATTTAATATGATTGATGAAAAATATCAATACCAAGAAAAAATGTTGCAATAATTTTCACTAGAAGAAGAGGGGGTACCATGAGGTACCCTCAACTTCCACAATCCAACCAGAGCTTTACCACTGCTGTAACCAATGTAATTAGGAAACCCGGTCCATGACACCAACACTATAATAAGCTCTAACCCAAAAAAATGTTTAATAAAAAAACCCAGCAAATTAATAATTAACAATTAGCATATATAGTATTTTTGCTGTCCCACCGTATAGACTGCATTAAGGAAACAAAATGTTAAGCGGGTTCAAATTCTTCCTGTATTCCTTCCACATATCTCCTGCACCAAATGAATGCATTTCACTGATCGTTCTACCAGGACCCATTCACTATAAGACCATAGTACGTTTTGTTGTGACAACCGAGAGCTTAATTATATTGTTCTGTGAACCATGAATATTCATTGCATCCAAGCGACAATTAGATGCTCTGTCACCATTCACATAAAGCCAAGGGGAGGGCATGTCGACCAGGAATCTGTCAGCCTGGCCACCAGAAGGAAAGTGACACTGTGCCTTAGTGTTGAGTTAAAACGTATGAAACACAATTGTTTATCCAGAAGTGTTACTGTAGGCAGTGGGCAATTAAATGCTTTTCAGCCCGTTACAAGTTGGCAGGCAGTTTGCAGTTCCATAGACAACTTTGTAAGCATCTTAAAAAAATTATTGCTTTGGGAAAGTAATTGATTACACATTAGGCAAGATCTACTTTTAAATTGCATAGGAATGTAAAATTGAAATATTTACATATCATAATAGATTTTAAACTATTTTGGTGATAGAGCAGCTCTACTGAATCTCAAAAAGAGAGATGAATGCATTCGTATACACTGGACTAATACGGCTACCCCAAACTACAGTAAAAAGAGAGATGGAAATACTTAATAGTATGACCTCAAGTTAGTATGTGTTGGCCATTCAGCCAGTGTCATGGTTTTGGAAATATTTGGTTTAAAAAACAAAAGACTCAGCTTAGAAATACCCAATGTTTTAATGGGTTTTCTTTGTAAGTTATTGGGTAATAAGTACAAGTAGTGTTTTGCTATTTCAAAACCATTTTTTTCCAAACCTGGTTATTTTGCCCCATATGCTATTTGGGAGATCTTTGAAGCCGGCCAATTCAATTTACCCAATCAAACCATATATTTTTGAAAACTAGACACCCCAGGGTATTTCAAATAGCGGTGTTTTAACCCTATCTATGCACTAATTATATCACCAAAAATTTGCCTGTCAAAATTTGTGGTGGTATTTGTTTTTTTTCCCACACTTCAGATGTGAATTTACAGCTCCTGGTATATGTCCCTGTCAAACAACACCGCAATATGTGTTCAGCAACATTTCCTGAGTATAGCGATACCACTCATGCATGGGTTTGTCTGGTTGAGGCTAAAATGGGAAGTGTGCTTTCTGTTTTTTTACCAATTTAGGTCAGTCTGTGCCTATGCCCTATTTGTGACATCTTTGAACACGGCCACTCCAATTTACCCCACCAAACCATTAACTATTATTTTTTATTTAAAGTAGACACTCGTTGGGTATTTGAAATTCCATGAGATGAAAAATCTCTCGCAGTGGCACTTGGGACCGCTACTGAGACTGCCTAATCCACAGAACTGCGTGCAAGTGCACCTAGAAGCTTTAATGCCGTTTTGAAAGTAAAGGGTGGTCTGCGAATATAGAGATTTGATTGTGATTTTTCTTCTCTTCATTCACTTTGGATTTTCATAAATGATAAAAAATAAACTAAACTAAATCAGCATGTCTATTTTTTGAGGCATTCTTACTTTCCAGCATTTTTCACATCTGCCAAAGACATTCGTACAGTATTATATATATACACACACTATGTATATAGTCTCGGTTAGAGCCCCATTCAACACTGTAATTAGTGAATAAAGATTGTATTTTTTTCCTGACCTGGAAGTCCTGTGAGCGCGTTTCATTCCTTGGACTTTTGCATATTGGCTGAACAGCACCATGTGGATTATCTTGTATTAGAGGTTGAGTGTGGGACTATTGAACGTGTGTGTGTCATACACACACACACACACACAATTTCGCAGTACTAGGGGTTATGTTTAATAAAAGAAATAAAATGTCCAATCAGCAAGAACATTTTATTGGTTGCTATGGCTTCTTTTCACTAGAATCACATTAATTAATAGCCCATACTTGTTGCTAACAAATAAAAATAAACTGGAAACAATTTACATATAGCAATGGAATGATTTCTTCCGTATTTTATTAGAGGTACAGCTGCAGTATCCAGTATCGCAAGGAAGAATAACGTAGCAAAATAGCAGCTTAGTCAAGAATTAGAATGATAAATATATTGGCCATGAGCAATATCTTGTTTCTGGGTGTCACCCTGCAATTATTCATAGCCAGTATAATGACTGCCATATTTTTGTACAAGCTCTCTGCAGATACGCAGTGTAAACAAGTGGTTTCCCCAACGCAGCGGCAATAAATATCATAGGAGGCTTGATTTGTGATGCTGCAAGTACATTAAAGCCAATTATCTTCAGAAAGAAATTGAAAAAGGAGGTTGCTTATAATAAAAATGACAACCTGGGTTTGTCTGAGAAACAGCATGTAATTTGTATTCTGTGAACATTTCTTCAGCAAAAAGTAATCACTTTAATTAAGAACATTGGAATACAGTTCTAAGTAAATTAAGGTTTAATTAAAAAAGGAAAACATTTACAGAAACAGTTACAGCCATTTATAGTGATATGGCAGAGTAGGGCTTTAACCTTTCCAATAGCAGTCCTTTTGTGCACAATAATAACTGAACTTTATCTTACACGGCGGATGAAGGTAAGCAGCAGTTAGTTAAAAAAAAGAAAAACAAAATCTACCACCACTGTATAAGACACACCCAATTTTTAGACCCCAATTTTTTCTAAAAAAAGGTGCGTCTTATACATGGGGTATGTCTAGTTTATACATACACCATAAAAAGCATTAATGTTTAAAAGAGAGGAGACGTGTCTTACCTGGAGCACAGTCTGTATCTTCACCCACACGTCAGCCATGTCATATAGCTTGATGTCCCCATCCTGCTGGCTAGTAGGGGAGGCCAGAGTCTGCTGAAGATGTCCAAGAACTACCGAGTGGGCAGCGGCCACAGCATTAAACTTATCAAACAGGAGTTCCATCAGCTCCAAGAGCAGCCTGATAACAAGACACACAATGCAGATATTCAACTCAAGTTACTCAACAAATGTATAACTTGCACCGGTGCTTTGGGTTTCACATAAGAAGCTGCAGTAGAAAAATCTTACACAGGTCTGCTTTTCTTGAGCGATTAGCTAACCTTCAGGTGTCTTCCTTTTCCCACATGTACAGGAAGTTGGCAAATTTAGGTATTTCTAACAATAAGCATATTCACAAGTAAGAGTAGGGGAATGCCCGAGTACTTATTTTCTATTTGGATCCCATTTGTAAGCAGGGCTCTCTCCACCTAATGTATGAGTTTGTCTTAGTCTGTCAATTCTAGTCTTGTCAAACCCTTTGAATATATGTGTAAATTGTTGGCTCTATATAAATAGATAATAGTTCAAGTTTTTGGTCTTCTCCCTGCTGTCAGTTAGCTTTTCCAGTGACATTGGGGAAAGGACTACAGCGAGATTTCCCATAATGGAAAATTATGGGGCACAATTCTAAACCACATCCCTGTACGAGCATCGCAATGACTGGGCTGTCCAGCGGAGCACTTTATTAAACCTGCTAAGCTCAGTTTAAGTATTACAAAGAACTAATCAGGTAAGAATAACTGATGCTGCAAGAGATTTGATATTTCAAATTAACTTGTGTTTTTTGTACTTATTTGTTTGAAAAGTTTATAAAGTTATAAAAGTTTTTCTTTGCCCTTTAAAGGTGCACTCATTTGTCAAGTTGTACCCAGACTGCAATACAGCCAACTCCTCGTCTCTAACAGCTGTCTCCCACTTCTAGAGAAGCAAATTTAGCCAGAAAACTAGCTGTGAAAAACGCCATGACATTATCATGGATTGTATGTGGATTTATAATGCATAAGGGAAGGCATTTTACAGTAGTTTGGAATAAGGAACAACTGTTCGTTCAAATTAAGAAATAGAAATGTCAAGTTAGCCATAAATAACTCAATCTAAATCACAATGTCGTTTCTCAGACTTCACTTTCCCATCTTACAGATGGATTCCTCCCAGTGGTTTACTGTTACCAGAAAGTTACAAAAGCAATCAATCATTTTAACGCCTGCAAAATAGCACACAGACAGCAACATACACATTTACAAATACACGAGACTCAAACGAGATGTTCTGGAAATTCTAAAGCAAAGCAAGGAGAGAGATACGGGGAAATAGAAGACACACGGTATAAGGGAGCGTCTGAGTGATTAGCAACAGATTGGTTTGGGAGGCGAGGCAGAAATTAGGATTAAGTGTGAGGAGCAGGTAGTGGAGAAGTCAATTAAAAAAAAAAAAAAAAAAAAAATCATTTCTGTTGGGCAGATAAGGATGTAACAGGTACGAAAGTGGTAACAGGGGAGATTATTTAAAAACGTAATACACCTAGAGAATGTACCTATCTAGTAAAAGCTAATATGAACCGGAAGCCATCTCCACCGTGCACCACAGAAATCGTTCTAAACTTTTCTTTTTTAAATTGGGCTGTTTATAATAATAAAAAACCCAATAAATGTACATAATACCGTATAGACTCGATTATAGGCCGCACTTTTCCCCTCCTACCATACATTAAAAGTAAAAAATAATAATTATTAAAAAAATATATATATAAAAAATAATTTTTTCTTTAAAATAGCACCAAACTATAAGGGAGCGGCCTATAATCGGGAACGGCCTATATTCGAGCCAATACGGTAGTTATGATGAATCCAGATGTCAACTCTGCTTTCCTTGATAACAGACATGACCAATATGATTTTTACCTCCACATTTCTCCAGCGTTCAATTTATCAGCCAGTTAAAAATGCAGGAACACTAGTCAAGACAACAAATTAGATTAGCAGAACGATTGAAGTTTACTTATGTCTCTAGAACCCGACATGTTTTTTTCTTTGCAGTGCTTCTACATAGGTGTGTTTCTATAGCTAGACAGAACCTTATATATATTTGAGATTTGCAATGTTCCAAGAAGTCACGAAGGCCAACCAGCCTGTGCGTTTTATTTTTACATTTATAAATTCCATCACTTTACACAGACAGAAAGGATCCAGTGAGGTAGCGTAGGGTTACCAAGTGAAAAAGAGTGGGAGGGCATTGTTCGTTGCACTACGGCTGGATTAAGTAAACTGATAAGAGTTCAGCAATCAATGATTTCAAGGTGAGCCGAACAAGAAGCTCAGATTGAGGTACACACACCACGGACTGAATGTCTCACTGCATTCGTGTAAGAACCTCTGAGGTGTTAGGACGGGATGATATACTAAACTTAATCTGATAGAAAGGGTGTGTAAGCTCTTCATTGTCCTTATTAATGAGGTTGATCTCAACTTGGGTCTACTCTTATGCCCTTAGTTAATAGACCAAACACAGTCAATTGCATTGCTTAAGGCATGAATACACTGTGAAATTAAGGTTAACCTATAATGAAAACATACTGGATGTTCAATAGATAAAATCGCTGAATTTCCTCCACAGACCAACTAACTTTGAAATATTCACAAATTACCAGCAAACTGTTATGGGGAATTTTCAGCGATTTGCGAAGATGATCCATCAGTGGAGACATAGCGTTTTAAGGACACATTCCATTATTGAATCCAAAGCGTCAGTGATTGACAGCACGCCTTATGAAACTTGTTGTTACTTGCAACGGGCAATTTAATTAGTACCCCTAAGCCAAATCACCAGGAGCCATAACATGCTCTTGACCGAGAGCTTAAATACTGTGATTTTCTTCTCTCGCTGCAATTCCAGACAGCACTAAGCAGAAATAAATATTGTACAATAATACCCAGAAGAGATTATCTAAAGAAGGGAGCTTCATACACAACTACCTTTCAGCAAAATGTTGGGAAAAACTTTGGGGACAAAGATATCTGAATTTCTCAGTGGAATTTTGTATGGTTTGCAAAAACTTGACAATATTAATGTCCCACAGGGAAGATTTACTGAAGTTGAAGATTAAAAACAAAGACATCAAACCCTAGAGTGTTTTATATAAAAGTTGATAATAAAACACCACAAACCAGCAAAGGAGATGTCACTTTCTAGCCCATCAACATGCAGCTGGCATATATAAAAATGGTTCAAGATGATTACTTACTATAAAAACAAACACAGATTACCATTTTCCCATGGTTTTACAATGTCAATGCGGAGGTTACCTTCATCCATACATTCATGGAATAGAAATCCAGATAAGCACACTGGCAAAACTAGCACTAGCAGAGTCAGGACTCAAAAGCAGCAAAACACTGAAGGTCAAAAGAGAGACCTTTACATTTACACCATAAACGCCTTTTCTAAACAGCATGTTTATATGACACACAAAACATTCTGTAATTACACTTCTGGATGTCTCAGAAATAAATTACCGAGCTCACACATTGAGCCATTCAAAAATTGCTGGTTTCAAAATAGCCTGTATTTGGGATTGGCATTATAGGACTCAAATATTCAGCTTCTCAGCATTTTTTTGTTCATTGATGGTTACTGCAGGCACACTCCTTAGACAACTGTCTAATCCAATCAATATGTAAAAGCAATATATAACACCAAAAGTACAAAATAAATAAGACAATCCCATGGAGAAACACAAAACGGATCAATTACAGCAGCATGGAGCCACACAGAGCCAAGCCTGGAAGAGATGCTCATGGGACATGTTTTAGTTGAAGTAAGACCACTCTCACAATTGTACAAGAGTAACCAACATATTTTTTCCTTTTTTTTCTTCAGTGATCTGTTCATTAACAGAAATGTACAAAGAACAAGAGGTCACCCTCTGAGACTGGAAGAGCGGAGATTTCATAGACGACAAAGGAAGGGATTCTTCACAGTAAGGACAATAAAGGTATGAAATTCACTACCAAGGGAGGTGGTATTATCCAATATACTATATGTCTTCAAAAGGGGTCTGGATTTTTTTTTTTTTTTTTTTTTTTTTTTTTAGAAAGGCATGACATACAGGGCTATAAATAGAATTCATATTTTAGGGCTTCTTGATTCAAGGAGAAATCCGATTGCCTTTTGGAGTCAAGAAGTAATTTTTTTCCCTGATGGCAGAATTCGAAGTAGCTTAATTAGGGGTTTTTGGGTTTTTTTGCCTTCTTTCGGATCAAGAGTAGGAAGGCAATGCAAGACAACACATGATTGTGCACACTGCTAGCATAAGTATTACCGTATTTGCTCGATTATAAGACGAGGTTTTTTCAGAGCAAATGCTCTGAAAAATACCCCTCGTCTTATAATCGGGGTCGTCTTATAATCAGACCTCAAATAGGTCTGACTATGAGACGACTAAGATCCAGATCCCCCGAAGCTGCAGGGGACCTGGATCCTCCTGTCTCCCCCCCCCACCCCACTTACCGGTGCTTCTGAGTCCCCGGTGTGTAGCCGGGGAAGCGTGTAGATGTCTACGCGATTCGCGTAGACAACTTACGCTGCAGCCGGAAGGAGGTGTGGCTAGCGGCGGGGGTTGTCTGCGTCCATCGCGCAGACCTTCCCCGGCTGTTAGAGCCGGGGAATTCTCTCCGACAGTCAGGGAAGGTCTGCGCGATGGACGCGTAGACATCTACACGCTGCCCCGGCTGCATGACAGGGGAGTCAGAAGCACCAGTAAGTTTGGAGGAGGGAGGGGGAGGGAGTGTTAAATGGGGGGCATAAGGCATTTCTGGAGGCAGAGTGTTCTATGAAATGCCTTTTAACCCCCTTAATGCCACTCTGCCTCCAGAAATGCCTTTTTAACTCTCTATACGCCACTCTGCCTCCTGAAATGCCTTATACCTCCCTATATGCCACTCTGCCCCATGATATGCCTTTTAACCCCCTTAATGCCAGAGTGACATATAGGGGTATAAGGCATATCTGGAGGCAGAGTGGCACATAGGGGGTCAAAAGGCATATCATGGGGCACAGTGGCATATAGGGTTAAAAGGCATATCATGGGGCACAGTGGCATATAGGGGGGTATAAGGCATTCCTGGGGCAGATGTGCATAACTGGGGGGGCAGGTTGGAAAATAGAAGGAAATAAAACCAAAATATTTTTCTCAATCATAGCTTTTATTAAAAAAATAGTTTACATGAATTAACATTTACTGGTAAAACATTTTTTCCTATAGGGTCGTCTTATATTCAGGCTTTTTCTTTTTTTTTCCTAAATTAATATTCAGATTTGGGGGGTCGTCTTATAATCGAGCAAATATGGTATTTATTGATTTATACAGCACTGCCATATTCTGCCGTGATGTACAATAGTGTCTGACTAGACTACTAAAGACTACTGTAAAACTGCTAGTTTCCTAGAACATCAAGATCTTCTAGTGTACATATGTTAATGGTAAATGGGACAAAGCTAAAGCCAGAGCCACTCTCACAATTATGCTATAAAATGAGGAGATGCGATAGATAAACAATATTCGGTAACTAACATTAACTGCGCATTTCCCACCTTGGTTGGTTTTCCTGTGTTGTGTTCTCTCCTCTTTGATAACCATTATCTGCCACCTGCGTAGTGGACCTCTTTACAATGTGCTTCAGCTCCTGTTCGAGACGTTCCTTCACTGCTTTAACAGTCTCTGGGATCTTTTTCAGTTTAGCCAGACCTTTGATTAGAATTCCCATGAACACTGCACTGTTCTCCTCAGGGTCTGAATCGGGGTCTTCTTTAATATCCTGAAGGCTTAGCTCCTTAACTGTGGAGGGGGGGAGATCAGGTTGACCTCATTAATGTACATTAACAACAGTCACAAATGTTCTGCATAAATAACAGAATTTTACAGCATCTAAATGCTCCTGATCACCCCTATCTTATTTTGACAAAAATCAGACAGGGATCACTCTCCTTTAGTGGTGAGACATTGATTTATACATTGAGATTTAATAGACAATCAATGTATATATAAAATAGCAGGAATTAACTTTAAAAGAACAAAAACAGTTGCGGTTGTATGTTATGTTTAATAAAAAAATATTTTTATATATTTGCATCCACTACCAGTTTACTTCAGTGGATAATTTTATTAGATTCTAATTTTTATTTTGCAGTAGACAGTGAAAATCTAGACCCAAAGTGGATGCCTAGGCAGACCCTCTTCAGAACAAGGCACAGCCAGCACACTTACCACTGATGATACTAGGAGTCCCAAACTGAGAATTGTCAAGGAACTTTCTGGGAGTGGACAAATTAGTAACATCATGAAGATGGCCCGGAGAATCCTTTAGTGAGCTGTGATGAACAAAAAAATATATATATACTTAAGTGCATTAAGAAAAGGGGGATCTGACAAAGGTAAAGAGTCAATAATCTCGTCAAAGTTAATACATATGTTGCACAACTAACACAATTGTTAGTATTATTGCATATAGACAAGGAAACAGACAAGTTTACTACATCTAGCAAGGCCCTGGATTTGTTGGTATGTGTGTTTTACACTTTGTAAAGCGGTTAGAAAACTGCAGAGCAGTACTAAGCAAATGCTATTGGGCTTAGAAATATTATTTAAGAACATAATAGCCTTCTCCTACTTTATACACACGAAATAGTCTGCACTATTATTCTGTACTGTGAGCCACATACATTGCCCAGACTGAAAATGACGGTTACAGACGCCTTAGTGGGAACTTCTTGAATTTACATCTTACTGTGCTCCCATTGGCTGTTCTGATTTTGAATATGGGCAACCACACTATTCTCTCTACAAAAACTAAAATAGTTTTATAACTATTAAGCACACACCCAGTGAATAGCAATACAAAAAACAAAAAACACCTAAGGCATAGATATTGGGGATTCGCACATGCTTTGTCAATATATTGCTTAACCCTCACTACATCAAATTACCCCAAGTACTATCTCAAGTTTTATGGTTATATTGCTTACCAAGGAGCTGAATCAGTGGGACCGCATGGAATTTTGACCCACTGAGGCTCTCAAGCAATTTAAAGCCTTCTCTGGACACCATTAATGAGGAACCTGTGTGCCAGGAGGGGCTGCTCAACCCAAACAAAAGACTTCATTATTGAACTTTTTTCTGGTGAATAAAAGGTGTTTACTTGTTTAGGATACTGTCATTTTTTGGTATAGTGTCATAACATTATAGTAAACATAAGGCTTTAAAATTGAAAGAGCGGCTATAGAGAATAATAAAACTGTGCCTACCTGCTCCTGATCTTGTCCTTGATCCACTGTCCCACACGACTGGTGGATTTAATATAAAGGTGACGGTGCAGCTCATCAATAAGCACAGAATGCATGTTCATCTTCTTGCTATGAAGCTCTAGCCGTAAGTCACCGAGTCCCTCCACGTGGCGCAGAGGCCCATCCAAAGACTCCACAGCAGAAACCTATGGAAAAACAATGAAAAACTGCTAAATAAAAATATTTTTATTGAGTACTGTGATAATGTTTTTAAATAAAGTGTTTCTTTTTAGCATGCAACCATTTAAAACTTAATTTCCAATTTCATGATTTTTTTTTCCACCTTTCCTCGTTACATGCTAGAACCTAATTAACTGCTTAGCTGAAGACCTGAGCCTAGTCATATCACCACCTTCATTGCACGTTCATCACTAGAAAAGAAGGGGCAGAGTACCATCTCATCCCAGCCCCTACTGATGCTTAATGACTAGTGCTCTGCTGTTGGCCAGCACCTTATGCCTATGTATCAGTGTGGGCATTAGGTGTGCCACCCACAGCAGGGAAGTGACAGCAAGAAAGCATCACACTCACTTAATTGATATATAGGAAGCGAAAGATGAAGGGCCGAGGGAGGAGGTAGATGGGTTTGACACCTGACTGACAGATGAAAAGTAATTTACAGCAGTGCATGCGACTATGCATAAACAGACCCCTGACCAAGCAGCTAAATTGCATTATTTAGTAACGCAGCCACTAGCGCAAAACATTAACAGAAAGCAAACATAAAAAGGATCTTGAATTAGGAATACCACCTGTAATTACTAATTTCCCAGATTATGGCCATTACACCAAACAGCATTACCAATTTACCATGGTGAGAACTGCAAGCCACAGAAGCATGCTAAGATGTGCACTTGGGCTCACCTCATGCTTCAACAAATTGAATTAAATATTATTGTCCAAATAACTGCTATCAGCGGGTCTTGAATTAAAAGTTCACAAATAACCATTTCGTGTCCAATGGGTTTTACACCTAAATGCATTTAAGTTCTCCAATTAATAACCAGTCCCTGTGGCAGAGAAAGGGCCATTACGATGCCCAACTCTACACTGCTGCTATTAGCGTAGCTTCTAAAAGCTTGATTTTAATTAGTCTCCATTCACTTGGATGAATAGTCCTTATTAGATGAGCTAACAGTGGGGTGATCATGCTCTGGGGAATACTGTGTGTGCTGGTGAATTAAACAGAAGGGTAGAGGTCATCGGTCAAGTACGTATGAATACAAATGAAGCCGCCCTGCGCACGGTTAGTGGTAGTGGACTGCTGTAACGACAGTCACAATTTATACAAAAAGAGATAGCAGAACACAGATGGGATTAGCTCTCTAGAAGAAGCAAGGAGAGGTTAGCCTACACAGGCACGCACACGTGCTTAAATGTGATTAAGTGATTGAGAAGGACACACCACTATACTGTGGAAAATCACTTTATTTCCCATAAGTATGGGGCGAGGAAGACATTGAGAACATTAAGCTCTCACAAGTACTTTATAAATTAATTCCTACGTGGTAGCAAAATTAGTCTTGAAGCCGGGCAACAGTTACGGACTCCAAAATAACCTACGTTCCTAATTAAAGGGGAAGATCTAAACCCATAGAGTTTTTATACGCAAAGTCTCTCAATGTCTAGTTCAGCTTCTGTTCGAACATGGAAATCAACCACTAACCGGGAAATAGATGAATACGTGAGTAGATAAATTCTATCACATCCTAAACCACAATGTCAAGTCCATCATTTGACAATGACAATGGCATATAGTACAACACTTAGCTTTTTGTCGTGTAGTCCTGTACAGTGTCGGGAACAAGTATTTGCCCCTTCCCTATTTCACACTTTCACATTTAAATTTATCAGATCATCAAAGTAATTTTAATATATGACCATGCGAGTAAACAGAAAATGCAGCTTTTAAATGATCATTTCATTTATTGAAGGTAACTTTATCTGGGGAACATGCCAGCGTAAGGTTTCATATTAAGCCATGTGTGCCAGTTAAAGAGCTTCCGGAATGAGACATTTTCTACATAAAATAACGCAATTTGCATCATCTAAAACAATAGAGTCTCTACAATGGTTGCCTTAATGGAACATTACGCAAACCTGCAAAGTAAAGCGTACTTCGAGCTAGCGACTGAAACTCTGTATTTCACAGCTGGAGGCGTCTTATCACTCACTTTCTGTACCATTCATGGAATGAGGAACTGATAAATGTAATCGCTGAAAGTTTAGAAATAAAATCACTTTTAGAGAAAAGCTCAAAAACGCAAAGTGCTCCAAACGGCTTCATCTCACTGCAGAACACAAAGCTTTTATATAAATAAATATGTGGCAGGCTGATATAATGGTTCAATAAGCAATTGATTGTCCTTGCTTAGAGCGGAAGGGGAAAAAAAAGCCACTCTTACCGTATACTTCCAGCAAATGGAAAACGCAGAGCTATTTGCTGCTCATTGAAAAGGAAATATTAATATGGAATTTAACAATACAGTGTTCTGAAGGCTTCAGTCAATTAGATCTTTCAATAAAGCCAGTAAGCAAACGACGGCAGACACCGCGTAAAACATATACACGTTATATTCAGCTTCAACCTCGAGAAACAGAGGATGGTATGTCAAAAGCTTCTCTTAAAACCTAAATGTTAGTCCGATTAAACATGGACCACCACAAACTACAATACTCGTTTTTAGCATTTACAGAAAAATAACCATAGCTGAACATTCATGGTCCTTCTATTAAGATAAAAGCCCTTGTGCAGAGGAACAAGATGTAAACGCCTTTATTCTATCACTAACTATATACAGCACTGTGAAAAATGATTTGCCCCATCAGATTTCTTCTATTTTTGCATATTTGTCACACGTTAATGTTCCAGATCAAACTGACATACTCAGGGGCGTAACTAGAAACCTCAGGGCCCCGGTGCGAGAATCTGTTAAGGGCCCCCCCATCCCCTCCTATCCCTTTCTCACCCGAGACAAACGCCTCACGCTCCCAACACTGCACGCTGGGCAGCGCTGAGGCAGGCGGCGGCGGTGACGGCGGCAGCAGTGGCGGCAGCAGCGGCGGGGAGCAGAGGCATCCTGGATTTCTGTCAGTCAGGGGGGCCCAAGAGTTGCCGAGCGGTCGTTTTCAGCAACCGCTCGGCACCCCTTGGGCCCCCCTGACTGGCAGAACTCCAGGGCCCGGTCGCAGTCGTGACCCCTGCGACCCCGGTAGTTCCGCCTCTGGACATACTGAGATACTGTGACATGACCTTAAAATGTAGTTCATTCCACAAAACCCTCCAATATGGCTGAATTAAAAAAAATCTGCCAAGAAGAGTGGGCCAAAAATCCTCCAACGCAATGTAAAAGACTCATTGCTGGTTACTGCAAATGTTATTAGGTTTAGGTGGCAATTACTTTTTCTCATGGGTGATAGGGGTTTGGATTAACTCTTTTCCTTCAAAAAATTATCATCATCTAAAAGCTGCATTTTGTCTCACTTGTTGGATGATCAGAAACATGTAAAAATAGAACAAATCGTGAAGGGGCAAATAATTTTTCACAGCACTATAATCACATGATGTAATTAAGTCACTTTTTTTGTTATAATTGATGAATTTCTATGACTGAAATGACACACTGTTATATGTGTTTATTACTATTAAATAAACTGACTTCTGGTACCACAGATCCTTTTATGAGCGTAACTCTTATATTGAAATTTGCAAAAGTATGTGTTTAGCTACCTGT
Organism: Spea bombifrons; assembly: GCF_027358695.1. Classification (NCBI taxonomy): domain Eukaryota; kingdom Metazoa; phylum Chordata; class Amphibia; order Anura; family Pelobatidae; genus Spea; species Spea bombifrons. The sequence continues at coordinate 69,170,526 of NC_071090.1, read as the reverse complement.
GGGGGCCCGAGGGCCCGGCCACATAAACACCCTGTCCTGGAACAATGAATAGACCTGGCTAATTTGAAAGATTAGCCACATTTGACTGGCAGCTAAATCCATCAGACACGAGACATGCCAACTTCAGATAACTGGACAGAGCTCTCTGGATTTTTTTAATAGAGAAACTGAAAATGAGCTGAAGGTTTACTTGCTCCTTTTGTTTAGAAAATATTTTATGGTTAACTGCTTTGAAAGAATCTGCTCCCTCCATGTTCACTCTGGATAACCATCCAGAGAATTGCGGATCAGATAGACCTGATCGTCTCCGTGTCAAACATTTACCCGACTGCTGCAAAACCTGAATGTGCTTAGTTTGTCTTCTGACCAGAATTGTCAGCACATAAAATACAAGGTGTGCTATAATTCCACTGAATTACACCATATGGATAAAGCTGCATAAAGCTGTCAAAATACTACTTCATGTTTATCCTGCCCAACTGGGAAAAGGCTGCCATTCTTCTTTTAATAATTCTTCCTGGCATTAATCAGTCATTGTACATTAGAAGCGGCAGCTGGAGTGTTCGGAGTGATAATGAAACCTGCAACAAGCCATCTTCAGCTGCCTCTCCCAGACAATAAGGGAATTAAAATTTCAATTTAAATGCAGAGCTCTGAAACACGCTTCAGTGGCAAAATTACTTCAATTAATGTGAGCAGAATATAAAGAGATGACTGCACCAAAGGTGATGCTGAAATTTTAGGATTGTGTCAATTAATAAGCCAGCGAGCAAACCACAGCGTGACGCCCAAGGTGTGATCTGAAGTGGTGGATGGCTCAGTAATACACGGAACGGATTTCTGGAACTAATGTGACCTTCGGGGATGCCAGCGTATAAGCATTTATTAATGCAACACCTCCGACTCTTAATTAAAGATTTTACTACGTTACCTTAGGGTAAAACAAGCACAGCCAAAATCAACACGGGATACGCTGAATGGAGAGTTGCATTAAACTCCAGCTAAATTATGCCTTCCGACTATTAAAGGTGGTGGAATAGTATTTCTTTATTTGGGCTTACACAAAGTAATGATATTTGCTTTCTGAAACTGTTTAGTGATCCGACTGTTCCACAAAACTACCTAGAATGTGCCTCTTAACGCTATAAACAGAGGCAGTAATGGTTTTATTAGTCTCAACTTTTTGTGTGTGATTACCTGACTTAGAAGGTCATGACGAAAAGCTGCAGAGGACACCACAACTAAACTAAAACAAACCTTTGAAAGTGTGACTATGATAAATGTACATAAGTTTGATCGGACAGAACAAACCACTTGGAAAGCGTAAAGTATAACAACATACACGTGCAATATATAATCACAATTTCCCATAGAAAACCATACACATACTACACGCATAAGATAACCTAAGGTTTTTCAGATATGTCAGTTCATGATGTATTGCTTGAATTACCTCAGGGTTGTTTAAAGAGAGTGTGTAAAGAAAACAAATCTTACAGCACAGTTGAAAGTTGTGATATGTTCCAGCACATTTTATTCTCCCATAGATACATTTTACTAAACAAGTAACAAGCATACCCTAATACCCTGTTATGTGCCGGGGTGTCATGCAACAGGAGGCCATGTAGCTCTTAGGCAGCAGACAGAAATGCAAGTAAGAGCCAACTACAATACTCTTATTGGGCGGCATAGAACAAATCAGAGTCAGCAGCTTCAGGATTAGTCAAACTACCACAAAAAAATCAATTAAGAGAAAAAGTCTGCTCATAAAACCACCTCCCAGATAAGGGCCATATCATTTATACATGTTATAATTTAAAAAAAAAGTATACAAATAGAGGGCAACAGGGTAAAAACCAAATCTAACAGCACACTACATGATTACATGGAAAGGGTCCAGCTACTGTCACGGTAAATTGCAGCTTTACTCACCGGACCATCTTTCTATGATAAATCCCATGTCCTCAAAACATCCTAAACATAATTAAGGAGGGTGTCCAGAGCTAACTTTGAGACAACTCGTGACACAATAATCTTTCTTCTGCTTTATGTGATCTATGTGGTAATTTGGAGTAGATACCTATGACGTTCAGGCGCAACCTACTAAGGCCAGCACTAAATAGCTAATAATCAGCTTGCCCCAAAGAGATCAACTACATGAGTAGAATACTACTCAGCTTACTTTTCCCAAGTTATGTTACATGTCTATCCAACTGGAATCTGCAAGAAGTGAACCTCATGTCATTTCCATCAAATGGGAGCTTGATGGGTTTTGTGTCTTTTTCCAGCCTGAGCAATTAATACTCCACATACAAAGCATAAGGTTGTTTTTAGGTTAAACATGGTTAGAAAGTTGTGAGTTATTTTCTTACCAGCATGTCGGTGGCACTGAGATAGTGTTTACTGGCCATGCACTGTTCTAGTTTCTGTGGAACCTGCTTGATGTTCTCAATTTCATCCAAGAGGTTAAGGACGTGCTTGTGTTCAATACCCTCAATCCATAGCTTTCTGAGCTCATCGCGTTTGCAGTGCAGCAGCATTTTACAGGAAAGGAGGTTTTCTTTCACCTGAAGAGAAAATTTGAAACACATCGAGATATACTCAATCATGTGAGTCTGTCTTAAATAATCACATTACATCACAGAACCACAAAAGAGAATTTAAAACCATCATGTCTTCAATCATAAGTCCCTGCAATGTTCAGAGATAGGAGAGGCTCAGCTATCTATGTAATGCTCACCTGCTTGATCTTATTGCGTGAATTGGTGATCCTCTCAGTAATGCTCTGGTAAGTACGGATGGCAGTGGTAAGCTCAGTGAAATGCTGCTCAATCTTCTCATCAAGATCTCTATCACACTTTTCATAGGCCTCCTCCAGACGGCCTTTCTCTGTCTCTCTGTCCTCCACATCATCACTGGCTGAAAGGGTCCTAAAGTAAAAGAGTAAAACATAAAATATACTGAAGTCACTAGTGGCACATCACACAGTCCTTTCACAAATAAATCATAATCCTAGGCAAAATAAAATCCACAGTGATTTTCTCTGGAGTTACTGAATCATAGAAATAGTGGTTCTACAAATTTTATTATCTCAGCAGCACTTCAATCATACACATTATAGTTTCACACGTTACTGGATAATACCAAATATTTGGCTTTCATGAAACTTTCACATTTGTATCTTCCTTTAGAAGATAAAGAGCTGAAAATTGATGCCAAAACCAAATAGCAAGTCCTATATAACGCCCCAGAGCCAGCTCACAAATGCTGGCAATACCTGTGCTAGTCGTAGTTACCATCATGATCCCAGCTTGACCTCGACTACTCTGGCTCTGTTATACGACTACCCCAACCTCCGGTTTCCTGGCTACAGCTTGTTTCTGGTTATGGTGCTTGTACTCCCGAAGAGTTTGTCAGCGGTCCTTGGAAGATCATCACCAGTCCCACCGCTACTTGAACCCAAAAGGATCAACGCAAGAGGGAACTGGTTGGAGGGTAAAGAACTCTTTTGGGATCAACGGCCACTCTCTTTTTTTGGGACACAGTGTCCTAACCTGCACCTCATCGTCTCCTCTGGTACCCTGAGCATGACAATACTAACCAAATGAGCTATGTGACAAAACATCTCCCATTTAATAAGAAACTAGCTTACTGTGAAGTCTGATATCATTGTCACAAAAACTGGGAAATCCCAAGTCAGGTTCTCTGGGTCAAATTAATCCCTGTGTGTTTATTACAAACCATGGGCTTGTTTTACAATAATGTGCTTAGTTAAAACCACCTATAGTTTAACATGTTAATGTAACGTATAGAACTTTAAAATATAGGATTTGGGAAAAGCAACACATCAGCTTTACGGACAAATAAATCAAATTGTTTGAGAAGACTAACGTAGTAAAATATAATGTACGTTCTATCGTGAAAGGGAACATGTAGACGTTTCACTGTTACACATGGTATAAATTAGCCATGTAGGATATCGCTAGATACACACTAGTTATGATTGCTATTAAAATACATCATTTCGAAGTTCAGCAATGCAAGGTAAATTATGTTGCTCTTGCACTAACCAAATTAAAGAGATTGTGTTGTTTAGGGGCCAGTTTGGCAGACAAAAATAAGAGTCTTCATGTCAAATTGAGTACTTAAAATGTTAAGGCAGTGTGTGCTGTATTTGGTGATTAGTGTATTTAATTAAGATTCATGGATAAATCCATCACTTTATGAGCCAACCTGACGTTTTATGACTCAAAACTGTCCTTGCACAATAATGGTCGACACAATAATGCCAGGAAAATTGGGATGCTGTATCTCATTGATGGATCACTCTAGCCCTATTGTCATGTTGAATGCATGCCGGAGGCCATATCATATGAACGCTGGGTAATTTGACTGGATGCTGATTGGTGTAGGTGTTCCTTACTTATTGGATTTAGAAAATGAAACTTCTCTATCGTTTTCCTCTTCTTTGGCTGCCTCTACTAAATCCAGAGGCATGCTTATGTATAGCCCCTGCACATTCTCTAGCGCGTCCGTTTGCAGTCAATAGAAAAAAAAACAGGCACCAACCAACATTCAATTAGCACTGACGCAACAGGCTACTCTCTTAGCTGCAGAGATTACGCGCAAAGTGTTTTTATTGGGCACTTATCTGTCCTGGTTTCAGTAGAGACAGCGGCAAGGTGGAGTTAAATGAGAGAGAACTCCTTTATACAAAGAATAAATGTGCATATCTACGATCAGTAAAATGCATTGAATTCCATGGAAAACGGACTCTGCATTTCAAGAAGAGCATTGGGAACGAATTTTACATTGAAATGCAAATGTAAAGTTGTAATATTTTGTATGTTTAACCCTGTTGTTTCCATTTCTACGTGTATAAGGAAACACTCACAGTCTAGTCTACATTTAAGTGTTACTTTCCTGAATTCCCTAATGGGTGCCTCCTGTCGCATCGCGACTGGTGCCTCTGGTTCTTTGTGAGACCCCTGAGACCCGGAGCAGCTACCCATAGTGGCTAGCTTTCAATACGAAGAAGGCGCCAACGAAAGCCAGGAACTTCACGCTAGACCCCCTGGTCCTCGCCACAAACATGAATTAAAAAACAAATAGTCATAGAGTAGTTTAGTATGCATTCTTCATTCGCATTAGACTGTCCCTTTACTATCACTGCGTACTGATGGCAGAGTGCCCAACAACAGGATGCAGGAAGTGCAAGCCTCCCTCAACCCAAACACTGATTCAGCTTATCATAGTAAACGATAAGGGGGACAAGCAGACACACCTCATCTTTTTAGAACCAATTATGGTTTTGCACCTTTACGATCAAAGCTGTCTGATAGAAGCGCTGACAGGAAACTGAAGGAGTACCCATCATGCATTACTTCGAAATGAACAGGCTCCCATATGGTTGGGAGACTCTACTTAATGGCAACTACATTCATTTACCTGATGACAGATATCAGCAGCCCAGACGGGTCTTTATTTTTGTTAAGTTGGCTCCTGGATGCGGACATATTGCCTGCAGTTTTCTCCACTCTCGCACCAAAACACTGACACACCGCAACGCGCAGACTCCTGGCGCCAGACAGCCAATGGGATTAGACCAGGAAAGAGTAGCCGTCCAATAGCGTTGCAAAGCTCGAAGGCAATTGTAGGTCAGAGAGCAGCGCCTGAAAGGCGTTTTTCCGCGCTTGCTGACGGGACTTGTAGTTTTCATGAACATTTAGAAAGTCCACGCTACGGAGCGTAGACTACATAAACCATCATGCAATGCACTTCCTGCCGGTGAACTAACTTTATTAAACATCATACACTACTACAGGTGAACAGAATCGCCCCTGTATTTGGGAATGGGGTTGTGAGCCGTTATGTAACGTATACTTTGCGTGTAAGTCATTATAACCGAAAACATTTTTATCAAGCGCTAATACTCTGTATGTTGTGAGGTCAACCTTTTCGAGCAATCCCTAATTGCACTGTTGCAATGAAGGAAAAAGAAGCACATCACAACTTTCGCACCCCTCTGAAATAATGGGCATGTGTTTTAAGGGACACCAATGTCTTCTGAAGATGTTATGCAAATACACTCAAAATGAATTGGCCTTAATACAGAATATTAGTAAAAGCACCCTGCAATGCAGCCATAATGCTACACACCCACCCACGGGTTTGGCACACTGCTTAGGTTTTTCACTCCAGCATTGAAAAGGTTAATTACAACCACACATGGAAGTTTTGTACTCCGGCACTGAGGATGGTGAAGATGCAGACAGAAAGTCTGTGACACCCTGTCAACATTCTGCTCCTGCTGTCAAGGGAAAGACCAGACTGTCAGAATACAGTCTTCTGTCTGTAAAAAGTGGTGGTGATGACCCAACATTTGGCGGTGCCCTGGAGAGAACGCCCAAAGACTATGGAGAAAGCATCATGCCTATCGCTCTGTTTCTTGGACTATTCCCATGGCTATTGATGATGCTCGGTGCTGAATGTGCTTTGTAAAGGTTGTTCTCACCAGCATTACTTGTCATCCAGGAACTAGGGAAACCCAAGGAGCTGTATTCATGCCTCTTAGGTACATTCACTAACTGTAGCTATACCTCCCAGGTGTACAAGTCACCCAGGGAGGGCTATATAACACCTGAGCACTGCTAGTTGTTCTGCCTGAGTATCTCAGTGCCTTTCGACTGAATAATCTACATTTACCTCCTAGTTTACTGATTGTTTTGCTTTCCTGAATTTAGGCCACCTGCCCCAACCACTGATACATATATAATTACCTATTGTGCCTTCTTGACTTTATATACTATTTAATCTAAACCTGGTTTTGATGGTCATACTAGGACAAGGGTGTCCAACCTGCTGCTCTCCAGCTGCTGCAGGACTACAGCTCCCATACTCCTCATGTTCCCTTAAAAATAACTCAACACACAGCCATTAATGTCTAAACCTTGGCAACAAAAGTGAGTGCAGCCCTATGTGGAAATATCCAAATTGGGCCTTCCCGGTGTCATGTGACTCGTTAGGTTACAAGGTCTCAGGTGTGAATGGGGAGCAGGTGTGCTAAATTTGGTGTTATCGCTCTCACACTCTCTCGTACTGGTCACTGGAAGTTCAACATGGCACCTTATGGCAAAGAACTGTCTGAGGATCTGAAAAAAAGAATTGTTGCTCTACATAAAGATGACCTAGGCTATACAAAGATTGCCAGGACCCTGAAACTGAGCTGCAACACGGTGGGCAAGACCATACAGCGGTTTCACGTGACAGGTTCCACTCAGAACAGGCCTCGCCATGGTCGACCAAAGAAGTTGAGTGCACGTGCTCAGCGTCATATGCAGAGGTTGTCTTTGGGAAATAGACGTATGAGTGCTGCCAGCATTGCTGCAGAGGTTGAAGGTGCTCAGACCATACGCCGCACACTGCATCAAATTGGTGTCCAGTGTGTCTTGCCTACAGTCAAGCATGGTGGTGGGTGTCATGGTCTGGGCTTGCATGAGTGCGTCCGGCACTGGGGAGCTACAGTTCATTGAGGAAACCATGAATGCCAACATGTACTGTGACATACTGAAGCAGAGCATTATCCCCTCCCTTCGGAGACTGGGCCGCAGGGCAGTATTCCAACATGATAACGACCCCAAACACACCTCCAAGACGACCACTGCCTTGCTAAAGAAACTGAGGGTAAAGGTGATGGACTGGCCAAGCATGTCTCCACACCTAAACCCTATTGAGCATCTGTGGGGCATCCTCAAACGGAAGGTGGGGGAGCACAAGGTCTCTAACATCCACCAGCTCCGTGATGTTGTCATGGAGGAGTGAAAGAGGACTCCAGTGGAGACCTGTGAAGCTCTGGTGAACTCCATGACCAAGAGGGTTAAGGCAGTGCTGGAAAATAATGGTGGCCATATAAACTATTGACACATTGGGCCCAATTTGTACATTTCCACTTAGGGGTGTAGTCACTTTTGTTGCCAAGGAGTAAACATTAATGGCTGTGTGTTGTTATTTTTAAGGGAGCAGCACATTTACACTGTTATAGAGGCTGTACACTCACTTCTTTACATTGTAGCAGAGTGTCATTTCTTCAGTGTTGTCACATGAAAAGATATAATAAAATATCAAAACAATGTGAGAGGTGTACTCACTTTTGTGAGATACTGTAAGTGGGAGGTTATACTGTTTTTCACTGTTCACTCAATGAGAGAAATTCATGCCCAATCAGCATGCACTCACCTAATAACATGGGACAGAACCTGATCAATCTGGGTTCCCTAGGCAGCAGCTTTGTTCACCTATACGATCTACCTGGCCGTACTTTAATTCCCTGCCTTACTCTACTCAAATTCTCCACCGTATTTTTTATGATCAGTTCTACAAGCTGGTAGTGCAGATCTGATAACAGATAACAGTAATGATTGTGCCCGTTTTCCTAAAATAAGATATTTGGCAAATGATGCACAATAAGTGTTAGGAAACAAAATATTGGTACAACCATCAGATTCACTTATACAGTGAGGTGTTAGTTGCTTCATGTGTGCCAAAGAAAACTATTGCACAGAGATGGGAAATATATTTTTTGGTTAATTGGTATATATTTACCATTATCTGTCCTAGATTTACATTGATACATATTCCTGTGTTTCTTATTGTAAGATCATTGTAAGATCATATGTCAGCATTAATTTACGTTAAACAACATGATGTCAATATCTTGCCTCTTTTTACTTATCAAGTGGATTTTGGTTATCTTTTTTCCCCAAATAAACTACCGTATATGTGATATTTAATAAACTTATAATAGCTAAAATGTGTTAAACAGGGGGTTTCTGCAAAATTCTTGGTAACATTCAGTATCTTGTTTTTCTTACCCTTTAATTAGATGTAAAGGCAGTATAACACCTATTTTATAATTAAGACAGCGATGTCCTTTTAATTAGGGGTTGGAATTGAAACATACTCAGCCGCTGCTCCTTGTGTCCCTTGGGGTGTCTATGTATAATACTGACTGCATGTTTTTTCATTAATTCTATAGTTATGACATAACCTATATGCTTCAGTAAGATAGGCACATTAAATCGAGCATGTAAAACACTAGCTGGGTCATTGGCTGTAGTCACAGGACTCCTTGTTTTATGCTTTTCTGAATGGCAGGGGACATGCAAGATGCAAGTTCAATGGTTTTATGTGACTTGCCACCATTCATTCCACTAATTTCCCTGAGCAAGGCGAAAGCTTATTTAATCTTTAAGAATATTTGAATGCCTAATGTGAGCTATTATAGTTATTTTATATAAATTAATTATACAATGTTTCCTGTTTTTTCTACTCATACGCTCTCAGTGCTGCTACCAATTAAATACCCTTTTTCTTAATTAGATTGCCTGGAACACTGATTAACCCTTAAGGAGTACAATTTCACACTTCTGATGGAAAAGCAAAATAAAGCCATAACTAAATATGTTGCAGATCGCATGGTTTCAATAACAAAGTTTAAAATAACTAACTTGAATATATAGAATGATATGTAACTTTCAATTTTAGTGCATACTCCCGCGTGACATTTCAGATGTCCAAATCAGGGCACCTGTGCCCAAGAGGTTTGGCGAGCGGCTGAGGGGCTGCTACGGAAGTAACCATTATCTGAATAGCCATGTTGCAATTCTAACATCACAATAAAGCTAAGTGAGAGCTGCAATGGAGGTCTGTTCTACAACAGCTCACACCTTCATTGATCTTACAGCTCCATAGGTTGATCAGGGGAGATCAGAGGAGTTCCTCATCTGGCACATGCTCCACACTGCCAACAAAAGTGGGAAAGCTACTCAGGACACTGGAGCATTGCTCAAAAAACAGGACTGTCCTGTGGAAACCAGTACTGTTGGGAGGTCTGTAAGTGTAATTTTATCTAAGAGGTTACTTGGTAAAGTCAATTATAGATTTATTTAACCTGTCGGAAAAACAGGGCACTGAGTGTTTGATCTTTCAGGGCGATCTTCTTGGCTAGTTTTATTTATGTAAATGCTAGTATAGTGCAGCGTCACATCTACTTGAGACATTTGAGAGGTTCTGAACCTTAGGTTTAAATTGTCCAGGTTGCTTTGGACCCCTCCCCAAAAGACATACTTTTCACATTCAGTGGACATGGCAAGTTATCAGGAAAGGGGACAGGATTTACCCCAATAAATGTATTCACAAAAAATGTGAGGTTACAGCAGTGTTTGCTGAGTTAAAACCACAATTCACTTGCAAGCCCTAGTAAAATAAACCCCTATGAAACCCTTCAACAACGTATAATCTTCAGCCAAAGACCCCTCTACACAGGCACAGAACACTGTATTAACTATGTGCATTTAGGAAAGTAAATCTATGTGCATAATGTGTACATGAATATTTCTTCGCGAACAAATAAATCTGAAAAGAGGGAAAAAAGCAAGAAAATGCACAAACTAAAAGTTAAATGTGGCTTCTAGCTTAGCCATTAGCCTCTAATAACATCCCCTCTAGGGCTTCTATGTGCTATAGAGCTCTATAATTATAATCATCCATTATCAATGACAATGGAAGTGACATGTCTTAACTATTACTGGGTAATGCATAAAATGTATTCATAACAGCATGTCAATGTTACATTGCAAAGAAAAGTACACATGAAAGAAATCTGTCAGAAGAGAAATTGTTCAATTATAATTGTTCAAAAGATGTATAAATCGACCAAAGCATATACAGTAACCATTAAGTAACATTAAAAAAAAACTAAGCCACTACAGTCAAATCCGGAATAACAGGTTGTTTAGTACTATTAAGTCAGCTCCCTGGTAGGTAACATAACTATGTTAGGATTAAAAAACACTGAAAATTGGAAGACTATGACAAAGTGGCGGGCTAAGCAAATATAAGGCCATAAAATTCGTATTTTTTAAATATTTTTATAGCGTTTGTAATATATATTTACTGTAAAATCAGTAATGTGAAAACAAAAACCACTTAGCATCTGCTTTGGTTGTGTATACAGAATGCATAGTCAGGTGGAACAAAGGTCTTCCTGGTATGGGGTTATAGTAAAAGTAATTTGTAACTCCCTTCTATTCTATGGAGGAGCATACATCATGCAGGAACAAAATGATCAATGTTAAATTCTAGTACACAATGTTGAAATGGAAACATCAACAGCATTACCAGACAGGACATATGTATCAGTATAGTTCAGCTGGTTCAGTGCTTCATTTTTGCAGTCAACAATGTCTATCTATAATTTTTTCACTTTGCCCAACTGTTTGGTGACCAAATTACCATTCACTATTTCCTGTTACATTAATAGATCCCTAACTTGTCAACCTCATCACAAAACAAGTTTCACAATATTCCATTGAAAAGTACTATAATTAAAATATTTCATTCAGTAGTTAATGTAAATGTTTGGGGGGAATAAAGACAACATTGATACTTCCTGCTCTTGGAATGTTCCACTGCAGGAACCAATATACATATTTATTTGGCACCTGTACACATATCCATAAACAACCTTTTCTCGGTATTTACAATAACACTAATTTAAAAATATTTAAAACATTGGTTGGATACTTGATATTAGGTTAATATGGTAACCATACTATATAATACAAGTTACCTAGTAAAAACAGGGTCCTTTTATACATAAGTAAGAAGGACACCACATGTTAACATACTTACATGTTTAATAACACACTAGCGCTCATTTATCTGTGTTGCACTGACATGTCTCCCACATCCATACTGTACTAGATGTCCAGTGAGACTCCAGTCAGTTACCAGGGAAGGGCTAGTAGCCAAACAGGTGCTAGTGGAGCTAAGTGGTCCAGTCGACCTGTACAATCCAGTACCATTCAAAGGACAATAGAGAAAGGAAATGCATAGGAAGCAAACTAAATGAGTGCATAAAACATCCAGTCAAGGTTTAAATCCTGCCTTAAACCCCTTCAACTGGTGCACCCCTCTAGATGCACGTGGAATATACAGTGTAGCACAACAAAGCTTCAAATGTTGGCCTTAAATGTTTAAATCAGTGCAGCCCAGGAGCCAGTTGCCTCATATTTCTCATACCAGCCCTCCACTGTGAATTTTATATGATCTCTATATTGTAATTTAGTCATTAGCACTGGTCTGCATGGGATTTCCAAATGGTCTGAGATGACAGTGGCTGAGGGGACATGACATTGGCTGATGTGATACGGCAGTGGCTGGTGAGGACAATACAGGGGCTGATGGGGACAATACAGGGGCTTGTGGAGACATGACAGGGGCTGATGGGGACATGGCAATGGCTAAGGGTACATGATAGTGGCTAAAGGACAATACATGGTCTGGAGTAAACAATCTAGGGCTGTTGGGGAAAATCCAAGGGCTGATGGGGACCATACAGAGGCTGGAAATACATGGGCTGGTGGAGACATGGCAGTGGCTCGTGCGGACATGACAGGGGCTGATAGGGACACTGTGGAGGTTACTGTTACGTGATCTGGTGGAAGAGAAATAATATGGAGCCTGTTGTCGGTTATATGGTAGAAGGGAACATGAAATGGAAGTTGGAACATGTGGAAGGTTGGTGTAGCTCATGTCTACACAGCTGTGGAGCATCAAATCGGATTTGTGTGTGGCCCATAGGGTTTGGCACACCCTCTTCCTCGATTGGAAGAACAGGGTAGATGCTCCTCTCGGTGGGGTAAGTGCTATAGAGAAGTATTCCTGCATTCTTCTGACCTCTTGGAGTACTTCCGCAAAAGGGTAGAGCCAAGGCCCATTCCACTGGAACAGCCTTTCCCTCATTTTTCCTGTCAGGGGAGAGGATGTGCCTGAAGGTTCCACATTTTTGCAGAAGCACTCTGGGAGGCTTGGATAACACCGTGGAGCTGCGGAAAAAAGCAGACAGGGACATAGAAGCAGTTGGCGGAGAAGGTAGGGAGTGTGTGAGTAAGAGAGAGTGAGAAAGCGTGAGAGCATGATCTTCTTTTCTAAAGGGAAAAGGACCTCCAAATTTCATCCAAACTGAAAGGGGAGAAAATGTTTTTTTTGTTTGAAAATTAATTGACCAAAAACAAAACAATAAAATTGTCAGAATCATGCAGGTGTCTAGTGCACAAGTCTAGTGTGTGCTACCTGCTGGGGGTGCCAAAGAACTCCTGCACTGAGGTGCTAGTAACCCTTGGTTCACCCCTGTCTTTGTGCATATGATATACTCTCTTCCAGTCAGCTCCATGACACAGACCGTTGAAGTCTGTTTGGACTACCAAGAGCATCTGTAGAAAGTCATCCTATTTATTTCAATGGTAGCTTACTTGTGTTATAAATTGGCTGTTCAAGCAGCTAATCTGTGGCAAAAAAAGTTAGGTCATGGAGGTGGAGGGCACCTGCTGCAACTTGGCTGCCTCATCTGTGTTTAGGTAAGTGCATTATATTTTTATTTATTTAAATTTTGGGCATTCAGGGTGTACTTTAGTATTCTTATATAGTGGGGATGTCATGTACACTAAACTGTCCATTCAAAGTGGATCTGTCCCAGACTGGCCATTACCATTATTACCAATTGCTACAAAAGCCTAGGCAGCTAAGTAAGAATGAAACAGGCGTCTGCACTCATGTGTCGCTCACTGCCCTTAAAGTACCAGGAGCATTTTCCATGTTACTGTCCCAAATTTAATATTTGACTAGGTAGGAGTTAGCAAGTGGTGGTAATTTGTGCTTGTTATATAAATACTGCTGTTTTCTTTATCATGGTTAACAGACAAGCCATCCAACTGCCCTCTCACCATTGCTTAGTCCAGGGGCGCCCAACCTGCGGCCTTCCAGCTGCTGCAGGACTACATCTCCCATCCTTCTTAGCCAGCCCCTTAGCTGAAAGAGCATTATGGGAGATGTAGTCCTGCAGCAGCTGGAGGGCCGCAGGTTGGACTCCCCTGGCTTAGTTTTTTTTGTTCCATTTCTGTATATTGCTGCCAAGCTTTTATTCTACCATTTCTAAACTGTCAACTCCCAATCCACCAAAACAGAAATTAATACAGGGGGAAAAACAAAAGGAATTTGAAACATAGCTTTGCCTCTCATGGGAAAGCCTTTTGTGAAATACACAATGCAAAAGTTTGAGTACGGCATTGGTTAAATATTAATAAATAATTGTCAAAAACAGTTGTTTGAGAACATACCTTTGCTTCACTTTGCTAACATTTAAATAGCTTAGCTAATTTAAAAAGGATTTTTTTTCTGTTGCAGTTAGTATTCAGCGTTGTATGATTTTGGAGGGGATGATATGCTTTTCCTAAAAACTCATGGAATTGAATCCTAAAAAAGGCTCATTATGGAAATTATATATCTGAGGCTCAAAGTCTGCACTGTACACCCTGCAGTGAAATGTGTCATTTGGGGATCACTGTTTACCTTCTCAATCACTGTTTTGGAATCACTCCTCAGCTCTTGGAATATATTAGCGTAATGCTCATTCTTATCTATATCTATGCTTTTGCAATGCAATTTAAGCTAAAAACCCTGATAGAGCAACATGAAAATGGAGATAGTTTTCACAGAAGGTGTCCCACTTTTTCACACATGGCAATTGAGGGAGAGATACATGAATTTCTATGTTATAACCCCACCAATTTTGGAAGGAAGTGAAAATTGAGTTTTGTATATAATACCCCTTTACTAGCTGTTACTCGTACACATAGTATACCCATTTAAGCGATTCATAGTATGCTTGGATGTGCTTGAATGAGAAAGCATCACCTTTTGGCCATTCCAATGTCATGTATACAGAAAAATAACGTATAATGCCTTCTGGTAGATTTCCTTCTCAGAGAAGAATGAGGGACTGTTACTAAGATGCCATTCCTATGTCAGTAGTAGGAAGTCATCTCCTTGCTCGCTTACAATGCTTTCTTCCCAAACAACAGGGTTTAGGATTGAACCCTGCTGGTGCCAGTTAGCACTAGTGGCATGCTATCCTACTGATTAGGTTTATGTGCTATTACAAAATAGAAAAAACTGCAGTGTTCAGGGTATATGATATATAAGTGACTTGCCCCAGAGTACAGGTAAGTACAAATGGCTGTTCGAACCATGAGACCAAACTTAATTACAAAAGAGAGGCAAGGTACCTGCACTAACAAGCGAAAAACAGTCCGGATGCTTGGACCTTGAGTATAGTTTAAAATATATTTATTTATTCCACTCCTCCTTTAATATAGACGTTCAGCTCAACCCTCAGCTGAGATTGCACCTACAGTATGATGTGAAGATTTCCAATACCAATGTAAGGTGGTAGTTTAGTGGTAGTTTTTTTTGCAATGTATTCATTTTTCTAATATTATATTTCTTTTTAGGGTGATAGTTTTTAAAGTAACAAACGGGCAAATAAATAAGATGTAAATAAAGGACATTTTACTGCATTTAAATTGGTGCATTCATATTTTAGAAAATTACGCTTTTGTCACATTTTCTTATTCTACTTCTAGAAGCAGGAAGCATACTCAAGTATGCTATCCAGACATCTGCTTCCCAATTTGCATTCAGTAAAATGGACTTCAGAATGCCTTCAATTAATATATAAAAGAGGGTAGAGGTGTCTATTTAAGTGTCTTATTGTTATTTGGGTTAAGCAAAATTTCAGAAGGATGGAGTGAATGGAAAAAACATGAGGACAGAACAGAAAACTGAATATCTGACCTTCTGATCTCATAGATCTCAGCATCCCTGGGGCGAGCTTTCAAATGGGAATTTCTAAAGCACTTTCGCTGATTAGGAAACACAAAGCACAAGCTATAAACAAAATACAAATGCACATGTTCCTTTAAGATCCCAAAGGCAGTCATGAAATATAGTATTAACACAGCACCATGCTTTAAATCTTGCCGTCATTTATTAACCTCTAGGTTTATAGCATTGCATTGTTGACTCCTCTGGCTCTCTCCAGGACACTTTTTCATGCATTATGCAAATCAATGCTCATTAATGAGATTAAGATTTCTAAGAGATCAAATGGTGAGCTTTAATCCTAAACTCTTGTGACTACTCAGTTACGTGTTAATGACCAAATGATCTACAATATCAGGCAGACTTTGCTATTAAGCGCAGGCTACAATATGCAAAGGTTAAAGGTTTTCCTGTTTTGAATATTAACTTTTAATTAAACCAGTGGGTAGAAAAAAGATAAAGGTAATAAGGTAATTAAAAAATCTAAGAAAAGGGGAGAAATTAAAAAGAGTGCACCTGTGGATAATCTGCTTGATTACCTATACTTTAGAAAGGAATGAAAACCTTTAGTTAACAAGTATAATTATGTGCACTTTGTTTATTATGTCTTCATTTTAAATGCTTCTGTTCTGGAATATTTCCAAAATACTTTCCTTCAGGCCGTTTCCTCACAATTAAGATGCAATCTGTGTAAGGTTACTCATATGCAGCGCCTGTGAAAACTAAATAAGATAATAGAAGCAGCATCTGCCTGAATGCCATTATTTGATTATACTTCATTTCTGATTTTTTTGGAAAAAAAATCATTTTGATGCAGTTTCACCTGAGAAGAAAAGAATAATACACAAATACAGAATTCTGTACACTATCAATGTATTTACATGGGGCAGGGGCAAATGAGAGCCCCAGCATCGCTTATAGGGAAGGAGGAACCTTTCTGTTTGGACAAAATGTATAATGCTTTTCGTTTCTGAAAATAATTAGGTGCAATATTCTCTCCTTTGTGCTCTCTTTTTCTAAAGTTTTGAGTTGGTGTCCTTAGTTCGAGTGGCATCTAGAACCCCATGTGAAGCCCTGTATTGTATTATAAAGCAGTGATAGATGCCATAATGCAGCATCCACATTTGTGTGAATGTATCTATTTGTGAAGCTATGTGTCATGACTTGGAAGTCTCATGGTGATTGCAACATGGCACTGACTGGATCACACAAGAAAAAACATTTTGGAAATAATGACATGTATGGCATTCAATGTGAGTATGCAATACACCTATTATCTCAAAAATAGCAAATTGCATCTTTATTTGCAACAATATTCTGGCTTCATGTATGGTGCATCTGACATCTGTATGGACTAGAACTGTCCCATAGTGTTCAAAGTCAGGCTAGGAGAGGTGACTGTAGCTAACACTGGATTTACTATGGGCAAGTCAGACTTGAAGGAATTATGGACACCTATGCCAAACTTCTGCTTTAGATAAGAAAAGAACCTACTTAGCACCCATTGCTTGGTGTCCTACGACACCTACACAAAAAAAGTGTGAATTCTCCTTTAAGCTTTGTGGTTTGGTGGTTTCTGTTTATAGATGAAAAAAAGTCAATAAAATGACTGGTAAGTCGCTAGTGTTCATGTATTTTAATTAGAATGCCCTTTTGTGACACACCAGCAATGAAAGGATTATATTAGTTGTAGGTTTTCCTTGTATTGCAGCGGAGAAATCCTATGGGTTGCTTGTTCTATTGCTTCCTGTTTTTGTCCTGGGGATTTAATTACAAAGTGTCCTCAGCCAATATCCATCGTAACATTTCAGCTGCACAATCTGATCTGGGTCACTTGTTCCTTTCCTCGTCCCTTTCTTAATACCGTGACTTTTTTAACCACTGTTCCTTGGGACGATGAATTTGGGCTCAAATGCGTGGTCAATTATATTCTCCACTGACTCTGGTAATTGCTATTGTTGTGTCAATATACTTTGAGATCAACAAATCATCTTAGATTTATCTGGGTCGTTTACTTTTGTTGCCCTTGTTTTATTTTCTTCTTGTATCTGGCATTTTTGGTATGTTTTGCAAAACATACTAAAAAAAGCAGGATTGTTTGTAACATAGTGGTGAATCAATGCGGGAAACTACGCATGTAGAAGCAATGATTAAAAAATAAATCATTACCCTAAAGAGAATACACACATTTATAGATTTCTACTTTAAATGATGCCAAGAACATTTTTTTCAGTAACTAACAATATATTAAACCAGAGAACTATTATAAAAATACTTCTGAATGATATCTTGGAACACAAGACATTTGCTGCTAACACATGATGAACTTGAGTCTATTTACTGCACTGCCACCTGGCCAGAGAATGCCCGAGATATGCTTTGAATCATCTGAAAATCTTAGTGTCTTAGTTATTCACTAAAGTTCTCTTTTGCAGGATGCTACCAGTTTAGTGTAGTACATACTTGGACAATGAATGAAAACTGCAGCAGTAAGAAGATAGAAGAGGATGTATTATATAATAAAATGTATGATGAAAGTATAGGGGTGATCAAGGCAGCAAGAGTAAGTACAGCCAACATACATTAACAAAGCTATTGAGGTTAACAAGGCACCTGACTAGATAAATAGTCATGGTACGCAAGAAGCAGGGCTGAACTTAAATGCCTCTATAATGATGGTCCTAGCCCCAGGGATAGTGTTTGGCATGACAGGTATGCCCCAATTAGTAAGCAGTCAGACAGGGAAAAACAGAAGGCAAACGAACAGCTCAGCGGGTACCAAAACAGCAGCGCAGAGCTTTTTTGGATTAAATTCTGGCTGTTCCTTACAGAGCAGGTGTTCTTGAACATCCTTTTTAATATCTCCAGGCTACTGAGAGGAGACTTCTGAGATTGTTCCAGGAGATGTCCACATTGCTTTGAGGTGGTCACATCATTATTTGCACTTGATGGCCATGGTTTTTATTGATGTGGTGAAAGGTTATCTTCTCTTCATACTATCACAGTTTCTATTTCTCACTCTTGTAGTTTATGCAGCATGCTTTATTTTACTGTTCTTCTCATTATCCTTACCTTATTTACCTTTTACCATCTCATAGGTTCCGCTAGAACATTATTTGTACACAATGGGGTTTTTTTAGCAGAGGGATTTGCTTGTGTACTGTTATATGCTGCCTGTGTCTCTCAACATACCTGATTTGTCACCTCCAAGTGAAGGTCAAATTGACATGGACTGGCAAACCCAAGTCTACTTGACTGAACATTAACTATTTTAACTCTTGCAGCCACTGGAAGTTTAGGGAATATTCAAATTGTTTGTTGTGTATATGCAATTGTGTGTGAGTCATGTTCCTTCTGACAATGCCTCCTTTGGAGAACAGCCTCCTTTGTGTAGATTGCATTGGGAATGCTGATGTCATCCCAAGTCAGAGGTCTTGTTCTGTGTGCATTATATCTGCAGACTGGGCATCCACCTCTAACAATTCTGCTAAAACTTTTATTACAAATATCTTGGGGTAAATCTACAATATGCAGCAGCTGTGTGCTGTGATGCAACAGCAAGATGGCTGATACAGCACAACATAAAATAAGATGTGTAAGAGTCAGGTACCTGTGATGAGAGTTGTTTTTCTATAGTTCTTTAGTGCTCATGCACTAAAGTAGTCTCCTTGCCATTCAAAGCAGTCTCCTTGCCATTCAGATAAGGATGCGCCATACACCGCCCTGTTCTGAGAGTAATAAAAAGACCTGTTGTCTATTTATTAATTTGAATCTCTGCAAGAACGTGGGACTACATTGCAGTGTCCAGCTGTTGTGCAGTGCGCTCTCGATCGTGGGCATCGGCTGATGCCGATACAAGCTTCCCCTGCATTGCTCCAGTAATCCCAAGCTAAGTATATGCCGATTTGTTAACACTGATGCAATAAATGGTTTCTGTTACTTAAGAGCGTATTTTGGTCATAAGTTATTTCGGGATCTGAAGTAGTTTACAGATGCAAATGATTTTCTGTCAGCTTACAAGTGTCATCGTATTCTGCAGTGGTGTACAATGGGATCATCATTAATAATAAGCCCATCACTGCTTATTAAATAATCAGCCCATCACTGCTTATTAAATGTTTGCATTTGCATTAAAATCCCAGTTCAAAGAATTATTATCAGTTTTCTCTCTTGTAAAAGACATAGTTTCTCAAATTATTTTCTCCCGTTAAGTTGACAAGTTCTGATTGGCTCCTGGCAGCAGGAGACGGGTAGCAGAGAATAAATACAGGTGTATGGATTTCATCGCAGGCTGGCATCTGTTCCTGAACTCCAGAACATGAGGCAGTTTGCTCTTTCAATTACAGTGCAGACAGGCATGGTATTACTCACTTTCATTCCGTCTTCAAACCACCATAATAACTAATACACTTTCTTTCCTGGCTCAGGATTCTCAACGGCAATCTGATTTTTCTGGGTGAAAAAAAGAAAAGGAAACAAAATTGCCTTTAGTGTATCAGTTTTAAAAAGTATTCTTTATGGAATCTGCAAATTTAGAATTATTTAGTGACGCTATTTTTCAGCTGCTTCACAAGTTCATAGCACTGGCAAGTGAATGGAAATATGTCTAAGAAGCGTACAACATGTAATACATGTTTGATTCGTTTGATACTAGTCTACCATTCATTATTGGGATAGCTTCTGGAGTCCTAATATACATGACTTGCATCTGTTTACTTGGATAGTACTCGGACCCCATGAATATTACAATTCCAGTTCTAATGTGACCTAAATTACATATCTTTGTGCAGAAATACAAATTGTATTTATTCCGAACAATCCTTCCACTGGTATCTGAAATCCTATACTGAAATATTAAGTTTGCATTTTATTAGTTTTTGCTGATGTAACCCCTTTACAGACTTTCAGTCTTTCATTTAATAGTGTTGCTGTAAAATACCGTATTTATCGGCGTATAACACGCACTGGTGTATAACACGCACCCCCATTTTTGAACAAAAAAACTGAACAAAAAAAACTTCATCAGAATCACTGCTATCTGGGAAACCACACACACACACAGTAAGACACACACACAGTAAGACACACTCACACTCAGACACACACACCCTAACCCCCCTTCTCAGGATCTCCCCTCTCTCTCCCTAACCCCACCCCGGTCACTTACCTTCAACTCCTGTGTTGGAAGCGTGAGGCGTTTGTCTCGGGTGCCGGCGCTTCACTGCTGAGCGCCGGCACCCGAGACAAACGCCTCACGCTTCCAACACAGGAGTTGAAGCGCTGAGGCAGGCGGCGGCTGAGGCTGAGGCAGCGGCGGCGGCTGCTGCTGCTGAGGCTGAGGCAGGCGGCGGCGGCTGAGGCAGGCGGCAGGCGGCGGCGGCTGAGGCAGGCGGCTGAGGCTGAAGCAGGCGGCGGCGGCCGCCAGCAGAGGAGTCCTGGATTTCTGTCAGGGGGGCCCGAGAGTTGCCGAGCGGTCGTCTTCAGCAACCGCTCGGCGCCCCTTGGGCCCCCCCTGACTGGCAGAACTCCAGGGCCCGGTCGCAGTTGCGACCCCGGTAGTTCCGCCACTGGCTCTAGGATTTATCGGCGTATAACACGCAGGTAGGGTTTCAGCTTCATATTTTAGTTAAAAAAGTGCGTGTTATACGCCGATAAATACGGTATATACAGTATAATATAACATTTGGTACAGGTGCTTTAAAAATAGATAGATATGGGATTTCATTTCAGTATTGGGCCTCATAATGTATAAAAATGACTGCTGTAATCCAATTGATATGTGCAATCGGCATGAATATTCCTTTAGTTTTGTAAGCTTATAGGACTTCTTTATGGCGATGACTGCCCATCCTATGAAGGTCCTTGAGGTACAACGTCACTCTTACCACAAGGTACCGCTCACACAAAACCCAAATGGTTCACCCTACTACTCCCAGAACACTTGCTGCCACAGCCAATTAATATTTAAGGGGTCAAATGTACTTTAGTAAAAGAAAAAAAATGCATACAAAAACAAAATATTGCTTGCTTATAAAAATGCACAAACATTGTACTCATTAAATAACACATTTTCTTTTGTGTCGCTTAATCCTATTTCAGCACTAAACAGGGTAATTTCTCAAGTTCTTCTTTAATAATAGCTTTGATGCACTTTTAATGACCAGCAAAAACTTTAAAGCATATTGTCTTTTTTCTTATATACATGAGTTTTTGGTTTTTAAAAGGTCATTTACTGGCTTTTTACATTCCTACTCACAGGGGATGGGACAGAGCAGCAGATTATTTGTATTTTTTAATTCCAATTAAAGCCATGTTAGAATCTATAATAAAAAGAAGACATGCATACAGCTTGTACTTACCTTTCAGCAGTCCTGCGGCGAGCCTTCCTGTTCGGTCTCGTTGCCGGCTTGTAATGCTGAGCGCCGGAAATGACGTCATCTTCTGGCGCTCAGCATTACAAGCCAGCACCGAGACTGAGCTAGAGGGCTCGCAGAGGAGAGAGAGATGGGCGCCGAGCGGGCACTGACAACTTGGTAAGCGCCCCTCTCTCTCTCCTTTGCAAGCCCGCTAGCTCGGTCTCGGTGGCGGCTTGTGAAAAAGGGCTTGGGGCGGCAAAGTGCCGCCCCTTCAGAAGTGCCGCCTGGAGCAGTTGCCCCACTCGGCTCCATTTTCGGGCCGGCCCTGGTTTGGGGTATTATATTATTGGAGCATTTGGCTAAGTTTGCACATCAACTGCCCTCACCTGGCTCTCCAAATGTTTCATCACATAAAGGGGCGCTCCCACAGTGTTTTTTGTATGTGTATATATGTATATACCGTATTTGCTCGATTATAAGACGACCCCGATTATAAGACGACCCCCCAAAATCAAAATATTAATTTAGGAAAAAAAACAAAAAGCCTGAATATAAGACGACCCTATAGGAAAAAAGTTTTACCAGTAAATATTAATTCATGTAAATTATTTTTTCATGTTTAATAAAAGCTATGATTGAGAAAAATATATTTTTTAAATTTCCTTTTATTTGCCAACCTGCCCCCCCAGTTATGCCACTCTGCCCCCAGAAATGCTTTATACCCCCCTATTTGCCACTCTGCCCCATGATATGCCTTATACCCCTATATGCCACTCTGGCATATAGGGGGTTAAAAGGCATATCATGGGGCTGAGTGGCATATAGGGGGTTAAAATGCATTTCTGGAGGTATATAGGCATATCATGGGGCTGAGTGGCATATAGGGGGTTAAAATGCATTTCTGGAGGTCCAGAAATGCATTTTAACCCCCTATATGCCACTCAGCCCCATGATATGCCTTTTAACCCAGCATGTACTGGCTGCCTTGGCTTGATAGGAGTGTGATTGCTGTTAGCAGTTTGATATATATATATATATATATATCTATATCAAACTGCTAACAGCAATCACACTCCTATCAAGCCAAGGCAGCCAGTACATGCTGGAACCTGGGGATGATAGTAGTGGGATTACAGCCTCCCTATGCCATGCTACAACCCCCACCCCCCTTACACATCCATGCTATCACACACAAACACATTTAAATACTCATTCATTCCATTAATCACACATACTTCACACATTAAACACACATTAATCACACATACTTACCCAAAAACCCTCCCCCACCCCCTTACCTGAACTGCAGATCTCTCACTCGAAGACTTCTGCAGGGGACCGGCTGTAGAGCAACTTCTCTGGCCCCGCCCCCAGGGGAGGGAGGGGGAGATAGAGCTCTGTGAGGACGCTGCAAGCTTCCTGTCCTCCTGCTTCTAACAGAAGAGACGCTGCTCGCGACCGGTAAGCAGCATGGCCCCAGCAGACATTTTTTGGGGGGTCTGAGAAGACGACCCCGATTATAAGACGAGGGGTATTTTTCAGAGCATTTGCTCTGGAAAAAACCTCGTCTTATAATCGAGCAAATACGGTATATATATATATATATATATATATATATATATATTGTATACTGTATAATATGACTTTTCTAAAACTTTTTTTTGTATGTGATATTTTAAAGAGTTGCATATTTGCTATTCTATCTGTTATTTTAGTCAAATCTACTAGACAAACACCATAACTGCTAATCTCACTGTCTGTGATATAGTATAGATTGACTCGGATTTAATCACCCAAAGTGACACTCTGACTAATAAAAGTCTATGGAGGAACAGACTTCATTAGCACTGTCATTAAAGATCAGCTAGGAGTACCATCCCCTGTGAGTAGGAATGTAAGAAGCCAGTAAATGACCTTTTAAAAACAAAAAACTCATGTATATAAGAAAAAAGACAATATGCTTTAAAGTTGCATAACTCTTATGATACATTGTTGGTTTTATGTAGTTAAAAATCCATACAATGATATTGGTATTATTTTTCTCTACTTTGGTGCAAGCAGGATAAATATATGCACCTGGGCATTGCTAATGATTTTAGTGCTCCATTAAAAGTGACCAGAATACAAAATACGCTACGTCCAGTGATTCATATTTTCCTGTGTCCGTATAAGCATTTCTGAATTCTGCGCATGATAGAATGCCAGACTCAAAAATGCAGTTTCCTTGCATATTCTAATCTTGTTTTCCTCTTATTCCGCTCTGTTTGTAATCTGTCTCGCTTTTGTTATAGAACAATCACATTTCAGATTTTTCCTACGGCAGAAATTGCTCAAGAACTGTTTTATCTTCTAAAGACAATAATGAGAAGAGAATGGAGACATTTTTTTCACACGCTACATGTACACAAGCTTTAGAACAAAGCGCAGTGTATGGGATTTACACGCTGGGTATAAACTTCATAATTGCTTGTCTGAGAAGGCACAGGATACATTTCTATGGATGTTGTGCGATTTGCTGTGTCTACATCCAAGGGGCAAATAAAGCTGTTTACATTCTTTTACATTCATTAAATATTTTTTTTTAACCACACCATGCATTTTGGTTGGTTTCAGGTGGTTTACATACATTTATATGCATTTTGATCTAATTTAGTTTTTGAAATGATTCCGTCCCAAATAGCATTAAACACTCAAACCTGGAGATTTTTTTTTTTTGCAAACCTGTTAGGAGCTTGTTTGCTAAATAAATAAAATGATGAAATCTCACCACTGGCACAAAATATATTGACATCACTGCTGCATGTAACATGGACTAAATATTCAGAATAAAATGTAAAGCAACCATTATAACAATTCCCCTCTTCTTCCCGACGGCAATCTGTGGGTAAAAAAGAAAAGGAAACAAAATTGCCTTTAGTGTATGATTTTTAAAAAAGTATTCTTAATGGAATCTGCAATCTTGTTACATAAATATTCAGTTTTCAGATGGATATCTAGCCGTGCTACTTGTGCCCTTGAGTTTTTCTCAACTAGTATGGTGATCCTTGATGTGGCAGGTGAGCATTTGTGCTTTCCTCAAGATACAGTACTAAGTCCTCATTAATTTTATTCAAAGATCTGTTTGTTAGTTTGGTATTGTTCTCTGATAATCCCCCCTTTCAATGAGTGTGCAGACTGCAGACAGAAGGATCATATCAAGAAACAGAAGCCCGTCGCTTGTTCTCTAATTACATTGTATTCTGTCCAGTCTTTTCCTGCAGCCCTGTGGCTGAGGCTCCTTGGTTGGATCTGTTTCCCAATTCACTCGTTCCCCTCCTTTTTATCTCTTCCTGTTTTTGTAGTTTTCTAGGTGATTCCTAGTTATTTCTGGAATTTGCTAATTCCCGTTTGGCTACTGTTTCCTGGTCTGTCTGATGTTTTTTTTTTATACCTGGCCCTCTTGTGATTCCCAATTCAGTCCCCAATTCAAAGTAACAGACCAGGATTAGTAACTATTCCAGTAAGGGAAATTCAAAAATCTGGACTGATAGCATGTAATTGGGGCTGGCTTGTTAACCACTGTGCTAGGTGGGTCTTTTTTTTTTTTTACAACGTGTGGTGAATCTTAGCAAATGTACATTTTTTTGTCACATGGGACAAAAATGTGCTTTCTCTAACTACAGCATTCCCTATTGAAGCAAATCATCTTTCTTAGAATGTATTATATTATAGACTGGACTATAATGTGTGACAAAATATTTGCCCCTTCCTGATTTTATCTATTTTTGTTTATTTGTTACATTTAAATGTTTCCAATCATTCAACTAATTTTAATATAAGACAAAGACAATGTGAGTAAACACAAAATGCAAGTTTTCAATCGACATTTTAATTATTGAGGATAAATCTATATCACCCATGTCAAAAAGAAATCGCCCCCCTAAACCTATTAACTGGTTTTGACACCCTTGGTAAACATTTACGATAACCGGGAATGAGTCTTTTCCATGTGGAGGAATTTTTGGCAAAATTGTTTTAGTTTAGCTATATTGGAGGCTTTTTGAACATGAACTGTCTTTCATGCTGCATGTTGTAGCAACTCAATGGGACTCAAGTCAGGACTTTGACTAGGCCACTCCAAAACCTTTTGTATTCAGAGGGGGACTTACTTTTGTGCTTCAGATTATCCTCATGCTCCATACTCCGTGGATGCCATTTTCTTTGAACACTGGCCTTAACTGAGGCAAGTGCGGCCTGCTATTATTTACATGTTAGCTTGGCTTTCGCCAATGAGCTCTTTTAGGAATGTTGGTAGGCTGGCCAATCCTGGGAAGGTGCACCACTGTTCCAAGTTTTCTCCATTTGTAGACAACAGGCCCGGACTGGCCATCGGGCACACCGGGCATTTGCCCGGTGGGCCGGGCCACGGCAGGGCCGCACTGACTTAGGGGCTGATGGAGCTGCAGCTCCAGGCCCCTACCCTACCTACGGCCGCATTAACGCAGGGCATAAGGGGCACCTGCCCCTTAAGCCCGCCGCAACGGCGACCAGGTCCGCCACTCTAAGGGGCCGGGAAGTCCCCACCAAGGCCGGCCTTACGGGTCTGCGGCCGCACAGGGTTTAAATTAAAACATCGGGGGGTTTTTTTAACTTTATTTAACATCCTCCATGTTAAATAAAGTTTTTTTAAGTTGAAAAAAAAACCCCGATGTTTTAATTTAAACCCTGTACGGCCGCAGACCCCTAAGGCCGGCCCTGGTGGGGGCTTCCCGGCCCCTTAGGGCAGGGCCGACCTTTGGGGTGTGCGACCGCACAGGTCACCCCTCCAGAGACGGACAGTAATGTCCGCCGCTGGAGGAGCAGGCTCGCTCCCTTGTGATCCGCGCGGCAACAGCTGCTGTGCGCCGGGGTTTGTTGATCCCGGCGCACAGCACTGAAGCCGTGCCCACCGCTGTCCGTGCCCTCTGACCCGGAAGAAGACAGAGAAGACAGAAGAACTGAAGAAGAGGAAAAGAAGCTGAAAGAAGAAAGGAAAGGTAGGAAAGCATTAAGTGAGAGTGGATTGGTATGTGTGTGGATTGGTATATGTGTGTGGATTGGTGTATGTGTGGATTGGTATGTGTGTGGATTAGTATATATGTGTGGATTGGTATATGTGTGGATTGGTATATGTGTGGATTGGTATATGTGTGGATTGGTGTATATGTGTGGATTAGTATATATGTGTGGATTGGTATATATGTGTGGATTGGTATATATGTGTGGATTGGTATATGTGTGTGGATTGGTATATATGTGTGGATTGGTATATGTGTGTGGATTGGTGTATATATGTGTGGATTGGTGTATATATGTGTGGATTGGTATATGTGTGTGGATTGGTGTATATATGTGTGTATTGGTGTATATGTGTGTGGATTGGTATATGTGTGTGGATTGGTATATGTGTGTGGATTGGTGTATATATGTGTGGATTGGTGTATACGTGTGTGGATTGGTGTATATGTGTGTGGATTGGTGTATATGTGTGTGGATTGGTATATATGTGTGGATTGGTATACGTGTGGATTGGTATACGTGTGGATTGGTAAGTGTGTGAGAGTGATGGGTGTTATGGTGTACCATTTCCAATGTCTTTTTCATGATCTAATTATGCTCTAAAAGTACATCATAACTCCCATCACTCTATACTGTTCCATACAGTGGCAGAGCTGGGAGGCAGAGGCCTTGCACCCCCAGCGCAGGACTCCTGAAAGGTAAGTGAACTTCAAAGAGGGAGAGGGTAGATAGTTAGGAGGGGGTAGTTGCGGCGGGCTTAAGGGGCTCTGCGTTAATGCGGCCATATAGTACCAGTCAGTCCGGTCCTGAGTGGGCCTATTTTAAGGTGGGGGCCTGGAGCTGCAGCTCCATCAGCCCCTAAGTCAATCCTGCCCTGCCACAGGCGCGGTCGCAGTTGCTGCTTGCTTCGGCAACAAGGTAAGTAGGGTGAGGGAGGGGGGTGCAGTGAGAAGGGGCAGAGGGGGGTTAGATAGTGAGAAAGGGGGAGGGGATAGATAGAGGCGGTACATATTGAGAAGTGGGGAAGGGGGTTACATAGTGAAAAGGGGCAGATAAGATGAAGAGAGGGGGTAGTGTGAATGCGTATGAGAATGAATGAATAAATGTGTGGATGAATTGTGTGAATGCGTATGACAATTAATGAATTCATGTGTGGATGAATTGCTTGAATGATTTGTGAGACTGCATTAATGAATGTGTTAATGATTTGTGTGAATGATTAAATGCAAAGGTGGTACATGAAGGGTGGGCTTTAACAATAAATAAATAAATAAATATGGGCTCCTCAGGCTTAAATGCCCGGGCCTATTTTTTGTCCCAGTCCGGGCCTGGTAGACAATGGCTCTCCCCATGGTTCACTGGCATAACTGGGAACTCTCCAGGTTTGGTGTGGAGAACTCTGGGAGAAGCCCCACATCACCTGTTCTCTGGGTCAACAACCAAATACTGACACACCCCACTTCCCGCCCATTTCCCTTTTAAATGAGGATGATTACCACAATCTCAGCGGGAACGCCCACTGACAGCAGTGGGAATGCCCACTGACATCATCCAGAACTTACTTTTTCATATAGGTCCAGGTAGAGTTGCATTTTTTCCTTCTATACATGAAATCTTCATTTCAGAACTGAATTTTGTGTTTACTTGGGGTATCCTTGTCTAATATTAAAATCTGATAAATATGAAAAAATAGAAGAAAACGGAAAGGGGCAAATTCACATCATGGTATGTATATATATACTATATATATACTATATACATTAGAGCTAGCATTTCAGCAGCAATGATTTTACAAATAAGCACAAAATTAATCCTATACCTTTACAGGCTTTCAGGTTCTTCCCTCCACTTGTATTATTCATAATAATATGTCACCATATCATAAAACCATATGAAGTGTGAACAATGCAAGGCCATCTAATTCTCCATTCTATACACCCTGAAGCTCTTGTGGTGTGTGTGTTTATTTCCTGCATTCATAATATTGTCTCTTAATGGTTAGCAATTTGTTTCCTAGCTACTTAGACTTTCAGAGAAGGGATAAAAAAGTATGCCAGGCTAATTTAATTTCAGATTGATTTATATTTTTAATATGTGGAACTTCACAGAGTCAGCAAAACCTTAAAAATAAAATGAAAAATACATATAAGTCATGTCACAGCAGCTGGCCGGGAAGTAACTATTTTCCAGTTATGCGTACTGATATTTATTTATATATATCAGAGAGACTGAAAAAGAAATATTGCAACAGGTGTCAGTATGTGGTCAGCCAATATGCTATGAAAAGACTGAACAAACCCCTTACAAAATAACAGTACTATATATGTATAATATATATATATATAGTGTGACGGACACGGACTGGTCAGGATAGATAGCCGAGGATCCAAAGTGCAGAACCTAGGCATGAACCAGAGCAAGCGGGACAACCATGAAGCGAAGCAGGGGTCAAGGATTGGAGAGGACAGGATAACCGTGAGACAAGCTGAAGTCAGAACTGGAGAAACACAGAGCCCAGAGAAACAGGATCAGAATCTCTTTGACAGGCAATGAGTAGTCAGCTAAAGGGTCCTTAAATAGCCCTAGACAGAAAACCCTACCTCCTACTAATTGCAGGTAAAAGTAGAAAAAAGGGTAAATGTCCCTTTAATTTGCGGGCCACGCATGCGCAGTCCCCCGCAGGTTGTAGCGGTCGACCATCTTTGGTGTGGCACGCGCATGCGTGGTTGGCCGAGTACGGGATGCCGGTCAGCCATCTTTATTGGCTCGGCAGCACGAGAATTCTTCACCGCAGGGACCAATACATATGATTTACACATTATCTCTGCACAATTTACCATTAGCTGCATCTCATGTTCAAACAAATTGCAAAATCTCAAGCCCATTGCTAGAAGTGCTTACCTATCATATCTGATGTGTAAAAAATCTATATATACACATCGATAAAGTGCACACATCTCCACCAAATAAAAAAGTGATAAGACAAACCACAAATGGTTAAACATATTAACAAAGCAGACTCTCTATATGTAACAAATAAGGCAATTAAGCTGCTAGTCTCCGGGCTGCAGTGATATTACACTAAAAGGAATCAAATACCGTATATAAAGTGCGTTTAAAAATACAAATCCACCAAATAATATACAAAATACATTTTATTAAATATACTGTATATGTAAAGACTAAACAATATTACACATAAAATACAATATAGAACACCAAACAAAAGAATAGATAAGAAAAAAACACTAGAACAATAAATACAATACATTTGGAGCTCTAATATACAGTACTATTGTAATACAAGATCAATACATATGTACAAATAGTCATTATACATAGAATATAAATATATCACTCAAATAAGGAAGCCAAAACAATATTAACATATCTTGTAGCTTTCCTAAAACACGCCAAGCCCTCTACAAGCTACCATCTGAAACCATCTGAAGTGGAAAACATGGGCGATGTGGTCACCCTGGAAAGTACGTACCTATATCGGTATTTATCAATAATATAGTGTTTCCTAAATACATTCTATTGCATTAAACTGTATTTATCATGATAAATTCATCATATCGTGTAGTTTGTCCCTATGAAGAGGTGTTACAGATTACTTATCATATGTGCTGGCTGCCACAAAGCGTTATTTGAAAGGTATTTTCATGACTATTAGCTATCGTATTTGGTACAAATAATACCTTTATTAACTAGCTGAAGTATCATGGATTGCAAGACTATCTACGTCTCTTCTTTAGGCGTATTGTACCATTTTATACTTATTATACCTGAAGAAGTGGTCTAGTTAGTCTCAAAAGCTTCCAAATTCATTATACTTCCACCAATAAAGCTACCATTTTAACATGGTACACCTCTATACAGCTATTATATCATATGCTATATCATAGCATATGATATAGCATATCATAGCATATGATGGCTGCAGTGTTAAAGCAAACAATTGGAGAGAGTTTATATACATATCAATAGAGTATGCAAGAAAAACTGTCATTATTTATATTATTCTTTTTATAATGTACTTATATGTTCTTATTTCTTCTAATGCAATTCCTAAATGGACTGAATGTGTTGTAGCCCAGACCTCTTCATTAAACAAATCTTTTATTTCCTACTAGCCATTTCCATCCTACAATCTGTCCGTAGATGTCTCCAAACAATGGTATAATTGTGCACAATATGTTATTTAGAACATGAAGCGAAATGTAATTGCCACTTGTCAGCTGCAGAACACTGCAAGCAGCAGTCTGCACGAGGCCCCATCAATCATCCATCCCGCAGGTAATACAGGGTGGCAGTAAAATCTGCGCCAGTAAATAACTTGCGTTGCTGAAAATTAATCAGAAAGCACTTGCTGCTGAAAACAAACGTGCTTTTAATGAATTTGATTTGTGAGCGGTGGAATAGCTGCTGAAAGCACATTTTACGGACACTGCTTCAGAATTTCACTGACAAGTCCTTTACTCTTAAAATACCAAACTAGACAGACATTATTTCCCTATACAGATCTAATGCAGGGGAGAGGGTACAGGCATATGGTAAATGGGTGGGTTTTTAATATAATTACACTATATGAACCCGATCATTACCCCAGCAGGGACTTTGATGACATTGCATTCTAAATACATAGACATTAATATGAAGCCCCCCCCCATTTGCAGCTATAACGGCTTCCACTCGGGAAGGATTTCCACAAGTTGGAGAGTTTCTGTGGGAATGTTCGCTCATTCATCCAGTAGAGTATTTGTGAGATCAGGCACTGTTGTTGGTCAAGGAGGCCTGGCTTGTAATCTCCGTTCCAGTTCATCCCAGAGAAAAGGACCTTCTCCAAACTTTCCACAAAGTTGGAAGCATAGCATTGCCTCCATGGTTCCATTTTCTTGCCTCTGATTGGCATTAGTATGAGGGTCTCCCAAAATCCTCAGCCTGCACTAGAGCTAACTGGCATTGAGCATACCCCATTGGCACTGTGCAAGCCAAACAGCTGAGTGATGACAAAAAAGGTAAATGCACAGCTATCGTATGCATTAATGTACAGATGATGGCTGGAGGGTCGCTTTAATTTTAAAAAGTTATTTTTCCCCTTGTTTCTTCTCCTTCTAATTTTGTTTAAATTGCGCAGACTAAAAATCAATGCCATTGGCTAATATACAGTATGTTGTTTTAAATAGTATTTAATATTTATTATGGTATTATTTATAAATTGTCTTACTAGAAATCTATTTATAAAGATGTGTAAGAGATATGTAATAATTCATCCCAGTATACTGTGATATTTTACCTGCATTGTTGTTTTCTGTGTTCACATACGCACAAAAGGCTTAGTGTTTATCCATTCTTCCTGTGACTTGTTTGTTAGATGTTGACTGTCTGTTTGTTTAGCTGTTTCCTCCCGACACTACCCTTGGCCACTGTGTACATCAGATTAATGTAATCACACTGGGTTGCTCTGACAATTTGTATTTTTCAGCTACATGACAATAGATCTATGTTGTATAAAGGGAATAGAAAAGGAAACTTTACTGCCAATAATGTCTACGCAATAGCTTCCCTCTGCCATTGACACTTACTGATTTAATTTACTTAGAAAAAGCAAAGGTCTTGCACTGTGAAGAATTGTATGATTCTATCTGCCTAGGGTATGCACTCTGTCACCAGCAAAACAGAGACACATATCTCACTGTGATCGGTGGCAAATTCTGGCCTAGGGCAACTGTTAAGGGGCAGCATTGCCTCTGCCGTATTACCAGGACAATCAGGTTCCCAAACTTACCACTGCTGCATGAACCAGGGGGGGAGATCAGAGACACATGTAATTGACACATATGCAATATTGAGCACTGTGCTTAGCAGGCAGTAAAGGTAAGCGTGCAGATTCTTTGGCCAGTCCGAGCTTGCCTACTCTTAAGTGTCCATTTGGTAAAGGAAGCGAAGCATGCAGGATTTGCGACTGAAAAGTGCCTGACCTGAAGATGTAAGAAAGGATGTTCTGGCTATGTAATTCCTGAAGTAAAGGCGTCCTGGCTATGTAATTCCTGAAGTAAAGGTGTTCTGCTGCTATGCGCTGTCTAAAGTAAAGGCTTTCTGGCTATGCCTACGGTAAAGGTGTTTTGGTTATGCACTGTCTGTCATTCAGATACAATAAGGTGACAAAGGTCCTTCAACACCACTTGTAGGGGAGCAGCAGTGTCTTGTTACACCAACAGAACCATAAGCATGACTCCATGGCTCAACTGGAACAATTTAAGGTTTCTCCTCTTCTTCCATGGTAGCTACTGCAGACTCAGCGTCAATAGCAAAAGTACATGGAAAACACCAATTTACACCCACGAGTGTCACACAATGTAACATTTCCTCAAAGGTTAACTGTGTTACAGTTAATGAGGTTTCTCCAGTTAGATATTTAATGAGGCACATAGTAGCACTTTTCTCCAAGTTCTAGATGCTACCATCAGGGAGTCGTTGCTAGAAACTCTTTGTAATGGCTTAAGGGTTTATATCTCAAGAGTCTCAAGGACCGCAAGGACACTTATTAATAACGTGAATGGAAAACATTCCAATCCTTCAATTTATTAAAGACAGCATTAAACAAGCCACTGAATAACAATTAGCGACTTAAGAAGCACACTTCAGGTAGCAGTATTTTAAAAATAAGAAAATCAATCCTTTGCATCTAAGCAGTTTGCAAAAAACTTGAGTAAATGGCTCCATTTGAGTTATTGAAGTTTATGCGATCATGTGGCTCTTTGACAAAGGTTAGTTGAATGCTTGACATTTGTATAACTGCAGAGATTGCTGTATATTTCAAGTAGCCTCAATAAATACAGTATGGCTGAATACTATAATATATATGCATAATATATGTCAGATTTTTTAATACTAAAATCAGTTTTCTATTTGCACACATATCCTTTATAGGGCTCTGCTTACTGAAAGAACCAGCATCTATGATTTTCTCTTCTCCTCTATTCTCCCTGTTCTGTAACATTAAGCAAACATAAGCTCTGGGCTATAATTCAGGGCTCTGTGCAGACTGCTTCAATTCCTCCACACCAATCTCATCAATCCGTGTCTTTATGGACCTTGCTTTATGGAGAGGGACACAGTCATGCGGGATCAGGAAAGGGCCTTCCCCAAACTGGTGCCACAAAGTTGGAAGCATTGAATTGTCTTCAGTGTCTTTGTGTGATGTGGCATTAACATTACAATTCGCTGGAAGTAACAAACACTGAAAAACTGCCCCTTGAGATCTAACAATGCAAAAACTTGGTGATATCCTAGGAGGGGTGTCCACATACCTCTGGTCGTATAGTGTAGAAAAGCTTCTTCTCCTTCTGTATTCTGTAACATATTAATGTACTTTATTTCCATGTGTGCTACACAAATCGGACCTGCTTAGGTATGTAGTAAAACGAAGAAACAGAAAATAAGTTACTAGATTTTCATACAAAAAGACTTGTACCTCTTAATATCCTGCTGTGACATTGCCTGCTTTTATGGGTGTTGTGTTGTGATAAAAAATCCATTTATTCCCACATCTGCAGCAAGAGTATCTGTTTAAATGAAATAACATGGGCTACATGCATTGATTCTCCCCAGGGCTCAGATCAATAGGACTGCATAAGCAGTGAATACGGTAGATTGATTAAAGGTATGTGCTGCCTGGAAGTCAGGCAGTAAAAGCAGCTTGTTTAAGCTTATGAGCTATTAGCTGAATACCTGGAAGATTAAAGGGCCCCAAAGCCTATATTATCATACACACTTGGGTTTCAAGGGCATCATAAAGACCATACAGATTGCATTGCCTTTGAAGATGTAAAAGGTTATGCTAACTGTTGCATGGCAGGAATAACTCAGAGGAACCCAGCGCTAAACCCTTACTGAAACATTATGTTGTACAGGCAGAAGAACAAAGGCAATGAAGAGTAACAATTTAGATTTGTGTGGATTTAATGAATGTGACAAGTAGTCAGACGTTGGTTTTATCTTTAATAGCAAACCCCCTACTGTCCTCTGCACTCTATAAGAGATCATTAGCACTCTTTTATATATAGGACAGCAGGTAAAGCTCATTC
The DNA here is from genome assembly GCF_027358695.1 of Spea bombifrons. Classification (NCBI taxonomy): domain Eukaryota; kingdom Metazoa; phylum Chordata; class Amphibia; order Anura; family Pelobatidae; genus Spea; species Spea bombifrons. Next base: position 69,135,320 of record NC_071090.1, on the reverse strand, counting down.
TTCTTCTTCGATTCCGTCTCTTATTATAATAAGATGCTCACGTAAAGTTTTTTTTTTGTTACTGCTTTGTAAGTCTTAACTTGGATTAAGCTTTTAGTGTCAAAGAGATCCTTTGTGTTTTTTTATCTGTTTAAAAGTGTTCTGTCTGACCACTATTTCTTACAAAAAAAGGTTTTTGTACCACTGTGCAATGCAGCAGGGTCTGGTGGTACTGCAAACACAGTCAGTAACGTATCTTGGCTTATCCACACCACTTACCCTCACTGCCTCCATCCTCTTTGCTGAGCACCGGCGTTTGATATCATATGCCGGCATTATGTATTTTAAGGACATGCGGCATGGACATTACTCCACGCTAACAATAAACAAAACACTAGACAACTTTAGGCTTATGTAAAAATGTGCATTTATTTTTTATGCTTACAGGTGTCCTTGTCCCGGTGGAAAGAAGCAAGGCATTGCTATTGACTGGTGGGAGCACCGGTGACTACAGACTGCAACCTAAAGTCCAAGAGGGGGCTTGCATTTTGGAATCCGGAACAAGGTGGGGCTGTTTTGTTTCCGCTATGGAGCCTGTGTCTGCTAAGCACAGTGCTCGATATTGCATATGTGTCAATTATATGGGAGATCTCTGATCTGCCCAACTGGCTCATGGAGCAGTGGCAAGTTTGGGAACCTGATTGTCCTGGTAATGCGGCAGAGGCAATGCTGCCGTTAACAGTTGCCCTAGGCCAGAATATGCCACGGATCACAGTGAGATATGTGTCTCTGGCAGCACAGATGTTTCTTCTGCTTTTATTTGTCTGTTTGCTGGTGACAGAGTGCTGGGGTAGATCTTATTATTAATATTATATCATTATATTGGGGTACTGTATGGATATGCATCAGGATTCCACCGTGCCAGCCTGGACTATGTGACATCTATACCTCCGTAAACCAGTCTTGTTTCTATTAACCGGCCAGTCGTGCTGTTTCCTAAACATCCAGCTATGTGTGTGTTTTCTCTTAGTGTCTTAGTCTGTACTGTCACATCCGGTGTCATGCATCGTGGGGTACAGAACCCAAGGTATCCTCTACAACTTGGCTCCTACCTGACCTGCTTACCCGCGTCCTGACAGCAGCAGTTTAAGGCAACAGTGTGCAGCCACTGGCTGTCGTTAAATTACCAGGGCTGCTTTCTGACAAGATCAATTTCTGTAGAAGACAACATTATAAAAGATTAAATGTCATGCAGTGTAATGAAGGCCTGCCCTACCATATAGGCAAAGTAGTGCTAGCATTTCTCCTAAAGCACAAAACACCTTTTTTAATGCAATTAAAATCTTGCGTCTAAGATCTATCCTGAATCTAACATGAGACCAAGGACTGATTAAGGTTTGAGTCTCTACATCAGGGCAGACTTGATTGGGAGAATGTTTATTTGCCATCCACTTCTATGTTTTTGGTGTTTAATTCAGGCTGCGCTGAAAATTAAATAAAATAAAATGTTTAATGAAACTGCCCTTTTCAGTAATGGCATAATTAGTTAACATACATTGATTGCCCATTAGTGATGTATTTACATTACCAGCCTATAATGTATTTTATTTATCAAGATGGTTAGCTAAAATAATGATTTAAAGACAAAGCGTTAAATGCTTTGATTAATGTATATCAAAATGGCTCATAAAAACCCATACAATAAACTTAATAATATTATTTACTTATTCTCTGATTTAATCCTCAAACTCTGGAGACAGCAGCGATATTTTTTTATTAGCTTTTATTAGTGGACATCATATGTTTATGTATCTCAATTTCATGAAAACATGTAATATCTGGATTTTCATTTCAGTGCATCAATAAAGCGCATTAGTACTAGAACCAAGAGTAGTGCTGCGGGAACAGTCACTGCTTTATACAAAAGATTCTAATTAAATTTTACTTATTTGGTGGGCAGCGTCTGTCTATTAAATTAAGTTTTGCTCTTCTCTTTCAATACTGTGCCAATGCTGCAATATGTGTTTGTATTATAAAAAATACATAATAATGTGAAAAACCCACATTTGTTTTATTGTGAAGGATTATCTGAGACTCAATGATTCCGCATTTTCTAGTCTGTTATATACGTTGGCTCTAACCAAATAACGTTTATTATTTGATTGATCCAAGAAGACTCCTTTATCGTGTGTTTTATTAAACTAGCTAGTAAGGTTATTAAGAAAAAGTGTTTTTTGGATCCTTTTATCCCATGATGAGTCATTTTTCATATTCCTGTTCTATCCATTTATGATAAATGAGTGAAAAGCTGTAAAAAAAAAACATTCAGATTTCTAACATCTAGAGAAGATGGTCAAGAAGTTACTCATGGAAGAAAGCATTAACTATTTATGTGCTACCTGGGAGTTCTTATGGTTTTAACCAAGGCTGGACTGGTGATCGCATGGTGGGTCTGACGCTTTAAGGCCAGTGGCTGCCTGGTGGCATAGTTGCAGCCGAAGGATGGATATGTGCCGCTCCATGCTACTTTTTTCATGCCGGCCCTGGATTTTACAACAATCTCAGGTCTCAGAGGGAATGGAAGAATGCATAGATTCTCAAGCCACACAGTCCAAACGTGGATTTATTGGTATCCAAGCGTTCCTAGAATCCCTGTTTGAATATGGGTGACAATAACTTTTTAGAAAATCTATTTAGTTGCCACAGTCACTACAATATAACATTTGTGATGGACTATTAGAAGAATAATTTTGCATTGTTTTTATATGGCAAAATGGGTACAAAAACCTTTACTTTATACACTGTGTAAAGTAATCTTTTATACCTATTTGAGCTTAGATGTCTTTGTAATCAACCCCAGCATCAGGAAGCCTGCAGCTTATTACCATGATAATATCAAAAGATTCATCTGTACAAAGAGGCTTATTCTCTATTGATCCAAGAGCTAGCATGCTTCAAACCACTCTCATAATTACTTTTTATAATACTGTTAACCAATATTGTCGAACACAGGACGTAGGTATAGCAGAGACTCTTAAATCATATTCATAGAAGACTTTCATGTGATCATTAACTACTTTGGGGCGATTATAGTTTAATGACAATCATTCCTTGGTACTTACTATGGTGAGACAATGTGATTATTCATCAGTTTTAAAGTGATAACCCCAAAGATATGAATCCTTTTTAATAGAGAGCAATTCTGTATCCAAAACAAAACATTGGAAGTGAAAGATGGCCGTGGTTATTAGGGGGCATATACAGAAGTGATATAGTCTGACAGTTCGCATTATGTGGCGGCTAAGTCATAATTTTCCATCAAGCTGGCAAGGTTATTATGAAAAGTATCTGCACCTGGCCATTCACAGATAGAAGATAAAGTTCCATTAAAGCTTTATAGTAACTTGTTCAAAGTGAGATAAGGGGACTGAAGCACGCAGATCTACTGGAAATAGCCACATAAAAGGATGCATCAGGCAAAGTTTATGGGATGTTTACTTTGTGTGAGTGTGGAATGGTTGTTTAGTGTGGTCTGTAGTAATAAATGTACTCTCATCTTAATAGTATATATATATGTATATATATATATATATATATATATATATATATATAATAAAATGCCAAAACTGTAAAAAAAAAATTGTGTCCTGGATACTTTATGCTGTACTCGGTGCTTTTAATTTTTATACATGCTATTCCTATTTGATTCCATACTCCAAAAAAAGTTTATTTTTAGGATGTTGTTTCACATTTGTGGACAAGGGTGATTCCATACTCCATAGATATAGATCTATCTATCTATCTATCTATCTATCTATCTATCTATCTATCTATCTATCTATCTATCTATCTATCTATCTATCTATCTATCTATATATGTATAGTATTACAGAACTAAGGGGCTCTGTCCATGGTGCTGAAACTGGGATCTCAAAGGACATCAAGTAAAAAGCGATTTTTCCCATTTAATTATTCATGTTTTAAAATGTAGTAAAATATTTAGCCCAATAAAGAGTTAATAAAAAAGCAACATTAGGCTTTTTGCCGTGTTTATCTCTAAGCACTCCCTGTCTCTTTGAACCTGCATCTCTTCTGTATATCTCCTTAAGATAGAACCATTCATTGGGACAATTAATAAAACTATAAGGCTTTACCTTTTCTTTATTTGTTTGTAGTACCGTGGTATATTTTAAAACTTGATGCTAAGCTTGAATCACCTTAAGAACACCGAAGTATAACAGGTAGACCGATCATTTGGCAGCAAAAGTCTCACTACATCTGCAATGTATGAACCTTGGGTTTTGAGGATGTCTGATTAGCTTCCTTTATTTTATTGTAGCAGTTACAAAAACAAGCATAATCTGTAAAACATACAAATAGTTTGTCTTGTAGATCTCCAATATATCACAGATAACATTTTTTCCCCATTCAATTGATGTGTATATGGCTGTGATAATTACAGAGTCTAATAATTAATATTCAGCCTTAATGCATGAAAACTGCCGGATGTAATTTCACAATTTATGCTGTTAATAGCCTTACAGCACGGCATGACTTAATTAATTACTTAATGGGCTAATATGAATATTTAACTCACTTATAAATTGATTTGTTGAACACAAAACAATGAAATGATCTATGCTGTAGGAATATCAATACGACCATATGTTATAGAGAATCGGCTTTAAGAACAACCTATTGGCAAAAGTGAATTTAAACAGTAATTCGTGCTATGAACATCAGATACTTCTGTGTGAGGATATAGACGTCTTTTATGTTGATAGGGGATCCGTATCTACAATATCCAGTCTCTGGCAGTAGCCGATTTCCTTTAAGTAAATCAATACGAATTTAATGGCACCTTGTGGCTCATTCTAAAACAATGTTAAAAGCATTAGATTGTAGGTTCGGTGGCTACAGCTCTTACACTTTACACAAGAAATCTGGAATGGTTTGTGCCTCCGGCAAAGGCCAGGGGAGGAAATACATGACCTAAATGTTAAGCGAACACTAGAACCTGATCTGATGCACTGTTGCTATAAAAAGAAAGAGGGTTCTTAATTCTTAATCAAAATAAATATTGTACTGTTGGTCATCTAATGAATAATGGCAGTGACCTCAGCGTAATTCATAGTACAGTTTGCCATCTTTTCAATACCAGTAACAATGTATAAACTAAGAATGTTTCCTGTAAGATGTAAAATAGGATAATGAAAACTGCATGTAGAGCGACACTGCACACCTTTTTATATTCAGTGATGTATTATTTCATTTAATTTAATCTCTTATTCAATGCACACATCTTTAAAACATTTCCCACATCAACATTTCCCATTATTGGCATCCATCACCAAAAGCTTAACTAACTCTAGATAGATTAATCAGGAAAGTTATGGGTTTGGACGTGGTTGATCACATGAAAGACATGTATCAGTGGAGCCGCCTCATTCCCATTCTCTTCAAGCTACTTAATAAACAAAGTTTATAACCACAGCAACCAATGAAAAGATCTTACAAAAACACTTTTGCTTATTCGCCGCCCACTTTTCCCAGCTCTCACACACTATAGGGTGTCTAGAGTTAGCCCCACCCCTATGTGTGGAAAGCCACACCCCCAGAAGTGGGAGAGCTCCAGTTAGCATACCCCTGGAAGCTCCCATGTATGTTCATGGTTTTATACATCTGTGACATTATTTTAGAAACCATTACTTGTAGAACACGCCAGTACCTGCATAGAGCAATAGAATACATGTTATTCACATTTATTATAGTGACGTTTGCTGTTGCTGGTGTTTTGTAGTTTTGCTGGCTGGCCAACAGATGGAAATGTGTGCCTTGAAAACTCTATTCCTGCAGAACTGAATAGGCGATAGGAGACTAGACATTGTGTTAATTGTCTGCACACACTGTTATGTGATGAATGGCTTTAACAAAATGGACTTTTACATTACAAGTGTTTTTGGCAAATTAAATTATATTTATTTCACCCTGTGAGCATCAATGTGAAAAGTGTAAACATGAAACCAAGCACATTGTCGTGCCTACTTGATCCCTATGAACTGTTTGAGTTTTGCATATTGCCATACTAGATTTTTGTTTCTTCTTTCTTATTTTTTACTTTTGGGTTCTGTTTAGCTATTTGGGCTGTGCCGATGTACACCATCTAATTTTATTGTAAAATAGCTTATTGTGTTTCCACGCTTAATAAAAAAATATGGTCCAAGCAATATTTCATATCAATAGTATTGAAAGTATTCAAATACTGGTGTTTGTGTTTTATTATTATTTATAAATACCATATACAGCTGTCCAAGTGTGCTTAGTGTAAAAACGAAAAGTCATATAACATTTTTTTCGTGAGTGATAACTCTCAATTATGCAAAAAAAGAAAAAATGAATCATAGTGTATACTGTGTATGAAGATAAGCCGTACACTATTTAAAAAAAATGCATTCACAAAGAAAACTGATCAAATAGGCTCCAGAAAAAGGTTTGATGCTTTTACAGGAAGCAAAAACAAATGTGAACATCCACTTATGCATGAAGAAAACTCTTACATATGTAACAGCATATAGGCAGCTGCCTGAGGCTTTAAGAGGGACCACCACAGGTTTATTTACGATGTTAAGAAGCAACTGGGATTCCAGTGACTTGTGGGTCCAATAAACTTATTTTTTTTGCCAGATGTATAAAAAAATAAGTTCCTCCAAAAAGTTTAATATGTTTGGCAATTTCTATAGAAAGCAGTGCAATGCTGAGAAGTGAGGCTAAGATCATTTGTACTGAACATGCAAAGTATAAAAAATACTGCACCAGCCGCTGTGCATCAACAGAAGAGTGACCGACCATAATGTATCCACGCGTTCCATGTTCATTACAAAAACACAGCTTATTGATGCATTTATGTTTATTGTTTATCTAATCTAATTATCCATAACGCATTACTAGCAGGTAATGCCATTTACTCCTGCAACGTTCACTCTCTTTCTTCTTCTGGAGTGCAGTAGAATGAAGTAAATCACAGCTCCATTTTTCTGATTTTTTCAGCTGGCTTTGGCCGAATGGTCTTGTTCACGGCCTTTCTCCTGGGTACAGCTTTCTTGGAGATGTGTTCAGAGATCCACTCACGATGATACTGAGTGGAAGTGTACACTCCAGGGCTTTGCTTGTTGCCGCAGCCAGAGCCCCAGCTGCCGATCCCAACCACAGTATAGAACTTAGTTTTCTTTCTTTTGCACATCAAAGGTCCTCCAATGTCACTCTGTGTGAATTAAAGAAAAGGAAGCATTGCTTGAGATTTTCAATAATTATCATGCATTAATCAAGCAATAATTGAATCCAATAGATAATAACATGGCCTATTTTCCCTGTATCTCACTATCTTTGCAGCATTGTGTCTTTTCTATTGTGAAATTTTCACTCATTATCATGTCCCACCTGTCTAACCTGATAACCACCCCTCAGTCTTTTTTTCCTGACCCATATAACCCAGACCCAGAAGCTATTTTTGAACTTGCGTCCGTCCCACGGCAAGTTTTATGAAATTTCTATTGTCATGATACTTAAAACATTAACAAAGCGAAAGCCACACTGACAAAAATTGGCATACCTGGCACCTATCAATACCTCTACCTCCATATCCTGCACACAGGTTTTGGTCTCCTACGGCACCATTGTACCAGTCTGGGCAGTTGCAACGGTCAACTAGGATCAGATTCACTTCTGCTTCCCGGAAAATATCTGATGGTTTAGTGACTGAAGGAAAAACAGAATATTAAATGCAGGGCTTCCATCACAAATATTAGGCTAAAAACAAGACCCATTGCCCTGTCCAACCCACACTCTTCCAAATATAAATAGTCTGAGCAAAGCAATGTCATTTTGCCAAGTCACGGGGTTGTAGTTCTCATGTTGAATTTTTTTACGTACAATTCGGATCTGACTCCCATATCCCATATCTGATAGTTGATTGTTGCCAAACACAAGTCGCCAGGCATAATATTCACTGTGTAAACCAAAGTACAATTTTTAGTCATCTTACTTTCTCTGCATGTTTTTATCACAAAAGGCAAGCCACTAGCTCAATAGGGTAATTTAACGAGTTACATTTTGATATTTAATATCCTAGAAGGACTGACAAAGGAATACATTACACAACTAATTCCAACTGTCATCCTACTATTGTTTTTGTATGAAATCTGTGCTCTATTTTAGCACATCATGATTTTTACAGGTCTGCAATATCCCAGTCTCACACATTAAAGGGGCATTACATACATCAATTCAATCTGTATGGTGCTTGCATGGCCCCCGTGCAATAACAACTTTTTAGGAAATAAACATGCTAATGCTGTCTAATAACAAATAGATTAGAGTATGGTTCTGAATTATGTTTAATGTTTCTTTTTTTTTTTTTTTTTTTAAAGTTGTCGGTTAGTTGTTATACAAACACACAGATCTCCTAATCTGACCCAACTCTGCATTGTTTCTTCTACGAAAAAATGTAATTTACTTACTTGCCGCGATAATTGAAACAATGGGCAGCTGTCAGAACCCATAAATTGTTCAGGATGACACCTTCACATATGTGAAAATAAGCATCTTCACCTGGCTCCTGGATGCTGACTATCCAAGGCCAGTTACCGGGCTCCGCATCCCTCTCTCCAACCACACGGGAGCCAAGTATATCGTCCACTAGAGGTCTGTTTCCACAGCCTGAAAGTAAAATGACAGAGTCGTGAAATATAAGGATGCAAAACAACATATGTGGAATGGGTGGATATAACATATACAGATACCCTGCATATAACATTATAAGTTACCAATAAGAACAAAGTAACATCTTATTTCTCACACAATCAAGGAAGAGGTCATTTTATTGGTATAAACAGACTATAGGATCCAGGATCCACAAATCATTAGATATCTGATCACAATGTTTAAAACAAGTTGACAGTTAAAGGTAACAGTCTATACCCTATATATTCCCTAAAGCCACCAATGGCACATTACTAAAAACATGAGCTTTTCTTCCCTAATAACAAATTTATTTACCTCCATTGTCAGAGCTCTCAGAAACACTGAAAAAAGCACAAATAATGAGAAAAATCAGGTAAAGCTTCATGCTGAAACCTGCGCATTGAAATGCTATCTATAACAGAATGTAGAGACTGATGTACCCAACATCATAAACCGAGAATCACCAGTGAGGCCACAAGAAAGGGTTAAACTGAGCTGAGGATGAACTGGGACAGGAAAATAAATAAATGCAATCACATGTACAAAACCACCTAATATTAATAGAAAAGGAATTAAAGGAAATGTAATTAAAGGAAAACATTCAAACAAGAAAATGTTAGACGTTTAATCCGCTACATGTGTCTATTCTTTCTACCATTATCACTTTTAGTCCTTGTGATCCAACTTGTGTTACATTATTAAATATACAATTTATTTATATGACTTAAGATAGACCACCCCAAAGATTGTCTTCAAGTAAATAAATTAAAGATCCCAGAACTACACGGCTTCTCAACATTTGGATATTTTATTATGTAAGAATTCATTACAAATAATGCAACAAGACTAAACGGCACAGAAGCCCAGGTTATTCTTTTATAACAATATGTAGATGTAAGTTTTCTGCGGTCCTGGATATTCTGACAGAAAGACATATGGATGGTAAAAATTAGGACATAAATAAAGGATGCAGCTTCCTGGATATGGTAAAGCCAGAAGAATCTGTATATGCAGGAACCTGCGTAGGAGATATACCTAAGGACATTTACTTTACCAAGAGGGTGGTAGATAAGTAGCCCAACCTCCCATCAGAAGAGGTAGAGGATAATAGAGTGGTGGAATTTTACATGGCATGACCAAAGACTGATTAAACGTCTCTGTCTTTACATCGGGAAAATGGACAGACTAGATGGTCGAAGGGGTAAAATCTCAGGGTCACACAGTCTGGAGCTGACGTTCACTTTGTACGTTGATCTGATGACATCTCAAAGACATCTAATTTAAAGGGCGACCGCTACATGACAGGGAGACGAGACTGTCAGGGTAACGGCCGCTTAACTGCCAAGGCAACTTAAAACACAGTATGACACTCAGCTATGTGACTTGAGAAGGCATTCACAGGCTATATAGGTTGTGGGCGGTAAATTACATTCATTGGGCTGACCTAACGACTCCGAATTATTAAAACTTGAGAAACTTTCCTACTGTGTTGTCGTGAGAGTCAACAACCAATCAGTATTAAGTGTAGTCGATGGAGGACGGATTTTCAGTTAAGGGAGCCAATGAGAATCCTCGTAGTTGACGAGCTGCTGCCGGTTTCTGTCTCCTTGTCGCGGCCTGCGTTGTTTGACCCGGCGCGGCGCCCCTAAGGAAAGTGACACTGAGCCCGGCACTGGGACATGGGAGGCAGCGGCAGCACGCGGAGAGTCTCGTTCGAGGCCGACGAGAATGATAACATCACGGTGGTGAAGGGAATCCGGGTGAGTCAGTCAGCTGGAGTCTGGGCAGGAGCCGGCCCGCCAAGGACAAGCAGCACTGACACATGGGCTCTCAGTTACCGCTGCTAGTGTCGGGCTGCGGGGCCTGCTTTGAACGGACATATGTTTTTTACGCATTGTAACGCATATGATTATTGCCAATGTGCGGTGTCCATCCGGTGTCTGCACTTCTTCTCAGAGTTACCCAGTCCCGTCCTAAACCCTTCACTGCCTTTCCCAGTACCTCAGCACCGTGCGGTGTCCTCTCGTGAAGCATGGAAGTTATACTGTCTGTATGGAGAATTAGTTATTCTTAAGAAGCAGCAGCCTGACCTTCCTCAAGGTTGACGGCAATCGCCGTGTTTGTAAATATGTTGGTGGAATGCTTGGAACACTTTACATGTAATCTGTCATGCCTGGGTATCTCTAACATACATTGTACATGTAAAAAACACATATAACCCCTTGACCGTGTTATCCTGTATTATTGGCCGCTTGGGTCCTTGTGTGTATAGCTTGTGCTTATTCTGACATAAGAATAAAAAAAACATCCTGTAGATTACTGGTGTGTTAGTGCTGGCTACAGTGTAAATTATATATAAATTCCTGGTTTGTGATATGCACACAAGGTTGTGAATGAGTGGTTATTCCGCCAGCCACTTATTGAGTGGCATTGGAGATAAGCTTGATGAGCAGGAAAGTTGATATCGGGAAAAATAAAGAGAATATGGCCAGGACAGCACTAAACAAACAGGATAAGACTTTTTTTTTTTAACTAACTTAACCTTCATATGGTGCGTTAAAATGTTTGACTTTGTTTTGTTTAAAGGGACACCCTAGCCATCATATGGACTTTAATACAAATGAAAGCTGTGTGGTCCCTTTAAATAGTGGTACGGCCCATTTTGCAAATGCATGGGGGGGCGGTTTGCAGAATCGCCATAAGTGCGTATGCTTCCCCCCCCCCTGCTAAATGCCCTGTAGGTGATGCTGAATGCGGGTGTCTACGCACGGTATGCCTCCCCCAGTCAGGTCCAGCACTGGCTCTGCTGAAGGCTGTATGCATGGGGTCTCTAGATCTCACTGCATAGGTGTAAAGTCTTCACATTGATTTTAAAGGGTGAAGTCACTGATTGGCTGCTTACGATGTCAATCAGGGACAGAAACATTCCCATTGGTTTCATTGTACGTAGTTTACTGCCACTGATTGACGGCTTAAGCAGCTGATCAATAGCTAGAAATTTCAGATTATGGAGGGAAAAAATTCAGAGAAGGCCACCAAACTGAAAAGGCTTATACTGTACATGTAGTCCAGCTTATGGCTGTATCTGTTAACATTACATGTATACCAACAGAACACAAATGTTGGGTAAGATTTCTTCGAAGAAGTAATGTATTCACTATGGACCCTGTCCTGGGAGAGTCCCCTCTAAAGCTGCCGTCCTTACTGCAGAGTGCCAGGTAGTGACATAGTGAGTGTGGAGATCGTGGCAGCTCAGCACAATCCTCCATAGTGTAAATGGGCTGGTTGAGGAGATAATAGATCCATTTCTGTCCAGCACACTGAACAACAAGAAGGGGCCTGGCGTCTCCCGGACCTGCTGCCCTATGTCTTGTCGGCCTAGGCCAGAATACATTTAGCGGCAGACCTAATAGTGATGCCTGACTGTATGGAATGCAGCCAACAGGGAAATAAGCGTCTTTTCTGAAGGAAATGTGTCTAGTTGAAATAACAGTAATATTAATAAAGGCTGGCATGACTGCGCCTTTGATATAACATTTCCTCTATGCTACTATCCAGTTGCTGATAAAGTCTGACTGATGAAACAATATACCCTAAAAAGGACCTCCTGATGATAGTGCTAACAGTGGTGTCTATCTGTTTTTTTGTAGCTTTTTTTATATTGCTTAAGCAGCTGTTGCAGCACCTTTTATTTTTATATGAACACATTTTGTATAAATGCGCTAGTGCCCAAACAATTAAGCCAGATATTTACATGACCACAGTGATTTATTCTGAACACAGCTGCAGAGCAAACCTTTTTCAATAAATGCTCTTTTGAGATTAGCTATAATTTCTTTTTCCAAAAGCACTCCGAAAGCTAAGCACACCTCTGCGTTCAATTTTACGTATATATTTATTTTCCCTATGATATTATCCATTGCGTGCATAGGCGTAATAAACCTTTAGCTGCACAAGTGAGCATATCTTATTTTGAACACTGGCACGTTATTCGTCGTTTCTTGTAATATCTTAATGACCTGCGCCCGCTGCAGGTTTGTTTAGGTTCAGCACACAATATGTGTGAATTTGCCTGCTCCTTGCCCCCGAATTAGGCAGTTTTGCTTGTACAGTGAAATCATGGCAGTTTGATGGATGGATGTATTTTATTGGTCAAGGTTCTTTAGAAAAGAAATTGGGTTTTTTGGCAAAATGAAGCCTGAAACTAGTCATTGTAACGTATTAGGAGCACTGCGTGTCCATAACACGTCATTTCCCTCTTCACTGCGGGGTTACTATGAAGATCTGAGCTGATCTGCTTTACAACTCTATGATCAAAAAATAAACAATGTATTTTTAAACAAATTCTATAATGTATCATCTTTTTGTACATTTCTAGCACACATATTGTTTGTTTTTAATAAAACAGCTGTTACTTCACTGGTTCCCATATTTCCAGACGTGTCTCTTTCTGGCCTGATCACTGCTGACCACAAGTATAGTACTGGATTTTCTGGAGTTATACGAGAACATTCTTGATTCTTTTAGCCCAGGAAAGGTTTCTCATTTTTTTTTTTAATTATTTCAGAATGTTTGTTTTGTGAAAGAGTGCTATCATGCCTAAATATGATCCAATTCTTCTTGGTCATGCACCCGATTGCACCAACAAATCCCAAATGTCGGCATCTACTCCACCCTCTCACAACTGATAATGGCAGCGGTTACCTTGTGGTGACTTGGCTCAGACCCGTTATAAATGGCAAATTAAGTTGCAGGTAACAGTGAGATAACTGCGGCAGTATTTTGTGCTTCATTGGCCTTGTGTGCATGAGCTACGCTGGCATTGATGAGTTGCTAGCAAGCGGGAATGCCTGGTGTTGTGTAAAATGGATTAACTACCATTGGAGTGTGATAAATTAATCTCTAAATTGCCTACTGTTGGAATAAGTCATATGAGAAGATATATTATTTCTCACGCCCGACCAAGTAATCCTATAGTCCCTCTGATAGACATGTAGATCAAAAGTTCGGAAGGCTTTTTTCTGGCATTTTAATGGAGATGAAGGTGTTTTGCAACATGACAAAAGGCGATCTGTCAATTTACACCCCTTGTAAATGATGCGGCTATGCTGTTAGTTTACATAGTATTCCAATAGATGCCTTTAAATTATTTCACTTTCCAAATCCTGGTAAAGGGGTCCATACAAAGTGTGGCGGTTCTTGCATATGTCTGGTTTTTGCACACCAAAATCCAACAAAATTGGAGCCACATGCGGGAGTTTCATCTATTTATATTGTACGGTGCAAGCACAGCTTTAGATTTTGACCACAACATGGGTTTGTGGTACCTTTTTGTAACGTACCTTTATAGCTATAAAATATCTGTTATTAGAAATCGATGCCTAACCGACTGGTTCTACGTGTTTGAATCTATGTTTAAGACATGTTGTAACATACCGAGTGTAGCTGTTGGATGAGACTGATGATTGTGGTACTTGTAGCAGTGCTTGTACAACAGCCGGAGAACTTTCTTTTGGTTATGTGTGTGCTGCGTGCCTTCCACTTTCTGGCTATGAAGTGGCGATTTGTCGGCTGATGCTCATGGCTGTCACTTTTTCTCCTCTTCCATCCAGCTCCCTTGTGTTGTCCCAGAGAATAAGAGCACTAGAGTAATCCACGCACTTGGGTCCTTTTACATACATGATAGTGAGTTTGCTTCTGTGAGTACACCACCGGTGGCTGCAGGTTACACTGCCTGTAAATAAATAAATAAAATAAAAAACTATTTGCTAGGGGTCCCCAAAAACCTAGCTCTAAACCATTAAGAGGCGGTTTTTCCTTTAACAAATGAGACGTCTATATGAGACGTCCTATACCAGGATGCATTTATGGAGCCCCTACCTCGCAACTTACAGGACTTAAAGGATCTGCTGTTAACATCGTGGTGCCGGATACCACAGCACACATTTGTGAGGTCAGGCGCTGATGTTGGATGAGAAGGCCTAGCTCGCAGTTGACATTCCAATTCAGGGCTCTGTGCGGGCCGCTTGAGTTCCTCTGTACCAAACTCATCCAACCATATCCATATGGACCATGTTTGGGGGCAAAAGACATGTTGGAACAAGAAAGGGTCTTCCCCAAACTGGCGCCATCATACAGTTGTCTGAAATGTCTTCGTATGCTGTAGTATTAACATTACCCTTCGCTGGAAATAAGGGGCTTAACCCAAACTCTGAAAACCAGCCCATACTATTATCCTTTCTCCACCAAACTTTACAGCAGCCACTATGCAGTCCAGTAGGTAGCATTCTCCGGGCGTCTGCCAAACTCAGATAGTAAAGTGTGTTTCGTCACCCAGAAATCTCTTTTCCATGGCTCCAGAGTCCAGTGGCAGTGTGCTTTCCACCACTCCAACCAGTGCTTGCCATTGGACATAGTGATCTTTGGCTTGTATGCAGCTGCTGGAACATGGAACCATTTCATGAAGCTCCTGATGCACAGTGCTTGTGCTGATGTTGCTTCCAGAGGTAGATTGGAACTCTGTGGTGGCTGGTGCTACAGAGGACAGGTGATTTTAATGCACCGAGCAGGGCAGAAATTTCACAAAGTGAGTTGTAGCAAAGTTGACATTCTGTGGCACTGCCGCGTGTTAGTCGCTGAGCTCTTCAGTTAGACCCATTCTACTGCTGATGTTTGTCTATGTAGATGACTGCCTATGTGCATGGTTTTATACACCTGTTAGCAATGGATGTGGATGCTGAAATGTATAAACTCTTTAATCACAAGGGGTGTGTATACTTTGTCATATAGTGCGTGTTTATGTACACACACACACTGTTAATCGTCTTCCATGTTAAATCTCTTTAAGGTACATTGTGATGTTTAATAAGATGTGATAAGAATGTGCTGACTCTTTATTTTTATTCTTTTATATTATATAGCTGTCTGATAATGTTATCAACCGCATGAAAGAGCCATCTTCTCCTGTTCCCACGACTCGGCCTCCATCTCAGCAAAAAACACCTATTAGTGACCCAATCTCTCCTACATATGCAGGTATTTCTTAAAATGCGTTAACTAATTTTCATTAAATAGGAAAGATTGTATTTTGCTGTTATTTGTTACGCAAAAAAAATGTTTTAAGCTCTCTAAAAGTGTTTGTTTTTTGGGAGTGTGGCTAAGGAGTGGCCACGTGTGTGCTTTTATCAGTATTAACTAAAAACCCTTGATTAAGTAGAGAGAAGGGAGAGGGTGAAGGAAAAATAAAGTAGTTGAAAGAAAGGGGTTGAAAGAAAATGGTCTTGCAGGGTCTGATGACTTTCGGACTCCTCAGCAGATCCTGTAGTTTTCTAGGATGTAAAGGTATATCTGCCATCCTGCAATCGCCTCTTTATTGTGAGCCTGTCCCAGAATTAGGGGTCATTTCCCGGACCGATTCCAACCCCATCTCCTGCAGTGTCATTGTGCGGTTGTGTTATACGGCTCCCTGCACAATATACGCTCAGACACACACATTCACTAACACATATCCCTGTTTACACACACATGTAAATACATGGAGTCCTCCACTTACATACAATATTGAGCTTCACATACAGGGCTGCGAGTGTAGGAAGTGGTGAAATGCCAATCAAATCCATAATGGCTGCTCTCATCTGCCAAACGGGGAAAAGTATGTTGCTTTAGAAAACACATACTATTGTCCCCCCCCCTTTTCAAACAAATTTTATTAATCTGGAATTTTAGAAAAAAATAGTATACAGATAGCTATAGTATTCGCTTTATTTTGCTAATACTCTACTACTTGGGCACTTGTAGATAAAATACACTTTATAGATTTTAAAAACTTCCATTTTTGTCCTGTTGATACCTATGTTTTCGTTAACCAAATGTTAGATTATTGTTGGCCCATGCCTACAGGGATCAGGTCATTATGTTTGTGTGTGTGTGTGTGTGTATAATATATATAGTGTGCAATCCTCTAATGTGTAAGCTTGTTAATAGGGCACTCTACTAAAATATTGGTTTTTATCATGCCCTTTGAATTACGGATGCACTGATATATCGGTGGCCAAAATGTATCGGCCAAAATAATAATAGTGATGACTTGGGACATTTGGGGTATTTTATAATAAGTTGGTTTACTGTGTTTATAAATATAGCATATAACCCTATCTTATGTGTTTAACCATCAATACATTGGGGTGCAAATAGCAAATTACCGTATTTGCTCGATTATAAGACGAGGTTTTTTTCAGAGCAAATGCTCTGAAAAATACCCCTCGTCTTATAATCGGGGTCGTCTTCTAATCAGACCTCAAATAGAGGTCTGATTAGGAGACTAAGATCCAGATCCCCCGCACCGCTGCAGGGGACCTGGATCCTCCTGTCGTCACCCCCCCCCCCACACTTACCGGTGCTTCCGGAGGTGAAGTTGGCAGCGGGGGTTTGTATGCGTCCGTCGCAAATACCTTCCCCGACTGTCAGAGATCAGAGTTCCTGATCTCTGACAGCCGGGGGGAAGGTATTTGCGACGGACGCATACAAACCCCCGCTGCCAACTCCACCTCCTTCCGGCTGCCGCGGAATGAGACGTCAACCCGCTGCCCCGGCAATACAGCAGGAAATTGGAAGCACCGGTAAGTAAGTAAGTGTGTGTGTGTGTGTGTGTGTGTGTGTGTGTAGGGCATTTCTGGAATGCCTTACACCCCTATATGCCACTCTGGCACTTAGGGGGTTAAAAGGCATATTATGGGGCAGAGTGGCATATAGGGAGGTATAAGGCATTTCAGGAGGCAGAGTGGCGTTAAGGGGGCATTTAATAGTGCACTCTGCCTCCTGAAATGCCTTATACCTCCCTATATGCCACTCTGCCCCATAATATGCCTTTTAACCCCCTAAATGCCAGAGTGGCATATAGGGGTATAAGGCATTTCTGGAGGCAGAGTGCTCTATATAATGCCTTTTAACTCCCTTAATGCCACTCTGCCTCCTGGAATGCCTTATACCTCCCTATATGCCACTCTGCCCCATAATATGCATTTTAACCCCCTAAATGCCAGAATGGGATATAGGGGTATAAGGCATTTCTGGAGGCAGAGTGGCACATAGGGGGTCAAAAGGCATACCATGGGGCACAGTGGCATATAGAGGGTTAAAAGGCATATCATGAGCCACAGTGCCATATTGGTGTGGCAAGCCTGGGGGCAGATGTGCGTAACTGGGGGACAGGTTGGAAAATACAAGAAATAAAAACAAAAAAAAAATATTTTTCTCAATCATAGCTTTTATTAAAAAAAAATAGTTTACATGAATTAACATTTACTGGTAAAACTTTTTTCCTTTAGGGTCGTCTTATATTCAGGCTTTTTCTTTTTTTCCTAAGTTAATATTCAGATTTTGGGGGGTCGTCTTATAATCAGGGTCGTCTTATAATCGAGCAAATACGGTATATATTTACCCCCCCATTAAAAAAAAAAGCTTTCAAGCTACTTCAAAGATTGCCTGGTAAATAGAACCATGAACCCTATGAAATATGTCAACATTTAGCCTCTCTTATTTACTCCGTGTATTATTCTGAGAACCACTAGTAGTCTATCACAGTTCCAGAACTATAAGTAAATAAGTCATTTCTTAGAATATTGATTTCAATTAAAATGATTAATTTGAATTTCAGTAAATCAAGTATTTGTATTATATTTTGTGGAAAAGAATGTATTCATGAGTAATAGCCAATAAAATACAGCCTCTTAGTGGAAACTGCTATACGGATTGTGAAACAAACTGTGCACATCAAGTCATTGAGCGCTATTCTCAGTTGCAATAGCTTTTCCTTTCTGCCATTTACTCTAATTTGTCTGCAGAAAGGATTTTCTTTTTTTTTTTTTTTTTTAGCAGTGTTCTGTGGAGGGAATACAAGACCCCATAGTTTCTATTACCAAACAATTTAGATGGGTGCTGGGAGCTATAAAAAAATATATTGGGGCAGATTGGTACAAAAATAAGTGTTATAGAGCCTCTTAATAGTAGATCCCAATTAAGCATTCACAGAAACTTAAATAAAGGTAAATTCATTAATTCGATACCTAAATTCATAAAGGAGCAGCATCTGAGTCACCACAATGATAAATATCAATTCTATGAATTTGTGATGTGAGATGAGCTTTGTGTTCTTCTTCTTTTTCAGCAGTGGTTATCGCCTTCCATATCCCCCATGGATGTTTTTTTTTTTTTTTTGGCACAATTTCTTTGTGATTTGCGAACACTGACCTAGACGAAATCAGGAAGGGGGCAAATGCTTTTTTGCAACACTCTATTAGAAGTTAAACCAGACTATTAAGAGTAATTGAGTTCCTCTGCTCAGAATAGCTTGCACATTAATAGTGTGTGTTTACATTGTAAGGCACCCCTTTTTTTTAAAAAAAGATGGTATTTGAGGTTTGGTAAAGGTGTCTCTGTGAACTATTATTTTCCCATCTCGTACGGGTACTATTGCTGTGTTTGGTTGACCTGGTACTGGTTTTCCTTGATGAATGATAACTTTCCCAGGTGAAGGGTGAACCTTGGTTGCTAAAATAGAACTTTTTTGTGTTTTACAGAAGAAACTAGACAGTCATCAGAAATGACATTACTTATTCATATAGTGACAGCAGATTCCATAGCACCACTGGAGTAGGTGACTGAAAATAATTAACCAAGATCATTTAAAATGGACAATAACAATACACATTAAGACGTACTGGTGCAGAAGGGGAAGAGAGGCCTGCTCTTGTGAAGTGACACTCCTATAGCTTTAATGTTGGAAAATAATACTTTAATGACAGTAAAGAGATAATTTGTATTAACGGAAAACATTGTGCCTGACTGTCATCATATATACGGTGTGATATTTTATGACTCTTATAGATATGATGAGTCAATCACAATGTTTTCAGTCAATACAAATTATCTCTGTATTGTCAGTAAAGTATTCTTTCCAACATTAAAGCTATAGTCGATTTATCGCAAGAGCAAGGCCCTCTTCCCTTTCTCTACCGCTATGCCTTAATGTGTATTATTGATAAAATTGAATTTATCTCAATATTGGAAAAGTAGTCCTGTGTGTCTCATTATCTCATCAATATTTTTTTTTTTTAACCCTTCCTATGGTAATACAAAACACAGCGGTCTTCCTTTTGTATATACATGGATACTTTAAATATGCCACTAAATGACATGCATATGTGTGTGTATATGTTTATACTGGGTGATGATTGTAGGTGTCCTGTCCACTTTCATATCGTTGTCCAAGAGGGAGAGGGCATCCAGCGCTGATGGCTACAGAGCCTTGAGCTGCTGTACATATGTATGTGGAGGCCTGGGCTGTAAGGAGTGCATGGACGGCACACAATGTGATCCAGGACTACAATCTATCGCAACACCAATCACTTCTGTGAGGCCGTGCCATCATCATCGTCACAAACACAGAGCAACAACATAGCTTTTGTTGCGACACATGTTGTTCAAGCGCCCCATAAACAGGAGTGCAACATGAGAACAGTATCATCAATTGGGATGAAATAAGGTTTTAAATAGTGTTTCTGCAGACACCAACTTAATAAATAAATAAAATAAAAAAGAATTGCAGGCTAATTGAAGAGGCTCATGAAAGCCTTATGCGGAAATACCGTGTTTCTTTTCACGTGAAGAGGTGGCGCTTTCTCTCCGTGTGCGAGTCATCTCTTGGCGTGTGGAGGACCTATGAGTTCCTATCAAAGATTGATTTCCCAAATGCTCATTGTTACGGAGGAGCATTCATCATTGTTTGTGAAGGACTCAGCAGCTGCAGGTATCAAACTCTCACATCGGGCGCACATTTTAATTCTTTCCATAGCTTTTTATTCCCCATATGTTCTTCTGTGTAACTACACAGAAGGCATCCACTCCAAAAATCCAAGAGGCATCTGTACTTAGCATTCTGAATATGTAATTATGTCAGTACTCCTTCTGCACTGCCTCATTCATAGCATTTATGAAAATGTGCCCTTTGAACGTTTGCCCATGTTTATGGCTTCATGACATCCCAATTCTAAAGAAAATTAACAAATCTGCAAAGTATTCTGAAACAATGTTTTTCTTTCTTCCTTTCTTTCTTCCATATGTTACTTTAAATTCACTAGTCTATTCTCTGTAGGAAAGTACCGTATTGGCTCGGATATAGGCCACCCCCGTATATAGGCCGCACCCTAAAAGTTTGGTGCTTTTTTAAAGAAAAAGTTTTTTTTTCTTTAAAAAAGCACCAAAAAAACCATGCTGCCACTCTGTCCCCCCCCCCGAGATATGCTGCCACTGTCCTCCCTCCCCGAGATACGCTGCCGCTGTCCTCCCTCCCCGCGATACGCTGCCGCTGTCCTCCCTCCCCGCGATACGCTGCCGCTGTCCTCCCTCCCCGCGATACGCTGCCGCTGTCCTCCCTCCCCGCGATACGCTGCCGCTGTCCTCCCTCCCCGCGATACGCTGCCGCTGTCCTCCCTCCCCGCGATACGCTGCCGCTGTCCTCCTCTGCCCCCCCTCCTCGACTTACCGGAGCAGACTCCCGGGTGTCTTGCGGGGCCGGCGAGGGACATCTACGCAATACGCGTATGCAACTTCCGGTACCGGTACCGGAAGTTGCATGGGCGTATTGCGTAAATGTCTCCCGCCGGCCCCGCAAGACAGCCGGGAGTCTGCTCCGGTAAGTCGGGGGTGGGCAGAGGTAAAACGCTTAGATAACCTCCCGTGCCGGCACCCCCCCCCCCGTGGGAAGTGCTGGCAGGGGAGGCTGTCTGAGTATCAGACAGTAGGATGCAGGTCCCCTGCACCGCTGCGGGGGATCTGTATCTTAACCCCGCTGCCTGCCCGGCGCCGGGGACTGCATGTCCCGGGCGTCGGGCGCTAGAGCCCGAATATAGGCCGCACCCCCACTTTAAAAACTTAAAGTGGGGGAAAAAAGTGCGGCCTATATTCGAGCCAATACGGTATATAAAATGTCATATCTATAGAGGCAATGTAACTTGAAGCACGACAAATAGGTTTTACTGTTGCGTATTTGATTAGTAATTTAGTAAAACAATACGTTTCCATAGGAGGAAATTGTTCTAGTGAGTCTGTTACGGATGGCTTTTAGCTTTTCCTTTTAGTAGCTACACCTATTGGGGGCTCCTTAATTATAGCTACACGTATTGCCCCGAACACCTGCTATGAATATGATCAGCATTCGGTGATGCATAGGATGATTAAGGGACAGTGATTGTTGCGGGTACAGAAGAAAACTTCTGGTCACTGAAATTAAACTGAATTAGCTTGTTACCTCGCTTGTTTTTTTCTCACAGAGACGATCTTGATGAAAATGCAAGCGCTAACAGAGCAGTACTAAAATCTCTGTCCCCAAAAATAGACCCCCCAAAAATAGGGCTAAAACACTACATGTTGCTATTTTTAACAGAGTGCGTGATCATTTTGATATAAATTTTAAGCAAATTATTTTACTTGGGTTCTCATTGGATCTGCAGGTCCTAAAATGTAACAATCCCGTTACTCGTATCAATTGTGTTCATAACCGAAGAGAAAACGGTAATGAGGAGGAGAGTATGAAATTCATCTTGTATGGAGAGAATTTCCCTCTTGTGTTTACAAATGACCTCCAGAGCCAAATGGACATGAACTCATGCCAACACCAGCCAGTTTCCTCAGTGGGCTGGCCCTGTGTAATGTGTAATTCATGGGGCCCTGTGTAATGTGTAAGTCCTGCAGTGGATGCTCGCTGGGGTTGGCCCTTCATAATATATAGTGACGTCAGATGATACCCAGTTGACCATGCTTCGCCAAACCGACAAAAAATGCAACAAACTACCAAACTGATATACAATCAAATGCATTAAAGAGTCCGCTCTCTGGCGATGGTAATCGGGGAAGCTGCTGAAACTGTTCCTGCGATTGCATAAGCACATGGCCCCTGATGCCTCGGCTCCCGTTCAGGTGACGTATCTGTCACATGACCCGGATAATCCCCAATCTCCTGGGTATTGATGGGGATTTCAGTGTTGGATCACGCTCCCATTTAATAACCTAAGCTGCAAACGCAGCCGGACCTGGCATTATGTATTGTGTATTGTGCTTGTCTTTATTCTGTGCTCTGGATTAGAGAAATAATTGGCAGGTTCTTCACAATTTTGGCGCTTCAATGCCCTGGATATACGCCAAAAGCCCCACTACAGCTAATTTGAAATTTTGAATTAGTGTGCCTGTTATTAAAACAGAATTGTCTGTGTGCGCACTACATTGTCTTTTAAAATAAATGTCTTAATTATTTTTCCTTGTTTAAAAACATAATTTAATTATATCATATGTTCGTGTCCCAACAAAGTACAACCTGTGGCTACTTGGAAACGCGTCCTTTTCTAAGACACAAATGTTGTTGTTTTTAATTTTTTATTTTTTTCTTTCAAAATTCTTAGAATCTTTTTAGATTAAAACTTTATTGGCATAATCAGCCATGTCTATTTGCTCAAATCCATATTGCTTCTAAATACATATTTCTCGCATTCCCAAAGATAATAATTTCCCCGAGAAGTATTGCTGGACCTGGCAGATAAAAGACCTCTGTAAAATATAACTCTGCAGTCCACTTTAACAGCTGCTTATTGACCGCATGTGGGTACTTTAAAGATGGATTATCTTAATAATATGGTTCTTGGCTGGTAATTTGCTGCCAGGGGCCTCATATTGACAACTAATTGCACACTAATGCCTGTAACTCCCTTTCTTCTGAAACTTTTTTCCTTCCCAGCTTGCTGTACTAGGGCTGCGTCTGCAGTAAACAACGCGTTATGTGATGCTCGTGATGAGTTTAACTCATTAAGGTCGTGAGCGTATTGGCACGTTTTCTAGAGCTGTCGTGCCATTGAGTGAGCTATAGTTTTATTCACATGGAACCCCTTGCAGAAAGTGGCGACTTTATCATTTTTGTCGCCAGATATGACCTGTTCAAATAATGCTTGTAATAACATTGAAGTGTTTTTAGTATACCTCCCCAGTTCAACATTGTACCAATTTGTCCCTGACCAGAATGTGGATGCCCATAACCATTGAGTTGAATTGTTGCTGTGAAGCTGCACTGCAGGCCGTTAATGCGCAGAGCAAATTGCGTCCTATTCCACTAACTGGAATGTTCGGGGAAAACGATGAAGCCGAGGTTGTGTTCAGCACCTGATATTTAACCGTTATAACCCTTGAGTGCAGAGTTGGTGCTACAAATTGCAAGGGCCTGTGACTTTCCACTTCTTGCGTTTCTTCTGTTGACGTGGTGTCTGCTTTACTTCACTAAGAGTGTGGTAGATCCATTTCACATAAGTGGTAGAGACTAATACAGTTTAAACATGCATGGTACGGGCATAAAGCTATCCGGAGTCTGAGCCAAGGCTGAGCACTGAGTAAAGTCTTTACAGGCAGACTAGATGGACTGAATGCTTCTTATATGCATACAATTCAATGTCTCTATGTTCTCCTCTGTGTATTTAGCGCTATATCTCTGGATTGAGTGGCAACTGGGTGCGGCGACATTGGCGAGTCAGTAAACCTTAGACAAGCTTCTTGCTAGAATCTCTATTAATATCTTTGCACAGTGTTTGCCTCTGTTACAGGTGGGCTTGCTATATCAGTTAATATGCACAAATACAAATAGAATCCTACTAATGAACCATCCGGTATATTCTTTAGTACAGGTGCACATAGAGGTTTTCAGATCAGATTCATTAAGTGCAGGAAGTCCGGGAAGGGGTTACCTTGTGGTGCGTTGAAATAGTTCTAACAAGACAGCTGTACACGGTCACAAAGATGATCATAATATACAACGTCAATGTGTTACCCGCAAAAAATGTAGGAATAGAAGGGTGACATTTTGCACATTTATACACAGATCTCTGCTTTTGTTAAAACTAAATCTTAAAAAAAATCAAAAGAATAATGCTTATTTCAAAAGCGTGGGCTTTATAGTTGTAGAGCAAGTAAATTCATTCATTGTCCGCTTTATTGCCCCTCGCTTCACTCCCATAGCAACTATTAAAGAAGAAAAACTGCTTGAAAGAATGAATTGTTATTCCCGTTTAACTTTGAACTCAACCTTGATATTGTGAGAATGTGACCATATAAATTATGGAAATAGTGAACGCTGCACACCTCTACTTGTACATGAAGTATCTTGTTAAAGTAATAACGGCTATTTATTATTATTATTATTATTATTTTTTTTTACATAGGATTTTATTGTAGTTGAATGTTGAGAATGAGACTTTTAGTACCCAGTTTCTTCATTAGCCACAGAAACAATGCTTACAGGAAAATTGTGTTTTTTTCTCTAATACAGGCTTTCAGTTTTGTTTTTGATTTCAGCGTGGCTGCACAGTTTGATGTTTGATCTCTTTGTGGTCTTTGATTAGTCAATAACTCTCCTTATTCTGTAAAGGAAATGAGATTACCCTTAATCCTGGGCTAAGTTGCTCCGCTAAACGCCAACTCACTGGTTGTTGGAGAGGTACATTAACCTACATATGTCTACTCCTTTTGGATCTTTGATTGTTTAACAGTTTTGTGATACTAAAACAAGTGGGCGGAGTATTGGGGCAAAAATTAAATTTTTTCCCCCAAATCCCTTCATTTCACAGTCTGCACACTATAAACTCATGTATGTGTGCACAGGTTATAATAATCCACATTACGCTTTATCATGAGAGCAGCTATATTCCTGTCCTCGGGATCTGTGTGATTATTCCTCCCTATCAATTTATCTATTTTAAAAGGAACGCTCGACCTATCATATGTTATTATTTATCCCCTTGTCTGTCCTTTACGTGCGTTGCAGTGGGTTTCTGGTACATCATGCAAGGTCAGTTCAAGCCCAAGTGCATCATCCCCATAATGAACAGTCTTGTTGTTGCCTTTTATTTATATAGAGCCAACAATTTACGCAGCACTTCTACTTCGTACAATACATAGATTCAAAGGGTATGGCAAGACGGATACATTAAGTAAAGGGGCCTCGCTGACAAGCATACAATCTAGAGGAGGTAAGAATGGAGAATACACTCAAGGGAGAAATCCTGGTGAAGAAGCCTTGTGGGGGTAAAAAAGAAGTTTAGCCTTTAGGATGGGGAGATGTTCACAAGCCAATCTTGCCTGACGTGTGTAAAAACTGCTTGGTCAGAAGCAGCCAAGTCATGGACAGATGAGTTTTTGTCTGCCGGGTGTTCTCTTTGTGCAAGTGGATAGCATTCTCTTTCCTGAGTACCTTGTCACTGCCTGAGTTCCTAAAGCTGTGTTTTAAGATCATAAAACCCAAATCAAGATAAGAAAGTTGTGTATATCTTGGCAAAGCAGCACTCAACCTGTACAGTGCACGGCAATAAACTCAGCAATAAACACTTTGTTTTTATTCATCTGGAAAGGCTCTTGGTCGGGGAGAGATTTGTGATCTCCCGGACTAGACAGATGAAATAGCTGTCACTGATAGTCCTTATCAAGATCCAAAAGCTCATATATTTTGCTTCACTCATGTGGAATTCATAAATGCGCTTTGTCTTCATGTGGCATGCAATATCCAGCCGTGACACATCCTGCGGTCCTTATTAGGTGGCACGCAATAAAATGAGGATTATTTGCATATTATGCGTCTCAAATTGGAATGAAATAAAGAAGCAGATTAATCCTGAAGGGGCAATAAAAGGCAGATAATAAACTCCTGGTTTGATGCTCCAGGTCGCCATACTGTTTGGGACTCAATATTTATGATTATTAGTGTACGGTTAAGACTTTTCTTTTTGACATCTTCATTAATTTTTATGTCTGCCTCACTGCTGTTACCCTGCCATTTACTGTATTCTAGCAGATGGTGCTGTCATAAAAGGCCTTCAGGATCTCTATCCTGTGTTCAAGAGTTCACAAACGCCCCAGCTCAAAACAGCCGAAATCGTGTGTGTGTGTGTGTGTGTGTGTAAAAAAAAAAAAAAAAAAAAAAAAAATATATATATATATAACATAATATATACATATTTTACAAATATGGGTGGTGGGCATGTTAGCTTTGAGCCGATTAGTAGGAAAATGGTTATATGTATTACTGCTGAAGAATGGAGGCACTCACAGGTCTTTGTAATAAGATAATGGGGTTTATTCGCTCAAAACAGGGAGCTGGCTTTCATAGTACATATGTTCACTATACATTATAAGGTTCCCAATAAACTGTTTATAAATTGAAGCCTAGGCCAGGAGGATGCCCGCCTCTGTCTTGTGATTGCCCCCCCTGGCCAGTACCTGCCAGCCTTCACCTGCCCTTGACATGTCTATCCCACATGTCTGATGCCAATAAATACTGGTAAATGATACCGTGGTCATTTAAAATAGATTTTTGTTGCAGCCCCCCGCAACACCTTTTTGCTTTAACTTAATGCACGTTGATGTATACTTTTACATTTGTGATTTGCAGAAACACTGAATTTCTGAAAATTGTCACTATTGCGGAAGGATTGATGTTTGGTGTTTCAACAGAATGTTTTAACTGAACATAGATTTTCAAATTGTTTGCTTTTCCCCCCATACTTTCATTTCAATTTCATTTTGTCATCACTCTGTACAGTGATTTGGTATACATGTACTGTTTTTCCTTGATAACCTGAAATGAAGCCTGGAGAATAGTAACACTGATTCAGCTATTTAACTTTCTTTCTGGAAATGCATTAAGTTTCAGTTTCTTTTTTTTCCTTGCTTAGTTAATGAAGAAGAACTACGAAGAAAGATTGCAGAGGAGCTGGCTTTAGAACAAGCAAGAAGGGAATCTGACAATCAAAAGAGGTTTGTGTAGCTGCCGCATAGGAAGCAAAACGTTAGGTCTTACCACACCTTGCTTGCATAGCATTAGGAAGCCTAATGTACTGAAATACTAATATAATACTGAGCATGCTACTAATGCGCGAGTTTAATTTAAGATTACAAAGGTGACTAAAAATGATTTGAAGTTGTAATAACTTTAACAATAATGCTACATACAAGAATAAAGTGTAATCACGAAGGTATATATATTTTTACAAAATATATACAAAACACAAATTCTCTGTCTGTGTGTGTGTGTGTATATATATATATATATATATATATATATATATATATATATATATATATATATATATATATATATATATATATATATATATATATATATATATATATACTTTTACTTTTTTTTAGAATGGGTGCAAGGACTATATAGCATTAACAGGAATGACCCCTTAAAAAGATTTTTGTTAGCTTGCTAGATCAATGAATCTCAGAAAAAGTCACTTTCTTAAATCAGAATGCAATTATTGCTCCGCTGTTTAAACGTCTCATACATTCTGTTAATACATTCACACGTAGAGCATTATATCAGTATTTATTAAGGTAGGCCGACAGGACTGGTAATTGGTTAGTGCAGTGTAAATTATCAAACCCTCATTGGGCACATTTTAAAAATAGCGAGGCAGTGTTCTCTTCTGAATTACGTGGAGTTCTTTTTATTAGTAGAATCTGATGTTTATTGAGCGTTACGTGTTTCCCTTTTTTTTTTTTTTTTTTTTTTTACACTAATGCATTTTTCGTATGATGATTAGAAAAAGGTCCTTTTGAACTTTTGAAGGCTTCACACGATATATATATATATATATATATATATATATATATATATATATATATCCGTTATCTTTTAGTTTCCTTTTGTAATAACTGCAAATAACAACCTTCCAATAAGTGCTGCCACAAAACAGTCATGGGCTAGTATATTATTAGGGTGTATATTATATTTTCTAATTAAATTTCTTTATGCAGGAAATGAGTGAAGGTGGAACTTTAAATGCAGATGAACTCTAGTTAGCGCAATCATAATTCCGATGCTTGTGATGAGACTCCAAACATATGCTGCACTTACTCTATTTAGTTAAAATGTTTCTATATATATATATATATATATATATATATATATTATTATAAACAAATATTTGTTAGCAAACTCTGCGGGTAACTTTGGCTATAGACTCTTTCTCTCCAAGATAATGCATTCTGCAGAGACCACGTGGTCTGCCTGTGTTCTCTCCGATACTGCAGGCTGGGAAAATGATTTCCGTGTTTAAATTCTCTGAAAGTCATGGTGACCTATAACTTTATGTATAGCGTACTGCGCCGGGCATAGATCTTGCCTTACAAAAGAACGACATTTAATGAAAGCGGTGGTTTCATTTTTGAGGACAGATGTATTCAGAATTTGATAAATTGCACGAAAGCAACATTGCCTCCATAATTTATCCTCGGGCCGCATTGGTATATTCATACATTCTTGCACACAGTTTAACACCATATGTTGTATTATGCTCCTACGTGCTGTGCCGTTATTTCTGGATTACAAATCCGCTACCAATCAATATTACACACTGTTTAGAATTATTATAGCTTATTGCCACATTTATTATTTACTACATATTTTTGAGTAAAGAGCCTTGGAGCTTTGCATAAATATGTTTTTAGATTTAGAAGGCTAGTTCTTTCTTGACTGTGTGAAAGAACATGGCTATATCATTCTGTCCAGCAACTCTTGGACATGAGATAAGTCTAGAGGAGTAGAATTTGTTTGAAACCCCACTAGTTTAGCAGTTTTCTGGGTTATCTTGTTTTTAAAGAGAAACCCTTGATACCTTGGAGAGTTGGCTTATATCCTGGTAAGGTGTGCAAGAGATGCGTCTGCCAGTGGATAAAATTGGCAGCATTTTTCTAGGCGAGTCTGTTAAGCCAGATGGTGCCATGGCTCATGAACTTTGGAAATGAGATTGTGCGCCTGGTCAGCTGGGTACAGATGCTCCATTACGTTCTCCTGAGAAATGTGCGCTACCCATTGGAACAACCTTGTAACCTCCTGCATCAGGGAGCACATGGAAACAAATAGCTGGCCCGAGAGATCGCCCGACTATGAAATTCACTTCAGCAGTAAGCCGAAATATATGATTACAAAGCTTACAAAGTTTATGGGTTAGAGAGAGTGACATTTTCGGTGCCCTCTAAGGTTTTATCCAATTAACTTAGTTTAAGGTTGCCTTTTCGAGTGAATTCCTGACCCTACGCCAACTAAAAATGTAAGGAGAAGGGAAATTGCATGGCGTGAAGGAAAAGTAACTTTAAGAATAGTTCTTTTTAATCTGTTGATTGGTCTTGTTCTCAACCTTTACATGAACATTAAACATTTCAATGTAACAGTGTTTGGTAATAAATTGGTCATATCGCTTGCATGTTTAAATTCTCTTATTAAGAAGAGAAGCACAGACAGTCGTTTCTAAGATCAGCATTGAAATAATGTATGCGATATTCAAGACTAACTTATATTTTACTGATGCGATCTGTTTCATTTCAGGCGCCTATGCTTTTAGTTTTTAGATTAGTTGCCCGTTCCTGGTTATATTTATAGTCCTTCGTTATATTCATCCTCGTGTTGGTGGAGGATCCCAACGTTCACTTTGTGGAGGCTGGATTCTCACTTGGAGAACAAGCTTGTCCCTTTGTTGTGAGCTTTGCTAGACTCTGACAATCTATTTGCAATATCCTAGTCTGACTGTTCTTATGGCACATTTTCCGAGAATGATATAAAGTGTAAGAAAAATGAGCTGTATTACAAAAGGAACCCTTCGGGGAGGATAAGCAAAAAATGTTATATTAAAATCAATTCTAGGGGCCTAGCCTTTTGTGGTTTGGTACACGTTGAGCCTTTTTTTCTTATTGATTTTAGTTTTAATAACATGTTTATTCTAGTCTCCTTGACTGGGTCTTGAGAGAATAAACAGCAAAGATTAAATTCTTTATTATAACTGCTATTTAGGTTAGGCTGCGGTATTCCCACTTGCAAGTGATGTATTATTAGTTTTGCTTTATGTAGAAAATATATTAGACGTTGAATAATGGTAAAAATTCTATCAATCATCGTGTTGCTTGCTTTTGACAGGTTTAGAAATTGACCTCATTAGTTTGATATTATCCTGTTTATTATTTCAAGTCATGTTTTTCAGCTGAGTTGGTGGTCTAATAAAACAGGCTTTAAAGGGACCCTCCAGCCATCATATCTGCACTTAAATGCTTATGATAGCTGAGCGTCTCCTTTACGTTGTTTTCTCCCCTTTGTAAATCATGGAGGCGTTCAGCAGAAACCTCCATGCATCTGCTTCTTTCTCCAGTCCTTGACTTGCAGGAGACCTCTATTTACCACCATACCTGTCTTCGATTTACCACCATACCTGTGTGCTATAATCAGCGCTGTTTGTGTAAGAGTTCCTGGGGGTCTAATGAACATCGCCCCTACAGAGAGACGGAGAGAGCTCCCATTGATTTTGTGGGGCCCTTTCTTGCTACTTCAAGCAGTCATAAGGGACCGTGACTAGAAAACAGTATCCCAAAGGGAGGGGATGGTTTACTGCAGCTCTGGAGCTGCTACTTCTCCTAAAGGAAGTGCATTTTTTTCCGATACAGATTAAAGATTGCAATTAAAGCACTTTCCAAATATTATTAAATCTGGGAAGAACGTACAAAGGTTCAAATGCCAGCCAGAAAACTAATTTATCAAATGCAAGATCTGTGTCGAGGACAACATACTTGGAATTTTTAGTTAATGCGACAATAATATAACAATGCCATTTTAAAAGGTTTAGGATTAAGTTCATTTTGAGTGTTAAGATTTATTAGTTTTGACAATGGCACCATTATAGTGACAGTCTTATTTGCCACTATAATCAACTTGTTTGCTATGGCAAAACTTTATTATTTTTAAGTGCGTGTTTTGCGATTGAGGCTGCTTCTTTGTTTTTATCATTCAGATTTACATTTTATCAGATTAAAAGTGTCAGTTTGTAGATATCTGAGTGTAAAGTCTAAAGTGCCAGCCGTGGTGAGTTCCTCCTGCAGGAGGGCCGGACCCTGGATAATGCATAGCTGAATCAATAAAACCTTTCATCTCTCCAATGCAGCTCTGCCTTATACAGAGTCAACTCTCAGGCTTTCTTGCGAGGAAGCCATGTGGGTGACGGTCCTTTTATAATGCATAGTGAAATCGGTTTTCCAAATGAATCCTCCGTAAGTAGTGTTGCTCGGCTCCGCTTGGTACCCGGTTTTGTCCAGTGACCCAGACTCCAAACAGTGTGAAATATATATGCGATCAATGATTCATTATCGGGCTGAGAAACTCTGAGCTCTGTGCATACGGTCAGCTTGTGAACCCCTACGTGTGAAATTTCCGATTCCCATAGTGTGGCAAGGAAGACCGAACTTTTTAATTACAATATTGACTTTCATTGTGATTGCGCAAGTAATTGAATCCAGTGGGAACGTGCTTCATTATAGGTTTTATGTTTTTCTTCCCCCCTATTTTTTTATTTTTTTTAATTGAGTGAATTACCCTTGCTGCAATTATTTCCTCTTTGGTATGGTTACATTTAGAAATTGTTCTGTGTGTCAGGGACTGATAGCCTTTGGTAAATAACAGGTGCCGTAATGAAGCCCAGCTGATTGATAGCTGAATTATATTATATTTTGTTGTTTTAAGATAGTGTGCTTCATGCCGTGGCAGATTTTTGTCTGGCGCTGTATTATTAATTACTGTTCTATGACCTTGCACTGGATTAGACATTTCGAAGGGGGATATTCACATTTGGTAAGATGTTGGCTGACCGTGATGGGAGATATATACCATTATACCGTAGCATAATTAATTCCACCATTCAATCAATGGATTGTCCCTTATATTTTGCCTTTAAAGAGAAACAATAGAATTTATATGTACATATTAAGCACAGCTTCATTTTTACAGATAAGAAAAGATGATTTTTAAATTTTCCATGAAATATTCTTTCTTTCTTCCTATGTGCTGCTTCATGTAGGTAGGGCTTGACCAAGTTGTATTGAAATTGAGAAAACGTACACCGTTTTTAACAGTGATATTTATACCTTTGATGGTAATTAAATAAATGTTAGATACATTGATTAATTTAATGGCCAAATACTCACTACTGCACAGATGTATTTGGCTTATATCAGAGTTCCAAGGGGTCTTATGAGACCCCCACAGGCACACTCGGCATATTTTAGCAGCCCAAACTGGCAGGAATATCAGACAACAGAGGGGTGAGGGGGTGACGGTCTCCTGCGGTTCTGGATCTGCAGCTTCTCTTAAAAGTAAGTTGTATTTCTCTTTCAACTTAAAATACCTATTAAAGTACCTTTTTAATATGCATTCTTCGTTAGTGGGGTCTGCATATGGTACTGCTGTGCCCCTTTAAATACATTATCATTTTTATAGCCGCATTAAAACATTTTATTGCAGCACAAATTATGTGTTTAAAACAGCTGAAGCGTTCTACAACTGAATCATTTGTCACTGGCACACATGGAGATGGGGTTGGAAGTGGTGGTGTGTTTCGTTGGCCTCTGTTAATAATTGCAGGTTAAAGCTCACTGCTAAACAAATGTGTGTAAAACGCTGTCCTTTTTGTGCTTTTGTAACGGAGCTAATCAAAGCACTTGCTATGTTGCGTTCTCCTGGATATATGCCCCTTTGTGTTTGTCACTTGCCATTGAACAGAACAGCGACAAAAACCCTGGTAAAACCCTGCCCTGTATCCTATTTATTCTGCAGATCAATGAGGTTTACTGTAAGCGCTGACTCAGTTGGGACAGTTCTTTTGTTCAGTTTTTATTTCCCTGTAAAGCATTGAAGTCCATGTGAATAGAGCCAGCAAGTTGCATATGCAGGAGGAATGTTATCATATGGCTATCCAGAATCTAATACAAGACCAAGTACTGATTAAGGTCCTAGTCTTTACATCAGGAAGAGAGCAAGCAGATTGTCCCTGATTCCCAACATGCTTGGTTAGTCATATGAGCTGGGGAAGACTTATTAGCACTTTATTCACCTAAGGCATTTTCTTTCCATAGATTGGAGCAAGGCAAATTACTGGTGCAGGATGAACTTGGGAGAGCTTTAGAGCGAGAGCGAGCGTCCTCCACAGAGCAACTCACCAGGGCTGTGCTGCGAGAGAAAGCAGCCACCGAGGAGGAGCGTCTCAAATCGAAGACCTTTGTAAGTATTGCCCATTGCTTAGCGGGCGAGTTTCATATTTGAAAAGCTGCCATTTAGCATACAACACCTTCGTTATCACATAAGTATATATATATATATATATATATATATATATATATATATATATATATATATTTATATATATATATATATATATATTTTTAATCTTCTGACGCTGATGGCCAAGTAAATATATTTTACTGCACAAAAGTGAATTCGCTAATGGTCTGATGCAAAGCAGTGCTGATTAACTACTAGATTTCTGGACAAACTGCGTGTGGCTCTTGTCTTGTTTCAGGTGGAAGAGTAAAGAAAAAGTAGTTTTTCTTTTCAGTTTGAATGTTTTCAAAAATAAAACACTATTTGCAAACGCACATAATTGAGTTAAAGTGTACGTTTTATTGTTGGGTATAACATAAATGTATGTATTATAATATTTCACTATACACGAAGACAGAACTCCTGTAATCCTGCTCTCGAAACACACATCTGCAGCAGTGATTGATCCATTGTTCAGTCCCACATTGCCAAGAACAGGTGTATTTTCAGTTTTTTCCTCCTGTAGATGTATTACTGTTATAAACACAAATAGAAATGTCTTGTTTGCCTTGTTTAAACCATATATCACCATGTAAATGTTATATTAGATATACATCCAACATAATTTACTTATCAGGACCCCCCCCCATAACTATACAGCGTCTGCGCTGGATCCAGCTGGCACAAAAATGGAGCAGGTGCAGAGAGCATTTTGTGAAGTTCGCTCCAAAAATCCTGCACTGAGAGCTTGTCTTTAATACAGTGATCAATTTAAAATGATAATGTATTAATTAAGCAATTAACAACCTGCTGCACTAATGAGCTCTACTATTATGCTCAATATAACATAAATGTAGCCATGTAAATAGCTGCACAATAACCAAACTCCCAAATAACGCGAAGAGGAATCGGCATCTGGGCTCAATTGGTTAATGGTTAAATAGCATCGTGCTTGAAAGAACTAAATTGGACACAGCTGGTAAAGCAGATTATATATATATATATATATATATATATATATATATATATATATATATATATATAGACATATATATATATATATATATATAGACATATATATATATATATATATATATATATAGACATATATATATATATATATATAGACATTACTCACACTCACTCACACACTCTTATTTCTTGTCCTTTTCTTTGGGGGCTTTTCCCCACTCTCTGCTCTGTTAACCAGGTATCCGGAGCACTACCGCGAAAGGGTAGAGCACGAAATTGTCCCTTTTTAACATGGTTCCATGAGCCTCCAGAGCATGTCAAGTATTTTTTTGCCCACATTTTTGTCACATTGTAAACTCTTGATTCATGTGTGGATTCGCTTTATGGACGCAGGCGAAAATGTTTAAGTTGCATGAGACGCGTGATAGCTTTACAATGGGTTGTGCTGGTGGAATGGTGCCTGCACAGTTCATTAATGGAAGAGATAAACTAACCTGCAGTGATTATTACATAGGCCATTTAGCTCACTAATCATCTTAGTAGATATGTGGCTCATTTGGAATGATTCTGAAATATGTAAAAGCTGTATGAACAGAGCAGAAAAGCAGTTTCAAGGCACAAAAATAGAACAAAAGCTGCCGGCTTAAAGAAAGACCCGAGAGGGTACTTTGACTTTATATTATTCTCCAGACTGCTCGGAGTGAAAGGTGTTTTACAAATTAACACAGACTTTTCTTCAGCCTGTTTCCTCCATTAAGAGAGTGAGTATGGGCTATAAACTTTCATACTCGTTCTATCCGTATCACCTTTCGGTGTCCATGGCAGTTTAAAACTTGACACTTTTCAGCATGACACTGTAATGCCTGAAATACAAAATAAAGCTGCTGGCATCATATCTGTTACTGACACTCCGATAATTATGGCTGCAAAACACCATAAGCCTCTTACATTTAACCCTTCTGTCACAGCGGTCCTGAAGGAGCGAGGGAATATAAATTGGGTTTCTACTGATTCTACTTTATTTTCTTATGCTTAGATGTTTAACTAGAATAAACATGTTTTCTCTGATTTAGTAAGATGCCATCAGTACATCTCAGATAATGCTTATGTCTAAAGATAAAAACTCTTTGTGGACATTAAGAATGCTCTTCTATGAGTAATTTACATCATTTATTGTTCGCTTACTTATACAGAGAACATGGTGGATATAGGGCTTCTCACGGATGTGCCTAAGGGATATGATATGGATTTCAAGCCTATGAGGGTT
Source organism: Spea bombifrons (assembly GCF_027358695.1). Classification (NCBI taxonomy): domain Eukaryota; kingdom Metazoa; phylum Chordata; class Amphibia; order Anura; family Pelobatidae; genus Spea; species Spea bombifrons. The sequence continues at coordinate 69,099,198 of NC_071090.1, read as the reverse complement.
CATCTGCATCAATACGTTTGTAAACTAGGCTCCAGTGTTCCTTCCTGAAAACGGATGTTTTATGTTTAATCAGCCGACCATCAAAGCTGTCATATGTTGTGCTCATAAGTGAATCAATGATTAGCCTGGGCAAGGATCTTTGTAAATCTTGTAAAGGAAATATCCATCTGCTCTTGATTCGCTAAAGTTGGTGTTGGTAGGTGAGTTTATAAGGAGTCTGCCTGGTGCATTGACTGTATTCTGCAGGCTCTGCTTAGCCCTTATTGCAGAGGGCGTCCATGGATGGCCCTTAATAATGTTTGGTAAAGGTAGAGAATTCAAATGGCTTCGCTCTTGTAGGTTCTCACATTGGTGAATAAACCCTGAGTCTCCCCCAGAGATGTGTATGTAGAAACTTGCTCCTTGGATATATTCTGATTCATTTCCTTTTAATACACCATGTCATAAAACGGCAGATGTTGTGAATTCCTTTTTAAAACCAAAATGTCTCTGACCTGTAGCCTTCCCTGTTCCTGGAATTTTTAACTATATGGGTTATTTTGAATATTTGTGTAATAATAAGGTATAAATATTATATGTGTGTGTGTGTGTATATATATATATTATATTATATGATATATTATATTAAGTAACTGCCTCTTCCTGAGCAGTTGTATGGGTAGCGAGGGGAGAGGTCTGCTTTTTCTTCTAGATATGTTGTCCTTCAGCAAGAGCAATGCCATTTTAAAGAGACCTTACAACGTGAATATACTTGTAATATGGTAGCTGTGTGTTATTGTGCGTCTTTGCATATCGGACGACGTCATGGGTGAAGCATTTTGTAATATTAAGGAAATTTCTGAGTTCCCAGGGTATATTACTGGAAAATTGATTAGTATTTTGTAGGAAGTATTGTATTTCCTGGGGCGACAGTATCATGGTAAATCCCGGTACACTGGGGGAATTCCGTTTTAATTGGATTTCCATGTAAGCTCCCGGCGCATTAAGTGGCTTAATATTTTCTGGATCTATCTACCTGGAAATGCGTTCGGGTTGCTTCAACTTTTTACTTTGTGTTTACTATCCCTCTTGTACACAGCGGTTATTTGTGTACTCCTTGCCTTAACAGTATAATTATGTTCCACAGCCCAGTGTAACGATGATTCTTGAAATCATTCCCTCTGCAAATCCTCCATATTATAGCGCAAATAATAGACATTTGTTCTGGTCTCGGCGAGAGAACTTTCTGATCTTTGTCCGTTAATTCTCTTTATAAGTGCTGGGAGGCAGGACAGAAATAACAGAACTCAACAAATGGTTGTAAAACTAAGAGAAATAAACTGTATTTACCATACTGATTTCTTGCCATCTCTCGCCGACAGTATGGGGGGCGCCAGTGTCTCTATTCTGTCAGATCCACGCAAACTACAAATTTTGCATCTCCCGGTTCCACCTTCCTTTTTACAAGTTTATAATTAGACACATTCAGGAAGGTGGTGGGCGGGGTTCAGTGTTGTGCGCCGGGATATGACCTCAAATCCCGACCCGCAGCATCAGTTGCCGCGCATGTTGCAAGGGAGCAGGATCGTAGGGTCTGCATCCTTGATCTCCCCAACTGAGCCTGCTCCTCTGGAGGGGTGCGTACCCGATGCCGGCCTGATGGCACCCCCTGATGCGTGGCACCCGGGGGGGACTGCATTAAACACTGAGTATATATGTATGTTTTTATTTACTTTGTGCTTTACAGATTACAGTATAATAATAATAAAGTGATCGTGGTACGAGTAGAGAAGTATCTTCACAAGACTTTTCTCATCGACACTGAGCATAACATAATGCTGACATTTACATGGGAATATGGAAAAACATGTTTTTTGAGGCGTACTTTGCAGTTGAAGGTTTACTTATGACTGTAAAATAATATTTCACAGTGTTTCATTTTCTTAATTATCATGCGGATAAACAGTAGGGATCTGAACATTAGGATAAGTAAGTGCTGCGTGTTTTTGCCTGCGAGACCGCACACCCCTCACTGTTTCCTCCCCGTAGGCTAGGCAGTTGTAATAAATGAGCAAGTTCAGAGCACTTTATGATAGATAGTTAATGGTGCCGTGCCTGAGCCAACAGGCCTGTTTCTTCAGCATCTGTCACAATTCATAGTCATTAGCATACCTTTAATGGTTTCTTTTCGAAATAATTTCAACCAGGGCATGTAGGATACATCAATAAAGAAACCGTAGAGAGAAAATATCGTTTATGATGTAGACAAAGGCTGCTGCCTGTTTCGTTTGGCTTTGATACTCGAAGTGCGAGTGACACTTACACAGGGAAAAATCTACTTCTTCTTCTATTGCATTTTCGTTTTGGGACGCTCACAAAACCTATAGGAACGTTCCATAGCTTGTTGGGCCTAAATGAGGTTAAATTTTTTTTTTGGCCAGTTTTTATTATTATGGCAAAAACCATTTTCTTTTGGACTTTTGGAAGCGGACGCTGCTACTCATCTGGAAATTGTAGTTCCATTCACTCCTTGGGAGCTTAGAATACGTTCTCGTAGAATCTATATTATATATAATCCGATTTTACAGCTTTACGCCTGAGCTGCTCTTTTTACATAACCCCCACGATATTAAGACACCGGTCCCAAGGCTGGACACATCTATGTTCAATAGCAAGCATGGTTTTTCTAGGAGGCACTGTGAAGACCATCCCTTGCTTCCATGGCTTTCTGGCGCCAGCTGTTTAGGGCTCTGTTTGCAGAGCTTCATCAGTCTATAATGTATGTTTAATTTACAACTTGTTTTTTATTTTTTGTAAATGTTTTTGGAGAAGGAGAACGTTTGTTTCCCTTTCTTCCTCTGATGAAACTCTCTGCAGCCCTGCATCGTGGATCCCAGTATGTGTGATCGGAGCAGGAGGACATCATTAGAAAGCTCAGCAGGGTCTCCACTAAACTGATACATGTGTCCTGCGGGAAAGGAATGCCTCAAATGTCATCTCTGCATTTAACCCGCGTGCAGGCTCTGTCAGCGTGTGATATGAGACTAGATTGTTATATGTTAATGTGTTAATGTGTCCCGATGGTATACCGCACACCCACGCTTACGACATATTTCTAAGTGCTTGCCCATGCTGGCTTTCTGCACCGCTTTAGTACTCCGCACACTCTCCTGTTATTAGGATGCGGCTGTTTTTATTACACCAAAGTATTGAAGTGTTCTTTCCCAAAGAATATAGTTTATCATTTAGTAGTTTAGTTGTATAGTTTGCTTGCGCCTCTGGTTGGGGAGTGAAGGATTCCTTCTTTGAATGAAGACATGAATGTGTTTATGAAGCCAAACAAAGTTATTACGTGAACATTCTGCGAGAGCCCCTGATGTTCATTGTTACTTTGGGTGTTTTCATTTTCTTTGTGCACGTTAAATTAGCTACGTTATTGCACACATCTGCTCGGTCTATAGATTTTTCTTTTCTTTTTCATACTCTGTGTACTAGGTATTTGCATTCTGGGAATGCATTCGTGCAGGTAACACAAACGCAGGTAACACAAACCGCAAGATGCGTGGCAGGGGGCAAGTTTATTGTTGAAGGCTGTAAGGAGTGTTATTCGGGATGAAGTGCTAGCTCTCTGCTTTAGTGTGATCTTGGCTTTCCTTGCAGCTTTCGCAGCGGCTGAGTTCTTCGTGCTGTGTACAAATCGCACGTCTCCTGTTTGTGAGATAACCTAATGAGGTCTGAAAGGGTTATACATCCCATCACTTCCTGAGAAAAGTATGGTTCATTTAAATGTTAATATATGATATATATGTACCATTACTGCGACATAATCCGTGCATTCAATTAGGACGATATGGAAACTTTTACTTACTGTGTTAGGCTGCGTTTTATGCATATTTTTCTTGTTTTTGCCCTGTGTGCGTTCTGATGTATGGGAAATATTCTACGTCTGGCGGAGAATGACTATTTTTTTTTTCCTCTTCCCCCTGCAGTGCGATATTGAAAATGGATGCGTATGTCAGGACGAGTATGTGGCTTGCTTTCGAAACGTTGTGATTACTTGTGTGTGCATGCAGCCGTTTCTATCGGGTGGAAAGCGAGAGGGGGAAAAAATCCATTTGTTACTTCATTTAACTATTCTATAACATTAATAATTTGTAGCGGTTCTGCTCTTGTTGCTGCATCCTGGATGATAAACTACTGGCAGTTTAATGAATCATCTTTGAATCCCCCCTCCCCCCTTGCTGTTAATGCAGTTTACAATTCTAACTGTTAAACTACAAATCCCATAATGCTCTGCCAGTGTAGCTGTGTTCCAGTAGGAAAGGCACCTATTATGGAGGGTGCTTTTTTGTCATTATGCAATGAAAATGTTAAGATCCTTTTTAGTCATTCAGAATTTTTGTAAAGGTATTTCTAAAAAAAGTTTCTACTTAACACAGGGCTCTACAAATCCCAGGTGCAAGGTCCTGGCGCCTAGGTCAGGGACGTCCAACGTTCGGCCGCGGCCCGCTGGACTTAAATGTGCGGCATGGCACAGCCAGCGTGTGCAAGCCGGCCGCTTAATAAAATTTAAAGCAGCCGGCGTGCACACACGGCGGCCTTACCACCTCACTGCCGCACCACGTGAACCTTGGTCTGCCCACCAGGTGGGCTAGCAGACCAACGCTCACATAGTGCTTTCATTTTTTGGGGGCTTTAGGCGTGCACACACCATGCTGCTGAGTGGCAGGGCCTCAGTGAGGCTCTTTGCCCCGCCCCTTTCAAGACGTGATGCTAAAGGGGGCGGGGCTCACAGAAGAGTTCCTCGTGACGGGGCGAGGATCGTCATGTCAGAGGAGAGTGGGGAAAAAGAAAAGCAAAAATGTAAGTATTTAAAAAAAAAAATAGGGGTTCGAGGAAAGTGGACCTTTATTTAAGGTGGGGGATTCCCTCGGGACATTATTAATTTTTGTCATTGAAAATAAAACTTTTTTTATTTTTGTATTATTATTTCGAGTGACTTTAGCAATCACTGTAAATTTATTGACCCTACATATAGTTTTTTTTGCCATTACTTTTGCTTCATGTGCGATGGATCTGCTAAATCAACTCCAGAATGCAATGCATGGCTGCAGAAAGAACGATCCTAGTCTCTCGTATCGTTTTAGATCTAGGATGGCAGCAACAGGCGGCTGCGGCAGCCGGCAAGAGTACTCCCAATCCTGCCGCATGAGTATATTAAATTTCATTTTTTGCAACGCTAGAAAATTAATAGAGCATCAAATTCTAACGGCAGTGTGTCGAGAATGGACTCTGAGAAAGAATTGTCCTTTGACAAATTAGAACTCATTCTTTTTTATGTAGTACACTGCAAAACAGCCGCTGCCATATTAAATCTTAATCAATAACAATGTTTCACTAATTACTGGAACGACTTTATATATTGGCTAGATGGCTGTTTTGTAAATGTTGGATTATATTAACTAAAGCAGCTAATTGCCGGCAGAAAAAATCCCGTTTGCTGAAAGCCTCCATCAGAATATGTGAGCTGTCAGCGCAGCCTCATATTTCTGCCAGTGCGGAGGCTAAAGGGATGACATTATAAATACATTTATTACACAGGCTGATTACTTTGGAAATTCATGTGACCATTATTGCATTATTACAACACTGTGAAATATGGGCTATTTAATGCATTGCAGCCTCTGCAATACTGAGCAATAATTGATCTAAGAAATAAATAAATAAATAAACTTAGGCCATGAATCACAATTGACAAAGCAAGTTAAAGGTACGTCTTACTGCAGCCCTGGTGATGGTGGAACTTCCATGATGTATTGCTAGTCGGTTTTGATTATCGGGACGGTGGGACCGAGGTAGCGCATGTCTTAATAAATGTAGGCCACGTAAATGCAAAGTTTGGTAATGAAGAACTGGCCCGTCCATTCCGGCCATTTCCTTGAGCGAAGAGTTGCGATTGTTCCCTTTCTTTGCTATATGTGGCATGTCCTAAATTCTATATAACCATCAACAGGTCCGCGGTGGCTGTGCGTCCATGAATACCTTTTTAGGTTTGCTGAACGTTGTAACCGCATCAGTTCCAATGCCAGATGTTACATTTAACCAAAGATTTCAGTGTGGATGTGAAACCAATTGGGAAATGTAAAAGTTAAAGTTACAAAAAACAGAATCCAGAAGATCATGGCTTGCACATTGATTTAGCATCACAATAATCTGATACTTCTAAAGCTTGCTGAAAAACCATTTTCCTGCAAAGCCGTGGTTAAACTTAGTATTGCAAGCCGAACACCAGTGTACTTGGATGACTGACAATCGCATTAATGCTAAACCAGACCGTAAATAGGTACTTTTAAAATGTTTCTTTGAAACCATGGCTATTACTGCAAATCACAGGCCTTTGGTTTGCACTTTAATTGCTTGCAGAGAATTGCCTGCAGTTTTGCAAATCTCTAGACTCAATAACAAATTATTTTAGTGTTTCTGCATGACTCGCTTCCACATTTCTGACAGTGTATCAAGCAATTGTTAGCATTTCATATTAACATACTTTTGCATAAAAGCGAAAGTAAATGAGTAATCTAGCACTCTGAGACGATTGCTATTTAGCGTGTGCGTTCGCTTAGGTATCTGATGCTCCAGGTAAGAGAGCTGGATAAACACGCAGTATGTGCTTGCTCGGTGTGACACATGTTCAGCAGGCTTGGGGATGGCCAGGTTTACCGTTGGGCCTTAAAGGGTTACTCCAGCCATGATATGCACTTTAATGCACATGTTAACTAAGTGGTCCCTTGGAAATGCATTGAGGGATTGTGTGGAAAATCCTCATGCATTTGCATCCTCTTAGAGCCTGGCCCTTGAGTGTCCCTTTAACATTACTTTACGATTTAAAGTTTATAGTGCAAAATTTATACTGTTTATAGAGGCTTCGATAGACCCATAATATATTATTTGAAAGTATGGTCTGAAACAAAGAGGAGTTTGCATGAAAACGTTATATAAAGATGTAATCTCAAAGCCTATTGACTTAAAATATTATTCTCTGCTAGATAATTTAATAAAAAAATCTCATGTTTTATGCAGAACGTCGTAGAAGTTTGTTCCTTTAGGTGAAAGAAGAACAGTTGTGTCACTAATTCTCCTCTTGCTATTCCCAGGATAAATAAATTGAAGTCCCCAGGCTATGCCTAGCATACTGCTTGGATGCAAAACAATTAGTTTTCAAATGTAATAACCACTAATACTATTATAAGAATAAAACTACCTTTTTGTTATGTAAAAGATGCATTTAGATAAAGCAATTATTTATAGTTACAACTTTGTAGCACTAGTACAGTTACTTAAAGGGCAAGAGTCATGCAAATGCTACAATGTGACATTATTGAGAGTGCAATAATCTTTCGGGGCTGTATAACCCCAGTCGTCTAGGCCCGCAAATAGGGCCACACATTCTATGTAGTAGCTGTACTTTTATTCCAAGCATGATATCTTTATATACACTGCATTTCATGTTCACAGTTCTGTGTAAAGCTCACATTTGGGGACAATCTTAACTTAAGGAATTTGTATGCAAGGGGATAGGAAAAGTTAGATCTCTGTTACATTGTAACTATCAGCAGTGGTTATTTTTTTGTTGTCAATAAGTGCAAGATGTAACACAAAGAGTGAATTAGGGTGTATAGCTTCATAGTCACAAAAATGACATTCATTGTAAACTGGTTTTACAGAAATCTGTAATTGTGATTATGAATAAGATGTCTTTGGCTGTCGTGAGATGTGAAAGACGTTGCTGCTGGCTGCATTGTACCTCCTGTAACATTATTTACATTGCCAGTTAACTGGTATGTTACAGAACAATAGAAAACATACTCTTGTGTGGTTTACATGTTGGATTGCTGAAAGATGACATGCAGAAGTGTAATAACTGTCATTAAAGCAACAGGATAAAAAACAAAGTTCGGAATTTGATGGTGGATCCATCCAGTCGGCTCATCAGTCCTTCCCATTTTTCCTGCTGTAAAGACTCAGACCTTAATCAGTCCTTGGTCTTGTCTCAGGTTCAGGAGTCATTTGCATATCCAATGCTCCAGTAGAACTGTAGAATATTGTGTTCTATATAGTTGTTCATTTTTAATTAGCTTTAGTCATTAGTTATGAAGAATAAAACTAAACAGGTATGTGCAACTTCCAAAGACATTGCTTGACTGGGTTGGGTGGTGAAAAGAAAGACCATTGTGATTAAAGACCGGGATCCCAAGAGTTCTAGGCCCCCCCAAAAAGGTTTGATCTATGCATGTTGGCAGGTTTAAGCAGGTGTTTTTATACGGTATAAAACATGAAATGTGCTAACATTTCACTGGACTGTTAACATGACTGATGAATATTACTCGTTAGAATGTCATTGCTTGCGTATACATGGAAATAACTTTTCTTATACTGTAGTATTTTCTGGTATTGTTTAATGCTCCAGTAAGCATTTAGATCAAATTTTCATCTAAATGCTTACAGAATATCCTTTTAGCATTTTGCAAAGAAAAACCCAATAGCCTTAATATGAGAAATCATTCAGTCCACATGAGCCTCTATTAAGGCAATCGTGAATGCTCTTACATTGTCACTTGTAGTATCTGTTTACTAATGTGCCATTGTATTTAGAGATTTGACTGTTTTAGCACACAGCGTAGCATATTAATTTTGCCTTGCATCAGCACTAATCCATTTTACTTAATGAAAATACATAGTACTTGGTTACTCGGTATCTGAAGATGAGTAGCAGTATATAGTGTGTGTGTGTGTGTATATATATATATATATGTGTGTATATATATAATATATATATATATGTGTGTGTGTATATATAGCCTCACATTCCCATCAGAATCCCCTCGTTAAAATTTAAGAAATTGTTATCATTTGCCTGGTAGCTCTAATTCAGATTTTTGAAGAAATAAATACCATTTGTTATCCTTTAATTTTACTTTTCCCCCCAGCACACCATTCCTACCATTTACCTACTCTTCCAGAATGATATAATCTTTATTTTTAATTTGCCTCTGAAAGATTGGTCTTTTAAAGATCCCTCTGGGTCCCAATGAGCCATTTTCAATACAAAACACATCCTACTTCAAAGGGCATGAAATCCTTTTCATTGCAAGAAATAAAAGGAGTTGCACTGATTTTATACTAAGGCATATCTATTCCTGCTGTTAGTCTGATTATGGATGTTGGGTGTATAGTAAATACTTCCAAACTTCCATATCAATGTCCTAAATTTCCAAGGGCACATTCCTCTTGATTTGCAGTGACTGAAGTTATATTAAGGTGATGCCATTATCTTAAACGCATAAAGAGATTACATGGTATCTGAGAACGTATAGAGCCCATTTGACTCATGTAGTCCTATTTTTCTAGCACCTGTGCAACTTTAAACAATACCTGCTGTCTGATATATACTTATGTTTAAGGTAACCTTATGCCTGTCCGGTGCTTTTCTTCACGGTGTTACCCTCTACTACATCTGCTTGAAAGCTCCCCTTGTAATAAGTAATGCTTTCTAGTATTTCATCTAACTCCTGACCCTCTAATTTTATGGTATGACCCTTTGTCCTAGTATTCCTTGTATCTTGAAATATACATCCCCCTTTTTGTTTTTGTAATATCTATTCTTAATTGTGTTTTGTTCCAAGTGGCACAGAGCAATAGCAAATTACCAATCTTTTTGGATCATGTAAACTGCTACCTTTTTTTGCAGAAAGCAATTAAAAAAAGTTAACATTTTGGTAACAACTTTAACACTATGCTTGATGATAGGTGGATTTGTCTTAAGGATGAATAAAAGATGGGTTTGAGAGCTGGCTTGGGAAATGTTTTTCTAGACATGATCATGACATATCGTAACCCTCTATTGGGAAGCCCGTTCCTCTGGGACCCAAGTCCTTCTCTCGCTTTCGATCAGACTTTCGTCTTCTCTGTTTGTTTGTTTGTTTTTGGTTTTTTTTTTGAGTAGTAGAGAGATCCACATCAAAAACATACAAAGTAATATGTTCATACACGGCAAGAAAATAAGAAGAGCAGTTTTAAGGCACTTAATTACATAGTTCAATAAATAGATTATGAAGTAGTGTCCCCTAAGCTTTTAATGACCACAGGAGTTTCTTCAGTTGAAGGGACCTCTGAGGTCCAAAAAGCTTATGTAACTGCTATAAAATGTATACTTTGACTAACCCCTCCATCTTCTCTTGGACTAATATGAAATAATTTTCCTTATTTAATAAAGTTACCTAAATTGTCTTTCTGTAATGCCCTGCCCCAATCAGCCCCAAAATAAAACCTATATTAGCCATATTTCAGGTCAATATGGTCATTCCACAGGCTGCTGTTACTCTAGAATACAGTTGATGATTTGTGGAAGATTTGAAGGATTTTTTATTTATTTAAAGCCGCTAGAATGTGGTAATAGAATATTGGGGATTTAGCAATAATCTCCAAGCAGTGACTGGCCATACATGGTTATTAAACAGTGATGATGAGGTGGCTGAAGCCATGTGTTGAATTGCGACAGAATAACTATACCAAAAGGATAAAATGTGTCAGTCTGGCATCAGAAGCCACCTCAGTGCTCAGTGAATATATTTTAATGTTCATTAGGAAAAATGCAATTTTAGGTGCAAATGAACATGCAGAGAGAATTCCCATAGCGCATTGCAAGGTGCACATTATAGCATTTCCACACCATCCTATTTTTCCTTGGGTGTGAAGCTGCTCTAAATGGTAGGTGTGAAAGTGTTGACATCTTCTAGCACAGTGTATAATGTATATGTCAGACTCGGAATTTCCCAGCCAGTCTGTATGCTGCAAGCTATGGTCTTCTGGGTGCTAAAAGGCATTTGCTGAGCCTCAATCTTATTCGGTCATTTACAAGGTATACTAGATTTATATTTTTGTTCTCAAATGCCAACACTTTTCTAGGCAAACTTACAGCAATTACTAGATGATTGACTGTTTGTGATGTGGTTTAATTACGTGCGTTTTTGTTTTACTAGAGTTTAATACAGGCCTCAACATAGAAACATAGAATTTGATGGCAGATGAGGACCATTCGGGCCGTTTTTCCTGATGTAAAGACTTGAACTGTAATCAGTCCTTGGTCTCTTCGACAAGTTCACTCTGCATGCTCCTCTCTATAACCGTGAGGTCAGGTGATGTTGCGTCATGACCCCACTGAGCTGCTGCTTCCAGGGAAAGCCGGCTGTGTGTAGAGCATGTCCAACGGGTGAAGTTCTGGGCGACAGGATGCTATAGTAGCTCCTGGGTTTTGTCACGTCCTGATTTATTGGTGCCATGAAATTGACTGTGTTAAACATACTGTCAAACAAGAAAATCCCTCAGATCCCTAATCTTCTGAAATTTATATACTCTGTCATGAGAAAGTTTGTAGGTTTTCTTCACTAAACATTGTGTTGCTTTGACATCATCTAGCCTCCTTCATTATAGATTATACATGGCCAACTTGGCTATTAACAGAGGGCACATTCATTCAGCTTGGCTCTTCACAGGGCATAGTTAATGCGGGGGCCCACTCTACCTTTTTAGAAAAGGTTCAGATCTAAATGTACATCCTGCCTAAGACAACTAGACAAGCTTTTGGCTTTATAGATCTGTCCGTTTGAACTTGCCGTAGGAGTCTGTGTCTTATAACAAGAGGCAGAATGGATTGCCCCAGTAATTCCTGTGCCGGTTAGCGAGTACAGATTTAAGACATTACAAATAAGCCTCGTGGCATCAGAAGTACCTTTTCATACATTTTCCTAGAAGAGCATAACCATTTCAAGGGCAATATATAATCTAAACGGAGGCATTCAGCTGTTTCTTTATTATTGCAAAACTTGCTAAAATGTTATTGCTCACTCTCCCCAGAACGGCAGAGAGAAATCGTTACTGAACTGTTAATCACAAGCCTTGTCTCATTGTCAATGTAGTGTAGCAAAAGTTCTGCTAATCAGAAAACGCCAAAGCGCAGGCTGATAATTTCCAGACTCTCATTCCATTAAATCAATATGTTGTTTTCAAGTATTGGCATGTGGGAAAATTACCAGTCAATACCATCTACACCTCTGCAGCTAAAAGTCACCAGTTTAAATAAACTGTTTTAGTTCTTATTTGCTGGAAGAAGAGCAGACAGAAGTTATTCAAAATGGCCTTTACTTGCGAGTGAGAATGTGCCCTGCGTTCTTCTATATCATAGGAATGTTTATGTATGGTGTTTTTATGTACTGGTATTTGATGTTTTCATAGAATGTTAGCATTAGTTTATAGTGCATAAGCTTCCAAGTACCCATGGGAAATGACACGTACTAGCCCATAGAACTTTAAGGTGGTGTGACCATTGCATATGTAAAGGAATAGGAAGGTAACCTTTGAGAGCCAAGTTTTTTCTATAGTGGTCATCAGATGCAAAAGGTATGATTCAATGTGTAAGTATAATCATTGCACTATATATCTTGTAATTGAGATCACACACGTGCGGTTAGAACACGATGTAACAAAGTTGCATTCGTTCAGTTGAATATATATTTTGAATAGCACTAAAAGGTGTGCACAGAATTTTACAGTTGATATTGTTACCCGTGTAGGTGAGATGCCGTAAGTGCCCTAGGTTATTATTATAATGGGCGTTTGACCAGAATGGCCTTGTTTCATAGTGATTACAGAAGGGGTACACAACTCCAGTCCTTGAGGGCCACAGTAGGAGCACAAGTGTCATTATTAAACTGCTTGTTTTCAGGGAAAGATACGCAGAATTCATGGCGTGTTTGCGGCCCTTGGCAGCTGGAGTTGTGGAGTCCTGTCTTACAGTGTTAACTGGAAATTGACTTATGTACAGTTAGGAAACAGGTAAATTAAAGCAGTTCAGTCACGATCAAGGGGTATGGTGCAAGTTTGATTTACTGTAGTGAAACATGCCCTAGCTCTTTGAACAGTTGTGGTGGGACTTAAGCAAGATGCTGTATCTTCAACTTAATTTATTGAGCAACAAGCTAACAATCAATGCCAATTAGCTTGATCCTGTTAAAACTAGCTGGAATTGACATCTGGTCATCAAAACCAAACAATCTCATTAGCTGTTAAAGGGATACGTCGAGCTGCCTTCGATGCCTAAAGGGCAACACGCTAATTCTTTATAAGGAGATTATTTCAGATTTTTGGATGACTATTAAACCAAGCATGTACCATAACTGATGACTTCATAGTGAGCAGAACTAGGCATTTGATTTTATATTAATATAGAAATATATTTCCATTTTGGTACCATTATGGCTACTTCATGTCTCTAATGGGAAGGCTTTCCACAAGATTGTATTTTTGTTTGAATTTTCGCCCATTCATCCAGTAGAGTATTTGTGAGATTAGACACTGATGTTGGACAAGAAGGTCTGGCTCGCAATCTCCATTCCAGTTTATTCCAAAGGTCTTAGATGGGATTGAGGTCTTTATGGACCTTGCTTTGTGCACTGGGTCACAGTCATGCTGGAATAGAAAAGGGTCTTCCCCAAACTGTTCCCGCACAGTTGGAAGCATAGCATTGGCCAAAGTGTCTTGGCATGCTGAAATATTAAGCTTTCCCTTCACTGAAGTTAAGGAGCCAACCCCTGAAAAACAGACCCATATCATTATCCCTCCTCCCCCGAACTTTACAGTTGGCACAATGCAGCCAGGTGGGTAACGTTTTCCTGGCTTTCACCAAACCCAGACTCGCCCATCAGACTGCCATACAGAGAAGCAAGATTTGTCACCCCACAGAACACGTTTCCACTGCTCCAGAGTCCAGTGGCGGCGTGCTCTATACCACTCGATCCCATGCTTGGCATTGTACTTGGTGATGTGAGCCTTGCATGCAGCTGCTGGGTCATGGAAACCCATTCCATGAAGCTCCCACCACACAGTTTTTTGTGCTGATATTAATGCCAGGGGACGTTTTGAGCTCTTCAGCTATGGAATCAACATGATGTTTGGCGACTTACGCACTCTGAGCCTCAACGCTCAGTGACCCCCGCTCAGTGACTTTACATGGTCTTCCGCTTCGTTGAGATGCTGCTGTTTCTAAACGCTTCCACTTTCCAATAATTCCACTTAAAGTTGACCGTGGGATATCTAGCAGGGATAAAATTTCATGAACTGACTCATTGCAAAGGTGTCATCCTATCACAGTGCCTATTTTCAGAATGACCCTTTTTTCACGAATGTAAATGCAGACTGCGTGGCTAGGTGCTTGATTCTATACACCTGTGACAATGGATCTGATTGAAACACCTGAATTCAGCAATTATGAGGTGTCCCGATACTTTTGTCCATATAGTGTTTGTGTATGTGAGAAATAGGTACTGAAATAATTAAAATCACTGTCACTACTAGAGAGTGAAAAAAAAGCTAGAGAAAAAAATAAACTACTGTTCAGATGCCTTAGTGTCCTAGGTATAAGAGATTCCCCTTATGATATGAAAAGAGACTGAGCTGAATGTGTAATACATTGTTTTTAGAACTTTTCATAAATATATTGTTTAATATAATCTTGAAAGTCATATTGTGACTAGGAATATGGTAATCTGTGTTAATCGCATAGCAAGACAGCAGGAATTCACCGGGTACCCTGATTTCTACATGCTAAGTGAATAGAGCAATGCAAGTAATTACATTACTTTGGTCCTAACCATATACCCAAATCAGATTCATTAAAAAAAAAAAAAAAATACCCAGCAATAATTCAAACAAAGGTTGTGGTTAGTGAGGTTAAATCCTGCCTGTGAAACAGAAATGCCAATTTATTTTTAAAATATGTTAATTTATGTGAGAATTTCATAATGTGTTAAGTTTGCATAGCCCAATTCTTAATTTATGGGAAATAAGCCAACGCTGCACTATGACAGAGTCCGTCATCGCATCAGGTGGCCATTGGGCAGATAAGGTGATATCCCCTAAGCAGTCCATGGGAGGTTATTGTTGTTATTGAAAGAACTTGCACAGGCCGCATTTCCTATAGAGGGAAGTAAAAGGTATGCAAGAACGGTATGTATACTTTGTGCAGTTGACTGAGGACCCAGTTTATATTAAATTACCCACAGGCTAATGTAACATTTACATTCAGATGGGAACGCTCCAAATCTTTTTTTCATGTTAAATGCATATTGGAGCCTATTTTCTTTTTACTGCATGCAGGCATTCTTTAGTTATTTTGGTCTCCTTTGTTTAACTCTTTCCTCTGATTGTCCCTACTGAAAGCAAGGAACATATCCCAATATGCTTCCTGCACATGCTCAGTAGCTATTACTTCATACAATACTTTGTGTGACAATCCCAATACACCTTCCTAGAAATGACACGTCCCGTGTTTGAGGGGCAGTTTAATGAACTCGCAAGCTGTCTAAAGCTGTTATTCTATTCCACAAGGCTGATTCTACTGGGGATTGGTGGTAGATGTTTCCTAGCTCTGAGCTAGCAGCATTATACCGGGGTTCATGTCAAGACCCCTATAATAATGACAAAAACCCCACAGACGCGTAAATCAATAAAAAAAGCAAAAGCTTCTCTGTATTTTATTCTATAGCTTTGGAAAAAAAAAATAATTAAGGACAGGCACTTTTTTACTAAAAAAAAAAAAAAATGCTGCTGTTTGGAAAGCTTGAAACCACTTTATCACCTCTTTACGTGATAAATGTGAGAGCAGACAAATCCCTCTTGGTGTCTGTATGAGTGCCATCGTGATAGATGGGCCTCCCACATCAAAAAGTGTAATCTGATTTATGTTCGACGCAGCACATGGCAAATCTGATTGCAGCAGATAACTTACCGGGGACATGCTCTTTGCACTCTCCACTACTTTCGCTAGAGGGCTTAAGTTTATTTACAGCAAAGTGTGAGCATCTGTTATGCGATATCGCTCGCTTCCTGCCGTGATTTGTTTTTGCTCTGGAGATTTATAGCAGTGTTGTATGTTCTGTATTTCTCAGAACATGATACCATCTGAATCGGTAGCGCAATTATGTATTTAGTCTGCTTTGTCTTTTAAATCCATTAAGTGAAGATGTATCTTGGCCACTGGATGTTTCGTTTGATTATGTTTTTAATCAGGCAATAGTAATTAATATGTAATGCAGGGGGCAAGTATCCCAAGATGTGTACAGTATCTGCCATCTGTTAGACAGCTTTGGTACATGCTTTAAGCAATAAGCATTAAGTATGTTTAAAAAAGTTTCTGTTTGTGGCTCGAACCCTCTAAATTAGCAGTTGCAGCCTCTCTGAACAGAGTTTAAACCGGTAGACTGCCGTTTCTAACAGTCCTTGGTAAAATTCTGTTCTAGTATACCTTACATGAGGTAGGTCTCTGTTTGGGACACTGTAATTAGCTCCTAGCATTAGAGCTGATTATAAACACTGAAGAGGTGCAGAAGACTTGTTATTCTCTACCTTGTGTCAACTGTTGAGACTTTCAGCCAGCTCATTAGGTGACACGGCCACCTAATAGCTTTAGTGTTAGTGCTTGAAGCAAGTAATAAGTAGATAATGGGCCCCGTGAAGATACATGTTGGAGGCAGATAAGCCAATTAATTGTGATCATCAAATTGTTTTCTCTTTCCATTCCTTTTGTCCAGCTTTGATGTAGAACTTGAATTCTATGTTGCTCATAGTTGCTCACGTGATGGTTTCCGCTTCCCACCTGGGTAGGTGCAATTTTGTGTTTAGTATTTGATGTCACAATCCCCTTTGCCTTCCTGCCATGCTTCATGCTGATATTTTTTCCTGGGTGGGAAAAAGTCCTACCAAGTACTTGTTCTTGGCTACTTTGGTATTTGTAGTCGAGGTCCTGGTACACTTGGTATGTTTGCCATGGATGTTTCCGTTGGATCTTCAGAGTCCTGAAGTGGAAGGTCACAAATGTAGCAGCTGCTCCTCTCTTGACCTTTTAATGCATTGACCTTCTCTTCTCTTGTACATCAGTCAGACCAATCACACATTCCGTATGTTCCATGACCTTTTGTTTCGTTTCAATACAAATAGTCAGAGTAGTTCAGTAGGTTTTTCTTTTTATTGAGAACTGTCAAATCACGTTGAAAGACATCTTTTTGTTTAGGGGAATTCTCCAGGCATTTCCCTGGAAAGAATGCTTTATTGAAAATTAAGCTATGCCGGTGTTTGCAACCTTTTGTTCACATAAGTTACTGATAGATTTGAGGTTCTACGTACTATAAGCCACTGCTTCAGATCCTACTAACCGCAACTCTGAGGCCTTGGTTTACCAAAATAATTCTTGTGGTACATCCCCTCTCCGTTCAGCTACACCTGAAAGAAACCTTGCCCGTGCTCACCCATTGTATGTAGCAAATGAAACAAAGTATTAATTACTAATATGATCTGTATATCTACATAATTCCCCCTTCACATCATCATATGAGGCTAAAGAAAATATTTTAATCTCAAAATGTTGAAAATAGAATTTTATGTATTATTGTATATGTTTACGTTCCAATCTTATATAGCTGCGCTTATCTGAATCATACATCTTAAGACAAAGTCAGAACAGTGTTTTTATTCGGGTGGCTGTAGCGCTGTTATGGATTTGACCTCTCTATTGTACACACTGCCTACAGACTTTATAGTGATCTGCATATTTTGCCATACTGCCAATACTAATGTTTCGAGAGTTTTATTTAATACATTTAACAGTTAGATGTTATATTTAAAACCCATGGCTTGCTCATTCCCAAACACTATTTATTTTGTAAAATCTGATATCAGTTTAACTACTTAAATACATGTCATATATCCTGGGGTCTCTCTTAGCTGAAGGTCACTAATGTAGTTTACAATTATTAGAACAATTGTAATTTAAAGCATCACCTGTCAAGCTAAATGATATTTAGCATCTCTCAGCATAGTCTCATTATTATACATCTGTTACGTTCCAGATATAGTTTAACCTGATTTGTGGTTTTGGGCCATAGGTCACTGAGAATCAGGGCATCTTAGTGAAATACTGTTTCTTAGGCTTAACAATTGAGGTAGGCATTCTTCTTACACAAAGAGTAATAACTTATTGCAAAATATTACGTTGAGCCTTTAAGATGTCGGTAAAATGTGGTAATACCGGTGCTGTACAAAGATCCTATAGTGACTCTGTAGTGTAATACTCCACTCAATCCATAAATGTAACATAATATTTAATAGGTTGGTTTGCTTTTATAGCTGTGCAATTACTGCAAAGAATGTTTGTATTATTACTGACAATTTATGTATTTTTTCTCATTGCTTCAGGAGCTGAAAACACAAGTAAGTGTATTTCACATGAACAAACTCAGAGCCTATTTTCTGTGCTTATACTATGATATATAATTCCATACGGTACGCTGAAAAATTATTTCATGTTACTAAATTACAGTAGAGATTATATGGTTAGTTAAAAATGTGTTCTGTATGATTTTATTTTTAAGACACTAAAATCAGTCCAGTATGGTAAAGTGGCATTTGTTTTTATTTTGTATGAAAAAAAACTCAAATGAATGTTTAGGCTAGGTTTCCACTTGTTTTTTTTTTTTGCTAAAAACGCCCATAAAAACACCAATAGCGCCACCTGGCGTTTTTTTAGTGAAAAAACGCTGCAGCCAGATGTTAGCTGTTCTTCAATAGGAAATCGCAAAATGCCATTTCCACTTGGCGTTTTTCTGTTTGGCGTTTTTTCAGTCCTCTTTGGCGTTTTTCTGCTTTTTTGGGCTCTGTGGCAGTTTTTCAAAATCGCAGCATGTTGACACTCTGGCGTTTTTTGCAAGGAAATCTTGGCTTTTTTTCTCCAATAGAAGTCTATGGGAGAGAAAAAACGCCATGAAAAAGCCATGTGGGTTTATTGCCTTGGCGTTTTTTATGGCGTTTTTTCCACAGTTACAATGCAGAGGATGGACCCAGTATCTGTGTGTCCTACGAGAAATAGGCTGAAAACAAACAGTTTCACACAAAACAAAGTCCTGGACTGGTTCATATTGAATTTTACACCATTTGGAACAAACATGCCATTACAAACAAACATACCCGACGCATCAACTGGATCCTGCGTGCCAAAAGCAACAGCAAACAATTTGCACCATCATTTGGGGCCAATCTTCTTAGAGGAGCAGACATTCGGAATAAAGCATGCCTTACAAACCACAGAAAAGAGACAGAAGGGTCTACCAAGTAAATGACATCAGGAGAGGGCAGATACTTGCCATTTATCCTAATCCCTTTTAGCTGGGTGAAACTTCTAACCTGTAAAGGCTGGAAAAACTGCCTAAGGTCAAAAAAAGCAATTTCCACAGAAAGGCTAAAACGCCAGAAAAAACGCCAAAATGCAGGTAAATGCAGTGGCACTTTTCTTGGCGTTTTTCCTGGCGTTTTTCATCAAGAAAAAAACGCAGGACAAAAACCCAAGTGGAAACCTAGGCTTATAATAGCCTTTCTAGCTGTAGATTTAAATACCTTGGGGTTACGTAGGTGCATGCTCTGCACACATTGAGGTGATTATTACACATTATTTTTTGCTACAAGATGTTAATGTTGGGAGATCTGCACATTTCACATGGTGCCACGGATTTGCAATAGGGTATATGGAATTGACATGTCCACTCTACTATATTCACCTTTTTGCTCTTCTATTCATCTGTATATGCTTTATGAAAAATACTTTGTGTTTTCAAATATGATGCCATTCACAATGCTACTGTCAATATCTAAATGCCTCCAAATACTTTTTCTGCAGTGTATGCATTAGCTAATAATGAAAAAGAAAGAACGCCCTCTTTGAATTCTATGGTTTTACATATGAAGAAATAGTAACAATCATCTTTTCCTTAGCATTTGGTTGAGGTGTTTGTGCTGATATGCTGTGGTTGGTTTTCGCCAAACGTGGCGCTGTACATTATGACCAAACATCTCCACTTTGGTCTCGTCTGTCCAGAGACATTATTCCAGAAGACTTGTGGTTTGTTCAAATACAATTTTGCAATCCTAAGACATGCTGCTATGTTCTTTTTAGAGAGAAGAAGCTTTCTCTTGGCAACTCTTCCAAACAAACCATACTTATACAGTATTTTTCTAATTGTGCTGTCATGATCTTTTACATGTAACATGCTAACTGAGGCCTCTAGAGATGTAACTTTTATTTTTTGCAATTTCTCTAAGCATTGCCGTGGGGTGACTTTGCTGGGACATCCACTCCTGGGAAGATTGGCAACTGTCTTGAATGTTTCCCGCTTTTGAATGATGGACTTTTTTTTTATGGCCTTATAAGCCTTCCATAGGTTGATGGGCAGCAACAGCTTCTTTTCTAAGATCATTGTTGATGTATTTTCTCTTTGGCACCAACACCTGAATGCTCCAGACCAGCAAACTGCTAAAGCTTCAGCTTTTATAAAGGTGGTCACACTGATCAATTAATCAAGGATATTTGATTAGCAGCATCTGTCTGCTACTTAGCATCTTAATTCCTATAGGAGCAGTAAGGGTGTACTTAGTTTTCATACATGGTTACTCCATTTTGGCTTTATTTTTGTTGAAGAAATTATGACACAGTGTAATGTCATGTAAGGTTGTATTTACCCAATTTTGAGATGATGATGTGCTGATATGTAAAACCATAGAATTCAGGGAGAGTGTACTTTCTCACACGACAAAAAAAAAAAAAAAAAAAAAAAAATCAAGAAATCGTTCTACATGATGCATTGGTACAGATAAATTAGTTGAGATTGAGACTAGATAGAGTTTGTAGTGCTCTTGCAACCCAATAAGACACCCAGGTGTAGGGAACCTATGTTCACCTTAAAGCTTCATTAGATCAGTCTCATGGATCTTCTCTTTCTATCGACTGCGCTCTGCCGCAGCAACTTATTCTAAAATATTGTGATTTTGCTTTTCCCATTTCTGTGATATAAATATTACCATTTCTAATGAACTATGTGTGTGATGCCTTCACGTTTGATACCAATGTACAGATGCTCTGCCATTTACCTGTTTTACAGAAATGTTCAACATTTTAGTTATTGTTATTCAAATTGGTGTCATCAGTCCAAGTGAAGAGATTAAGTTTATTTACATGGCAGTGCATAAATAAAGTGCATCAAGCATGTTGATTCTCAAGTATATGGAATATTTTTACAAACAAATGTACTGTTTATTTAAATCTTTAGGCAAAGAAGCTGGAGGAGAAGGAGCGAGAACTAAAGAAACAGGATGCTTACTACAAGGATCAGCTGGCCAGACTGGAAGAGAGGGTATGTGTGTTTTAGGAAGACAGCACTATTACAAAAAAGCATGGTTTACCCAGTAATAAAAATACGGACTTGTAACATGATGGATGGGCGTTCTTGTATGTTCACTTTATGTTCAGGTTTATTTTATAGTTAAATGTACATATGACTTAAAGTTCCTGTTATAGTAACTAGACATCACTGTGCATTATAAATGCTCTAAAAGCAATAGTCTAAATGTGTCTAAGATGCCACTTTCAATAGCGGAACGTTTATGGCTTAATTATATACGTTTTACTTATGATCCAAACCAACAATGCCTTACGTCCATAGGTGTCTAATTGTAACCTCAGTGAGTTTAAAGGGTAACTCCATTGTGTGCACTCTAATATAATAACCTTTTATTATGTTGTCTGTTTGGCAAATACATCTGGGGACTTGGCAGGATCCTGCCATCTGCTATTGCCACTTTCCCCACCCCAGCTAAATGTTGTTCGGCCGAACGCATCTTGCTGCAGTCTGGGCTATACTCACCTCTAGTCAGCTTCAGCCCTGCCGGGGAGGTCAGGTCAGATTTTAGTTCCTGTGCTGGAGCACAAAGGAATTCAATAAATAAGTTCTTCTGTTTTCTTGGTACAATACTTGACTGAAATACGAAAATATCTTTTGTGTCTGCAAATTATCAGCTTCTCAAAATAAAAAAATAAAAAAACAATGGAGCAGAATACATGGGCGAAATGGCTCTTACCTGCCATCGATTTCTATGTTTATATATTGAGCAGATGAGCGCTGGTAGACTGGCTGAGCGTTCTGCTGAAAGGATGATATGTTATATATGTAACAGCAACTAGTGTATATAATAAACAGACATGTCTAGCCACATTTTAGTATCATTAAATATATCTAAGTTGCCTAGTGTTTGTTTCCAGTCGTTGTTAGTAATATTTTTTATAAGGATCCATTTGAACATTTGAGTTCAGTGGCAGCTAGTGGCGAACCCAGTGTAGCTAATACTTGTCTTTCTATGGTTTTTAGAACTAATAAACATCTGCCTAAGGAGAGAAATGAAAGAAACTTGATTCATTTTTTTTTCTATCAGCAATACAATTTTAGTAGCCATGGCAACCTACCTTCGGGAATGTTTCAGCCTATTTTAAATACACCAGTATTAATGTCATATTTCTATAGTCTACTAAGTCTTTTACATTCTGTTTCTTATTGTGCAAATTCTATGTAATAGGAAAGTTTATGAGATGTTTTAATTAAAACAAACATTAATGGGACGGCATATCTGTTTGCCATGCTTTAGTTCCTCTCTCCCTCTGTTGGGCAGAAAGTGATAGGTGAGTGCAAGGAGTCAGATTTCGAGCAGTCTACTGTGGCCTCTTCTCAGCAGAACGTGTGATTTGGGTTGCCAAATTATTTTGTGCTATTTTTGTGTTTGATTTTGACGATAGCCATAAAGAGCTTTATACCGGTTTATCCAGTGCTTTTGAGAAGGAAAGTAACTTAAATAAGTTAGACAGTTCTCTACAATGAATATTGCTGGATCAGTTCCTTGTAGATAAAAAAAAAAAAAAAAAAAAAAAGTTGTCTTATTTATCCATATCGTGCTATATGCCTTTTTGTTATTTTGAGGGATTATTGCAGCAAGTCTTGATTTGTTTTGCTTGGTAGCATTAGTCATTTTTACAAAACACAATTATTTCAGTCGATAATCTCTAGTCCAAGCAACTGCCGAGTAATTTGACGGTGCAATCAAAAAGAAAATTCGCTCCTCGACTGGTGCAGTCAGGTTATAGCTTGAAGGGTTGAGAACTTTGTGGTCCTGTCTGCTTCTTATTATTGAGATGATTGTGTGTGTGTGTGTGTGTGTTTTTGTTTTTACTGCAAGACATTCTAATGGGATCCCATACAAGGTGTGTGTATTGTGAATATTGTTTGTGTAACAGCCGCAGGGAGCTATTCATAATCTTCTATTCCAGTGTGCTGGATATTTAGACGATATTATGGAGATAAAAGGCTACTTTAATAGCTAGATACTTCAGCATCACTGTAGAAAATCCATATTTCTCCGTACATCCTTATTTCCTTCTAAATACTGTGTAGAACCCTCCCATCTGAAATGAAATGGTTTATCATTCAATTGACCATCAGCCCTTCTGCCTTTTTATATTTCTTTATTTCTGTATCTTTTCAAAAAAGTTGACAGGACTTCAGTGGAGACAGCAAGGTATTTGAAAAGTGACAGCCATCATCTGCCTCTGAATATGTCTCATAATTCCTCTTTATAAGAAGCAGTCAGGGCTGACACTAATCTGTTCTCTTGTCATCTTCCTTTATTATCATGCTTTTACCCCTCTCTTTGCACAATATAGGAAGCATCTAATTGGAAAAACCAAAGTAATCAAAAAGTCAATTAATCATATAGATGAGCTGTGACACTTAGTGATGCAATCCACTAGGAAACATCTCCAACTAGCAGGCGATGTGCATTTTAATTTACACACGATGGGAAGCTTTCTATGACATTTTCCAAAGGGTAAGTGGCCTTGATACAGTTCTCATTGGCAATTAAATAATCAAGTGATCCATTGCTAAGCCTTAGACCAGTTTGAGAAGAATTAGTTTACTTCTCAAATGGCCTAATAAGCCACTGCTTTATTTAATAATGAAATGTATCTTAAAGGTTTAAAGCAACCTCTGTATTCTAGCTCAGATTTGTATAACTGCCGGAGATGGCACCCAGTCAAATCAGTGGAACCTCTGAAGAAGTGTCAGAATCTTTCCCACCCCTGATTTAAGGCACGTTTCTTTATTTAAATATATATATATATATATATATATAATGGCTTGGGTCATTATGTAGGTATTATTGTCCTAAGGTACCCAATCAGGCTGGAGTCCAGAGACGTTCTGTAACTTCAAATCAGGTCTTTTACAAGGCAAGCAAAAGTATCAAGGAATATGGGTGTCAACTGAAGTAAAGTTTCAGAGATGTACAGGGCAAACTGTAGTGTTCCAGCACAGGAAGCTCGGAGAGGCTGAAATGAATTGGCAGATTCCGAAGGTGAGTGTTTAAAATAAAAAAGGAAAATAAAGAGAAGGGTTCTCAACAGGATGAAAGGCTCCACATGAATGCTTTCTTAAGTGTCTTGGGCCCCACTCAAGAAAATACAACTGTCACTTGTGTGGGATTTAGCAACATTATTTTATTTACAAAAACTGCCTGTATGTTTTTGTTTTTTCCTCCTCTTTAATTTCCATTAAAATTTAAGGTGTTTATTTTCTTCCATTATGCTGAGTTCACTGGTAAAAAGATGACATAAATCCTGAGAGCAGAACAAAGATGACTTGTTCAAATGGTGATAACATGGTGTGGGTTTCCAATAAATTGCATTGTTTCTAAATAACCAAGCACCATTACGATTTACCCACCTGTATAGTGCAGGATTTTGCATAATAGTAGCAAATACGGTATATCCCATGCTCCGTTCTCAGTGCATGGCTGCCACCTTACATTCAGAAGCAGTGACAGCAGACTTTTGCCACAATTAGTATTGTTCTATCGTATTAGTATGTAACTTTTAGCACTTCTCTACCAGTGAATGAGTTAACATGCCTTTATTTATGCCGTAACCTGCCAGGAATTATAAGTACAGCATTAAGACGATGGTATGGTGTATAAAGCTTTGAGCTGATGCCACCTCATACACCCGGTATTAAATAGTATTATCAACTCTGCCTGCTGCAGTAAATAGGATTTCACCATTATGATGTGTCAGGATTTTCCACAAAATCAAATTTACAAGACACTAAATGTCCATCTTCACAGCAGAGCGGCTTTATTCTCTAACACTAATCCGTTTGGTAGGGAATACTCGTACCAATTGTGCAGTGGAATGATAATGTGATGATCTCTTCTTTCTCTCTATTCAAAGCTTAGCAAAGTTTCCCTGTGCTTTGCGGTAATGGCCTGCAGGTTGTGGGAAGCATACGATATAATGAAGAATTCCGAAATACATAGGGTTTTTGGCTTGTGTGTTAATAAAACGAGAGAACACCATGTCTTCGACCTCTTCAATAGAGCCAAAGATTAGCATAACTGTATTCAGACAGATTGTTGTATCTTCTGATGCATTAAAGCACCATGAGTTTTTATTTTATTTATTTAAGAAACGTAACTTTGTTCTCATTTGCCTCATGGTTTTGCATTTAAAGACTGGCCACGTCAACTTAAAGGAACATTGGGTTTTATGTATTTTTTTGCAAAGTTTGGAAAGTGGTCACCATAACAACTAATGGAATGCCCCTGTTGATTTGGCAATTCAGACCATTTTAAAACTTGCCATCTGTATGCAGAACCCCCCCCCCCCATATAAAACATTTTTAGAGTATATAAAATGGTGTGTAGTATGTAAAAATCCCAGTCTTAATCCGATTATTCTGTCTTTTCTTCAGAATTCCATTTGTGTTTTATTTAAATGTAAGGCAGTGTGTTCTGTTCTGATGTCTTATAGCTCCTTCAACAGCATCTAAAGCACTGCTCCGTGTGTCATAGAACTCAGAAGGCCTGCTCTTGATTTCTTACTTCTATTCCCTTAACCTGTTTGACACTTTGATGAGGAGGTTGCTGGCCTGGTTCAGCAAGATTAGAAAATTCCCTGCCAATTTTAGTTTGTCAAATCTCTACCTGTCAGGGGGAACAGATGAACAGCAGCAAAGAGATAAACATATACCTATCCAGGCATCCTCATAATCCAACAATTCCCTTTTTTCAGTTCTCATTTTTATCTTCGTTTATGCATTCAATGTGAAGTACAAGAGGATGTCCTAATAGTAAAAGAGAGATTCAATTTCTGCATAAATCCCCGCTCTGTAGGTGCAAATTGATTGCTCCCATGGATGGTTAGTTTTAATTCTTGTTAATTTAATTATCCTTGTGTTGAGATATTCCCTATTCCATAGCTTTTAAGATTTTTTGTATCAGCATCCATGTTTCCTGTGGCTTAGAATAGTCAATGAAAATATACCCCATTGCAGATGGGTGAAACACGCTGACATTGATCTCAATGGGAGAAAGTTCTTCCCACTGATTCACTGCTTCAAGCAGCCAATCAGGGGCAAGGATAGTTGGGCCATGGAGGAGTGGGGCAGCCTCATCTGTGTCCAGTAAGTACCGTATTGGCTTGAATATAGGCCGCTCCCTAAAAGTTAGGTGCTTTTTTAAAGAAAAAGTTTTGTAATAGATATGCTGCCACTCTGTCCTCCCCCCCCTCGAGATATGCTGCCACTCTGCCTCCCCCCCGAGATATGCTGCCACTCTGTCCTCCCCCCCAACTTACCAGAGCAGACTCCCAGGTGTCTTGCGGGGCCGGCGGGGGACATCTACGTGATACGCGTATACAACTTCCCGTGCCGGCACGTATTGTCCCCCGCCGGCCCCACAAGACACCCGGGAGTCTGCTTTGGTAAGTCCTGGGGGCAGAGGTAAAACGCATCGTGCGGATGTTCACCGGCTTCAGCGATGCGCGTAAACAACCTCCGCTGCCAGCACGCCTGCACGATGTGCTTTAGCAATATCCCTTGCCGGGACTCCCCTTGTGGGAAGTCCCGGCAAGGGATATTGTTAAAGCACATCGAGCAGACCTGCCGGCAGCGGAGGTTGTTTACATGCGCATCGCCGCAGCCGGTGAACGTCTGCGCGATGCGCTTAGACAATCTCCCATGCCGGCACTCCCCCTTTTTTATTTATTTATTTTTTTTGACGAAAAATCAGATTACTTTAATATGCGTTCTACCACAGTGATGGTGTCTAGGACGGTGGACTCTCCTCTTTAAATGTGCCTTCCCTATATTCCCAGAATAAAATTGCTGTGGTGTTTGAATAGGAGACACAATAAGCACAAAACTGAATTCCTTTATGCGATATCTGATTAGTGGCTGGGAAGATCAAATTTGGGTTCAGTTCAGCGTGTCTACCATGCTGGCTTCAGTGTCGCATGCAGCCTCACTAATAAAAAAAAATAAAAAAAATAAATGTATATCAAATTGCTTTTATAGGCATCCTTCAGCCTGTGAAAAGTCACAATCGTCACTCATAGCCCTGTTTTCACTCCACGGATTGGCTCTTTGAAGCAGCCAGTCAATGGCAAGAAGGCACTACTTTAAAAATGAGTTTCATTAGACAGACCTTACCCCCCCTAGGAATCTGAGCCAGCGCCCGAGCTAACTGGAGGTGAACCACATGGGGTAGACAGAGAGAGGTTTGTTCCATCAAAGATATCTCCTGCAAGCCAAGTAGCTGGGGAAAAGGGTAAATGCATGTGCCCCCCCCCTGCAGAATCCCGCTATGCATTTTGAGGGGGAATAAACTACATATGATTACTGGAGTGTCCATTTTAAGAAACCTAAACACACACACCTACACACACAAACTTGTAAATATATTACAGAATTTTTTTTGCTATCCTGGCTATTGCCCAGCAATGACTGCATCATTGTTGAAACTGCATTTTAAAATGCCCTTCAGGGGACTGATAGGAATGATTAATGAAATGTTTTCCGGTAAACATTTATGAAACTGACCCAAACAGCTGTAAATATGTGACACCCGTAAGTGCCCATAACTATTTTAATTGGGAAAGGATGCTCATATAAGCCCATTTTCACAGCACATCCAAATGCACAGTACGAAAGATGATTAGACATATTAATCCTTTTTATTAATTTTTTTGTTCTACCGTGAAAATCATGCTGCTTTATCGCCCCTGTCACATTCCCAACCTAACACTCTTAATATTGCTGTAATTTTTTTCATTTACTTAATATTGAGTCTATTCACTAAAGGGAGAGTGGACGGAATGGATGATGGATAGCTGCTCTAGTTCTCAGAGTAAAGTTGCTTCTCTTAGGGGGGGGGGGGAGGGTCTCCCAAAGAATTGAACCACCAGTCACTACTCGAAACACCAGTCAGGATGGTAGAGAACACACTTTATTGGGACTGGGCATAGTTTATATAGCCGCTTTACCAGGGGAAAGAACATTTAGAAAAACAGAGGAAAGGATTAATGCATAGCACAAATGACATGGGGTTATGCAGACCACCAGACCAATTTTATCACGTGTACAACAATGGTACATAACAGAGGTGTAGGGATTAGGGAAATAACACTTAGACTGGACGCGAGTCATTCTTCATTCATGTAGAAATGGAAACAAGCAATTGAACATACAGTCAATGTAAAATTGGAATCCTAATAATTTTCCAAAATTCCAAAGATTTAAAGATTTGTGCATCCCAGCACTGTCTTGCTTTCATGGGGGTTCACCTATCCCACACTTATGTATTTTAATCCACTAAAGTGTGCTGCTTGTCCAAAAGCTGCAGTGCTTCCCTTGACTCATGCCAGGTACTTTTTTTTGGGGGGGGGGGGGGTTGTCATACTAGTCCACTGTTTTAATAATAATAATTAATTTTAGAGAGCTAGTTCATTACAACCTTATACAAAGTGAACATAAACCCCAAACAGCCTGTCATATTGTTTTACTGGTTTATTATAATCCATAATATAGTGTTTAGATTTTTATAAAATGATTTACTTGTTTGTTTGTCCTAAAACTCTCTGTTCTTATTATGCTTGTAAACTCCGCACAAGTTTGTTGGCTATTTTATTATTTTCATGGTGAAGGCTAAAGTAAATCTTAATAGGGGTTTCAAATGTTGTTGCCAAGTCTGTATGTCACAGCATGCTTACTTTATTCACATTTGATTGTCTGTCCATTATGTAATTTCCCTATGTTGGCATATAATCTTGAATAAAAACATAGGTTGTTATGTAATATATATGAAGTCATTTTTAGAGGTCAGCGTGACTTTCATTAAAAAGTTAGATCTTGTGTTATCCTCATTTATCTTCACCTTAGATAACGCACAGTAGTCACTGGAATCTCTTGTGTATTTTCATGTTATTTCTTTGACAATATACATCAGGACTAATCACATTTTCCCAATATTGTAATAAATGAAAATAATATATTTTTTTCTTTTTTACCATGCTTACTCCTGCATTTGCAAACCCTAAGGGATGTTCCTTATTTATAAGGCCTCTAATATTTGTTGCTGTCACATTGAGTGATATTTTAATTTTTCTTTGCCCAGCAAAAACTTCAATCTTTCTCTGAGCCCCAAATGACAAGGCTCCAGGGAAAGCTGTCAAAGACTTTACCTTGTCTCTATATTACAGAGCTAATAACTATATTCTCATGAAGGAAAGAGAATCGCCAATTTAATGGCATAAAAAAGGATGACCACCGCTGAATTCTCCTAGAAACGTTTTGTTGAACAACACTGACCGCAGAGGATTGTTATAGTACTGTACATTGCTATGGCAGTTGATCCTTCTGTATATGTGAATACAGCTATTTACATCTAGGCAAATTATAGTAAATTTATTTACTTTATTTATAGAATTTGTTTTTATATTTTGGAAGGTATAATGCACTTTTATTAGTTTTGTTGATTAAAGCATGCCTATTTTTTTTTATATGTATATTTAAGTCTTAAGTCTTTTTTGCAAGTGCTCCAATGCACTTTTACTGCATACACATTAGTCCGCATATTCTTTTGCTATTTGCACAGCGGATTCTTTTAGTAGAGACACGCAAAAAGCGGATTTGTAGCTCCAATAGCAAAAAACCCAATGCACTCATTTGAACCAATAAAATGCATCGGCACCTGTGTTGAATACATTACAATGGGACATAGGCTATTGCATATGGTGGTTACGTATTTTAAGGTGCATTGGTTGTACCAAAGACCAGAAAAGTTTTATCACCATCGGTTGCTGTAACGATGAGAGCATTTTTTCATGGTCTGTACCATAATCTGTTTTACACATAATGCTCACAGACTGCATCTCAACTGGTTTTCATCGTTAAAAAAAGTGAATAAGGCAAATGAAACTTTGTGTTTATCTTATAATACCAGTTACATATGTATCTAAACAAATACTGTATGTTAAACAGAAGCCCCATACAACGCTGAATACAAGTAACTATGTAGCGTTCTGTATGGCTTTGAAAATAAAGGGAGCTCCGGTCTCCTGGGCCGCCTCCTCAACAAAATTCTTATAAAAGTACTTTGTCAGTAAAATGCATTCTTCAACCTGTAAAAAAATCACTTTCCTTAGGAGAAGCTTTGCTTGCTTTAAATAATTGAGATACCTCCATGGTAGGGAAAAAATGGCTCTACCCCCGTTCAAGTTCAGTTGCCGCTCAGGAGCCCAGGGTTCCCAGATATAAGTAGGAATGACCAACTCCTAAGTGCATTTCTCCTGAAAGAGGGGCTAAGGTGGCTATACTTAATGCCTCCTTATACTGAAAGAAGGGACTTTCATGGAGTCTGGCTGCTTTAAGCTGCATGTGTCAGGCTCAGTTTGGTCTTCTTGGAGGGGGAGCATCTTTAGGCTTCATGTTTTGTAACAATAGATTAAATGTGTCAAACCCTCTTAACCTACAACTTAGTGAAACAACTCCTTCTGTTAATGGTATTGATGAAAAATGTTCGAGTACGGACCTAAAGCATTAATGGAAACAAAAACATGGGGAACTGTTCAAGTTACAATGTCTGACAAATTACAGTTCCCAAAGGGGATGTGCAGGGTTTATTCCTGAGCCCAAGCACACGCGGAAAAGCACTGCCAGTGTGTACTTATTGTAGCTCTGCATGAGCATACTTATAGATACTACACGGTTTGGACTGTTGAATATCGGGAGGTAAACAACCAACCAAGCCCATGCCTGGCTCCACTTTGAAATGGCTGCAATGTACAACGGTTACACACCCATATACATTTGTGCTTCATTAGAAAGGAGCTATCCTCTTCTTGGATGTGTAAACTGCTTTACCATATGTGCTTCCCATGAATGAATAATAGTTGGGGACTTTGCAATCATAACAGATATACAAGTATTTCACTGCGTGTGGCGTTTCACTTTGAGTCTTGTTTAGTAGCACTGTGTGTAGCAAACAAGTCTGCTTATGTCCAGTAGATACCGAGCACATTAGACATGCTAAGAAGCCCTTAACATCTACAAAGATCTGTTTATTTAGGGCATCCAAATGACATCCTTTCTAGTTGATTGCTTTTGTGATAAGCGTGAAATAAATGGCTTATGAAAATATGAACTTCAAAGGCCTTAAACGAAGAATGCTGTATTTTATAATAGTATTTTTTTTCTGAGAGATTTAGGTTTCAGACTTTAATTGGTGATATGTTTGAAAAATCAGACATCAATATAGAAGTTCCTTTTTTTTCTTTTTAGTTTTTTCTTTCCTTTACTATAAAAATTAAGTAGGAGTGTGCTTTTGATTATAAATGATGCCATGTGTCTTGCAATTGTCATTTTCTCATGGACTGCAGCCTATTGTATTCATTCTTGCCATTAGTTCCAGCACATAGTAGGAAGAATTAAAACTTTAGTGCTTGAAATTGGAAATATACAGATAGATTCATCACCCCTCCAAATAACTCTGTTTCACAGAAAAGCAATCTATTTAGCCAGTTGTGCTTAATTAACCAAGTCAACAAGATAAAAAGCTTTTGAACTTCCATTTACGATAGCCCTCTTCATTTTCTTGTATATATTTTCCTCGTCTTAAAGAGGCCTTGTCTTTTTGCTTCTCAGGTAGAATAGGATGACTTTTTCTCCGCTAATATTGGCACCTTTGGTAAATATGAGCAAATAATGTGTGGCACAATTATTGGCACCCTAAAGTCTTCTCCTATAATACCTGATGATGTTGGAGAATATGTGGAAGGGACCTGAGACCATTCATCCATACAGATTCTCTCCGAGGGTAGATGCTGGTGGATTCTTCTCCTTAGTTCACCCCACCGGCTTTCTATGTGGCTCAAGTCAGGGGACTGGGATGGCCACGGTATGACCTTGATTTTATGGCCAGTAAACCATTTCTGTGTTGATTTAGATGTATGTTTTGGATCAATGTCCTGCTGGTTGGAATGCAGTATTCTGTTGAACGAATACATAAACTGAGCTTATGCAGGATACCCTGTCCCTTCAATTTGCAGAAATTATTATGCACAGTATCTTAATTTGCAGCCATATTAATAAATACAATAACACTATTCAGATATATTAGAGCAACTTCTCATTGCTAGAGAAAAGATCATTTCTAGATCTTTTATCAGCTGCTGGTAAATGTTTGGATATGCACCTGAAAAGTGCAAGACTCACATTGTTTCAAGGTGATGGGGCCATATGTAGTATAGAGGTGTACCTAAGTAGAATATACAGTACCTATGTGCGACAGGATCATGTGTAATTGATGCATGACGACGTATAGATAAAGCACACATCCTCTAACCTCTTGCTTCTCAATGACCACTTGTGGCAATTTGGTTAAGCAACTATTGAAAGCTGTCGGTGAATGCCCTTATGTGCATCCATACTTGGTAGTGATGTTAATCCATAAAACGTGTAATGTAAGGTAAAGAAAACCATGTAATTCTGTTAACTTTCATTTAAATCGAAACCAACTTTGAGATGTATTTTTCAAAATACCATTTTGATTAATATCCAACACAGCAGAGGTTGAATAGATTACTAGTCAAATCACCAGCTCAGTATCTAATTTGCACTTAAATGGGTGGAAGTGAGTAACATTTTGACCTTTAACTCTTCACTTCACTGTCGTACACATTTTATACTATGTCTCCTTCTGCTCTGTTTAATTTGTTAATTTAGTTAGCAATGTGATCCCCTCTGTGCTAGATAATTACCTGTTAGGGATGTTGTCCATGCTGCTTTGCTTTATAGCTGCTCATGTGAAACAGATGGACATCTGCAGCGTCCCATTGAACTAGTTGCTGCATTCTGCTAGTAGCTCTCTTTATACCGTATTTGCTCAATTATAAGACACCCCAAATTTGAATATTAATTTCGGGGGGAAAAAGCCTGAATATAAGACTACCCTAAACTAGTTTTACTAGTAAATATTAATTCACATGTAAATAATTTTTTCATATTTAATAAAAACTATGCCACTCTGCCCCCCAGATATGCCTTTTTAACCCCAAATTTGCCTTTTTAACCCCCCATATTTGCCAATCTGCCTCCCAAATATGCCTTATACACCCATATATTTGCCACTCTACCTCCCTGAGATGCATTTTAACTCCCTATTTGCCACCCCCACAAGGTATGCCTTATACACCCTATATGCCACTCTGCCCCCCTAATAAGCCACTCTGCCCCAGATATGCCTTTTTAACCCCCTATTTCCCAATATATATGCCATTCTGCCTCCCTGATGTGCCTTTTAACCCCCTATATAAAACTCTGCCTCCAGAAAACCATTACCCCCCCCCCCGACTTACCAGTGCATCCCTTTACTTGTGACCCGTGCTTGAGACTCCCTAGTGTCTAGTGGGTGACGGTGGAGGTCTGTGCAATGTTGACCTCCGCTGCTGGTGGCTAGGGCTTCTATGGTGGAGCACCGGAAGGTTATGTGATGCTGGCTATGTTAACAGCTATCTTAATATACATCGGCTTCAGTTGTCTGACCCCCCCCCGTGGGGTATCCCACCTCTGTTGGAGCTTTTGGTCCAAACCCTTTGTAATGCATTATTATGCAAATTACCATACATTGTAAAACCAGATATCTCACCTTACAAAAACCCAAATCTTCCCCAAAACATTATGCAATAAATGTAGTATCACATTTTAAAGGCACCCTTCATTTCTTACAGGTACTTCCTCCGGGGATTCTATGGTGGAGCACTGGAAGGTCATGTGATACCAGCGCTCCGTCATAGAAGCCCCCAGAGGAAGTTTCGGCAGCAGCAGCAGAGGCTGCCGAAGAGGAGCATCTGGGTCCCTTGCAGCGCTGTGGGAGATCTGGATCTTAGTCTTGTAATCAGACCACTATTTGACATCTGATTTAGATGACGACCTCGAGTATGAGACGAGGGATATTTTTCAGAGCACAATTAAGATGTGTCTGGCATTTCTCCACCATTGTTATTGTGCTGAACCTGGCTCAAACTCTTAATTGTAGTTTGTTGCAGAAGCATGAAAATTCTGATTCGATTGCAGGAGGGCAGGGAAGGTTGAAGGAACGTAATTTGCATCACTGGTCTGGTAAAAGAAGAATAAGGGCACATATGTTGCTTTCGATCCTTCAGTGACTTCTGGGGTTTTCTTTGTTTTTTGACAAAGGCATGTTATGTTCCTGGAATCAAGTTTTCATCCTTAATCACTAATTAGTGTCATTGTTGTCAAAGCAAGTCAAGGACTCTTGACAGCAGTAGAGGCAACATAGAGAGCATCCAAGTCTCTTGGTTCCTATGATTTATTACAGTCCTTTGGGGATGCCCAGGTCATTCCTGGAAGGCCACAGTCCTGCTAAAGCTAACGGCTCTTGCTGTCATGTAATTAAGCAATCACCCAGAACCATGTGAAGTGAACATGACAGCTCTGTTTACTGCTTTGTGAACTAGATGGCTTTACCAGCAACTTTGTGACACCTTTCCAGATGAAACTTTGGAAGGGTTTTCAGTTTGCCAAATACATTTCCCACCTATAACGTAGAATTGTTTCTGAGGCGAGATGCCAGTAATATCTGCAGTGTGTACTATAATGTAGAAATTTGGCGCATGTGATACGTGGTTTTATTCCCGTAAAGTATGTGGAGTTTTAATCGGACAGTCGTCATGTGAACTGTTGTTTTTCTTTTTAGATATCACATTACTGCTTTCATCAGCTGCCTTGCCATGGGCTGTACAGACCTGAGCCCCGCTGTGCTGCCATTTACCTGTTGATGGATCCTTGCTGGAGTTAATACTTTGCCTTCCGCTTCTTTATTCGAGCATACAACTACTCCTTGGTAGCAGGAAATGTGATTTTAAGGACGTGAATGTAGTGTAAAAATAAAAGAAAGATCTCCTGGCTGCAATGTTATTAATACCGACTTGAAAATGCCATCTCTAAAGCTGCTTAAAAGTATGGAAAATGAATGATCACATTTAGTTTGCCAGTAAATAATATGGCAGGGTATAGTTTAGCTGTAGTGTGGTGGCACACACTTAGGGATCATTATCTAAAAGTTCCACTGTGTTAATGTTGACAAAATGGTAAGTAAGCACTGTTAGTTACATTTTAGGGTGCCCTAAAAAATGACATTTATAAACAAACTAAGTAAACAAACTATATTTTATAGTTTAGGTATGCTTCCTGACATACCCTCTTACCTGTTGCATACCCTAGCCTGACTGAAAAATGGCAATTTCACAGATGGGGAACTTGAATCTTAAAAACTTGAATCTTAAATGTCAAGAAAGTACGTATATCTGGTGGCCGTACTGTCTTGTCATTGAAATCATATCCTTTTTAACCCTGGAAGCAATCTCCAATTAGCTGTTTATACTGGTTAAAATTGTGCCCCCCCACTACAGATAAGGTTATGCTCCCCATCAGTTATGTTCTTCTCAAAGATTTAACTAGTGTTAAAGTGGAGTGTGTGCGAGATATACTAATGTTGGGTCCTTGTTTTATGCAACCATCCATTGTAATAGTTTTAAACATGATTCTCAAACCCTCGGACAGAACATACTTTTGTATTAAAGGCTTTTTGAAAAGCCAGTATAGGTTTATATTTAAGAATTAAATCAAATGCGGCTTCTAGATCTGACTTTGACTGAATGCTTTTCCAGGAATATTTCAAAAGTGGCGGTTTGATGAGTTTCCTCATACTTCTGATTACAGTAAAACAGTTGAAAAGCTGTCTGACTTTGTAGCCTGGCCACTCTCTGAATTCAATAAAAGGAGTTTAAAAGAAGGTGAAACTAAAGCTAGGATATTGTCTCCATGTCAAAACGGTGCCTGAAAATGATAAAAAATAGCTATTGATCCCTGCAGCTGTTATGTTCATCTTTATTGATCAGGCAAAGGAAAGATAAATCGCAGCCTAAATAAGATTATAGTGAATGCTTGCATCACGGGGACAGTGGCTTGATAGAAGGCCATTCATCATCTCAAACGGGGGCCTGTCCTCTTTCGCTCAGCGGTCTGTCTACTGCTTCATAACACGCCTTATTGATCTAATACAATGCAGAGCAAAGATACTGAATATCAGCCAGAGTAAACTTCAGTTTATTGAAGGCACGTATGGTGCTTCTGGCACCCAGTGACTTCTGCATGCACAGTCTCATCGCTGTCCTCTAGAAAGATTATTGCAAGCTACTATGGGGCATGGACGTCTGCAGTGGACTAAATGCGCCATTAGTTCCGGTATACCATGAAAATCCATTCCTAATTTTGGGCCCCTTTTTTCTGCGACTTGTTGACAACTTCAGTAGTTTGAGGTTAGCATAACTTGGTTATAACTCTCAAACTCTGAAATGTCCAAGTCCTCCGCAGAGCCAACATTCACAAAGCATATCTCATGTGGGTTTGGGGAGTTCAGTCTTCATTGATTTCATTGGGAAACTTGGGTTGCTGACAGTGTCCTGGGAACTGTTTGACCTGTAGAACCCATCAATGCTTTTCAGTAGGATTTGCCAGAACAGAACCTATTCCCGTGGCACCACTCTTGCACCGTAAGGCACATATTTATTATTATCTCAAGAATGTTTCTATGAAATTATAACTTCGGCAATAGACTATTCAGCAATAATGCAAGTTAGAAAATTAAAACTAAGCCCTAAGGCTAGGTTTCCACTTGGTTTTTTTTTGCTAAAAACGCCCATAAAAACGCCAATAGCGCCACCTGGCGTTTTTTTAGTGAAAAAACGTTGCAGCCAGATGTTAGCTGTTCTTCAATAGGAAATCGCAAAATGCCATTTCCACTTGGCGTTTTTCTGTTTGGCGTTTTTTCAGTCCTCTTTGGCGTTTTTCTGCTTTTTTGGGCTCTGTGGCAGTTTTTCAAAATCGCAGCATGTTGACACTCTGGCGTTTTTTGCAAGGAAATCTTGGCGTTTTTCTCCAATAGAAGTCTATGGGAGAGAAAAAACGCCATGAAAAAGCCATGTGGGTTTATTGCCTTGGCGTTTTTTATGGCGTTTTTTCCACAGTTACAATGCAGAGGATGGACCCAGTATCTGTGTGTCCTACGAGAAATAGGCTGAAAACAAACAGTTTCACACAAAACAAAGTCCTGGACTGGTTCATATTGAATTTTACACCATTTGGAACAAACATGCCATTACAAACAAACATACCCGACGCATCAACTGGATCCTGCGTGCCAAAAGCAACAGCAAACAATTTGCACCATCATTTGGGGCCAATCTTCCCAGAGGAGCAGAGATTCGAAATAAAGCATGCCTTACAAACCACAGAAAAGAGACAAAAGAGTCCGCCGGGGCGTTTAAGTAGAACTCTACCAAGTAAATGACATCAGGAGAGGGCAGATACTTGCCATTTATCCTAATCCCTTTTAGCTGGGTGAAACTTCTAACTTGTAAAGGCTGGAAAAACTGCCTAAGGTCAAAAAAAGCAATTTCCACAGAAAGGCTAAAACGCCAGAAAAAACTCCAGAAAAAACGCCAAAACGCAGGTAAATGCAGTGGCAGTTTTCTTGGCGTTTTTCCTGGCGTTTTTCATCAAGAAAAAAACGCAGGACAAAAACCCAAGTGGAAACCTAGCCTAAATGAAATGGCTTCAAGACAGAATGTGTGGAATATAATACAGCTTTTATAGACAGATTTTCCTTGTTAAAGCCAGCCAGAACCCTTTGAATGGAATCATTTTACATTTGTTTTCCTTTACGTGAAGCGATGATTGAGAATGGAGCAGTGGTGTCTATCCATAGTTATAAATGTATTCAGATTGTTATAACATAGATAAAGCACAAAATGTATTTAAAGTCAATGAAAATCTTTGTTGGTGAATAAGGGGGAAAAAGACTGGCTTGTCCAAGCTGTGTTTTATAGTAATCTTATAGTAAATCTTGTATATAAAACGCAGGTATAACTACGCTCACTTTAGGACCTGTGTATAATAAGCACCCACCAGGTTAATCATTGATCAGAAAATTTATTAGATTAAAAGCTATTAAAAACAAAAAAAAGTGACAAGTTTATGCCACGGACATTAGTTAGTTAACCTGATCAGTGCAATGTCTCCAATCAGTGATCAGATAGTAATCAGATAGATTGTTATAAAGATATACTTTTTACTATTAATGCATGGATTACACTGCAAAGTGTAACTGACAGAAACTGACATAAAAGTACCTTTGACTTCCAGGCCAGTACTTTTTGAAGATTTTATTTATTAACTCTTTCAGTGCTGGTGCTGAATAGTAGCACAGCATTGATTGTGACTTGGTCCCCGTGATTTCTTACAAGCATGGTAAAATGAGGGTGTTTTCCGCATTTTGTTTGGGCTTCTGTTATTCACGTTTGTGCTGTTCTGTCTTTACAGAGCGCTCAGTTTTACAAAGTTACCACCGAAGAATACCAGAAGGCCGCCTCTGACGTGGAAACTAAATTCAAGTAAGGTTTTGTTTTGTTTGCTTTTTTTTTTGCCCCATGTGTATTGAAATACTGCTCCTTGTAAACATCTAGTCTTTCATGTATTGATTCCATGCGTGTAGAACGCTTATCCTCTGTTAATGTTTGTGTAAATACCGGGTTCATTAACATTAGCAATTTACTTGGCAAGGCTGGCCTTCTCCTACAAAGGTGCTAAAGCTCATTGCTCAACATGTTAGCACTGTTTATTAAACTCATTTTTCAATTTTGTGGAGGCTGAAAAATGCAAATCTGCAAGCAGTCCCAATATATACAGACATTTGCCAAGTCATAAGCCTGTTTGGGACTGTTATTCCAAATTCAAGGTAACTGGCAGCTATGAGTAGGCTTTCTTTACCATTTATAGTAATAAAGAAAGCATATTTTTCAGGTGACCACAAGTTCTCCTATATGGGTTTTTCCAATATATAAATATTATTTTCAATTTATGATTCATAATAACAAAAACTATTAAAAGTGGCAACATGAGAAAGCCCTAGCTTTCCTTAAGAAACTAAATATATAATTTGTGTGGGTGCACTAAACATGAGCAAAGATATGCTAAAAATGGCAAAAAGGCTCTGGTCGCTTAGGGGTTAAGATACATTGTGGGAGGGGGCGGGATACGGCAATGTGATTGAGTTGTTTACTTTGTGTGAAACAAAAACATACCAAAAACCCAAATCTGCAGTACTTTGCAGCCTGCTTTCCCACAGGTATATCAAGAAGATCGGGTATAGAGGTCTGCTGCATAATAATAGGCTGACACTTTATACCACTTGTGTATGATATTGGTGATGTTTAATCCTATTGTAGTCATGTTTGTACCCACATAAACATATAGTACTATTCAACCACAAGAACCCTCTATCATTACCTTTGCAGGGGGTAGGGGTCTTTTTTTTGGTGGAAGAACACATGCAAATAGCAGTTTCTGTATGTCTGCATAATTAATAAAGTATTTATGCATCTTTTATTACAGTAGCAAAAAAACTCTAAATGTAGGGGACAGATATGTATGGTATGCTTTCTATAAGTATATGCATTTAAAGGTTTCATGGCGTAGCACCTGAAGTCTGTAGGCATTCTACTCCTGTGAATTATTCAATCAGTCTCTACATGGTGACTAGTAAGAACTGGTCATGTTTTCTAGGAACACATAACCCTTCTGTCATACATTTCTGCTTCTAATGCACTGTTTAATGCTGGGTAGAATACAATGAGTGAAAATTGCATCTGTTATATGAACTATCTACATATAAAACAGGAAGGAATCGGAATATATTAGTTGTAAACCAAATGGGAGATCATAACTCACCTCTTTAACATGTTTTGACATATTTTATTTTTTACTTCTTTATAGAAAATGTAATGAATGGAACATGTTTTTATTTTAATATTTAATATGAAATATTACAAAATAGATCTTAGAAAAAAAGTCTGTTTCTTCGTTTTCTTTTAAGCACAGAAAATCTCCTTCGTCACAAATATTTTCATTCAGCTGATAATCAGGCGTTTTAATCTTCCATCCTGCCTACGCACTGTGCCAAACGCCATCGAAAGTAGCTTATTATTACCTCTTTGGCTTTCCACGAATAAGCCGCCGATAACGTACGTTCATGAAGTCATGCCTTATCGCTGCCAGGCCCCAAGCACAATTGATGAAATCCTCAATGATCAAATGGTTTACCTTTTCTGAGGCACCAATTCACATTGATCAAATCTAAATGATCACGTCGAGTTGACTCCTGCAAGTACGCAAATTGCATTAAACGGACATTACTAAAACATGCTTCTGTTCCTAATGCAAGAATAATATTTCCAGCAGCTGCATTATAACCAGGTCTATTAGATTATAAAGATGTCTCTTTCCTAATGAAAAGTTTACACAAGAAGCAAAGAATGTGATATTGCAGGAAGAACATGGCTTTGGGCTAGGATTTGGGCTTTTACAAACTAATTACATTTCAACATTTGTAGTAGTTTTCTTCCCCTTAATTAAGGGCTGGTAGCTAGAATCTTAACAGATGCCATGGTAACATTTTGTTCCACAAGGATGTCAAAGGAAGTGTATTACGGTTTTATTATTTTCATATAATGACAGTAATTAGAGAGCAGAAATTTCCTTTTTTCCCCCTTTTCTCTGTTCTTTTTATATTTTTTAGTGACAGGTTTGCTGCAGTAGATATTGTTATATTGCCACAACAAAGCTTACTGTACTATTGCACAACAGTTATGGCTGTTAAATCCATCTTCTTGCAGGTCCCCTCACAATAGATCTGAACTAGAGGTAGCAAAAACATCTTAGATGATATTGTTGCTTAGCCCCTCAGCATGGGGCTAAAAAACAAAAAAAAGTTTCCTACACTTCCACCATCAAACCTTTGATGAA
The DNA here is from genome assembly GCF_027358695.1 of Spea bombifrons. NCBI lineage: Eukaryota > Metazoa > Chordata > Amphibia > Anura > Pelobatidae > Spea > Spea bombifrons. The sequence continues at coordinate 69,058,027 of NC_071090.1, read as the reverse complement.
ATAGAAATCTCAGATTGGATCTGGCATCTTCCTACATCTTTCAGTTCAGTATACCCAAACATTTTAACCCCTTGTTGCCTTCATGACCTTCCATGCCATCATAATAATCATAATCGAAGGTTCTGCAGCAAGTAGTGGTGCATGCTTCAGGGACGCTCCTGTCTCCTTAGGCCCCAGCAAAGGGACCTTCTTCTCAGGACCGCATCATATATCCCTTAACAGTGACCTTCCCTTAACAGTGACCTTCTGTATGACTACTGGATACATGTAGGAAAAACCTGTGGAAAACGTGTATTTTTTTTTAAAGAATATTATTTATACCAAACGTTTGTGTGGATACATTACATTTATTTATAAAGCGCCCAGGGTATACTGGGAAAAAAAGACTGGACGTGATAAAAAAAAAAAAATGCCTCAAAAGCATGAGTTTTGGGGTACAATATACTCATGGTCTAAAAGGAGTTAACGGTCATGATGTGTATGCTTCCAGCTACCTGTGGAGACGTTCGGATATAAGGCACACATGCAGATGCATTGACAGTCTCCGGTAGTGTCTTTAAGAAGCAGCTGTGCACATGCATTCATATACCCCTCTTAGCCGTGACAAAGCAGAGCCCATTATTGATTACGATGGTTAAATAATTTGAGTGAGAAAAAATGCGGCAAGTCTATTTCAAGAGCTCTTAATTCATGTGCAACTCTATTGGATTGCGGATTAAACTAATGTGCCATATGTTCAAAGCTTGCCAATGCGGACACCTGTAGATGTTTAAATGCGTCCCTTCGTCTGACAGCCAAGAATCCTGATGAATAATAAGTCTCCTATTTCAGCCATTTAGAGCCTCATTGTGAGCGACGTATTGGATTTAGTTTAGCCTTAAAAAAATAATAAATGTACTAGAATGAAATTGCTTTGCTCGTTTCCAGATTGATTTAATGCAAATAAAGCAACTGTCCATTTATAATGCATTCGGGTTTTAGAGGAGCATTATGACTGCCAGAACAAGGTTAGCAGATAAAGCCTAATGCTTCAATAGTGCATCCTGGTTTATCTCGTATTGTAAGCAAGCGATTTACTGGAGGCTGTAATAGGGTTCAGGTTGTTGTATCACAACAAAATCTCTATTTGAATTTGCTGAAAAGTTGTTTGCAGTGGTCTTACTGTCTGATACATTGGACAGGAGAAGGGGTAGTTTATTGAAGGGGCCATTGGACTGCAATGTAGAGCCAGGTGGATGGAGATGGCTGATGGTGGTGATTAAAACCAGTGGTAAAAAAAAGTTAGTGGGCTAAAGTTTATGGGAGAACAGGTTAAGTGGCATGAGGGCAGTTGCTTGGCCTATTGCACCATCTAGCTGTGTGTAATCTTTAACTTCCAATAGGGAAGACGAGTAGACCTTTCATGTGTTTCTATTATGATTGCTAACTCTAATGTTAATATGGGATGACATGCTGTGGGTTATATTTCCCACAGATCTATCATGTAGAAGTAGGAAGGTAAGGTCTGTTCCGGATAAATCTTTCATGAACCTACTGCTTTTATTGGGGGGAGGGGGGGTAGTCTGGCTGTACAGAGTAATTTCACAGACGTTACTGAAGATCCATAATGTGTCTCCTGCAACTGGTTTATAGTGCTTAAGTGTGTCAGTTTATTTACGTTTTATAGTCACCCCCTGAGACCAGTCTCCCAGGACCAAGACAAAAAGGTCAGTCTCATCTGCCGGTGTTATGTTACATCTCTTCTGTTACTCAGACTGAACAAGGTGATGCCACTTAAAGAGGATGTATTCATACATAGAACAGGAGAAGAACATTTGATTTCAAGCAGAAGTGGTGCAAATTAATATTTAAACCATACATACGGTTTCTATGGTCTGATCTCCATTTTTTTTAATCAAGAATGCACTGAATGCACCTGTTAATGATTTCACAAAGACCTACATGGTCCAATCTCAAACATAACTATTTTATTTTTAGAGTATCATACTCTGCCACCCTGTAGTGATACATAACTGGAAAGTGTTTTAGCTCCCCTTATATTCTTGATTAAAATATGTTTTGTTAAAGTTGACCGATGTGATTGCTTTTATTGGGCAGTCAAAAGTCTAACAGTGTATCTACAACCTACTATAAACCTGTTCACATACACAAAGGGGTATATTCACTAAAGCATGATTTTAAGGAGAGTTGTGGTTTTGACTCTCCAGCAAGAATGAGTGAGGTGGTCCTGTATAGTACATAATTCAATCTCATTAATTTAACTACACACTATACAGGGCCAAGAAGGTTGGCCTTTTGTAGTGCATTGTGAAGTCAAGGAGCTGAAGCACAACTTTCTGTTTTAGTAAATAAACCCTTATTTGTAGAGTGAGGAGGACTGGCAGCAGGGGGTGAAATGTTGGCAGCATCGCAGCCATTTTGCAAACCTCAGTACATTTTCATTGCACTTTTCACGTGTGCATGCAGAATCTGAAACCGGTAAAACATAATTGAATTGGCTGTGAGCAACACCTTTGCCTTCAAGAAAGTAGTCCTTCAAATATAAGCCACAGGCTTAATTGCTAATTTTGTTTATCCCTTATTCAAATATGCAGAAAACAATACCCCAGAAGACACAGGCCAATTCACACACAATTCTTCGTAAACTGAAACCGTTTCAGTTTTCCCTCCAGCGGCAGAGGCATTTAGCTGTACTCTTTTGATCAATCAATACAAGCCATTATGAATGCAGTGAAACATACACAGTCTATGAAATATTAATTGTGGCCATTTCAGCTAGATAAATGTAGATTCATCTCCTCAAATCGAAGAGCCTTTGGTGAAGTTATATACCATGGATCCAGATAGAAGGGATTAATATTGTACACATGACTCCAGTGCTTACGAAGTCATGTTTTTGGAGGCGTCACATAGAATATAGTGGAGACTTTTCCAATAACTGTTTAGTTTATATTTCTCATGGCGCTCCACGTTCTTCCCACTTTCAATACATACAGGCTCCGTGTGTATGTTGGCACTTCCTTGTGTGCTATGAGGGATCATTGTACTACCAACCAAAATGAATTAATAGCTTAATCATTTACTTTGTTCGGTTTTGCGTGCTGAAAGCTCCTAATATAACATTAAAGGCATGGTTATATCCTCTAGCGCAGGGGTGGGCAATTAATTTTCCCATGGGGCCACATGAGAAATTGGAATGGTTTTAGAGGGCCAGACCTCTACAAACTACAAACTCCGAAGCCTTGTCCATTTTGTTAACTTATGTGCTGTTTAATAAAGTTATTCAAGCCTACGTCATTGGTAGAGGTGCTTGAATAAGTAAGGCCTGAATAACTATTAGCACAGCACAGAAGTGAACAAAATGAACAAGGCTTCGGAGTGCATACCGTATTTTTCGCTCTATAAGACGCACCTGCTGATAAGACGCACCTAGATTTTAGAGGAGAAAAAAAAGGAAAAAATATTTTGAGCTAAAAAATGGGCTAAAATATTTATTACAATAACTGAATAAGCTATGAACACAGTAAGACACACAGTAAGACACACACAGACACAGTGAGACACACACAGACACAGTAAGACACACACAGACACAGTGAGACACACACAGACACAGTGAGACACACACAGACACAGTAAGACACACACAGACACAGTGAGACACACACAGACACAGTGAGACACACACAGACACAGTGAGACACACACAGACACAGTGAGACACACACAGACACAGTGAGACACACACAGACACAGTGAGACACACACAGACACAGTGAGACACACACAGACACAGTAAGATACACACACACACAGTAAGACACACACACACAAACACAGTAAGACACACACACACAGTAAGACCTCCCTCCCTAACCCCCCTTCTCAGTATCTCCCCTCTAACTCCCTAACCCCCCCTTCTCAGGATCTCCCCTCTAACTCCCTAACCCCCCCTTCTCAGGATCTCCCCCCCCGCCCCGGTCACTTACCTTAAACTCCTGTGTTGGAAGCGTGAGGCGTTTGTCTCGGGTGCCGGCGCTTCACTGCTGATCGCCGGCGTCTGACATCATATGCCGGCGCCCAGCGTAAAGCGCCGGCACCCGAGACAAACGCTTCCAACACAGGAGTTTAAGGTAAGTGACCGGGGCGGGGGGGGACACCGGACTCATTGGTGAGTCACCAGGACACTCTTTGCGGGCCGGTCCGAGCTATTCAGCGGGCCGGATGTGGCCCGCGGGCCGTGCTTTGCCCAGGTCTGCTCTAGCGTCTACTGTTGAAGTTCTTTATGCTATTGGTAATAGTAGTTTTTCCAAAATAACCTTTTCATTTATTTTTTATGTCATACAATTGAAAATAAGTGCTTTCCTCCCTAGGTCTAAAGTATTGGGGTTTATTCACTAAAGCAAGAGTTTGCAGGGGGGTTGTAGTTTCAACTTCGCTGTTTATTATGAAGGGCCAATAATTCCTCCAGCAAGAGGCGGATGAGTTGGCCATGTATAATTCAATGGGTAGGGAGACTTTGGAGAACTCTCACTGATTTACCCCTTAATCACAAAGCCCGTACATGCATTGTTTTCAATGGGTTTAGGGACCGCCCATTGTCCTTAAGGGGTTAAGAATTTAATTCCTGCAGAAGAAGTGTATTGGGGTTGGACCTTTATGATGTACAGTAAAGTCAAGGAGCTGGGACAATAACTCTCTTGGCAACCTTCCTGAATAGAACCCCATATATATTATTGGTCAGTATCCGTAGTTTTTGTGATGCAGAGCGTAGCACATACCACTGAGGTGTGAGTGGGTTTTTATTAAGGCTTCGTATGGTGGAACCAGTTACTCATTTTGCATTCACATCTTCTGAACACTGTCACATAGCTGTTTCCACGATATCCCCAAGAACAACCTCTGAAATGCTCCCGAACCTACACACCAGACATATTTAGCCTCCTGAGTGGCTTATTGTGCTATTTATGGTAAAGCAAAAGTAAAAAAAAAAAAATCAGCATACATCCATCTCACTGGTTTTTGTTTGGACAACATTGTTTTGCATGAATATTGCTCCCTAAAAATCTACTAGTGGTTATGCAGTCAATTTCTGCAAATACAAAAAACATTAGTATATTGAGATCCATTTTATAGCACAAAATCCTTTTTACAAATGGCTGCACAAATAAATGCAGTCTAAAAGTGCACAAGTGCCTTCCAGTAAGAGAGAAACCCCACGTTACAGCTACCTGCAAATTGTGTCTTATTATTCAACACTTAAAGAAGCACGAGGGAGCAGAATCTCACTAAGTGCTCGCTGAATAAAAAGCAAACATCAACAAAATGTTTGAGCGTATTCCTTTTTTCATTTAACTCATTCAGCAACAGAGATGTTTATTCCTTAAAGACTGATTTTTTTTTTCTAGAAATCCTTTACCCAAAACTCACCTCACATCACAAGCAAACAATCATTTTAATATATTTATAGAACACAGCATATTGACTAATTTGACAGAGACAGTGGATGAATAAGATAATGATGGTTCTGTCCATAAGTTATGATTTAGAGAAACAGAATGGATGTGCTATTAAGTGTACATTAAGGAATAGTATGTAATATTGAGGTATACGTACATACACGCATTATAACACTGAACCTTTCCTGCAACTTACTCAGTTCCCGCTGAATTAAAATGCATATTTATAGATGCCATTATGTTCTCTGCACATTTTAAGCCAAGTATATTGAAAGGTCACTTTACTTGACTTGGAATAATGTATCAGAATTTAGCATTTATTAACTACACTTCCCATAAAAATTATATAGCGTGATGATGGATTTTGAAGATTAACAGTGGAGTCTGGGCTCCATGACAAGGCAACTCAAGTGCTAGTGATAAAGCAATGGTTTCTTCTTCTGTGTGCTGGGAGCAGAGTATATTGATAATGGAAGTCAATGAATACTGGTCTGAGATTGGAGAATGAAGGTCATGTTTACACAGGTTTGCTGTGGGATATAATGTTATAAAAGTGGTATAATGTGTTTGCAGTATTAGATCCCTCCCACTATTATTTCTCCAAGAAATACCGTATTGGCTCGGAAATGGGCCGCCCCCGTATATAGGACGCACCCTAAAAGTTTGGTGCTTTTTTAAAGAAAAAGTTTTTTTCTTTAAAAAAGCACCAAAAAAACATGCTGCCACTCTGCCCCCCCCCCCCGAGATATGCTGCCACTGTCCTCCCTCCCCGAGATATGCTACCACTGTCCTCCCTCCCCGAGATATGCTACCACTGTCCTCCTCTGCCCCCCCCGGACTTACCGGAGCATACTCCCGGGTGTCTTGCGGGGCCAGCGGGGGACATCTATGCAATACAACTTCCGGTGCCGGCTCCGGAGTCTGCTCCGGTAAGTCCGGGGGCGGACGGTCCGCACGATGCACTTAGACAACCTCCCGTGCCGGCACACCCCCCCCCCCCCGTGGGAAGTGCTGGCACCGCTGCGGGGGATCTGTATCCTAACCCCGCTGCCTGCCCGGTGCCCGGGACTGCATGTCCCAGGCGTCGGGCGCTAGACCCCGAATATAGGCCGCAGCACCCCCACTTTAAAGACTTAAAGTGGGGGGGAAAAAGTGCGGCCTATATTCGAGCCAATACGGTATGTCCAGTGTGGTATAGACTCTCAGAAAGTAATATATTCAGTGACACTGTGATATTTTTGGAAAATACCGTACACAAAGTGTCTGTCTCAGCCAGGGGTGCTCAGGATCCACAGCAAAGAGAATACTTGAGCATAAACTACCAACTACATGCAGGGACTCTGGTTCAGGTTTACAAATAATAGAATTTGACAGCAGATAGGAGCGATCCAGTCCATCTAGACTATCTAAGGTTTAAGTCCTTACATAAGGAAAACGTAGTCAGTCCTTGGTCTAGTCTTATAGTCTTGCTTTATGCATGTTCCAGGAAATTGTATTAACCACTACCACTTCCGATGGGAGGCTGTTCCACTTACCTACCACCATCTCGGTATTTCTTTCATATAATATCTAAGCCTCTGACCCACTAATTTTATATAATGATAATTAGGTATGCACCAAAATGGACCGAAAATTCAGGATTCACTTGGCCGAAGCCAAAACCAGAAATGACCCCCACCTTTAAAAATAAAAAATAACCACACTTTCATTAAAAGTAACACACCAAAATTGGACCAAAAATCCCCAATATTAATATATATCTAATATAAATATCTATCTATCTATCTATATATATATATATATATATATATATATATATATAATATATAATAATCACACTCCTATCATGCCCAGGCAGCTAGTACATGCTAGAACCTGGGCATGATAGGAGTGTGATTACAGGCTCTCTATGCCATGCTATCCCCACACACACACTTACACATCCATGCTATCACACACTCTCATTCACAAACATTAATTCACTCATTCATATATCCTCCCCGACCCCCTTACCCGAACTGAAGATCTCTCACTCGCAGACTTCTGCAGGGGCCCAACTTCTTCCCTCTGCAACTTCTCTTGTCCCGCCCCCAGGGGAAGAAGGAAGGGAGCAGACTCATGTGACGTGCATTCACGGGACTCTGCTGGACAGAGCAACGCACAGGAAAGCAGCCTGGCCCCTGCGGACAATTGTTTTCGGACGTTTTTTTTTTTTTTTATTTTGGCATTTTGCCGAAGATTTGATGATAATCTCTTGTTTTAGTCAGGACCTTTTCAACAGTACATAGAGAAGTAATCAGAACCTTACGGATCTAATGCAATTTTTTTTCTTAACCCAGGAGCGTGTAATTAGTCCTTTTTGTTTCTGTATAAATATTCACTGTACGACAAATTTGTTTGAAAACAAATTTAATTGATGATAAAGAACAGAGGATGGTAGCAGAAAATAGGAAATTATCCGCTGCTTGATATCGCATTGCATTGTCACCAAATTATTGCAGAAACTCCGTGCTGTGCAGTGTGGCAGCAGTCAACATTAATTCAGATCAATGTCAGGTACACAAAGTGTTCAGAACGAGTGAGCATGCGCAGAGACTGTGAATACGAAATTGGTTACTTGATAAAAGCATGCACGTGGCGTTCGCAACACGCGTGAATACCATCCAAGTTAATCTAAGAGATCCATTCGCTAAAACGCATGTTTTTTTATGAGTTTACCGATGCAGTAAAGATTTCAGCTTCTTGGCTTAACAATGCGTTTTAAAAGCCCAAAGTCAAGTAAGACTTGGGCATGTGTACCTACTGTTTTAGGAGGGACAATAAATACCTCTATGGAAGTTAAACCCTGCTGCCCCTCTTAACACCCCAATGATCCTATTTTCTAGGATCTTAGAATGTGTTCTGGATAGTAGTGTCTTGCTGTATATATAGAAACAGCAGAAAATGGTTTCTAAATTCATATAAAAGGAAATCGCTCATCTAAATGGCTTTAATTTATTACACAGAATTGTACTGTGTTAGCAACAGAGAGAAAGCAAATTTGGTAAATATGATCCCTTTATTACCGAAGTGACACATATAATGGATTGCAAGCTTTCAAGGCTATCTAGGTCTCTTCTTCAGGCATAATATAATATGCCTGAAAAAAGATCTAGATAGTCTCCAAAGCTTGCAATCCATTATATGTGTCACTTTGGCAATACAGGGATCATATTTATGAAAACTGCTGGTCACATGCTTCTACCTGCAATCTCTAAAACAAAATGTCTGTCTACGTTTGGTTATTTGACATGTTGAGAGGGATGGATTTGGGTTTATATCTCTTGTGCACTTAAGACAAATTCACTAATAGCTGACATCCGCTATTAACACCTCTGCAACTGTATTTGACAACGCTTCCGTTGCCAGGAACCCCTACAGAAAAAATATTGACTAAATGGTTGAGCTGGCTACAAATAAAAACTAAAATGTACCATGTTGTGGTTTGAGTTCTACTTGCACAGTAAATTTTGCTGTAAAGTTTTCTGAAAGTTAAAGCAGTGCTCATTCAGAGTTTTTAGATGAAAATTTTTAGGTCGCATTAAGATTGGGACAAAAGGTTTATTAACTATTAACCTATTTGATGAATTCCCAGACTGCTACTTCAGTAACCGTCTAGGGGAAATTACAACGTTGAAGCAGTGAGGGAGAGATATAAGGCTGTCCTGGACATTTCACATAACCAAAGACCAAAGAAAATAAAAATGTTAGGTTATATAGCACGGTTCCTGTGGCTCTTCCTTCTGAGGCATTTAAGGTTTCTGTATTAAATGTAAAAAAACACATAGTGCTAAAACGCCTTTATTCAATGTAAGCTGTGTCAGATAAGAATGCCTTATTCATTTATCCTGGTTTTATTTTTAACATAAAGCAGAGGGCCTAATGTCTCCTGTGTACCCACAATTAGCTTTCTAAGCCCATCTTCTGTCTGTTGTTGCCGGGGGATTGTTCCTGTGCATGCATTAAGAGCAGCTGCATTGTGATGGGGGAGCAGCCATGCCATATCAGAGTCACGCTTATGATGATTGATAACAGGCAGGGTTCAGTGTTAACTTCGGTTGTCACACAGGCTGGAAGAGAAACTGCTTTGTATTGGCTTTTGCCTTGATTTATGAAAAGGTTGCCAGATGAAAAAGACATCACATCAAATCGGCACAGTTTGAATCAGCCCTATAAAACAGGAGGATAACTATTACAAACAATAACGGCAATTATGTTCGTTACGTGCCTTACAGCATAGCATGCCTATTGATGGGGCTCCTTTACAACGTATAATGGACTCTATAGGTCAACACAATGGTCTTCTACAAAGCCTAAAACACAGAGCACAAATAGAAGCCTGGAAATGTTTTATCCGTTTAGCTTTAGCTTTAGCTTTGCAGAAACTACATGCTATTAAATTATGAGGAAGGAACAGTCCTTGGTATTGATACTTCTGAAAAGTACCCCCTTGTATGGTTTTTCTGCTGATAAACCCCCACTGTTCCCTATTAACAAGGGTGGAGTTGGCGAGGAATATATTTTGTTCTATAAAACATGTGGAGGTTACATCTGTTTCAGCTAATCAGGATGCCTGCAAATTGTCATACTTCACAGCACACTTCTTCCATGTTCAGTGAGATAAAATTCCCTTGGCAGAGTCATTTCAGCAGTTACAAGTATGACAGTACAAAGCTCAGTTGAGAACTCGGCATTATATCATATTTCCACCAGTGACATTGGCATTATGAGTGTCTTAAGTCCAATGTAATGTCATTTAAGGTCATGCAAACACGAATAGGGTAGACCATAGCAAGACCAAGTGTCATGTGAGGTATACAAGTACATATGAGGTACAAGACTAGATGGGCTGTCTATATTTCTAGGATTAATCACAGCTGTGGTTACTGTAGATACAGGATTTAGTTCAAAGAAAGTCATCACGCACACTTCCAGCGATATCGTAGAGTACAATTACTGCTATGGTATATTGACATGTTTTGAAACAAATGTTTTCTGGGTGTTATATAATAGGGAAGTTGAAGTATCCTTTAACAAAACATACGGGCAGAAACACTAGTTATGGGCCCTGTTCGGCAGAAGTTGGCAGCCTTTGTGGGGGGGTGGGTTGAGGAGAAGAGTAGATAATGTAAAGGGGAGACAGTCGCCATCAGAGCTATTCACATCGTTAATTATATTGCTTGAGAAAGTAGATTAAAAAATGTTTGTGTAGATCAGTTTCTCAGTGTTCTTAGAGCCAGATATATTTGATCATGTATGGTATATTAACCACTGGCATAACGGTTTCCCCGTTGCAGCCACATTTTTTGGGGGGCACCTGTCTTTTCTTGGCACTAACACATAGAGTGTAAGAAACGTGAGGAAGCGGAAGAGCTTTCACTGGCCGAGGGCGACAATCGTAGGAAGGCAGGGTTGTGTTATTGAGTGTGTCTGTGCAAGTACGTTAGTAAATAAGTATGTTAGCATGTATGTAGCTATGTTACTTTGCTTGCATAAATGTGTGTGGGAGGGGCTTGCCAACTGGGGAAAATATTTTGTTACGCCACTGATATCCAGCTCCTGCGCTAGTTTGCACGAGGTCCAGAAGGTGAATTCAGAGGAACCTGACACACACACAAAAAAAAGAAAAAAAAAAGAAATTGACCCTCCAATGTTTGTTTGTTCTCTTCACATCTCTGTATAATATGTTGAAGTGATTTTTGTTTTTGCATTAGTGGAATTTGACTGCAGATAAGAGCTATTCAGCCCATCTAGTCTGGCCTTTTTTTTCTGATGTAAGAACTTGGACCTTAATTAGCATTCGATCTTAGATTCTGGGTAGCCATCTTTCTCCCTATAGAAGAATGGTTACATGCTTATTCTGAAATTAAGAAATATTCACACTGTTTAGGGATGCAAGAACTTTATTATAAAATTACCCATAGATGGTATAGAACACCGGCCCAGATTTCTAAATATGATAAAAATTCCTCAGGGCTCTGTTGGAGATGTGGGAAGGAAGACGGTACAATTTATCATATGTGGTGGGAATGTGAAGAGGTGAGATTAATTGTATCAACTCTTTTCAAGATAATTGAAGAGTTGGTTGGCTGTATAATTAAACCATCTCCCCAAATATTTATTTTTCATATGGGTCTTACAAAATTTCATAAAATACAGAGAAATCTCATTGTACAATTAATTCTAGCATGTAAACTCGTTATAGCGAGGAATTGGAAAAAGAAAGGTAAAATAAGTTGGAATGAGATACATGCTCAAATCCAACATCAACATAAAATGGAAAAAGGTTATTATATGAACATAGCTAAAAGTAACATATATATTGATATCTGGAAACCATGGGTAACCCGCACACAAGCAGAACTAGAAACTGAAAATTGAATAGAAATAACCACAACAAATTTAAGAGATACTGAGATGCTATTATTGATCTTTTCCTTACGGATAAACGTATTTATAATATATATATGACTTATTTATGAATGTGTATATATATATATATGTTTAAGTATTGTTGTTTGTATTTTTCTGTTTTTTATGTTGTCTAAGTAAGGTATTTATTAAGAATTTATGTCTGTATGTTATTTGATACGTTTATAATAAAAAAAAAAGAACTTGGACCTTAATTAGCATTCGATCTTAGATTCTGGGTAGCCATCTTTCTATGCCGTGCATGTTGAAATTCACACTCTTTATAAGCACTTTACCACTGTTGATGGGAGGCTGATCATTGTAGGTTTAATGTGACACAACAACATTTTCTGTCTTGTGTCTATTATAGTGGGATAGGTAGACAAACTAGGTCTAGGTGGCATTTGTCTGTTGCAGTCAAAGTTGCATATTATAAGGTTAGTATAAATCAGAAGCTAGGTATGTTGTAATGTAAGTAGATTCGTATAGGTGATATTGTGGTTCCAGCAACTTACTATTCTGAACCAGACATACGTTTTAAAATGTTTGGATAGCTTCAACCACCTTTATTGCCATATCTGTGTCCTCTGTGGACTATCGGCAATAAATCACAATAAAGGTTGGTGTGTGGATCCATTTACGAAGGCAGACCTCATTTAAATATCAATTTGTATTGATCCAGAACTATTGCACTGAAATGGGTTAAATAGTAAATATACTTAAAAGCATGAGGTCACGCATGAGTGCTAATATAGATTCCAGATGTGTCTATTATTAGTTCTTACATGCTTAGAGACTTTAAGTAGAGAAAAAAAGGTCTACATGAAACCTACAATGATCAGGTAATTTTTTATTTTGAAATTTCATCTTATTTTTTAGGTTTCCTACAGTGCTTGATATTAAGATGTTAAGGTGCTATACTTCCTCAGTATTTTTGTTATATGTTTAGTGGTTAAAAAAATAACATAGTAGGCCAATGATTTGCAATAGAAACAGGTAAGCCATCTAGTGGCATGATGAAACCCAATCTGGATTAGTACAGGCATATCAAGCCTTGCATGTGCCTGCTGCACCCAGCCCATTCCTGTATTGTCCAATCAGACATTGAGCTAAAGGCAAGCTATAAATTTGACTACTCAGCAAAAGCAGTAGCGTAATGGACAAGATTCATCATGAAGATGAAATGTGGTTATTTTGAGTTTATCCCTATAATGTATGTATATATATGTGTGTGTGTATATTATACAGTACTGAGCAAAAGTTTTAGGAAGGTATGGGAAAAAAAGTACGAATGCTTTCAAAAATAGAGATGTTTATAGTTAAAGTGCAAAGTGAGTGAACAGAAGAAAAATCAATATTTGGTGTGACCACCCTTTGCCTTTAAAACCGCATCAGTTCCAGGTACACTTGCACAAAGTCAAGGATTTTGTAGGCGTATAGTTAGATGTATGATTAAAACAGTTATACCAAACAGGTGCTAATGATCATTCGTTTGTGTAGGTTGAAACACCATTATTAACTGAAACGGAAACAGCTATGTAGGAAGAATAAAACATAAGGTTGGTGCACTGCGTCAGCAAGGTCTCTCACTGGAGGAAATTTTAAAGGCAAACAGTAGTTTCCAGATGTTCTGTCCAAGCTCTTTTGAAGAAGCACAAAGAAACGGGCAGTGTTTGGGAACATACGCTCAGTGGTCGACCAAGGAAACTTAGTGCAGCAGATGATACACTTCATGCTTAGTTCCCTTGACAATCAGGAGATGTCCAGTAGTGACCCAGATACACCCATCTACTGTCTGGAGACGTTTGTTCAGAAGTGGTCTTCATGGAAGACATGAAGCTAATAAACCATACCTCGGACAAGGAAACAATGCCAAGTGACTCAACTATTCACGAAAATGGCAGCAGATGCTCTGGACTGATGAATCAAACTATTGAAATACTTGACCGTAGCAGAAGGCAGTTTGCTGCCTTGCTGGAAAGTGGTACAAGAATGAGTGATTGCAGTCAGCGGTGAAGCAAGGTGAATGTGACTTGCAAGTTTGGGTTTGTATTGCTGAAAATGGAGTTGGGGATTTGGTCAGAATTAATGGTCTCCTCAATGCTGAGAAGTGCAGGCAGATACTTATCAATCATGCAATACCATAAAGGAGGCATGCCTGGCCAGAAATATATTCTGCAGCATGACAACGAACCCCAAACATACAGCCAAAGTCATTAAGATCTATCTACAGCATATAGAAGAACAATGAGTGTTGGGGGTTGTGGTGTGGACCTCACAGAGCCACCGATCTTTACATAAACCAGTCTATCTGGTATTACATTGAGGAAGAAGCAATGGAGGCTGCCTAAATCCACAGAACTTTGGTTAGCACCCCAAGATGTTTGGAACAACCTACCTCCTGAGTTACTTTGACAAAGATTTTTCTTCGGTTCTCTCATTTTGCATTTTGTTAAATTATAAAAATAAACGTCTATTTTTGAAAGCGTTCTTACTATACAGCATTTTTTTCACACCGGCCTAAAACTTTTGCACAGTACTTTGTCTACGTATGAATGTATATAAACTATATATGTCAGTGTGAGTTTCATTTTTATTGTTCATAATATTCTTGCTTGTCTGTCACTTGTGGGACTGATTTTGTATCTAAATTATACTCATTGCTGTGGTGATATGGATTAAGATATCCTTGGTGCCGAGTCCTTTGGAAATATTAACACTAATATTAATAGGTTGTACCGTATTTGCTTGAATATAAGACAGGGTTTTTCAGAATGTTAATGCTGTGAAAAATACCCCTGAATTGGTACGTCTGGGGGCAGAGTGGCTTATAGGGGAGTATAAGGCATATCAGGGAGGCAGAGTAGCATATAGGGGGTATAAGGCATATCAGGGGGCCAGAGTGGAAAGCTGGGGGCAGGTTGGCAAATAAAAGGGGGAAAAAAGAAAGAAATGCATTTTTCTCAATCATAGTTTTTATTTAATATAAAAAATTGTTTACATGTGAATTAATATTTACCAGGGTAGTCTTATATTCAGGCTTTTTAAAATCAAATCAAATTTTGGGGGGTTGTCTTATAATCAAGCAAATACTGTGTTTTGTTGTTTCTCAATATGTTGGATGTATCAGTCTTTTCTGAGATGTCTTTATTACTTTAGTCTACATCCTATTCCTCTTCTGCTTTTCTTGACGGGAATCTGGTATCCCTAATGAACAAAGCTAGTTATTGCCTCAAAGATTTCAAATACCTCTGTGAGAGTTCAGAGAACTATGAGGCCTAGTCTAGAGCTCTCCTCAGAATACTATGATTGTCCATAAAGAATAACTAGGTGGCGGCACATAAGGCATTCAGGGGGATACGATTATCATATACAAGGATAATACAATGACCTGTCTAGGGGTCTTTTCACTCATAGAACCTTACAGGCCACATGGCACGGTCTCTAGAGTCAGTAAAAGATTCCTTTTTTGCAACCTTTAGCATAGGTGGTGTTCATCCTGGGAATGATTAGCCTTGTAGTCGAGCAGGGTTTTTTTTCCCTCTTGGGATAATAGCATCTTTTGTTAAATATGTGTTTACAAACTCTAACAATCTGAGTTTGTAAGTAAACAGTATTTTGTATGCTATGCTTGATCATCAATAAAATGCGAAACAGAAACCGCGCAGCTCATGAACTTTGCCAATTCATCAAGTTTAAAGTCATCTCCCATCGCCAAAAATAATTACCTATCTTATGACAGCCCTGGAAATTATCCATGGTAACTCTTTGCTAATAGCTTAAGTGGTTGGTTCATTTGACAGTTGTTAAGATGAGTCGTATACTGGGTCACAGAGCAGAAACCATTAATCTTGAGATACTACACTCATTCTACATTCGGAATTGTAATGGAGGACAAATTAGCGCTTCTTACCAGATTGTGATGATAGGGCATTGTTAGGAAAGTTAAGATCTCATTTTTTCAGTCATTCCAGCCATTTTCAAATCAAGAATAAATACACTAAAACTGGCACATTTATAATCATCGCAACTTTCAATCAAACAACTTGGTCAGTCGTAGACTTTCACGGGCTAGGATCCTATTTAACGACATTTTATGTATATCTATAATTTTATCATGGAAAGTATTTGTGTTAAGTGCTTCTTTTGATTTAATGATAAGTTTCGTTTTTTTGTTGTTGTTTTGTTTTTCTTGTTCTGCAAGATAAGTTTCTTGTTCTTAGAACACTAATATGATGCCCCAAATGTGCCTGGAGTTAAAGCTGCATGTGGCATAACTAAGTTAATTGATTACAGCTTTATTACAATTGATCACATTTTGGAGACATTTAGACTAAAAATCTCATGGCAGGGAAACTCTTTTTTTTCTGAAATTTTATTTATTTAGTTCAGTTCAGTTGATGCAATACAGTATACCATGCAAAGCATACAGTGAATCCGGCAACAACGCGCATCTTAAAATTGTTATGAATGCATAAGTTGCACAACGGAATAACAGAGAGAGAAAATACTAAAAACGTAACCACGAAAAAGTGAAACAAAAAGCAAGACAATATCATGCACTATTGGTGATCAGTCGGAGACTGCAATTCTACATGTGTTGTATTAACCAAAACTTAGAAGAATACTCTTCACCAAATAACCACGGTTTCCTAGTCTCACACAAAAGGAATAGTTTTAGATTTTTATCTGCAACCAAATTCAAGCTTGGTAGCTAAGAACAAACATATTAGAAATTTACTTTTATTAGTAGATCGGTTAAGTGATGGAGTAGGGCTATTTTGGGTCTTATCAGGAGATACCCACCGGAGCCAAAAAACATGAAGACGTCTGACCGAAGTAGAGCTTAGAATATTTGCAGAATATAAGTGAATGAGTGTATCCCGGTGTTCTACAAAAACATCCATACAAATTGAAATCTGTGATTAAAACATGCTATTTGTCTTGTAAATGCCTCAATCAGTTCCACAAATAGCTATAAATGGTTCACATAAGTCACAAGTCACCATTAACCGCATTCCCTAAAACAGTTGTCTACCTTTTGTTGAATTGTTGGGAGGTATGCTGTTTGATGTTATTTCTCAAACTTTCTATCTTTAAGAGTTTAAAATGATGTGCCTCAACCACAGATGATACAAATATCCAAAGCAGTTTTTTTATATACTTTTTTTTGTTGTTGTTCAGCCACATGGATCTGCCATTAGTTGAGTTGTGGTCCAGAGCTCCGACAAACAAGTAAACATGGGATTACATGTTAGCAAAGTTTAAATAGTCACATACAGTTTCCAAAATAATGATTTCCAAATTCTTTTCATGCACGAGCTGCTTTGAAATGTACAAATCGCAAGATCACATCACATATGAATAGGTGTTTTTTAATCCTGCGTGTTACCATAATCAAGCTTTGATTTTGCTATATATATATATATATATATATATATATATTTTTGTTCTTGTCCTTTTATTATCTGCATCTTTTCATTAGGTAATTCTGCAGTCTTGGCATGTTTCGAGTGGCTACTGAAGTCGTGTACATTAGCGAGACTAGGGAATCAATTGCTAACACTGTATCACGCCTTTACTAGCAGAGCTTGCATGGGCTTCGTGTTCGCATGGATTTGTCTGACCCTGTGTTTTATGACTGTATAATGTCTGACAGTAATCTCATTTGGAGTTTTCCCAAAAGTGAAAACTGTGCATTAAGGCAGCATAGCAAGTACCTCCAATCAATACAAGGCCAGCACTTTCTCTGTGTATGCTAATCTAGGAAAATTCTGCGGCTGTCCGGGGGGGGGTTAGGGGGGGTTAGCTGGAGCCATTTCTGTCGAGGCCTCATCAATATCACATTGGAGTGGCTAAAGAGATCGGAAATGGATATGGGAGCGTATGAAAATACAATGAGCGCTAGTCATAAGCAGACAGGACATCAGGGGCTTGAAATGGGTATTGACTGTTGAATGCGAAAGCTCATTTGATTTATTACATGTCAGGAGTGTTGATATGTGCGGGGCTTGCTAATGTCACCTCTGGCATTCGATAAAACAATCTAGTCCTAGTTTTGCTTTTAATGGCAACAAAATATTAGCACTTTTGCTATCGAAGGGGGGAACCCCTTATATTTGTACTAACGTGCCCTTTTGCAGGTCAGAAATGCATTGCTCTGGGGATCGTATGTATGATTTCACAGCAATATAGAAAAAGTGAAACGATTTGTGCCCCATCCCCTGTGTTATGCATCGTGTTCACCTCTGCAGAAAAAGAAATGCTACCTCTCCTGGCCAGGTTTTATTACTATGTTTAGCTTTGTTTACCTGCCAGTTGGTAAATTAGTTCCAAGGTATCTTGTACCATCGTTGAAGAGTATAAACAAAAATTAGATCTGAACCATAAAACATTACAATTGCCATGTGTATGGCATTCTGGAGCATTTGTACCAAATATGATCATTTTTTATTCTGTTTTATTGTGTTAGCATTGCTAGATGGCCATTGGAGGACATGTAGCAACCTGGTGTGTGTGAAGTTGCAAGCATTAAGTGTAGGTTGTTTTAATCTTCATGTTTGTATTTCAGTGTTGTTGCTATATATTATATATGTGTGCAATAGATAAACGGGATTTTACCTGGAATATGTATCATTAACTATTTGAGTTGGGTCTTTTACCTTGTTTGGCATTCAAGGGGTTAGTGATCAAACCATCTTATAAAAATACCGGTAATATTGTGCAGTGTTTTATTTACAATACTCTCTATTCTGTTCTCTATTCCAGGAGGTATGAGGCTCATCCAATTTGTGCTGACCTGCAGGCGAAGATTCTCCAGTGCTATCAGCAGAACCCACAGCAGACGCTGAGCTGCTCTGCATTGGCCAGGCAGTACCTGCAGTGTGTTAACAGCGCCAAACAGGTGAGCCCACAACTGCTTTGTATGCGAGGAGAGCGGGAGTATCCCGCAGGCTTCTGTGTCCTGTTAACGGAGGAGACTTGGTGTCATTTATTAAGTCTGTTATTTCAATACTCATTTAGTGTATGCGTCCAGGGTTCCGATAATGGAATCATTCTCATGCATTCGTAAATTGTAACGTCCTTTTTGGTGTTGACAAGCAGATTGGTAGGCTTGCAAGTCTGCCTTTCCTTTCTTTCTTAGGTCTCGGTTTTCTTAAAACATCTATATTAGCGGTTTCCAACCTTTCATGTAATATTTCCTGCTTCTGAGTAGCAATCAATTCATCAAGCTACTACAGAATATCATGCAAATGTTTTTTTCTATATTAAACATTCTATTTCGATTTGTGTACTTGAACTATATTTATTTGCAAGAAGGTTTGCAAGGTCTGAGTTTGTTCACCAATGGAAGAGCTGTCATGAGTATTTACAGGTGACCTGTGCTTTCAAGTCCCATACTTCACTATTAATTATGAAGGACCAATACTTTCAGGTTTCTATTAATTTATACAGGGTATGCCGGGCTCTTCCTGCAGCAGAGGCTCACTGGTTTGGACATTCATAATGTGCATTGAAGTTAAGAAATTAAGACTTCAGCTCTCACAAACTCTCCTGTTAACTCTGCCTTTAGTCAATAGATATATATGATTTTATTGTTTGCTTCTAAAGATCCGATAACCTTGTGCATTTCTATGTTCTTTTTAACAAAGTAGAACTATTTTATTTTGTGCAAACTCCACAAAAAGCATCTATTTTAAAGAGACTGACAGATGATTATGCATATATTATCCTTTATGTAGAATTTCAATTTATGTAAGCATTAAAATGTTATAGAAACCCTCGTGTTATTTATGTGCATGACCAGTGATGAGCACTTCGGTTGTAAAGATATTGTCACCGTTTTGTCTGTTGACCTCACGTATCTAGCCTGCTAATGAATGTTTAGAAAGTGAGTACCTAGTACACTAGGCAGTTTGAAAAATACCCCTACTTTCGTTGGAGCTAATTCTTATACTGAAGTAACAGGGCTGAAAAATTCTGTACAGAAAATCTGCCGTTGGAAATTTAGATAATTCTGTTCTTATTACAAGATTAAGATCCAGACCCCAGGAAGGAAACAATTTGAATTTTCATCCCAAATCTGCTTCTGCTTCGTTAGGCCGTCTCTGTTCTGTATTCACTGACAGCAGCTGGCGTTTGTTTCTCCTTTCTTAGTCGATTTACCTGCACTGACTGCGAAAGTACGGCGTGATTGTCCTTAGTTGTCAGGCCCGTACGCTGCTGGCACTACCATATGAAATGCAATATGAGTTGTGCTCACTCTCGGTTTACCTGCTTGAATACTTTTTGTGAGCCCTTCAGCAGTGAAACTTCATTTTAAAAACGTTTACAGAAGTTAATAAAGGCGACCTTGAAGGCAAAAGGGGAAAAAAAACACCTTCCATTTGTAACTTTGTTGAAGTATTGAAAAGTTTTATAATAACGAACATCAGAACAGTGCTGGAAGGATAGGATATATTGCACTGGGAATCTGGGTTCAGCCAATCCCTGTTGAAATCAATAATTGGAAACACTATAACGCTGGACCCCGCGAGGATTGTGTTTATTGACTATTCACGTCATATTGTTTCCACAATACTAATTACATGTATAAATCAGAGAAAAAAGTAATGTGTGTGTGCAGGTTGGGTGATGTGATCGCCAAGGTTATGCGTGTTGGGAAGTTGATAATAACACAGAAAGTTGGGTTGTTTCATTTATTCTTCAAGCTAAAGTTTGTGTAGTCATTCCGTTATTCCTCCATCAGGCAAACCGTGCTAGGCTGCCATTTTCCTCACATATTTGTTATTGTTTGAAGCTTTGTGTATAATTGCATTATTTGGCACTGTTCCAAACGATGTAGGTTTGTGTAGATACTGGCTTACCGCTGATGTGTAAACACAATATACCGTCTTATGTTCTGAGAGTTAGGTTTCTCTAGCATAGTGTCCTAGAGCGTGCTGTAATTTGATTATTATTTTTTTTATTGATATAGCGCCAACAATTTACGCCGCACTTCATATGTTCAAGGGGAATGACAAAACTAGAACTGACAGACTAAGACAAGAATCCAGAAGCTACTAAAACATGTCATATGCTATATTGCTGTTTAGTGATCTCACACTGAAGTTTGCATTTGTTTAGCTTTTCCCATCGCTAAAATAACCATTTTTCTCTCTTGTAACGCAGACCATGCTTGGAAGAGGCGGCTAGACCCTGCGTGTTCATAATAATGAAGCATATCTGGGCTTGTTGTGACGGGAGGCTGCACAATATCCAATGGAAGTGAATGCATCAAAGAAAGTAGTAGTATGTCCTCACACTTATGTATGCACTACCTGTCATCCCCTATCCGCTGAAGGAACCTGTATACATTTATATTCCGGAATACGGGTTTGTGAGCACCCCAGTGCTCCTGCTATTATGCAACAGATTCTCTGACTATGACCTGTTTTCATTTACCAAGTGTAAAATCGTGATTACATCCCAAAGCATTCTCTCGTTTAACCTTTCTGTTAAAATGATGTCTCTGGTGCCGCTTTTATTTAAGGAGAAATTGCAGCTCTATCTGCTGTGCTGTACTGTTGCATATCAGTACATGTGCACTATTTGACTTTCACACCTGGATTCCTAATTAAATAAATATATTTTCTGAATGAGATATTCAAGCTTATATTTATTTTGTTTTCAATGGAGTTTAGAGAAGCAACATACACGTGAGAAGCAACATACAGGAGATGGTTAGTGGAGATTAAGTGCCTAAATTAAGTGCTTCATGTGTATAAGTGTATAAAGCAGGGATGGGTTTCAGGGCTGTTTATATATATATATATATATTTGTATTGCAAAACCTTTTAACTAAAACCAAACATATGCAAGTTTCAGGATTAAATGTGCATTTTCCCCTTCAGTCCATCTCTGTCTGTAGCCATTTATGCAAACATAGAACGGGCAGTGTTGTTTGCAAGGAATAGACTTTTGGGGGGGATGTCATCTTGCCGATTTTATATATTGTACCAATATATAAGAGTGGTAGGTGACAGTCCTGATAAACAAAATAAGAAACAACAAATGGAAAATTGGTGGGTTTTTTTGAGCAAGTAAGAACACTGACATTGGCCAAGGTCAGAGGAAGTAAAATTTACTTATTTTATTGAGTGTTTTCATCAGTGTTTTCTACAGTTCAATGGTTCTGGCAAATAATTACACCACAACTTTCTTCTGTAGCAATTCTGCACTTGAAGGACATTTCCAACACACTAATGTATTGATTTTCTACCAAGCCATCAGGATGAAGATAGGCCGGTACTGTTGGTCCCACCACCAGTACAGAGTTCAGTCTGAAATCTGAAATAAATTAGGCCGCTTCTCGCGCTTAGAGATCTCAGATTGGCTTCCATGTCATGGAAAAAGTAGGGTGGGCCAGCTCAGGACACATTTTAAAACAAAAACATCTTGCTATTCTTCTATGTGTGCTAACAATTTTACTATTATGATTGCCGGACGCACCAGAGCTACACAAGTAACAATGTTTTTGGAGCTAAGACTAACCTAGGAAAGTAGTTTTGCATACACTGAGGAAGAGAGCTGTCTGAGGAAAGAACACCCTAGCCCCATTAAACCTTAAACGTTGTAAACCTCCCCACCATATCTGCTGCAGGTGGGCTGAAGATGAAAGGATGCTGCAGCCATTTGCATGGTGACAGAGGGTTTGATGCAGAGCAGCGGCGTGCCCTGTGTAAATCAAGCTTCGTTTGCCTTCCAAGACAGGAAAAAAAATTGTGGGTTTGATCACTGCTGACATCTGGTGTTTAAGCATCAGTGTGTAGTGTTAAAACATTACGAAACAAAACACATGCACCGCACCTCAGTGTTTAAACCTGAGCCGCCTGATATTAAAATGTTAAAGATGTGCAGGCCAGGGTTTGTATGAAAACAACATTGTTGAGTAGAATGTATATTTATATTTGTAATATAAATTAACAACCGCTAACAGTGATATAGATTTATTAAACCTGATTCCAAAGCATAACGATTCAAGCTACAGATGCATTTTCAATCACACGTGTCACAAACCTTAATTGTGTCATCCTTAGTGTTGGACCACAAAATATTGTTATTAACACAATCTGCTACTTTGCTTCCATAGTTTCTGTTAATGTAGCCTTATTGTAGACTCTATATTAAGAAAATAAATACAATCACTTTTGCTTAACCCCTTAACGACAATCCCCGTACATGTACGGGGTTGCCGTGCAACGGGTTAACGACAATGCCCGTACATGTACGGGCTGCCGTTAAATAGCTGCATCGTTTTCGCCGCGATCGGCGGCTTTGCAGCATCCACGGAAGCCTCACAAGTGAGGCTGACCGTGGATCCGGGGAGGGCAGCCCTCGGCAGCCCTCCCCGGAAGAAAAATGGCCGCCGCCGCAACGATCATCAAAGATCGCGGCGGCGCCCGGCTAAAACAGCTTAGGAAGCGATCTGAATCGCTTCCTAAGCATAAATGGTGTTACTGACATGCCTCGATATCGAGGCATGTCAGTAACACTACCCCCCTACCCCGATCACCTTGTGATTGCTCCGAAGAGCAACCACAAGTGCCATCCTGTAAATGACGTTGCCGTCATTCACAGGATGGCATCAACAATAAATATGAGTTCATAGAGGGTCTATCCAGACCCTCTTGTGAACTCTCGAGCTCCTCCTGCAGGTTGAATGCAGGTACTGCATCCAACCATGCAAGGTCAATGGAGCCCAGCTCACTAATGAGTGATTAGTAAAAAAAAATTAAAAAAAAAAGTAAAATGTTTAAAAAAAATAAAAATAATATGGTAACATATAAAAATCCCCACTGTCACCAAAAAAAAAAAAAAAATTAATAAGCAAGTCCTAAAATTCTTTATCTTTACAAAAATTCCAGCATGGAAAGAGTTAAAATATTGGCATTACAAATGCCCATAGGGTGTCTCGTATTAAAAAATGCATGAGTGGATGGGATAAATTGAATTGGCCGGGTTCAAAGGTGTCCCAAATATGGGACATGGGGGCAGTAGGATCAGATGTCTAAATGGCCAAAAAATACACACCTCACAAAGGCGGCCTTTTACCTCCCAAATAACCCAACAAACCCATGCATGTGGGGTATCACTGCACTCAGGAGATGTTACTGAACACATATTGGGGTGTTGTTTGACACGGACATATACCAGGAGCGATAAATTTATACCTGAAGTACAACGTGTGTGAAAAAAATACAAAAAAATGTACTACCATAAAGTTTCACAAAGGCTGGTGGTAAAATTAGTGCATGGAAAGGGTTAAATTACCAGCATGTGAAATACCTTGGGGTGTCTAGTTTTTAAAAATATATGACTTGATGGGGTAAATTGCATTGGCCGGCTTCAAAGATACCCGAAATGGCACATGGGGGGAAGAATTACCAGATTTGGAAAAAAAGGTTTTGAAATAGCAAAACGCTACCTGTACTTATTGCCCCATAACGTGCAGAAAAAAGCAAAAAAACATAAAAACATTGGGTATTTCTAAACTCAGGACAAATAGTAGAATCTATTTAGCAGGTTTTTTCATTCGTTTTTAGAGATGAGTAAAAGTTTTTTGTTTAAAAAGTGAGAAAAAGTAATTTTTTAACAAAAAATCCCCATATTTTATCATTTTTTTTATAGTAAATTAGATGATATGATAAAATTAATGGTATCTAAAGAAAGCCCTGTTTGTCCTGAAAAAAACAATATATAATATGTGTGGGAGCACGAAATGAGAAAGAAGAAAATCACAGCTAAACAGCAACACCGAAAAATGTTAAAATAGCCATTGTCCCACAATATACTACGAGTAAAAACCCCTATTGTCCTTAAGGGGTTAAATATGCTATTCATATCTCAAATCAGAGTAACAGACTTTAAAGACCTCAGAAGTCAGTCCTTCAGGTATGACAGACGAAGGCATAAAACAACCAATGCATAGACTGTACTAGAAAGCCATTTGCTGCCCATTGGTAAGAATAGTCACAGTGTTGGTGTCCATACTCTGTTATCAGGTGCCCGTTTTTGGAGTTTTAAGAAAAAATGCACTTGCTGATGCTCACTTACATCTGTCTCCTTGTCCCCGATGTTCACTGCATATGTCTGTAAAGTACGCTTGGTTCCTCGCTGTCTCAGTCCAAGGTGGAATTAGAACTTTAGACATTATATTAATGCTAATTGTATGTGTAACATTGTCTGTTTTATCAAAGAAAACAATTGGAGATTAGTTATTTCAGATGGACCATTAACTCATTAGCCTATAATTTTAATCTACATACAACCACTCTAACTGGCCACATTAATTGAATGTGAGAATGCTACCTAACAAGCAGAAGCTTTACATGTCACATTAAAGCCATTTTAAACGGACAGGACAGTAGATCATTGAGAAGCCTAGGTTGGGTGGCTGGACCCTACTAAATAATGTATTTGAAACCACAGTACTTTTAAATAAAGACACAAAAGGTACTCCTGACCATCAGTGGTGCACAATACGTACTGATCCACCAATTTTGTTACCGATGCTTTACACTTGAAAGAACAACTGTAGTTTGAGGGCTGTAGTATATCATTGTTTCTCCCCATTTTTCTCTCTGTTGGGCAGCTCACCGTAAGGGCATCTTATGTATATTTAGAACGTTTTTGTATATATGAATTTCCAATAGAGTAACACTGGTCTTAGAAAGCTCCCTGTCACTTGTAGACATTATTCACAGCTTAATGTGTTCCCTTTGAGGCTTCAACCTGGAAATTGTAGCTTGACATTGATATAGGGAAAATTGCTTCATGGGATACTAATTGGCAGTAATCATGAATATATTTTCGGCAACAGGATTATTAGTGTGACTGCATTTTCCTGAAGGATGTAAATTTATATTTATTTTTTGCAACCGTACGTAAGAATTTACACCAGCTTAATGTAGCAGACACAAGCTTCTATATTTTAGATATGTTGTCACACAGGGAATTACTGTATAAACTTAAATATCTGAGTAGTGGAAATATCCGTTTAAAAAAAAATAAAGGAAGACATTTTTAGAGTGTGTGTAAATACAAATTGGAGGAAATGGTGAGTTTTGCAAGTAGATAAGAGGATTGGGTCAATATATAGAAATGTTGGAATAAGAGGAAGTTTTAGGTGAAAAAAAGTTGCCCTTATGTTATAGATTTGTAGTGTCCGACGGAAAATAACCCAGGCCCTGTCCAGAACACATTTTCTGGGGATCTAACAAAAAAAAAGGATTCAGCATTCCTATCCTTTTTATTAAGAATACTTTCTGCCAGAGATTGGCAGTGCTTTCTTGCCATGTAATCCTTTTACAGGTTATGAATGCTTACAAAAGTACTAACAAAGTAACTTAATATGAATTCTTCATTGGTAAGTCCGTTTGGGACATTAAACTGTCCCTTTAACATGCATTTCACTGCATTTGATCTTAATATACAGAATTTTCTGCAATTTCAAACAGCTGGGAGTTGGAACCTCATTTTGTTAGATGATAGCATGACATGCACACCTTAGATCACTCAAATAGGTACACTGAATTAATTGTATCTCCTCCAGTTCTGATAGGGTTAAAAAGAATGACTTTATAAAAAATGTTCCCTTTATCACATGTAAATGCGGCAGAGCTGCCATGGCTCTTTAACATTCACCCTTCCAGGACACAGCACTCCTGTTTCCCTTAACAGAAAAATCTTGCTTGTTTTATTACCTATCCTTCTGTGGTTGTTTTATTGACCATTTCTAGCTCCTCTATTATTTTATGTGGTTTTTACTTACTAAAATTCTGTTATCTTTTTCTACAAAATCAATAGCTGCCTCCATGGTAATTTATTGTTAGTATTAGGATAAATGGTCCAAAACCAAAAGATGTCCTGTTGCATTTTATGTCCTCTACACTAATAAAAATTAAATTATAGATTGAATTTTTGTTGTTTAGAGATGAGGCAGAACCATAACTGCTCTGTTAAGTGGTATATAAGATGGAACATGCACGTGAATTAGAATTAAGACAACAATGCAAGAGAATAGAGGATCTCTCCCCAAAATATGGCCGTTTTAACCCTGGAAGTGTAATACAATACAATGCCAACACAGAATATCTGAATGTAGTTTTGATTAATTGAAATATTTCATCTCAGTGGCTTAAAGCTGCTGTTCCACCTACACTGCTACATTTATTGCTGTTTGCTATTGTTTTTCAATGCTGTAAACAAAATATTACTGGTGCCAGGAAATACCCAACAACCAGCAACACAACAACTGGGCAGTGATAACGTAATCCAGATCCTAATAAAAAGTTATAAGGAGGTTACCTGTATAAATTTGGTTAAAAGGGACAGTCTAGTGTCGTACGACCCATCAACAAAGAATTCATATTAATGAATGTACTAAAATATCAAGTACTTACCGTGGACTTCCCCCTGCCTGTTCTTACATCTCAGATTAGCTGTAGATAACCCCACAGGGTAGCGGGCGATTATCAACATGTGGAAATTAGATGTGTCCTGGACAACAAATTGCTGGGATCAGGTTCAGCCTGATTTCAAATAAAAAAAGACCATTTTACATTCACAGTTGATTTTATATATGTAAAAATATGGCATTCCTGGGTCTTGGGCAGATCCCAATGTTAAAATAGGAAACATGTTCTAGCAACACCCTTGTTTTTGGACATTCAAAGCAACAATACAAAAGTTCCTCAAAAGTCACACTAAGGATTTGTGCCATCAGGATATACACCACCCAGATATCATGAAGTGGTACCTTAATACACAAAAGAGATTAGCTGGCCTGTTTAAACATACACCAGGCTGGGAAATGTTACACGCCACTCGCGTATTAAAAGAATGAAATCATACCTCGGCACAATCTTTTCTTTATTTTTATCATTGAGGAAGCACAACTTTTTTTTTAAGTGGATCTCTATCGATGTTTGGAGATAATAACTTCTCACCTGTAGGATAGCTATTCCATATAACCCACTTATGCTAATTTTGGTAGGTTTTATGCAAACAAGCTCCCACACAGATGCAGATTAGCCTCCCACATACGTGTTTTCAGAAAGAAAAAAAAAACTGTGATGTGGAGAAGAAAACGCGTGTAATAGCCTGATTCATGTAAAAGCAGTGGGAGCTGAGCAAACACAATCCTACAGACCACTTAAATGTATATTTTGCAAGAATGAATACTTTGGGGGCAGGCATGTGATTTCTTCACTAACCCTTTCAGTAACACAAAGTCTACAAGCATTTATATAGTATACATGTCTCAGATGTTACATTTTATCATCTCGCAATACATAAGTCCAGGAGGTGGCAGATTGTAAATTTAAAATGAATTAAAACAACAAAGTCTAATATTTCTTCATTGAGTAAATCTCATTTTGTTAATGGCACTTAGCGTCTGTGTAGGTCTAATTATTTTAACTGCCCACGTCGGGAAACTCTTTTGTTTATTTGCAATAACCTTGCTTTGTTTATTATTAAATGTGGCGCTTTACTAGAGTTTACTCACCCTTCCGATACTCTAGAAGTGTTGCCTATGCCAATGTATTATTTGGTGTTTCCATCATTTATCTTGTTCTTGCAGGCCTAATAGAAAATACAGGTGGGTTTCTGAAGCAATTTTTATTTTTTGCCAATGAAGTGTTAAAAATGTACATTTTATAAGGGTATTTTTAATTTCACTGCACGCTGATCTTATGAAAGGCTATTAAAATGATATAGCGGTGATAAAAAGCCAAGTGCTTGGTTCACTTACAGTAAATTTACGAGGAGACGGCGAGGAATAAGTATTGTTTGCATTTGACTGTCATCCAGTTTTGACTCTTATGTTGACCTGCCCATAATTCAGACAGAATAAGCAAGGTTATGGCAGAGAGATGGGAAATACCCGCTGATGCCACTGATCAAATGCAATATTTTAAGAGAGGAAAAGCATGTATGAAAGTTAGATTATAAATTTATGTTATCAGAATTATAATCACTTTCCCCGGTTCTCGTAACTCATTATTTCCAGAGAGGCCTGTGTCACCTCCTCAGCACTGTGATGGTTGATGTCTTAAACGAAGTAGGAGAATGAAGAGAAGGTTCAAAGATCAAGTTTATAAAGTTTAGAAGAGGGTTTCTTGCAATGACAACATTTTAAACACTGAACAGTACACAGGATAAATCCTAATATGTACACAGCCAAATGGTGAATTGAGGCAAAAAGCCTGGGACTAAGGGTCAAACACAAAATAAATATTTGTTTAGGCATATTTGTGCCCAATACAAAAATCTCCTCAAACTCTGGAAAAGCTATCCTTGACTCAATTGGGTTTCTTCAGGACTGGATTTGCCATCTGGCATCTACTGAGCAAATGCCTGGTGGACTCTTTCATCAACAGGCCAGGAGCAGCATGTGGCCTGTGGCTGGATATGCCCACCTGCACGCTCCACAGCATAGTACCGTAGTGTGTGCTGCGCATATCCAGCCGTCAGCCGCACATTCGGTATCAGGCACCCACTGGCCTTATAGTGCCAGGGCTGCCTGGCATCATCAATCCAGACCTGAGTTTGGAAAAGTTGACAAGGGAGTCATGGGCGTAGGAACCCCTAAAAATCTGGGGGGGGATAGCATTTTTACTGGTAGGGTATATTCTTGTTCAGTAAACTGGGAATTGTTCATGGCAAATTTTATATAAATGTATGTGTGGTGTGTGTGTACAATTTCCGCACAAAAAAAGTATCATGTTCAGTTTTCACAGACAAGCTCTTTATTAAACAAACAGGTCAAAGAAAATTAACCAAAAGTTTGGCCTATATTTCAGTTATTTCACTTAGAACAACCGGTAATAATACTTTAAGTAATGCACAATTGCCAACATTTTAACAAAAGATCCTACAGAAATGCAATGATGCAATTAACCCTTTCCGCATTTGTGGTCTGGGAGCAGACAACACTTAAATACTCTTATAGAAATATTTTATTAACTGCAGGCAGAGTAAGACCCTACAACCAACGCACTGTAGTGGTTATGGTGCAAAGTAGCTGTTTTGCACACTGGGGCACAGTCATGATCCCCAAAACTGTTCCCACAAAGTTAGAAGCATAGTGTTGTCCAAAATGTCTTGGTTTATCGCCTTCAGCTCATAAAACGTTCTACTAGATAAATGGGAGAAAATTCCCACAGAAACTCACAAAAAGACAAATCTTACAACCACAGATGGACCCCACTGGACACGGCCACAGAGACTACTATGATGTATTGAAGGAACCATCTAAGACTCCTAACACGTCATACACACAGGAACATATCCACACACTTAAACACTTGAATAACATACACACGCATGCACACACTTACGTACACACACACAATGGGTTAAACATGTGTTACAGGGAATCATAATCTTCCCTTTAAGTACGACATGCCTGCTCATACCCACATATGCACTGCTCTTACGCATGCCTGCCCACAAAAACACACGTATACGCTGCAATTGCCTGCACATACACACTTGCCAGTACTCACACTTATGCACTACCCTTATACACGCCTGCCCAAACATACATAATCTGCTCACACACACATGCCTCCCCATAAATATACACTGCCCTTGCACATACTTACACAGACATATACACTATAAGACAAATACACTCCTTATATACACACATATACACTGCCCATACAGACGTACACGTATACAATGAACATACACACGTACACATATACACTGCCCATACACACATACACATATACACTGCCCATACAGATACACACAGATACACTGCCCATACACACATACACATATACACTGCCCATACAGACGTACACATATACACTGCCTATGCAGACATACACATATACACTGCCTATACACACATACACATGTACACTGCCCATACACATATACACATATACACTGCCCATACAGACGTACACATATACACTGCCTATGCAGACATACACATATACACTGCCTATACACACTGCCCATACACACACATATACACTGCCCATACAGACATACACATTTACACTGCCTATACAGACGTACACATATACACTGCCCATACAGACATACACATATACACTGCCCATACAGACGTACACATATACACTGCCCATACAGACGTACACATATACACTGCCCATACAGACATACACATATACACTGCCTATACAGACGTACACATATACACTGCCTATACAGACGTACACATATACACTGCCCATACAGACATACACATATACACTGCCTATACACACGTATACATATACATATACACTGCCCATACACACATACACTGTCTATACAGACATACACATATACACTGCCCATACAGACATACACATATACACTGCCCATACAGACGTACACATATACACTGCCCATACAGACATACACATATACACTGCCCATACAGACGTACACATATACACAGCCCATACACATATACACATATACACTGCCCATACAGACATACACATATACACTGCCCATACAGACGTATGCACATACACGCACATATACACAGCTGCCCTATACACATATGCCTGCCCAAGTGCCCATACACATGCCTTATCATATGTATATACACACACAAATCTACCATCAGACCCCCCCACCTTCGTTCTCCACATCAGACCCCCTCCCACCTTCATTCTCCACATCAGACCCCCCAACCCACCTTTGTTCTCCACATCAGACCCCCCCACAACCTTTGTTCTCCACATCAGACCCCCTCCCACCCACCTTCATTCTCCACATCAGACCCCCCCTAACCCACCTTTGTTTTCCACATCAGACCCCCCCACAACCTTCGTTTTCTACATCAGACCCCCCCACAACCTTCGTTTTCTACATCAGACCCCCCCCACAACCTTTGTTCTCCACATCAGACCCCCCAATAATCAACCATCCACCCACCTTGGTTCTCCACAAATCTTACCTTTTCTTCCTTCTTCCTCCTTTCTGCTTTCTCTTCCTTCTTCCTCCTTCCTGCTTCCTGCTTCCTGCTTTCTGTTTCCTCCTTTCTGATTTCTGTTCTAACTTTCCTTCTGTTTGCCGCTCGCAGTCTGTGCAGTGCGGCTGCGCACAGCTGTTTCTGCTGAGCGCCGGGGCTGGATATAAACGTCATATCCCGTCGCCCCGGCGCTCAGTTACAGACAGCTGGTGAGTGTGACCTTAATGCAGCTGCAGGACTGGTTGGGGAGATCACGGATTTCCCTAACCAGTCCTGCAGGCTGCAGCTGCCGATCGGGCAGCTGTGAGCACCCTCACAGCTGCACCCGAGTGCGCTCACCCTGGGGGGGATTTCTATATTATCGGTCCCCCCCGCATGATTTTCTGGGGGGGATCCGTCCCCCCCGTCCCCCCCGGTTCCTACGCCCGTGAAGGGAGTTATGATTTTAGCTCCTTAACTTCACTATTCATTACGAAGGTCCAACACCAATGGGCTTCTGCTGCAGGAAGAGCTTGGCTTACCCTGTATGATATTGAGTTAGATCTGCAAGATTTTCTCAGTTTCCTCACTCATTGATTTTTACATTATACAGGGCCAGCTGAGGCTTTCATATTGGAGAAAAACTAACCAGTGTTGGCCCTTCTTATTGAAAAATGCCTTTAGGGAGTTTAAACAACCACTCTTCTTCTTACTCTTCCTTTAGTGGATGAACCCAGTTGTCTCCTCTTCTGCCAGAGTATCTTTCCCTATGCCTTGTACCTCGCAACGTTTGTTGATACCATTGTTGCATTCAGCATATGCCGGTCTGTTGGAATTGATCTCTGAAGTTTCACATAAAGGCTTATTCAGCCTCCAGCACAGACTTCTCCACTAGTGATTTCTCCTTTTCAGTCTCTGTGCCGACTGATATTGCACACTACTGGAGCCCAGCATCAGGCTTTGCACAGAGAGGTCTAAGTCAATGGCTGCATGGACCTCCATCACACTGCATCACCAGGAGTGAAGGGGGCGCTGGAGCAGGTATGACTGGGAAGAGCCCACTGTGGGAAGCTTGCCACACTATAATTGGGGAGGGCCCTGCACATGGGTGGTAAAGAGGCATCATATTACTTAAAATCACCACGACGCTGTGTCTATACGTAAGCATACATGGGCTTTAAAAGTGTTAACTAAAACTAAATCTAAAGAAGACAGAAAAAGGCTTTATGTTGTGGTTAAAACTCCCTTTTTTTTGCACACATTTTACATAATATTCATCTTGATATTTGCTTTCAATAAAATGATCTGCATTCTGGCCTAGTAAATCAAATTATATTGTAATCATAAGCAAGATCCTACACAGTCTGTGTGATTTATGTGACTGGTTTTAGCAGCCTTGACTGCAGTTTATATGTTCAGTCATCTCATACAAACAATATAAACTACATGAATAGTAGAACTTCACATGGAGTAGATGCTGAAAACTATACCCCATGCCACCATTATCAGGAGTGTATCAGGAGCTTATTTTTTATCCAATATCCTTTATTTAAAAAAAAGCCATTATGTCGGTTCACTGTGAAATATTTAGGCCACTGCACATATGTTTCATGATCACAGCACATAACGTGACCAGAATAAGAAATTGAGGATGCTTTAAAGAAAACAGTTCCATGTTATGCTTGGGAAATATATATATATATATTTCCTTATTATTTAAATTTTGACAAATATCTAATTTTCGAGTTCACTCACCTAGGCATATGTGTGCCCAATAATCAATGGGGTTTATTCAGGACTTGACTGGCCATCTCGCACACACTGTGCAAAAACCAGGTGGGTTGCTGGCCCACAGTACCACACTGTGGCATTCTTTTTTCCCAATTTTAATTTTGACAAAAAATGGTATTATTGCTATTATTTCTTTTCCTGTTTGTCTTTCGTATGCACACTTTGACAACTTCCATGTTATTTTTACATTTTAAAGAATTGTTTAAAGGCCAAATTTTGTTTAAAATAGTTTCTTATCTAGTTTAAAGTATGAATAGTACTATCGTTTGTATAGGCCTCCCAGAGTGCCTCTGTAAAAGAACAGTTCTTCGCAAATCAATTCCCCTGGTTGCAGCGGGTGAGAGGCTGTCCCCTGTTAGTGGAAGTATTGGAGTACTCCAAGTGGCCAGAATAAAGCAGACGTATCAGCAGAGAAAGAATAGTGTCTGGCCCAACCTACAGGGATAGCCTTTCCCCCCCATTCCTCCATTTAGGGGAGAAGCTGTGTGTGGAGGCTCCGACTTCTTGGAGGCTTGGCTCTAAGCAAGGCTTTAGTGCATCTGATAACATTCCATAAATTCCATAAACATAAATTGCACAACATATACTGGAACATGAATATCAAAATGCTTCAGATTAGAATTTAAAAAAAGCCTACATTGACCAAAGAGTATTTCGAAATACCTATTACCTACCCAAATTGACTCTCTGCCTATAAGATTATTTTTTAGGGAGGATTTAGTTCTTTCTTGAAAACAGTTACTTTTCAGTCCATGAAAGTCTTCCCAACAGTACAATACCAAACAGACAGGGAGGCACTACGGATAACTACTGGAGCTGCTCTGGTCACTCTTGCTATTCCCAAATTAGTCCAGGCAGACTCACAAAGAAACATCTTTGCACAACTCTTCAGGACAATTAGAAATCGTAGACATTTGGTAAAGCTCTCTGTTCTCTTCTTCTATGTCTGTCTCATAGAGAATGAAAGGTGCCTGATGTTCTGTAAGCACCTGGAGTTTACACAACTACATTTATGGTGGGTGTGATTTATTCCTCCATCGGTGGAGCTGTACATCTTGTCTAGTAAAACAAAAGGTACACACCGTG
Source organism: Spea bombifrons (assembly GCF_027358695.1). Lineage (NCBI taxonomy): Eukaryota > Metazoa > Chordata > Amphibia > Anura > Pelobatidae > Spea > Spea bombifrons. The sequence goes on along the minus strand of NC_071090.1, from coordinate 69,023,272 downwards.
TCAGTGGTTATTACAAGAAAGAGAGAGAAAGCTATGAAAATCTCCAATGTGGGTAATAAAAGGAGGAAAAAACACACATAGAAATCTCCTTATAGGATTTAGAAAAGGTCAAAGAGAAGATGAGCATCCACAAGACTTCACAAGGGAATCTGCACCTAAATATGAAAGGTCAGCTGCAACAGAAGCCACTGTAGCATTGTTCTGTACTAATTAACTCTATGGTGCCTGAAATGGCAGCCACATTTGTGTTATACAGTAAAGGTATTCCATTTTCAAACTAAACTAAATGGCATATGCACATAAAGGGCTGCAATAGATAACAAAATAGCTTGAAATAATAAAAAGGATAATGTACTAGAATAATACTATTGCCAAAATGGTTAGCAGGTAAAGTGAGACATTGCCAAAATCATTTCTTTCTCTTCTCACATGTTCCTTATTCCCCAAGCCTTAAATCTTACAGTTTAAAACCTACACACCCTGCAGGTTGTCATAGATTCTGTATTGAAGATGAAGACCTATTAAGAACCTTTGTCATAGTTTTCCAGGGGCCGAATCCCAAGTTTAAGACTCAAAGATCAAGCCAAGATACAGCCTAGGACTAGCAAAGCCGACTTTGGGATTATTGGGATTTCACAAACCAGGAGTGTATTAGGAAGACTGAGTGTGTTTTTCTTCTTGCCTTCATTACTATTAATAACTATTTGCCAATAACAGCCAACTTGTCAAAGAACGCAACCAAACCTGGATATAAGTGACACAACTGTGCCTGCAGCAGACTTTTCTTGGGAGAAGCTTGGGAGATTCTGGGAACGGCAACAGCAGCATCCAAAGAGGGATCTAAGAGATTTGCAGTCCATCCCTACATGGAAATGAATTTGCGCAGTAGAAAATGTAACCTAGAAAATCTAATAATCATAAAGTAACGTGTAGATAATAAATGTGCACACTCAGTGTTTCCTTGGCTCTACATCAGAAGCAAAAGGAAAGGACATTTGGTGCTATGCAATTGCTAATAAAATTCAATTGCGCTGCGAAGAATGAAAATGACTATACAAAGAGGTAGTAAGAAGCGGAGCAGGACACCGTTTGTTCCTGAGCAATGAGGTCTGTTTATTATAAGTGGAATCTCGCAAAGAGATCTTCTAGTCACTGAAGCACAGATAAGACCATGAAAGAAAAAATATGTGCCATAACATATATTGTACGTTTGTTTTCAATTTCACATCAATATAAAACATTTCGTTGGTTACCTGGTTCTCTTGATATGCATATATCTATTTATTATTGCCAAGAGGCAGAGTACATAAAAAATTGTTGTTTATTTCCAACTTATGCCGCCAGGAAAAAAAATACTTTAAGTCCCATTGAAACACATTCAAGCATTAGTGTGTTATATAACAGAAACAATCATTGCTATTTAGGATATTGTACAATTACTTTTGTTTTATCGTTACTCAAAAAATGGTAGATATTTTTTTAAAAAAAATATTTTGTGCAGCTGGGACATTAATTGGTCTCAAATTCCATATATAAATATATATATATATATATATATATATATATATATATATATTAAAAGATACATATACTCAACAAAGCCAAAGATCAGCGCACACCTAGAAGATCGTTAATGTGGTTGAAAAGCTCAATATATAATACGATACACACAGAGATAATATCAGCGCACACATAGAAAATACTATTTAAAGGGACCTATCACCTTGGTAAGCAATATAGCATGCAAAATTGCATAGGACTCAATAGGACTCAATTTGACGGGCTAAGCAATATATGGCTATATAGTGTGACTGAATCACCATTATTTATTTACCGTATTTGCCCGAATATAGGCCGCACTTTCCCCCCCCACTTTAAAGTCTTTAAAGTGGGGGTGCGGCCTATATTCGGGGTCTAGCGCCCGACGCCCGAGACATGCAGTTCCGGGCACCGGGCAGGCAGCAGGGTGTGACATTCTGCCCTGGTTTCCTGGCTCCTGTATTGTGCATTCAGGTTTTTGGACTGTTCCTAGTTCAGCCTCTAGTGGCCGCTCTGCCTATGTTTCTGCTCTCCTCCTTTTGTTGTCAGCTGGCCTCGTTACCTGCTACCCTGCAGTATAAAGGGCTGCAGCTTCCTGCAAACTGGGCCTTGGCATTGTAGTAATAGGACTGTTTTGCCCTGGTCCTGTTCCTGAATTATTCCTGGCTTCCTTTTGTACCTGATTCTGGATTGCTCCTGCCTTCAGCCCTGCTTCTTGTCGTGTGCCCTGCGAGTGGGCTTCTTGTCGTGTGCCCTGCGAGTGGGCTTCTTGTCGTGTGCCCAGCCTGAGGGCTTCGAGCAGCATGTCCAGTCCTGTGCTCTGCCAGTGAGCTTTCAGTCGTGTGCCCTGCCGGTGGGCTTCTATTTCAGCATCAACCTTGCCAGTTCCAGTCCCGCACTTCTGTCTGCTGTGTGCCTGTCTACTTTGCACCATGAATCACGGTGTACAAACAGACAACGCTATCCCTGCACTGAGGCACCTCGCTAACCTGCTTACCCAGTGTGTGACACAGGGTTAGGATACAGATCCCCCGCAGCGGTGCAGGGGACCCATATCCTACTCTCCGATACGCTCAGGGGAGTCCTGGCAAGGGAGATTGTTAAAGCATATCGTGCAGACGTGCCGGCAGCGGCTGTCCCCAAGACTTACCAGAGCAGACTCCCGGGTGTCTTCCGGGCCCGGCGGGGGACATCTACGCAATACGCGTATACAACTTCCGGTGCCAGCACTGTGTATTACGTAGATGTCCCCCGCAAGACACCTGGGAGTCTGCTCTGGTAAGTCGGGGGGGGGCAGAGTGGCAGCATATCTCAAGGGGGCAGGACAGAGTGGCAGCATATCTCGGGGGAGGACAGAACGGCAGCATATCTCGGGGGGAGGACAGAGTGGCAGCATATCTCGGGGGGGCAGAGTGGCAGCATATCTCGGGGGGTGGGGGGGACAGAGTGGCAGCATATCTCGGGGGTGAGGACAGAGTGGCAGCATATCTCGGGGGGGGGGGCAGAGTGGCAGCATATCTATTACAAAACTTTTTCTTTAAAAAAGCACCAAACTTTTAGGGTGCGGCCTATATCCGAGCCAATACAGTATTTATTTGAACTAGTCCCTAGAACTCCCTTATATTGTTTGTCCCACAAAAGTATGCTGCGAGTAAAAGGATACATCAAAATTATAATAAGCAAGAGAAAACCAGAAAATCCAGGCAAAAATGATGAATGATATACAATATCACATGATTAAAGAATAAAATCTGGGAGTGTGTTGATCATTTAAAAGTATGAGGGATGATGCATTTAGCCAGAAAAGTGTCACATTCAGCAGAGTAGATGAAACAGCCACTTTTTCCATGGAAAGCATAAAAACTGCCACCATTTCAGCTTTTATCCAACATGGTCAGTTTTAAAGTAGTTTTGACAAAATGTGAGGTTTCCAGGTAGCCGTTAATGAATTAGACTACAAACCATTGGTAAATGCACATTTGGCTTTATTTTGTTGTTTTGATTCTTTATTTGTGCATAAATGAATCACGTTTGTTGTTTTATTATGTTTCTTGCATACTCTTTCTGTTGAATGGCTTTCCATTTTCTACTGATGGGCACTAGAGCACAGCCAAATAGAAAAAGCTTTTGAGGATTGCTCTCAGGCATGGGGACAGTAATCAACCTTTGCTTTCATTGCCTGAAGTGTTCTTTTACTTGAGCCATGACAATGGATGTCACTGAAGGGCTATATTGCTATTTGTCAATTGCTTTTTAATCCATGAACACAGGTGCATTTTATAAATATTCAGACAAAAGAAGTTCAATTTATTACATTTTTTCAAGATTTTGTTTTCTTGTAAATGTGTTCAGTGTTGCATTTTTTGATAATTATGGCCCTGCTCCATAGAAAAACTACAATGTGAAAAAAGTTAAAGACTTTCTGGATTTTTCCTGCATTAACATAATGCTGGGCCACTTTAGACCTTGATGATCCCCGTTGGACTTTCATAAGCATACATTTCGGGGAGTTGAAACTCTAGATTGTAAGCTTATTTGAGTAACCCCCCCTCATCTGTTGCTTTTGTAAGCCAAACTGTTACAAAGTATTATTATTTGCTTTAATTAATAACGATTATTTCTAAACTTTCACATCCGCCACAGAGTATTAATCACCAGGTCTATCTTTCAGGCATGCCTGGTAATAGGTGTAACTATCAAGAGCTCATCAGACTGGGCCATGATCCTGATCACTAAAAATATTTCAGCTATATGGTGCTTGGTATTATAAAGGTGTAGCAGATACAGACAAACCTGCTTCAAAAATGTCTTACCAATGTTTCTAAGCTAGGCAAAGGCAAAAAAAAAGTATGAAAAGACAGTACTTTTGGCTCATCAGTTTCTTGCTTTGCCTCACCGAGTTTAGGGAGGCATCCTCACAGCAAATCCTGAAAAGCAGCTTTACGTGAATCTGTGCTCCACTGCTTGATCAATGTTCATTCACCACCATAGCTGTCGTTACCTCTTGATTTCAAATTCTTAGAGTTTGCATAAGCATGCTTTATAATACTAATTCTAAAGTAATTTCAGTCCCTTTGGGGAAAGAGTACCAGATAATTAAAATTATTATTATTTGAATAAGTTTAAATGTATTCAGAACAAAAACAGAGAGCAATACCAACTCTAGGATTGGGTCTGAAGCAATCAGCCTTGCTCAATTTGTACATCAGCTATTGTACTGCATTACCCAATTTACGAGCTCTATTAGAATAGACTGTTAGCTCTCATTGAAGATCGTTAATGTGGTTGAAAAGCTCAATATATAATACGATACACACAGAGATAATGTGAATTCATATCAGTAATATTTAATTATAATGAGCTATACATAAATATTTGTTCATCAAAAAGATTGAATCAAGACAAGAATTTTAACAAATTTGTTGGGAACAGTAACATTTTAATATATGCTTCCAAATGAACGTAAAGCTTACAAAAAAAAAAATAGAGAGAGTAATCAGGACCAAACTCAAGAGTGACCACTAAAGTCGGCAGCCTAATTCTTGAACTAGCCTGATGCAGCCTGCAACATAAGACTGTGGCCATGTTGGCTACCAAAGGAAAACATCTTATGAAAGGCACTGCTCCAGAATTCTTGATTTATAATGCTGGAACTGGAAGAAGTCAACAGCGGTAATTGGTTTAAGTCTGAATCAGTTTGGTGGAAAGAGATCAGTGGATGAGTTCGTGTCAGTGTAGCTCAGTGTGCATCGGTGGGTCATTCTTAACAAAAGGTACTGTTTTTTGGGACCATCCAACACACAAAAGGAACATTCTCTTGTGTAAATGACTCTATGTTCCTGCCAGGACAGGAAATGGTTACTATTGTTTTGCTTCATGGTACCCAATGAAGAATGGGGAGAAGCATCCAAATTTAACACTAATCACTAACATGTTACATTGTGCTTTAACCACAAAACACATTTGTCTTTCTCAGGATTCAATTAGTTTCATTACCATGTCGGCCTGAGGCTACTGATGGGCTAATTTCTGTGCCATCTATAAGTTAAGAACTAATTAAGCCCTAATGGTAATTAGCAGAAACCACTATACTGATATCTATTTTTTAAAGAAAGAAATAAAAAATTCATGCACTAAGTGACTGGACGACTCTTACCACAGAGTCATCCTTTCCATCATTAGTGAGTCAGCTCTGACCTTTTCAACAAAATATTCTTTTGGTTTTCAGAATCCATGTTCCTAACGTGCGAGCCACAGCCTCCTCTCTACATATGTCTAAACTCTTACATTGGAAGTAAATACTGTATAGGAAAACAGTCTGGACACTTTTTGGTATAAATAGGTTTAAGTGTTTTGATGAAATTTGTATTGAATGTAAAAGACTATTTTACCTCAGGGAAGTGGAGAAGTTTCCATTAAAAACTAGTATAACTAATTGATTTTCTGTTCTAAAGTTCTCTTTCTTCTCCTTGCTTGACAGAAAGGTTGCCCGAACCAATCAAAAACTGTCAGCAACTTCCTGTAATCTAAATCAGGATGATTATTCCTCCAATTTAGTTATTTATATTAAAAATACTAGTTTCAGTGGCACTAAGAGGGGGAAGCGACTGGTGGGCAAAGAACTCCTCAAAGTTCCACAGGCTTTATCTTGTGGTACCCTGCACCGGATTCTTCTCTTTTATGCTGTTTTATAAATGTTAAAAAAATGTTAAAACCAAAACATTAAAACCCTTACTTTAGAAAATCTGTACTATTGCGCATTATAAATGATTTTGTTTTATACATTTCCATTTGCACAAATCAAATTGAAATTAAAAATGGCCTACTGTATATAAAAACTGTTAGATAACTAATTTAGCAATAGATAGAATATACAATATCAAAGCCTCGTCTAAACATCACGTCTCGGCATACCTAGTGCAATTTTAGATTAGACTTAATTGTTTCACAATGTGAAGAGGATCGGTTATACCATTAAAAAGTTAATTAATAAATAAGTAGACCCATTGCCAGATCATCCAATGGCTCCTCCATGTCTCGGCCACTTGTCTCAGAGACGACATGTGATGTGATAATAGAACCCCCTTATTTATGGTATAATAAACTAATAACACATGGATGAATCAATGATGCTCTTGTGTGTACTGAAGTGATAATGATAACAAATGGCTCAGTGGAGATTACGGCCGGCTATGTCACTCGCTGAACAAGCTGATAGACTGTCCGTTCTGGGATAGAAGTTAATAGAAAAATCCCATATTGACCTACAGTCAATAGAAGAAAAGGAAAGTCAATGGCCATCTGGAAAACGACATCATTGGGGAGATATAGGAGGAGGGGTAGATTGGAGAGCAATGACAAAAAGGTGACTCGCCATCAACGGTCTGACATGAAGGTTTATGTAAAGGTGTGTTTGAACCGGAGATAAAAATCATATGGTGTGACCCCCATCGTATCAAATACAGGCATAAAATAATTTTCTTCCAAACCTAATCTACCTTTGCGATTCCTCGTTAAAGCCACGGTTGCTTGTAATAAATATAATTGAGTAATCTGTGATTATTATAGTTTTTTTTATATCATTGAAAAAGGTTACAGTCAAGATGCAGATCAGGAAGTGCTGATCTTCTCGATGTATTATGTATTAAAGTATTTTGTTTAAAAGCCATATTTTATGTTCATTTGTACATTTTAATGACATTGTGCTTATTGGGAAACGACTACATATTAAATTCATGAAAAGAACATTTTGCTGACACCTGCCCATTAAGGGCAATTGAGTAGGATTGAGCCAGCTACGTGTAGTGAATAGAAAAGTATTTCGAAGAATCCCAGGAGTAGCATTTGATGCGAAACAAAATCATGCCAAAATAACAACGCAGGCTTAAAATATATGTGCATTTCCTAAGCCAACAATAATTCTGTGAACAGTTTACATAAATATCACCTTTTAAATATTACCCTTTTATGAGATTCTTCGAAATGACTTTAGAAAGTTGTATTTATTTCCAGGTGATTGCCCTTAGTTATCTGTGATCATGTATTAACATTTTGAGTGTGGGAGTCAGACAGCAAATGCCAATGACAAACACACTAATGTAATTCATACACTCCACAGTAAGAAGTATTTTAAAGTTCACTGTTAAGCGTCTTCAGTGATGCAAGAAAACTCCTAATACAATTACTGCCTGAAAGTAGCCTGAACTTTCACGGAAACATTTCATCTCCTCCATACTATGATTACCATGGATAGCTATGTAATAACTGCCATATTCACAAAACTATATATATCTTGTGCAGGTACAATCAACCTCAGTGCTTCTCACCTGCTAATACAGAAAAGAGTCTACGGATGGAGCCACCAACTCTATTCTTTAGGCAGCCATGTCAGTTGCCAATATGGTAGGCAGTGCACAGACACTACAGCCTTATAAATAGAGTTGGTGAGAGGTTCATATATGCAGAGTTTAGTCTGTAGTATGGTTCCAGAATCACAATCACAGGTGAACCTGTCACTTTCCTAAATGTATGGCCACGGAGAGTTACCTTCACTACTTGTCATGGAATGTGAACACTTAGTCCTCCCCATTACACAGTCGTTTCTGCCCTTTGGGTGGATGCTGATATATATTTACATGCACACTAAAGTTTATCTCCCAACAAGCAAGAACTAACTACGTTGGCAAACAGGCAATTATCCTCCCAAAATACCAGTGGTGGTGCTATTAGTTTGGAAATAATGGGAATTTGAAGGATACTTATAATTGTTAATGTCTAAAGCCAATTTTTAGAAATCTTGTTTTTTTTTCTGTGGTTATTGACTTCTGCAGAAATGCTCATTGTTTTTGTGATTATGTTATAATGGGATTAAATGATTAGTTATTTAATACAATAATGGCAATGTGATAGACTGCAGAATTGGTTTTATTCTTTTCAAAAATAAAGTATTTTGAAGAGTGTCCTGAATTATGATTTCTTTTTTTTAAATCAATGTGATTAAACCTTCAGATAAGAATAAAAAGACAGATATGTGGATGTTTATTTGCTTATTATTATACAGAGTGCAATTAATGTTTAGTAAATCAGCACCTTTGCAATTTAGCATGCCATTCGGGAAAGCGGCACGTTCCCATTGATAAGATTAATACAGTGAGGGAATTTAAACATGAGAGAGAAAGGCATCAAGACCGCATTAGCCCCTTTTAATGCTTTTCATGTTCATATCCTTGGCAGGAGAACCAACATACAACAAGAGGTTTTTGTTTGGGTTCAGATCTGTAAGGGCCGACACGTAGTGCCGTGACACATTTAGGTAATAATGTAGAGAAGTCAGAGGTTTGTTGCCTGAATACTTCTGAATAATTATACCATTTAAAAATATTGTTACTATAGCCATGTTCTCACAGATGGGTAGGAGGCAACCAAGTGAGGACATCAATCATAAAAACTCATTATCTTCATTTCTAAATTATTAATTTAACAATATTATGGGAGATCACTGAGAATCTTCGCAGAAAACGACACGTTTATAGAAACAACTAACCACTGAATATATAATTTATCTTTAATCCTAGCATCAGTGCTTAAAAATCCTTAATAACCTTGGAGCTACCTAAGGTGCGTTGTGCTTGAACGTGTTACAAGCCCCTGTACAGTTCAATACTTGATAATGCTCTTCCTCTAAACAGGGTAATGCTGACTTATAGATGCAGAATTCACTTTCCTGGCACAGCCTTGTCAAGATGTGATGTAGATTAATTATTTTATTATGTTTTCATTTGCGGAAATCCAGTACACAAGTGGGTTCCTGACTGTGTCTTCTCTCAGTGCTGGCTCGTAGTTAAGACTCATGTGACCTTGGTCACCTTGTGTGTTCAGTGTCATCAATCTAAATGCGAAAGGCCAAGTGAGGTCCCAAGCCAGCATCTATCCTGATTCCAAATCTATCAAAGCTCTACTACAGTTCATAGTACTCCACCACCCGACTAAATCTCTGATCTAACCTCTGCCCATCATTTCTAGGAAACATGTGGATTAAATATTCCTAGTCAGAGCGATGGGAAATCTAGCATATTGACCGACTAAAGGAAAAAACAAAGATTGATGTGTGGCTGATCGCAATAATTCAATCATGTTAGATTAACAACATTAATTACACTCATTACAGGAATAGAGGGTGAAGCCAAGAAATAGATGAGAACACTATTTAACCTGTAAGAACCCACAATAGCAAGACAAAAGAAGAATATAGGGCTCGTCTACATATTATATGTGAACAAAAGAAAGAGCACACCTCTCCCTATATATATATATATATGTAAAATCTATAGTTTTGTATGCATGCATTTTTTCAGACTCGTGTATTATATAGAAAATATAGCACAGACAGACAGGGCAATGTTACAATGATACAAGTTACATTGTAAGCTTTGTGTCCTACTTGTGGTGTCCATGTGTGAAATCCAATATAATTATTAAACTTATGTTCTAAATGAACAATTAATGAAAATGGATTGAGTTCATGATTAATCTTTCACTAATATTGTGATTTAAAGCTTTCCCATTGCAGAAAAAAATATCATAAAATGAATATCACTATACATTTATGACATGAAATAGTTGTTGGGTGTTCAATGCATAATTTCAAGATTTTCCATTATAAAGTCTTCGTGCCCTTTGTGGCAACACATATGGTCCTCGGAGAATGGCTATGTTCTTCTCCTAATGGATCTTGCATTAGCTAAATCTAGTAATTCAATTAGTCCTGAATACAAACTGATGGTTGGAGCTGACCTCCTTCCCTACCCCCCCCCACTTACCTGGCTCTCTGACATCATGGACCATTCATTACAGTGCTTTGGACAGAAGATTGGAACGCTAAAGCAAGAGAGACATTACTGCTGTTCTTAATGGTACCTCTGAGTTTGCTGGTGATTATGTATGCTGATATAATGCATTTCTTAGACACAGGGTTAGAAAGTTTACAGCAAAGTTTCAGATATTAATAAAACGCATAACAAGAAAACATGTTATGTACAGATTAATGCAGACATAGCATAATTTTTATTTACTAAAAACTTTTGTACACAAAAAACAAAGATTATAACAGTTTTAGGTAATTAAGCATATATAATTATGTATTTGGAAACCTTTATTGTTTCTTACCTATTTTATTCCAGCATCACGTGAATAGATTAGCATTTAATAAACATCTTAATAACACCAGTCTCTGATCACTAGCATTTATTAATGTATAGGATCCTACTTCTAGTGATCACTATGATAATATCTAGTAGTGTTATGAGATCAGCACAACACAGATTCTGGAAATGGTAAAAGTCCTGTAACATTGCTAAATTTATATACATGTATATTGCGACAGCTGGGCTACTATACATTATATATACATTACTATACATAATCCCTTTCAGGTGCTGTGAGTATGGTATGGCAGTAAGTGGCAAATAATCATTTAACACAAAAGCTAATTATATATATATATATATATATATATATATATATATATATATATATATATACACATATACATACCTGAATGGTTTATTCAGAATAAACTTTCCAATGGATGATATGGTGATGTGACCACTATTACATTTTCCCACCAGTATAGCTTTTTATACATTGAGTATTGAATATAGAAACATCTCTATCTAATTTTTTACCATTGTACTTTAGCATAAATCTGCCGGATGCTTTTTATGTACAATATTACATAAGAAAAGTATGAGAGTTACTAAATGGGGGAGTGCGTCCATGTTACAATCTCTACACACGGCGGAAGTGTTAGCAGGGGGTGCAGACACCAGAACACCAGGGAAAGGAAATGCTGCTGGCCATGGAATGACAAGCTGGATGATTCGCAGATCAGAAGGGCCTTACAACAGATACTATTGTTTGGCTAATGGAAATCTGAACGTGCCCACAAGCCCATCATATGTATTCATTGTAACTGGCTCCCGGAGCAGCATTAGGACGGAGGAACAGAGGCTTCTAATGGAGTCAAGGATAAAATAGGCAGTGTCCCTGTATGGCTTTTGGAAGCTTGTTAATAGATTGCCCTGGGCCTCTTTACTCCAAAGCCACCAGCATTGCGTTTTAGCTTACATAATACGGTTAGTAAATGGGACATATGGTCAATTAAAACAATTGCACCATGTGGTGATACTGTAGAAACCATCCGAATCATCAGTTCATCCCATTTTCTTTTAGAAAACCATACTTTGTTATTTTGTAGCAAAAAATGTATCACGCTAATGTTAGTTTGTAAGGAGCACATTGAGCAATGCAAAGACAGCAGCATGGAATATATATATATATGCCTGTAACACATGCTGCATATCTATTCTTCCAGAAATAATCAACACATCATTGCCATAATTAAAGAAATAAAGATGTAATGAATATGAATGAGCAGACTATTAGAACTACAGCAGAATGAGATGTGAGTATGCAGTCCTCCTAGGATCCTTCATGGAATGTTCCCAATTTGCATGCCGCATTATATCTCCCAGGAGCATTGACTGTACAGCAGAAAGAAGGGATCTTTATGTAAAAAGCCACCGTCAGATTGGGAACGGAGTCACTTCCAGCTGATGTCAGCACTTTACTGCTTTACTCTGCATGTTATTTTTCAATTGTTTTCTTCAGTGAATGTGAAGACAATGCCGCAGCGGACATGGTGTTGCATCTAAAGTATCGCTATTGTGTTTGCAGTAACTTGTGGAAGCTGTTGTGAACTGGTGACATATTATACAGGGGGTTATTGAGGTTGTAGCCAGTGGTATAAGTACAGCTGAAGAGACCTCAAGTCTTAGTGAGTGAAATTGCACTGCCTGCTGCTCACTTTCTGTGTTTTTGAAGAAGGTTGAAAGGAGATCTAAGTCGGCACAAACCCCTCTTCTGCTTTTGTGTTGTGGCTGGTAGTAGCTCTGTATATGAGGACCTTTAAGAAGCAAGGGGACAGCTTTTTGGTCTGCTGGGTTAGCCAAACAACATCACTTAACAGGCGTACTGTACAGTAAAATGTATGTGCTGTCCATGGTGCTGAAACTATCTGTCTCACTGAGCATTGCATGGACTGTGTGGCTTATAAACAACAAGAAGAAGAAAATAGCAAACATTATTCAATACAATATGTTTAGATTGTTTGATGGGTTACTTACCTTTCTCATTAACATGAGCTTTAAAAGACCCCATTAGATGGAGACAGTTAAAGGGACAGATGATTAATTCCTGACACCTCCACTATAGAAAAATGTATCAAGGAACTCTGAGTATGGTTCAACTATTTTTGCCAAGGCCAATCTGTGGCCGGAAAGCCCACTGCATTGAAATCAGTGGGATCCCTTTCCACACATGTGCACAGGGTCTGAACAGACCCCCACGCTGGAGCTGACAGGAGGTGAATATTTCATTGGACTCAACGTCTGGCCTGTGTTTCTATGGTTAATCCAATTCACAGTGCTTCTGGAAATAAACCATTTGCCCTTTTTTAATACAGTCAAACAGATTTACTAAATTTGTTTCAACCTGGTCTGAGTCATTTTTACTGTTCACTGGCTTCAAGTCTAAGGATCAGGGGGCTGAGCAGTGCAATGCAGATTGCTGACCTCTCTGGTGCTCAGTGGGTTAATGCAATAACAGGCTAGATCTTTAAAGCGATAAACTGTTTATGCTGAGTCCTTTCACAGCTATACATTTGTGGTTCAGTTTTACTGCTTTGATAATAGCATCATGCAGCACTTCTATGAATAAATTAGCCGTGTCTCTATGCACAAGATGGTTAGTGTTGTATTATGTATTATAGGGAGGGAGAAATGTTGTATTTTCTTTTTAAAACTTGTGTGATGAGCTATTATATGAGTGCTAATGAAATATATGCCCCTGTTAATCTTCCAATGCGTAAAATAGGTAAAAGTAAACTTATATTGACATGCAGACTTGCAAACAAAAGTTGATATGATCTAGTGCAATATGCTGCTTCTTTCACCTAAAATCAGGTCTATTGAACACTTACCTACTGAGAGAGATGTATTTACTAAGCTGTGAGTTTAACTCACATACATCATTATATATATATATAGAAGGGCCAGTCCCAGTGAGCTTCTCCTAGAAAATGGGGCTATGTTGGGGCTACAACTGGTGCTCATCCAAGAACCTCTTAGCTATATCCAAGAAAATATATTATTTATTTAGTGAAAGAACAGCATTATAAAATGCTAACTACAAAAAAACCTCGTCTTCTAATCGAGCAAATACGGTACTTGCTTAATGCTGATTACAGCATATTACAATTGTATTGTTACTGAAATGTTAATAGAACTGGTAACCTTTATCAATACAAGTAAGGTACAAGCATTTAAGCTAAAAAGTTAACTGCTTATAACCACAAAAATTTAAACAAATGTTTGTTTTTGCCTCTGCACAAGAATGCATATTTAAAACAGGAAGCTGCAGACACAAATGTACTTAAGTGATCTGAAATAGCTTGTGATATACATAGTGATATTTAGTAGCGGAAATAAAAGTAATATTTTACTTGGACGGAGAAATGGGCTGAAAAGATGAATCAGTAGGTTATTTTGTGCCATCAACGTCTATGTAATCTGTACAAGCATTGCAGGCTCTCCTTATTAGACAATATATTCTGCCCTAGTCCTGATCTTCAAAACTCAAGGCTTTCCAGAACAGACAAATCTTTGAAATCAGTGGCTTGCAGTATTAAATGTAACTGTAAATTAAAGCGCACAGGGTCAAAATGAATCAAGTTCACACATTTGTCGATGTTATGTGTTCTTTCTATACCTGTTGGGATGGCATCCAGGGAACAATGGCTCATTTAATGTTTATATTTATAAATATATATATATATATATATATAGACAGATATGAAGACAGATATATATATATATATAATATTTGTTTGTGTATATAAACATATTTCAGCAGCACTGACGTTGGAGGTATTTGGCGTCAGGCGTATTGACCCTCTTACCGACTCTAGTTTAAGTCAATGAAAAATTGTGAAAATAAAGGCTGCGTCATTAATAAATGAAAAAAGACCAAAATTAAGAGGGAAGAGAGTAACTGAGAGCAGAACTAAACAGATGGACATGGTGATGATCGCTGATAATGATTGTGTTAGCAGCAAGCAAGCTGGGTTTTTCAGGGCAAAGTGTCTGCACACAGTTCTTTATCATGGTTACCAGCTTGATTAAGCACCTTGGGGAATAAGCAGACAATTATTACTGCTCCGAAAATGCCTCAACCTGCCTCTAGTGTAATCGCTTCATCAGATGCGGCCTATTCTGATGGACATTAAATATGTAAATGTAGACAGAGACCAGTGCTATTTGCAGATGCAGCAGCCCCCAGGAGCAAGCAAATCCTAATCCATGTCTGATTTGTGGCTTCTCAGAAATATCCAGGATAGGGAGGAGAAAAGAGTAGTCCTTCACATGACTGTCTTCCCAATAGCCAGATATAGATTCATCTGGCGCAAACAAAAGCATTTAACTCATCAACATAAAGAGATCAATTTTGTTTCACAAAACATAACTAATTTTAATCCTGGGCACTCCAGGCCAGAAATTGATTAACAGGCTTGTTGTTTAGCACATGAATAAATTGAAAAAATAAATATATCAGGTATACGTCATAGAGTTTTTATAGCATTTCATATTAAGGTGTTAAATGAATTTTTCAAACGTTGTATGCTAGAACTTTCTGGTATTTAGACGCATGCAATACATTGATCCTAGCGTGTAGTTTACAGCCTGCCATTTTGTGAAAATAATTATCGGGAAGTTATTAGGTACCTAGTGACTTGCTGTCAAATACGAATAGAACGCACATCTGGAACCAAGCAATGGATTTTAATGTTCAAGCACTTGGATAGTAAATTCCAGATTTCTAGTCTGAAGTTCTATTTTACACATTAAATAACCGACAGCCATCTACTGCCATTTTTAGTACCATTCCAGGTGCTGGTAACGATAAACCAAAAAGTATATGTGGCCCCAACAGAGGCTCAAACAGATTTAGGCAGTGCACATGGCTGCCAAAGTCTGATGAATAACTAGTTTTGGTCAATGATAGTAGAAGAGGAAGAAGGCAGAATTTACCAAATAACCATAAGTAAGATCTAATGATAAAGCTAATATCTCCAGGCACAAATGTTTGTACAACAATATATTCAAAAGAAAGACATGTCAACCTGTATTTTGATATTTTATTAACTAGTAAGCAGAGTGTGCAATGCATGTTCACAATACATAATAGTGATGGCACCACCGATATTAACTCCCCTATATCAATCTTATCAGCTCATTTAACCATCTAACTACAAATATTATGTTTCAGCTACAGGCTATCATTTATGGTGCTGACCCACTATCTGCAGAACCTTTAATTGGAGGAAAAGTGGACAGCTGCCCTGGGTTCATGCTCATCTGATGAGCCTACAGCAATGGCCTGTTGGGTTCTTTTCAACAACTGCCCTGTATTTTTTTTATGTATTCCTGCCAGAAGAAAACCTGTGTAGCCTGTGCTGCTTGGCTTGAGACAATGTTTGCCCAGGACCCTCTTCTTTTAAAGATACCACTGCCAAATAGATATGAGAGGACCTCAAGGACATGACCCACCTGCCAACGTGAGCATCACATATTTATGATAGTTTGTCAGCATCTTTTTGTTGTTAGAAAATTTAGCCACAGAGAAAGAAGCTTCTGCAAGAATGTAAAAGGCACATGGAACAGATGAAGAGCAAACAGCAAGAGTTAAAAATAATTGATTAATATTACCGATATAATTTGTAACATGATTACAAGAATGTTACATGTAAGTCTTTTCAAAATGTAATACAATTAATAAGCAATCTACATTAGAGTACACTACAACATTATCTAAAACCCATCATACTATTACCAGTGATTTATTATTGCTATATATATTCTTGTTTTTATGTTATACATACAGTAATCCCTAAGTCTAGTCATCTAAAGATAACCATGCCCTTAAAGAAAGAAAACATGCTTCCAAAGAATGTTATGAGCTGGTGGAGCTGTTTGTGATACGGATATAAACCAGACAGTCAGGGGTACAAATCCTTCATTTAAATATTTTAGTTGATATTTCAATGGAATAACAGACAAATTCATATATTGTATTTGATTTCATTGTTCACTCTTTTACTTTACTTCTCAATGAATTTACGATATTTTGTTACTCTCACAACAGAAGCTTTGTAGGCAGTTAAATTTATATATATTTATATAACGTACATTATATGTATATACATTAAAGTAGTGATTTGCAAACAGTTAACGAGGATGGCTACTTGCTTAACTGCTTACATGCTGAACCGGGAAATTGTGTGTATTTACTGTGAGAACTCTTTAAAACGAGTACTGGTTTGCTGCTTGCTGTCGGTGCGGCTGCGCACACCGGTTAAATGTCTTATCCTGTTTCCCAGCATCTATTGCCGGCGCACAGTGCCAGGGAGTACACTCACGCGTGTTACCTTATTGTTGGGCTGGTTAGAGAGATCCGTGATCTCCTCAACTAGTCCTACAGGCTGCACCCTTCCTTCAGTCCTGCAATCAGCTATTAAGATTCTATTACTTTTGTGGACTATGTCCCCCATGATGCATAACCATGAGGTCAGTAAGAACACTGCCAATAAATTAGAGGGTCATACTTTAGAATTCAAAGACCAAGATTATGAAGGAAATGACTAACATTATATGAATTGTACATGCAGGTTGAAGGGTAGACATAACTAGATGCTAAAAGCTACTCCAGCTCCATAGAGCTAAAGGGACTAAACTTATCGCCCCTTGAGCTGAATGATTAATATGTTTTTATACACTTGGGCTAGTAGTGTGTTTCCACTTTTCTTTTGGTACCTATTGTATGATAGCAACATGAAAATGGAAAGCAATTTGCAATAATACATTTATAGTATACATTCTAGTGCCCCGTAAAATACATCAGGGCCTCAATGTACTCAATAAGACATTTATATCTGTATATTTTCTGAATATTCCCTTGTTTCCAAGGGTAGGATGCAGCTAGTGCCATTAAGAAACATGCAAAAAACATTGAATGCTACATTTCTTTCTTATCAGAATTGTAAAGCTATCCTAACTGCATAGAAAACAAATTTACCTCTTTATTTGGAACTAAAGTGGAACAAATTTTTGGTTATTTTCTACCAGTATGGATTGCGGGATTGAGTTTTCTAATCACTGCCTGGGGGTGTGATTCATCCATCCATAAACAACAATATCCACTCATTTAGTTCTTTTCATCCAATTGACTTTAAATTGCTTTGTACAGGCTTCCTAGCAGCAAGTAAGGGATGCTGGCCGTGATATCATAAATACAGACATGTATGGACTTGAGTCTTAGAACCCCTGTCTCCGGGATACCTTACCCATCCAGCAAATACTAGCTTAAATAAAAATTAGGCTGCATGAAGAATTCTAACACAGTTAAAACACTAAACATGCATGTCATGTCAATCTTTCTTTGCAAAGTTACAAAACAAATTGACCCAATACACCATTGCTGGGGAGATTGGTACAATTATCTTTACATAGGAAACAAAATTAGGCTGTCAATTTCGAAAAGTGTGATATTAGTAAAATACATTAAACACTCCCCCCTTGGTCATCAAGAGTAGGATTTTTATGATCTTTCTTTAAAATACAAGCTTGGAACATATAAGGATCTAGTAAACCATATAATTTTTTTATCACTGTAGATATCAGATGGGGCGTATTTAGAGATCACATTCTAATGCTCATTTTCATCTTGCTGCCAACAATACAGGGGGAAAAATAAGGGATGATGGTGGAGGTCGTTGGTCTTCATGTGAAAGGAGATGGCTGTGTTGAGTTTAGGATGTGATGCTATCTACTTCCAGCTGGCTCCCCATATCCAGATACTTTGTGACATGATTTAGGAGCCTGTTGGGGAAAAGGTTTAGTCCCTACAGGATTAGTAATATATCTAAAGACGGTTTTCTTCAACAGACATAAGATGTATTATTCTTGCTGATCTATTGCTCCACTTGTCAGGTGGATAGAACCAAGAAGTTATGAGAATTTCACAAGGGGAAATTGCAGTGGAAGCTGTAATGCTGCTGACAGATGAGATGTAGGATATGTAGAGTGACAGTTCCAAACTCTGTGTCTAGAGCAATGTTATAATGCACAAGCAATGTGACATCATTGTTTGGCAAATGTTTTAATGTTGCCATAACATTTTAATATATGTAAGCCTCTTGTGTTCTATTAATTAAAATAAACAATGCATTGTTCACAAGAACCTAATAAAAGCCCCTTCCAGTGAGATTCACCAGATAAAATAATCATATGCCTCATTTGTATATACCAGCTGCCTGGAATAGTGTTTTTCATATTATGGGACATGTCCTCATCTTGCAGAACCAAAAAAAACTGTTTTAATTTAAAAAATGAATGGTACTTTGTAGAAGACAGAATGGCAAGTACTGAATAATCCAATATTTAGCATAGATGCCACTTGAAGAGAATGATTCCTAGAGGCACTTGGTTTCAAAAACCAAGTAGCATTGGTATTGTTCCAGCATTCATTGGCTGCCTAGTATATTCCAGTGATGAGGCTAGACATGTATCACTTGTATAACGCCCATTAATTTCAAAGTAAACTCAACCGGTATGTATGCAAGTTGAGCCGACGTGCTACAATGCATCTGCACAGTTAAGTAGGGGGAAGAAAATGAGACAGAAGTCTCTGCGAAGGGTAAAATGCACAGGTGGCCAAAATGGATAGGAGTCTCCCATACATCTCACATTCCACCTTTATTATTTAATAAGATGGAACAAATAACATTTAAATAACAATTCATATCCAGACAAATGCACGTACCCTCACTCATTCCAGGGTCTATTTGATGAAAATCACTGATGATCTAAGACACTGATTAACTGGCCTACGTTTATGAGAGCTCTTGCGTTATTGGGGGAGTCACAATAAAAGTAGTAAAGTGAAGTGAAGTGGTTACACGTTGTATTAAAAATAATAAGCATATAATGTATATTTCATAGTGTCCCTTGTTAAATATCAAGTGTGTTCCTATAAACGTGTTACACCAGGTATAGGAGTAAGGGTAAAGATCCAAAATGCAGAGCTGGTATCAGCTGATTAGCAAAACATGGCACAGCAATGTAGTGCAGAAGAGCAAGGCAGACTCTAAGTCAAGGCAGGCTTAAGTCAATTATACTGGTGTAGGACTCAAGACACCAGTACAAAGGCAGCATTACAACAGGATAAGACAGGTCGTGGTCAAGGCAAGGCAAGGAACTGGAAATCAGTGCAGGACTCGGGACAAACCAATTATAAGGAAACCACTTAGAGACTAAAGATAGCTCTAGCATGGGCAAGGGCTACAAAATAAGTGAGGGTATACATAGGTATAAGAGGAAGGGAATGGACACAAAGCAATTAAAACTGGGTGTATGTTCCCTTATATAGAATATAGGGCAGATGTTACCCTTTACATTTTTGCTAAGTAGCTCTACAGGAGAAGAGGGGCAAGGTAAGAACGGCTGCATGGCAGTGACAGAACCCATGCCCCAGGGTAGCCACTGCTAGTACTCCAGCAAATGAGACTGGAGAGGTGGGGATAAACATGACAAAACTATAATTTTGTTTCCAATATGTATAATAGCACAGAATTAGTTATTATAGACAAACTCAGCGCCAGATGAATGTCTGCCAAATGCCTTACAGTACCCTGCACAACTTGCTACATGGGGGCCTTAGCACTAGAGAACATGATGGTAACAAATTAATAACATATTTATTCTCATTAAGACATAAGTGGTTACTAATGGATCATAGCATTATCTCACTGCTTTCTAGTATCTGTAACATGGGTTCTTTTAAATGGCTTTAAATTATGTCATATACAGATAATCCTTTACGAGTCCCATAAAGGACAACAGCCAGTGTGTTTGGTTTCCTTTTCACTCTTCGGACTGTCAAAGTTATTATTGTTGCTAAAGATAAAAAACATGAGAATATATCCATAAAAGCCTTATTCCATAGGACTAACACAAACTGCTGTCATACAGTATAACAGATGAGGCCATTTAATATTTTGAGAAACTGTAAAAACACTATATGACCAAAAAGTATGTGGACAGTACACCCCTTCTAATAAGATGTTTCCGTTATTTCACTCCCGCCAAATACTGACAGGTGCACAAAAAATTAAGCATTCAGCTATGCAATGTCCACAGACAAACACTGGTAGTAGAATGACACTTAGTGGGTTTTGTGAATGTCAGGAGAACCCTACCTGCATGACTGAATAGTGCCTACTCTTGTAGAGGATGCTGTACTACCATCTTTCTGGGGAGGACTTTCTCACTGGGGCTGTGCTCAGGTTGAAGAACCTTATAAAACTTCATGAAGCCTCTGACAGGTTCCACTGCTAGGTCTAGGGTTCTAGGCAGTAGGTTGGGTTAAACAAAGAAAGAATACCCAGCTAACACTATTCAAGAAACATCTATCTAAGGCATAAATATTGGGGATTCCATCACACTTTATGGTCATATATTGCTTAGCCTGCCACTATATATATATATATATATATAAGTAGGCCAGTAGCAAAGAATACAAACAGGAATTTACCTATGTAAATAATATTTACCTCTTCAAACTGTGATTATGGACGTATGGTCAGTGTAGTACCAGTACATATATGTTTTCTCACAACAAATCAAGTGCATGTAGTAAAATCAGTATATTTTATAGCAAAAAATCCTTTTGTAATAAATTAATTTTAATGTTGTCATAACCTTAGAACAATTTCAATTTATTGTTATATCTCCAAAGATTCTTTTGTCAGTATTCAATAAAACATTATTCAGAAGTGATCTTGGATATCTTTTGTGTGACATACTTGATGGATTAAGAATGGCATAAAAAAGATATCATTCAGAGCAAGCGCTCGACAATCTTCTGCACATGACGATATGACCATCCCCTGTCTCTTTTTTTTAATCTCAGTGAATTCTGTTCTAGTTGTAAATGCAGTGTACAACACTATGCACACCCTTATGATATGTTGGAACATTTTGCTCGTTAGATGTACAGACGAGAACAGACTATTACATTACCTCATTGTATAGATGGCATCCACCAACATATACATACAAAGAGACATGGTTCATGCCTGAAAAGGCTGGCCATCACCACTTTGGTTTTGTTAATGCTAGTGTGCTTTGCTTAAGAATGGGCAGCTTGCATTAAGCCTTTGCTGAAAAATCATTGATGTCCTCTAAAGCCTTCACATACCCGATTAAGATGAAGAGGCTTTTCCTCTTGAGTAGCTGCAGATATCCACATTATTAGGATTCACCTATACTGTGAAGTGAGGAACATTCTAAAAATGCTGAAAACACATGTTATACTATACAATCTGCCATGGTATGCAATTTTATGCATACGTTTTTGTGATCAAAAGGTTCTTTCACGTCAAATCAATTTGTATTTTACGATCTATGCTCCTATAACACGTGTGTGCTCTTGGCTTAATAGAGCTTCTGATTATAATGTTGCAATCACTGAAATATTGTAAGTACTATGACATATCTGCTATAGAAACTATTTATATGTATTTTATACATATAGTTTTGAGTAAACTTTGAGTAACATTATTATTTCTGTTGATCTCTGCACTTTAAATTTAAAATAACTAGGATATTGGCATTCACACTGCATATTAATTGTAGATTAATAATAATATGGTGACAACCTACCACCAATGGGTTTGTGGTTTAACCAAAGTGACACTATAGCTTTTTTTGTAGAATCCTTAATGGATAACTTAATATTTAATAATATAAGAACTTGAAATAAATAATGTTTGATGTGTGTACAAATGAAGAAAACTGCATAGTGTGTATAAAGGTTAAAAATGTAAGTGTCAAAGGTAGAAGGTGGGTGCTACTAAGCACGGCACAGAGAATACATGGACTGGAATAGTTGTAGTACTCACAGGCTTTTATTTGCTAAACCATTTGTTTTCAGGTTAGTAGAAACAGTCTCACTAAGCTATGCAGGGCCAACCCTGAGTAAGGCTACAATGGCCCTGTATAGTTAAATCAATGAGATAACACATTCTCCCCAGGCTAGAAAATAGTAAAACATCACAGATTACTATGCATTATACTTCTTAATCCAATCTGAAATACTTCACAAATGTAACTATGTATTATGGAGGGCAACTATTTCTCTTTGGTGTTCAATACTATGTTAGAGTCTATCCCAAGCCTTTCTATGTGTCTTTATATTGTATGTTGCCAGTAGCTCAGTGGAAAGGTCCTTATCTGTAGTCTTCTGAGAAAACAGAACATATCTCATTCTGTTTAACCCCTTAATGACCCTTAATGTACGGGCTCAAAGTGCATTGTTTTCAATGGGTTTAGGGACCGCCCATTGTCCTTAAGGGGTTAAACTTAAATGGGTCCAGATTGCATTTCTCCTTTCAAAATGTGACTTTGGGTGCTTCTTTGTAGTCCAAGTTTAGAATCAAAGAGGAATTTCACCTTAGTTGAACTAGATCCATTGTTATAATCTGCTAGAAACGTGGCGTGTTGAGTACTTTGCTTTCTACAAGGTGTAGGTCTTGAGTTCTCCCAATCAGAGGAAAAGCTGTCAACCCCTGGATGTAGGGGAATATGGCAAGTAGCAAGCCAATCGCAATAGCCCAGTGATATGGCCATGGAAATGACCCACACATAAAATTCAACTCCTATTGGGAAAATATTAGCCCACAAATGTAGCCCACAAATGTAGCACAGGAAAAATCCAGGTAGATAAAAACCCTGCTTTCTTTTTCCAGCTTTCTTCATTAACAATTTTCTCTCAAATCAAAACACAGCAGATAAGTGGTTGACAGGACAGCAGGCAAACCAAAGCAGCCTTTGCGTAATTTGCTTTATACACCTTTAGTATGCTTCTTCCTTAAAAACATACTCTGCTCTCACGCCTTAGGAGCACTGAGGTTTTACCGTTCACAGCGGGCAATGTGTATGATATAGGAAGAAAAACTTACTTGTGTTTTATTTTTACTTGTCTAATTTCTTTTCTACCTACCTATGTTTAGATAAAGCAGGAGAAGTTTTGAAGAAAATAACACAGCTACAAAATGATTAACCAAAGTTAAACACTGTGGGATCACTGAGTAAATTGTATAAGCCTGCAGCACCCTGCACGGTACCCATAGATTCTCTTTCACAAACATAATATTTAGTTTTATACTCTAAAACAGTAACAGTAAAATATGTTTTCACTGACAGATGTGTGTATATATATAAAAAAGACACGACTGTACAGTTGGGCTTCTAGTGCCGTAGGCAAACAAGTGTTTGCTAGACTACAAGCTCCACAGGGCAGATGCCTCCTAATGTATTCACACCTATTGTATCCCAATCAAAGGGTCTATAGCTGACATTATTTATTATAACTCCCCTTTGTTATACTGTAACCTGTAAAGCACTAAGAAAATCTTTTAGCATTATATAAATAAAAATACATACAAGTGTTTCTAGGTGCCCCTTCATACACGTACAACCTTTGCAAAAAGGGGAAATCTTGGAGGTGTACCCAAACCAGGCCAATGCCCTATGCAGCTGCTTAGCACCCATTCCAAAGAGCCAGACCTATATAAAATACGAGGAAAATCCCTTTCAAATGGTTGTTTTGGCATTGGGGACCTGAGGAGGGAGAGGATCTTTGTTAGCACCATTAAATAAGGTTTAGTTTCTGGTGATAATTCAATGCGATCAGTTCTACTTGTTTTTAATGAGAGAAAATAACCATAAAAAAACATTAATTTGTCCTAAATTCTTGTATGGCCCTTGTGCTGTGTTTCAGATTTCTTCACCACCTAACACATATAAAAAAGGCTTACAGCACCATGAGCTGGAGACCATTTAGAGGCAATTATTACAGGATAAAGGATTTTACGGGGAAATGATTTCTCACAGGTTTTTATCTTGGCATTTTTATTATAGTCTATGGGAAAAGTAGCAGATAAAACCAATGATTAAATATATTGCAGGTAATAGGATCTAACCACATGTTTTATCTGTGTACCCTTGTTGTTCCATAATATTCCCACATACCAAACTAGTCACTCGTTGGGATTTCCAGTAATTTTGCTGGCCTCACTGCTGTGCCTGAAATGTAATTCAGGCTATATTTAGATCCCTAGCATAATACCCATCATTGCATATGCACAAACCATGCATTAGTCTACGACTTCCAGCTCTCTTACAAGCATATGGCTGGCAGGTGGCATGCATTAAATGCCAGGACTATGTGTAACATTTTGCTCCAACTCATTATGTATGCTCGTGCGGCACACAAATGGTTAACACTGCACTCTTACTTCACTTATTTACCACCTTCAATTTTCTTGTTCAGCTGTAACACAGTAGTGGCGCTCCAGGAACAAATATTAAATGAATGTAATCTTAGGAGCAGCCAAAGACAGACACGAGTGCAGTTCATGATCCCGATAACACTACATGTATGATCTATTCCATGGGTGTCAAACTGCATGCTAAAGGAGCAGACAGTTCAAGACCTTCTTTTTGCATATGTGGCTCAGTCAATGATAGAGCACATAAAGGCAGTGCCTTCTAGCATTGATCCAGAAACATAGCATCCACCAGCAGATAAGAACCATTTGACCCATCTGTTTGCCATCTTTTACATGTTGTAGAAACTCAACCTTTATATATTTATGTGAATTTTCTAATGTTCTATTTCATGCCTAACCCATTCATGCACCTTTGATTTAAAGGGACATTGTACAACAAAATGCTGTCATTTTGTTTTTCCTGACAGGTAGAAACATTCATCATTGCAAACATATGTACATACCAGTCATTAAAATGAGTGTACTATGTTCTTGGCAGAATCATGACATGATACACATCATAAAAACATTTCACTGAGGTGTATTCTTTTCAGAGGTAACAAATTAACAAACATGAAAATAAAACCTACTCAAATTTGGAGGCTTGACTAAACAGTGTTTCCCTGCCTAGTCAAAACTGACCAAATAATCTAGTTTCCAATTATATCCAGATTCAAACTATAACTTTTAAACCAGTCAACACATCTTTCTCTCTTGCCTGTCCCAAGCTCCAGAAGCAGTGCAGGTTAATGGCTTCCACCTTCTAAAGCTATAATGAACCTATTATGCTGTAAATAGAGTGTGTGCCAGCCTTCAATTTACATGGAATCCATCCCTAACTCTACCATAATATATTAGACACACAAAACACAGTAGGAGAAAAGCTAATGAGTAATTAATTTACTTCAGTCACACATCTCAATGGCTTGAAAGGATTAAGCACAATTTTAACCAGTTTGTCCAATTTTTATAAAGCCTTAAGACAGGTGATTGTAAAATTAAAGTTGAAACGTTACATTTGTTTGTAATGAAATGACATTGGGGGACTGCTGCTTTTTTCTCCACAGCTTTTTGCCATTAAGCCTGTTAAAAATATGGCAGTTATTATTCCTCTCTTGGCCAGTCGTTTCTTGCAGAAAATGCCCACTTAACTCATACATTGAGCTATGAATACATTATTATGTTTGTTTCACTCCAATAAAAGGTCAAAAGCATACCCCTCCAAGATTTCAGGGGTCCAAATCGATTTGGACGTTTGGGGTGGGGTGTGTGGAAAGTCGTGGTAAAGGGTGGAGCCAGTGTTAGATGTGGGCAGGGCCAAAGTCACGGTCACCCATCCACCCTACTAGAAGAGCCACTTCAGTCGCAGAGTGTCACAAGAAGGCTACATGGGAGCTTTAAAGGAGGTCTGTGCTCCATTTATATTACAGCTCCCTTGGCCAATCTGGGGAGATCAGTGTACCTCTGATCAAAAACCTGTGCTGTTGTCAAATATGTTGCATGCATAACCAAACAATTATCACATGTGCTTTACCAGGGCAACTTTCATTTTCATTCCCAAGTGCCTCCATTCCCAAGTGCTGTTCAAATGGACCAAGTCTAATTTGGGAGCATTTAGTTTTCATCCTATGCACCCCTTTCAGCCCATGTGGTGGGTGTAGCTGCATGTTGGGTAAGGCTAGCCAGTCTTATTCTGAGAAAACTTAGCACGGAACAAGAATTGGTTAGGGAGTAGACCTGGGCAAATAAGAAACTGACCTGGAGAAGCAGGGTTTCATTGGGAGACTCCAGGTCAAACAAAGCTCCTTGGTACTTAACAGTGATTTAATCATATCTGAACATCCCGGTTGGTGCTTTTCTTAATAGTATACAATAGTAGATGCCCTGCTTTAATGCAGGTACATCAATTCAGAATATTTATGAGCACCTGACAAGTAATGGTTTTCATTAATACTGCTATAAGAATAATTTGATAGCCCCCATTAGTAACTACAATAAAAGAGGCTCTCACAAATCGTTTTACATTTATATACAGCTAAGTAAATTCAAATCACAAAACCTCTTAAGCATTATGTAAACTTTATGAACAAAGAGGAACATTGTGGTGTCTTAACTATCATAATTTGCTCTCCACATAAATCTGAGTCTGGGTCAAATTCCATTCTTTCACTGCCAAATTACAAAGTTAGAAACTATAAGCCATTCAACACCCAAAGGCAACCTTATAAACCAATTATCTATGGGACAATTTCATCTCACTCCTACTTAACATGAAATATATCTGTCAGCGAGCTGCTATACTTGGGATTTAATAACAATGTCACTGCTCATTGGGTAGGACATCAGTTAACTGATGATATTGCAAAGCTTATCATGTATACAGGTTTTATATATATGTTGAGGAGACATAGAATAATTAAATAAAGTCCAGAATATATGGCATTTGAGCATTACCCAACTTTCATCCGTCAATAATGAGAGAATTAGGCAATAAACAGACATTTTAAGATGTCAAGGTAGTGATATATGAAAGTATTTTTGCCTCCCTGCAGGTGTGTAATTTTCATCATTAAAAGATGCTTCCATAATTTGTTTTCATGGCTTAGTATAACATTTTCATCTGCAGCTACTACCACACTTAGTTTTAAACTGAATAAAGTATCAACTTCACAAAGATGAGAGGTACCAGATCTCCTATCTGACTTTGAACATTGGGGTGGGAGAGGATAAAAGACATGGAACAATAGAGAATTGAATGTGGGGTAACTGACATGGGAAAGGTAGACTGGCGAAGGTGCAACAGTATGAAGGGCCAGTCCAAATGAGGTTCTACAGCAAGAAAGGCTAGGTTGGCCCTGTTTAGAGCATATTGAAATCAATGAAGATATGTGATTCAACTCACTGATTGAACTATGCTCTATTTAGGGCCAGGGAAGGCCCTGATTAACGCACAACGAAACAAGGGGGTTAAAACCACAATTTTCACGCACCCTCTCCTGCCAACTCAAGGTTTAGTGAATAAAATGTGAGAGTCTGTTGTAAGTAGTTGATAAAATAGCAATTGTAAATTCTAGCCTGTAACTGCTAAAAAAGCTACGTGAAAATCAATACAAAACAACTTTTACTTATATTAAATTGAATGCAAATGTTCCTGAGATCGCTGGTGGAGCACGTTGCAGTTTCCGGGAGGAAAACAGGAGGAATATCCCATGGGATGACGTAAGTGCGGCCGATGACTGTATATGTTTGGCCATATGTTATATATTTATGCTCACGTAGAGAGCATCCAGGCATATAGCCAGTGCAAAGAATAGGTGCAATAGGTTACTTTAGGATAGGCTGTCCTCCCCACAGGGTAACCATGTAAACAGTGATATTTTTTGCCTATAGTTGGGGAGATGGACTCTCATCTGCAATCAAGATGCCAACAGATAAACTAAGTTGGGTGGCATACTGAAGTTCTATGGTATCTCTCTGTGAAGATGAGTCTGTGAGGGTTTAGGTCATAATGACAAACTAGATACAAAATGCATTATGTCAACTTAGTGTATCATAATAAGTTAATACTATGAACCCCAATTGTTGATAATAACCAATAGAAAACTGGTATATTGTTAGTGGATTATTTTTTTCTTTTCATTTTGCCATTATATATTCATATCTATGAGGGAAGTCCTTTCCAGAAGAGTTATCATCTAGTATTGAGCTTATATTTGGGGAAGTTTCCTTTGAAGACTGCAACTGAAGAGTCCAAATGATACACAATTTACACAAGGTAGGATGACATACCAAAGATGTATGGCATCTATGAAAATACATTGGGATTTCACAGGATGAAGAATCTGTCCATGTTTTAACCATATACCTCTAACCATAATTAATAATGTCAATTTAGTGTAACTAATATTAAACGTCAGGTGAAAGGGGCTGTCAGTGTGTTGCTCCTCAAATCTAAACTGTAAAATACTTACCTTCCCACAAATGCCTCTTTATACTAGCTTTCTAAAACAATGGTTTCTTGCAACTTTATATTTCATTGTGATAACTGCTCTGAAAACAATACATGGGGAAGATGAATATGTTTATAAAGGATGGTTCACTCTTGGCATTGAATGGAATGTTCACCTTGTGGTCTGATCAAACCTTTTGGAACCTGACATGACTTGTTGGGCATTATTTAATTAATTTTAATTATGTTCTAGATCAAAAACTTTTTGCTAATGATTAAGATCTGTTCAATTTAGTGTCTTATGGACTGATTTACAGAACCTATGATATAACATGTTCTTCAGACTTTAGTATCAGCCAAGCAAATGAAATAAGTAGGAGTAATGTACCTCCTTATGTGTATCTAAACTCAGTATATCAATAATTTCAAGTTTCTTGCTTTTTAAATCTGGGGAAAAAACACCCAAGATGACCTCACGTTTTCATCCATCCTCCCCACCCTTACGTAGAATAATTTATGTGTAATTTATATCCATGCATATGTAATGTACATCTGTGCCTTTCAGACATCTTTCCATCTTCTCAATAATTTGAAATAAAGACACGCAAATTATCTGATCTTCCTCACCACAAATCAACAAAGTATTTCTCTTTATCACAAAGTAATGATGGCGGAGGGAGACTAATCATATCTAATGGCACCAGGGATAGAAAAAGCTGGATAACAAATGTTCCATTAGATGAAACTAATGTACTGCACTAAATGTAGGATGTATGTTCAGGGTCGGTCAGACAATTTAATATTATATCAGCAGGAAATGGAAGCCAAATCAGTGAGCTAGGTCAGAAATGTAAATGTGGCGAAGTTGCCAGAAGGTATTCCTGGAAAGAGCAAAAGCATTAAAGCAATGTCCATTTCCCCTTAAAGCATGAAGAGACCAGTAGCTGTTACGTCTTGTGAAACTATAACTTGTGGTCTGTGTAAGCAACAAGAAGTTTGTTCTAAAGTAAAACTTCAAGAAATAATGTTTTAAAGTGGTAGTAAAATTATTTTAGTAGTTGATGGTAATAGGTGAAGAAATTAAGATTATAATTTTACATAAACTTGAACAATGAAGATATTGTCAGTCTCCAATAATAGGCTGATACAAGATTCCCTACTTTATGATCTTTTATACGTGTCAGGCCCCATTCAGGCTGCGGAGCTGCTTATCTCTAGTTTCCACTGTCTCGCTAAAGTTCCCCTGTCTCGCTACAGTTCCCCCTTTGCTGTAATCCATTCCTGGATTTCCCTGTACTCTGTCGTTTACTTCTGATACTTTCAGATAGTTTCAGTGCTGCGCTTAGCTTCAGCTCCAGTTTCCTTCATAAGGTGTGCCCCACCCATTTTTGTCTCAGTCAGCAATCTAAAGGTATGTCCTTCTCGGTTCTGTGTTTAGATTTAATGTTTAGTTTCATTATTAGTGATTCAGTAGGCAGGGTTTATTGATAGGACCCACCGAATATTGGAGTACTTTGGCATAGTGGTGGGCTAAGCATACTATGGCCATAACTAAATCTCCAATTGTTATCATATAGTCCTACGCTCATCCGCTGCTATGTCAGAGCCCTGGTATGTGGCAGCATAACCCTAGGTGCTCTACACCCTGGAGAGTACAGTCGCCCTGCACCAGGCCTTGTCTGACTCCGCTACCGTGCATTATCTCCTGAATTCCATCAATGTGTGCTCTGGGTCATTAGTTGTCAGCCCCTGACATAACAGTAATTCCTTGTAAGCATGCATTGGGCAGGGCAACAAACAGCATAACATAACACAGTGGAACTGTAGTACAGCCTTTCTAGGTTTTTAAAAAATTGGTTACCGTGTGAGGGATTTACGCTGCAAGTCATGTTGAAGTATTACAAATTAATCAACAAGTCGTCTGCATGAATTTTATGTAGCAACATTATCTAACAATCTACATACTTCATCCCATTTCATCAGATTTTATAACTAAAGTTGCTTTGGAAACTCAAGGCTGGTGCAAGGATTTTTTCCCCTTAGGCAAAAATACATTTTTCTATCCCTTGGCCCCACCCCTTGTATCCTGCCCATTTGTGCCCCGTACTTGGGGAGGAGTCAATTGAGTACATCATACACATGATCTGCTAGCCTGACTGACTTGCCCCAGCACCCACAGTGCACACATAGGACTTGCCCCAGCACCCACAGTGCACACATACGACTTGCCCCAGCACCCACAGTGCACACATAGGACTTGCCCAGCAACCTGTTTGGATTCACATGACTTTCCCAGCATCAAGGCTGCACTCACAGTGACCTCCTCTCAAGATATCTGGTGTCCTCTCAGTCAGTGCTTCTCTCAGTCTGGCTCAGGCATGCCCTGTTTTATTAAATACCCTTTAGGCCCAAACTGAGCCTGCTACTCTGCTACAGATCAGTCCGCCGAAGAGGAGTCACCCCCAACTGATCTGCTCTCTAGGCTGGAGCCAACCTTGCCTATGGGTAGTGTAGTCGAGGAATAGAATCACTACACTGCATGGCTCAGATATATATTTTTAATAAAGTTGATAGTTTATTGTAAAATATTTTTTCTTTAAATGAATCAGCATTCAAGGAATATAAGGGTTAACTGATAAAAATAAGATACCTGGTGATTTTCCAGAAAAATTGTCTATTTGTTGCTGATTAGTTAACATTTTCCTGAAATGTGGACAAATTATTGCAGCATGCAGACCATTATAGAATATATTACATGATTTAGCAGCTGAACAAAAACAAAGTTAATGAGGATAGTTAATTAAAAGAAATTAGCAGCAAACACTCAGCAGAAATTACACATAAAGCACCTTCTATTCGTACAAGGTTTAGTCACTTTCCTTGCTCATTTTTGTATTTTAGCAAACAGAATTTTTCATGCCAAGTCCTCTTTGTATGCAGCGCACATTTGGTTTGATTAAACTGAGTTGTAAAACAATTTTCCAAGGACTCACAAAAGGTAGTTCAATTGCCAGACCTTCACAATTACCATTGGACGGAATAGCTGGCTTTCAATATTCTAAATAGACTGAAAACTCCTCAGTTCACTTTTTAAATGTTAGGCACTATAATGGAATATTTCTACAGTTTATTTTTACTAAATTAACCAAAGAATTGTGAAGACAGACTCAATGAGAGCCTCCTATCAAAAAACAACAAAACAAAGCACATCATAGTCTTCACACAGTCTACCACAGTGCTCTAACATGATCCCCAAGACAAAAACCCTGTGGGGAGGGAATGTAAATGTGCTCACAGGTCAGTATGTGGAAACACTAATGGCAGCTTAACATAAAATGTCTTTATCGCTTCATCTTCAGTCACTCCATTTCTTGGTCACTCCACCATCATTCTTTGGCTGATGCGTTATAATGGTTGAATGTCATGTTGGGTGTTATTCGTTAGTACTGGATTTCCCAAAATACTTAAGGATCCACTTTTTCTTGGAGCATTGCAGGAGACTCCTCCAGTGATACACGGACTATTCTAGGGAGCAATGTGAGATACACAGAAAGATAGAATTCGATGGCAGAAAATTACCATTTAGGCAGTCTAGGCTCATCTTGGATTCAGGATAGCTTTATTCCTTCACCGTACCACTTCTGCTGCAAGGCTGTTCCACTGATCTATCGCCCACAAAAGAAAATTATTTCCAAAATGAAGAAATGTAGCGTGTGAGCTATGTGAAAAAAATGTAAAATAATGGTATAAAAGATATGACTAATTCTGAGGGATCTGATGATTAGGTGCCAGTGGGCGGAATCCTGTATAGAGTGTTTTTCTTACAAATTTTTGATAGTTAAATGAAACCGTTGAATGAATGTGTGTTTACCTGCTGTTTACATGAATACATTTTATTCTAAAGCCATGCTAGATTTGCAATATAAAATGCTGGGATTTAAGAAACTGTGATAATTCTCATGTTACTTGCAGAAGTGGCAAAATGGCTTTATTCCATATTTTTAGCTGCTAACAAAATTGCAAATAAGGTATCATGAATGTCTTTAACACCCATCAAAGTGCCTCTGCTCATGTTCTGTACCTGCCCTGTCCCCATGGTATCCTGCTTTTATTCATACCTATTTCTAGGAGGAATGCTAGAAGTATGTACATGGGATGCTAGAATACAAAAAAGGGAATAGCCTATATGAAATGAGTGTTTTATGATATTGAAAAGAAATCTAAAATAGAAGATTGAACATTCCTTGATTGAGAAGCCCTTCACATTTTCGTTTTGACAGGTGGGTGGAAAATGTCACATAAGACCCCATGTTGGGATGTACAGTTTACCATAAACTAGGTATCTGAATAGCTTACACTGTCCCACCCTGAAAAGATATATATATATATATATATATATATATATATATATATATATAGTTCCCTAATCAAAGCACTTGCTCTTGCTGAATCTAGATAAAATTAAAGCAAAACCACAAGAAATGCCACTGGATATTTTTGCCGCTACATGTATTTTAAATGTTCTCCCAGTTTATAGTACCCTGTGTTCCTAGGAGGTATTCCAAAGGTATTTCCTTATCCATATGTAGGCAAAAATAAGCTTTGTGATAAACAAGTGGCAAAATGCTCCATAGGAATGATGTACTTCAACAAGCTGTGTTAGGTACACATTGCTTACCCATCGTTTCAACAGTAGAACTCCAATGACTGCAAGTGGTTGATTTCAGCCTAAAATATTTCCTATAAGAGGTTAATACACATTTAGTTGTCTAAAATTTACATAGCAATCTTTATGCAGCCGAGCATCACTATCACCATTCCGCAGCCCCTTGCATAGCCAATTCCAAATGCATTAGAAATGCATGACAAAGAACATCATTTTTTTCACTATAACAAAACAGTGGTCTTTGGCCTAGAAAGTATATGGGAATGTAATGAAGATTTGCCATTTCTGGGCACCATCTGTGTTTTTACAGCTTGCTTACCTATACTATACTATACTGTTCTTTACGGCAGTATTTGACGATGCGCATTTGTGTGTCTGCAAATGGTCAACCATAGTCACTTCATTCATATACACAGATGTACACAAATTATTCCGTCTGTTGGCTATTTTCATATTTTATATGATAAGCTCACCCATCTTGGGTGCCCAATGTTATCCTTTTTTTGCATTATTGTATTTTTTAAGAACAATTTCTGGTGGACTTGCTTTCGTTGGTAATGATTGTTTCATTAGCTGCTTTAGGCAATCTGTTTGCAAGATCTGTTGCATTAACCTGTTATTTGCCCTGGTATTAAGGTTGCACCTTTAATCTTTTCTTCTTCTTTTTCTAAATTAACATTAGTTCTGAAAATAGATATTCTTGTACAGATCAACACTTTCCATTGAAGGATCTCTAAATATATATGTATTAGCCTACTTAGGTTTTCAGATTTAATAATGGTTCCTAAAAATGCTACATTTGCTAACTTAGCAAAAAATAGTTTTAACTTTCATTTTCATAAATAACAAAGAAGCCAACCAAGGATTTGTTTGATGATTTGTTTGATCATCTTGCAACAATGTGACACCACTGAGCATTCTGGGAATACAGACACTGCTTGGTCCCATGTACCTCCACCGCAATTGTTTAATACACATTCACCTTATAGTATCAGATCTCAGACGTCACAATATCAGGGCTCGATCCGATATACAATTACTGTAGATGCTACCTTAGACAATGTCCTCATAGTGCCACAAACCTCCTATATTTGATGGATAAAAAAAATCATAATACAACATCATAAAATATAATTGAATCATCATTTTAATGCCACAGAACCTTTACCGGCTAGCTAAACACGTGAAAGGTGCAGTCAGCATGTACTTAATTCAGCCTCACATGTTCAGCAGTAAAGCTTGACGTCTTTATTAAGAATGAAAAGTTACCCTGTTCTTCATAAATTCGCTATGCATGCGTAAGTGGTTTGTATTACATTTTTCAAATGAGTCACTGCATGTGTCTAAACTGATGACTTGCTTGGGTTTAATTTTCTATTCTCAGTAAAGATCAGTGTTCATCTCAATTTCTTTATTATATGAGCAATACTTTGTAATGAGTATATTTTAACTTGTAAAAGGAAATTACAAGTTAAAATCACTTTCACTGATCGCTTGAATAAAATATAGGATGACAATCCGTAAAGTTTAAGTTGTGTTGTTGGTTATTTGCATATGACTCATCTATTTATATGTAAATATATGTATTTTTTTTCTATGCAAATATTTATGAGGAGTACCACTCTATGCCTGACCTAAGGCAGCGCCTCCCAACTACCCTCACACCTAGTATTCAATGATTAACATGTGGAATGTGCTCCTCCATGGTGGTCCATAGGTATGGACATGTATTTTTCTTCTTGCACAGATCTGTTGCTTATGTCCCCCAGTGGCCACACTGTAAACAGTATAGTTTAGAAATAACATTTTATTGTGACACTGTTGGCCTAAGCGTACACTCCCGATTCCCTGACTTTACAGATTTTACAAGCAGCTGTTACTTTAAGGCAACCAAAAACAATTAACACAATAAAAAACAATACTCTGTTAACAATAATGCTTGTTTAAGTTTAAGGGGAAAAAAGTTTAAGGAAATGTAGTAAATGTTTATTAAATATTGTGTATTTGTGCTTAAACTTATTTTTATTATATAATCATCCAAAAGAAGAAAGACACAACCTTTAATTGTTATATATTACACAGCATTAAGAAAAACAAAATTAACATGTATCCTTTATGTATTATTTTTCTTCAAAGGGTGAAATAATGATGGCACTTTTTTCTATATTTATTTTTTTCTGTAGAGCGTGTAGTCATCTGAGATTATTCGATGCTGAAGACAAATTATATCTCCAATAGGAAGTAATGAGAGTATTCAGCCTTTAAAAGGCAGGCTCTATATTCAGTCTGTAAAATCCCATAATTCCCCGGTATTTTTATGCTGTTTCAGCAGTCTGTTGATCATGTAGCATCCATATGGTGAACAAAGCTAACACTGCGGATTATAAATATTATATACAGGCATAATCTGGGCAGCGTTTTTTTATACAGTACAACTAGATTCATACACTTGTGTTTTGTTTTCTCTTACAGATATCTTTAATACGCCAATCAGCCATACCATTATGACCAATATGGCGACCAAGGATGCATATACATGGGGAGAAAGCAAAAACAAAAGGTTGTTTTATTTCTTCATGTGTTTGACTACAAATATATGCGAAATTCGAATTTTCTCCTGAGGAAGCCAGTATAGCACTGGCGAAACGCGTTGAGAGAGCTGATATCACTTCAAGAGAGTATCCCATACAGTGGATTCGGGACTTTGGTTCACCTGCGCTTTTGCACACTTTGATAGAGTTGTGCTTGTAATAACTGTAAGTGTATCCAGACCTCCCTCTCCTCAGATTGGTTAAGATACTGCACCATGTGTGGTCTTTTTCTATTCCTATAGATTTTAGAA